>NC_067492.1:14844915-15444915 GCF_947179515.1 Apodemus sylvaticus
CTCATGGAGGCACTTCCCCAACTGAAACTCCTTTCTGTGTGATAACCCCAGCCTGTGTCAGGTTGACACACAAAACCAGCCAGTACCCTGGGTGTGGTGGTGCACACTTGCAATCCCAGCACTTGGGGGATGGAGGCAGGAGAGTCAGGAGTTCAAGTCCATGCTCTACTTGGCTACATAGAGAGTTCAAGGCCAGCCTAGGCTTTGTGAGACACTGTTTCAATAGAACCCAGCAATGGGCACTGGGGAAGATGCTTGAGTAGGTAAGAACACTTCCTCCATGAGCTAATATGAGGACATAAGCTCCAGTCTCCAGAAGACAAGAAAATGCTGGGCATGGCTGTGCAAGCCTGTAACAGGGAGAGAGAAGGGTTGCTGGAGTTCACTGTCCAGCCAGCATGGCAAAACCCATAGTGGACTCCAGGTTCAGTAAGAGACCCTATTCTTACCAAAGAGTGACAGACCAGGATATTTAGAATAATTATCTCGCCTCCTCACACACAGGCCCGTATGCCCCCATACCTTATACAGACACACATCCACCAACAGTTCCTTCTGGTCAATAGCCATAATTAACCTTTATTATTAAAACTACCATCAGGGATAATTCAGACTGGGATAATCATATCTGATCAACAGCTCATTAGGCACCAAAAAGAAATAGCTTATTATCCTCTTAACTAAACTATATAAATATTTGTAGTAGATGAATGAAAGTCTCTCTTCTTGAGCAAATGAAATAAGCCTTGAGACTTACAGTAGAGCAAACGGCTTGGGCGGAATGCTGGCTTTTGACTAACATCCATCTTTCATCTTGTTAGTATCTAAATTTGTTCAGTCTCTACATACCCCAGGCTACCCCATTTAAGGAGTGCACTGGGTCCTGACATCAGAGAGGAGAAAACAGTTGTCCTGGCCTGAAGTTGCACATGGTGGACAATGGCATGCTGTAAGCTTTCTTGGGGAGAAATGAACAATTATTCATCCTGGATAAGACACCAAGAACAGACCAAAGAAACAATTCTTCCCAAATCTGGTGGAAATCTTGAGGGAAGCAGTTAGTTTCTTGTGGAAGCCTGTTGGGGTGTATATGACCCCAAGGTACCTGCCTCTTTAAATAACCATCCCAGTAGGTGATGACTCAAACAGCTATTCATCCAAAGCTAAGTCTGGACCTGCAGGTGCCTTTGCCCCACAACTGTTACCTGTATAAGCTAGGGGTGGGGAGGAGTTGTGAGTCCTGTAATTTTTAGAAGTATCCGGAGCCTTGTAAGTCTCATTTTACTTCCTAAGTCTTATGAATTCGCCACACCCATCCCAGGAATTAAAGTTTTCATTCAGAGGAAATAGCTATACAACACTGAGTGTAGCCAAACAATGACTTGGGAATAGTTCAAAAAAGAAAGAAAGAAACAAACAAACAAATAAGTAGAGAGTTCAAAAAAGCCAGTTCATCTAGGCCCAGCACCTGGCCTCTCAGAATGAGTGTCCAGAGGTGCTCTGGGGCAAAAGATGGAAAATAATACTTCAGGTACGGAGAAACAAAAGCCAGAAACCTAGACAGAGGCGGGCACAGGCAGGACAGTGACACAGTAGGTCCACTCTAAACCATCTGAAGGGTTCTTGGTAGGTTCCTCGGGATAGGAAGGCCTGAATTGAGGCTGGACAGAGGAGTAGGAGTCAGGCTCTCCCTAACAGACAGTGGCTGACCCTCACTCCTGCTTTAGCTTGCTTAGTGCTAAGATACAGCGCGTTACAGTTAGACTGTCTAGTGCACAGACTCCCTAATGGAAGGTTATACCCCTTCTGGAAGTCTTTCTTTATCCGTAAAAGACGTCACTACAGAAGACACCTGACGGGTTGTTAGAAGGATTAAAGAAAGCCACACATGCAAAAGCGTTGGGCTCACTGCTAGTGGACAAGAGACACCATTAATACAGACATTTCAGGTAACTAGGGGGAACTAAGGATGAGGAAATCAGCCCAGGAAAATTCACCACCACCACCACCACCGTCCCCACCCTGCATCTCATAGCACATCCATTCCCCACTCTCCCAGCAAAACAAACAGGGACAGGCAACGAGACTGAGCCAGGGTATTCTAGCTGGGTTGCTGCTACTGAGATAAACTCCATGACAGAAGCAATTCAGGGAGGGAAGTGTCTGCTCCATCTTCCAGGTGACAGCCCATCACTGGGAGAAGTCAGGGTAGGAACTCAAGGCAGGGCCTTGAAGCAGAATCAAGGGAGGGCTCGCTCCCTGTGGCTTATGCCCAGTCTGCTTTCTTATAACTGAAGGGACTCTAGACAGCCCAGGCCTGGCAAACAGGCCTCACTCAGGCCTTGCTCTTCTTTCTCATTCCCTCTGTCTTGCAAAAAAATAAAACCAAAACAACAACAAAAAACAAACAAACAAAAAAAGCCCACATTGGATTACATTCCTGAACCTAGGCTCCAACGTCTTTATACCCTTATTAGGGCCACTTCCTCCTCCCAAGGCTGACTACCACGAGATCCAGCTATTAAAATATTAAAGTCCTGCAATTAACAGGCCCCTTTGGCTCACCTAATTAATATGCCAAATCAAAACATGCCACCGCATCCTAGCCCATTCGAATTATACTTGTGAAGTCATTTGCTGCTGTTTTTCTCCCTGAGTCAGAAGGTGGCCAGTTTAGCTTTTCTTCCCCATTAATAAAAGGTATCTCTGAGAAACAGGTGTTGGGTTGTGGTCTATGCCTAATCTAGGTCAAGGAGAGAAGCCTTACTGTGCGTGGAGTTCCCTTCAATCCCCCAATCTTTAGCGCCACAGAAACGGGCAGTATCGCCTACAGTGGGCTGACCCCTCCTGAATCAACCAACAATAAAGAAATTTCCCCACAGTACCATAGGACAAGCTTAGAGGTGAATGCTCAATCCTTGCTCCCACTTTCGAGGTGGCTCCATCTTTTGTCAAGTTATCAAAAAAGCAATGAGAATACAGGGTTTCTGAACCAGGCGCCGGTAAGATAGAACATTAGTTCGAGAGTATTGGGAGAGGGATGTCTAGAGAGAGACATTTGATCTTTGGGGTGGCATCTTCATGAGTGCATGGATGTCTATCTCCTGGGAATGGCTCGGCTCCCCCACATTGCTAAATCGAATCTTGCTCTCTTCTGCGTGAACTTTGCAATCTTTGGCTTTATAATCTTCATCAAGAGTGGAAGCAGAAGGAGGCCTCCACCGGAGGCCAAACAGTGCAGACACCATGCTCTTGGGTTTTTAGCTTCTCGGATGGGTGGCCAAAATAAACCTCTTTCCATTATAAGGTCCCCTGTATAAGTTACACTGGGATAGCAATGGAAAAATGAACTGAAACACGGTGATTTTTACTGAAAGATGTTGCAGGGCCTTATCCACAAGGGGCGTAACCTGATCCTGGAGCCACATCTTGGATATAAAGATGAAAACAGAGTGAAAGAATGACCGCTAACCTCACTAAGGTGGTCTCCAGAAGAATCCCTCACACACACACACACACACACACACACACACACTCAAAAAGAAGATACTGTTGTGAGATTTAGCAGAGAAGTCTATAATTTGGTTATTAGTTTCTTATTTGGAGAGCAGCCCTAAGTTGCAAAAACTGTATAAGTAACACAACAAATACGTCAGTTTCATCTTTCCCCTTAGTTCTTGTTCTGGGAGCTGACACAGCTGTCTGCCAGAACATTTTATTTAGCAAAAGGGGAGGAGGTGGGAGAGAAGGAGAAGGAAGAACAAGAGAAAGATGAGGAGAGGTAGAGGAGGAAATTCCTCAAGCAGAAAAGACCTTCTCTAACTGAAAATGTTTTCATTTAATTGCAATAAAAAGCCCTTCCAAATTATGAATAGCAAATTTGAATCAAATATAGTCAGGGACTGTAGGTGTTAAAAATAATACAGACCTTAGGAAAAAAATCTATATTTTAATCTTTTTTTTTTTTTGGAAAAAAACAAATTATCTTATTTACTACATGAATGATTTCCTCAATTTAACGCCAATCTTGAGAGTCAACTCCTACCTGTCTGAACAAACAGGCTGCGACAGAAACGACTAGATTATTTATATTATGAGGAAGTGTTTAAAAATAAACGGGAGAGATGACTTTACCAGTATTGAAAATAAAAACAACATGCCTAGCATCTGAGCTTACGAAAATCTAATTTTATTTGCTTCTGTTTCCAGGAGGGGAGTTTAAAGAGAACACATAAAATAGTAAATTAAATTTCTCTTTGAGGGTTGGGGAGGACAGTGAGAGACATCTAAACTTTACCAGCATACTCAGAAGGAGACACCCACGGAGCCACATCTTCACACATGTCCCTAGTGGCACTGCCTGTGATAGCATAGACAAGGACATTCATATAAACCTGGACCTTGTTGGAAATCAATGGGTTTCTTTTGAAAAAGAGTTATAACAAAATAAGATTTACGATGTAAATTTTAGCACGCAGACTTTTAACTGGAGAGCTCAACACCAGTGAAACCATTACTATAGATAATGGGTTTTTGTTTGTTTGTTTGATGCTAATGTTATTGCGTTTGCTGAAGTGGGGAGGGGGGAGGGGGGAATGGGACCTTGTATTTGAGAGACCAGTGCTCCATCACTGAGCTATATCCTCCAACACATGTATTTTTACTTTGTACAAGGAGCCGGGGGGGGGGGGGGGGGCGGGGGGGGGAGGTGGGGGATGTTGGGGGGGGGGAGGCTCACGAAGTTGACTGACTGGCCTTCAGCTTGAGACCCTCCTGGCTCAGCCTCTCCAGTGGCTAGGATTACAAGCCTCTCCACAAGGTCCTACTTAACTACTCACTTCCACTAAATCAGCAATTATTAACGTGAATATCCCCGATTAATGATAGCTTCCAGTGTTTTCTTGGAACGTATACCCCCCCCCTCTCTGTGTGTGTGTGTGTGTGTGTGTGTGTCCACAGTCTATTAAGGGCGGGTCACTTAATGCCAGGCAAACATTCCAATGACAGTAACAAATTGTTAAGTAGGAAAACAGAGAAAGGACCCCCTTCTGACACCTGTCCTGACCACACCGTAAAGGACTTTCTCCATGACTGTCTACACTGCCCAGAGGTATGGAAAGGAAATGGCTTGTTTTATTACAAAGAAAACATTGTTAAGCATCACATAATTTTTGTCGCCAGACCCTGATACCAGCCCTCAAGTGCCATTCGAATACTTCTACCACAACCGTGGACCCAGGTCACTCTAGCCAACAAGCCTCGAGAGCTATTTTTGCTTTTATCCCATCAGCGACAGGGTCAGACAATCCAGAGACAGCTCTTTCCAGAACCTCCAAGCCAGAGGGCTATTCTAAGAAACATCACATTCCCTTCCCCCATCCTTCATCCTTTTTTATTTCAGTCCTCCTGCCCCACCCCCTGCTCCCCAAATGCAGTAGAGGAGACCCCGCTGGACCACGGGTAGCCAGAGGAGGAAATTCCTGTCTCAAGAAAAAACCAGAACCAAATGTTAGCGCTCAGATGCCCCCGGGTTGTAATTTCACTGTAATGGTTTCTTATGATAATTAAAACCGTGTCAGCAAAGGTTGCCCGCCTTGAGACCACAGCAAGGAGGACCTGGACAGTGTGTGAAAACCATTTTTGCTTAGTGAGGGGAAGGTTCTCAGCACACCCTGGGTCTGCAGAGAGGAGAATGCCCTTCGTTCCTACTGGGAGCCTACTTGGTGGTAACGGGTCATCTGATTCCATTTTATCTCCTTTCTGTCTGTATCTCATGCCCTTTGGCTCCGAGCACAGAGCCCAGCAGGTCCCCATAAACACTGCTCTATGGACACAGCAGTGGGGCTTTACTCCCAGAGGAATCCGGTGGTCCTCCTCATTGCCATCATCTTAGTCACCTTCAGTTTGTGGAGAGGAGGAAAATTAAACAACTTGCCCAAGGCCACACAGGAAAGGGTTTCTAATTCTACAACTCCAGCAAGCGATTCTGGTTGGTTCCAGAACTCGGCACCAGGGGAAAATAACCCCACCTGCCAATCAATACATAGACAAACTACGCAAGCCAAATCTGAGAGTATGCCTGGGGACTCAGCTGCTCTTTTTCTTTCTATTCTTTAAAAAGTTTTTAAGAGGTTCTCTGAGGACACACCCTGGAGCAACTCTGGTGGGAGGCCAGGCCCACCTTCTGCAGTGGAATGGACGGGAGGAGGTTAGATTATAAAAAAAAAATGTCAGCTCCCTCACTGTTCCAGGCTAGCTCCCACACTGTTCTGCTATCACCAGATTTGCCTGGAACAAGCAGTATTTCATTTCTTTCTGTTGGAACTGGGAGTTTTCTGTTCAGGCTAAAGAAGGAAGGTTCAGCTGGGTGTGGTATCCCTGCTGCCCAAGCGCTAGAGCTAAGGACTCAACAATCTCTTTATTTTAAAGTTCTCTCTGGAAAGCACTAGGGCAGTTCTTCTCAACCTTGAGGTCAAGCGACCCTTTTACAGGGGTCCCATATGAGGAATCCGACATATCATATATCTTCTTTACAATTCACGGTAGTAGCAAAATTGTAACTATGAAACAGCAATGAAAATTATTTTATGGTTGGGGGGGTCACCACAACATGAGGAACTGTATTGAAGAGTCACAGCATTAGGAAGGCTAAGGGTCACTGCTCAGGGGATTCGCCGAAGTTACCAATAAATATAATAGATAAAATAATATGGCCACAGTCAGGGAGGTCTGAGGGAGAAAAACTGTTACTAAAATTGGCTTTCTAAGCCTGCCATTGCGACTTGTATCTATAAAGCAAAGGCTGAGGCAGGAAGGGCGGAACTTCAAGGTCATCTTGGAGTATGTATTTGGTTTCGGGCTAACCTGGATGTATAAGACCCTGTCTCTAGAAAACAAAATCAAAAACAAAACCCAAAACCAACCAACCAAACAAAACCAGTGAATGAATGAATGAATGAATGAATGAATAAATGTTATCTGTTTGGGAGTTGGAAGAATGTGTCCTTACTTAGATGACCAATGGATGGTTATGAGGGTGTGGTGGGGGGAAAGGTTGTGGGAGCTTCACACTCCCCGTCCAGCACACATTTCCAGTGGGAGCAAGGAAGCATGGGGTGCACAACAACACCCCTGGAGACTGAGAGAGATGGGTCATGATTTACGGCTGCTGAGTGTGACTGTTCCCCAAGTACAAGCCAACCCCAGGTTGCGAAGTATCATCAACTGCCCAGCAAAGTCCTCCCCTTCCACCTGGGGCCGCAGGGGCTGAAGATGCCCCGGACCCTAGAATCGGGCAGGGAGCTGGCCCTCCCGGCCTGTGTGCCTTATGCCCCCTTCCAGACTTTTAGGAAGCTGCCTTGAACAAATCAAGCCAGGCTGTCAGACGATGACAAAGTGGATTCTTTCCCAATGTGACATATTCATTTATCATCTTTCATAAGACAGACCTGAACCATAATTTAGTCCCATAGCTGCTGTATAAATGAACTCCGGGTCTTCATGGGCTGGGCCAGTTTCCTCAACATCAGCTCACTTAGGAACTTGAACACACAAGGTCAGGATCTAAGTCCTTGTAGAGGCTCTCCAGGGAGGTGGCATCCAGGGCTAGACATGGGACCCAGGAAGCCTGCGGCAGCTAAAGTGATATAAGCGTCCTGGGGATTCATAAACAAGCAAAGGAGTTGTTGGCAGAGCAGGATTTTGTTTTTTGTGTGTTTTTCTGCATTGCCACGATTCGACATTCAATATTCAAAAAGAACACAACCTCCGTGGACTCAGAAATTGAGCTTTTCCTCCAGAAAGACATATCTGAAATGAAGTAAGTAATACTTTGTCAATGGTTAGGTCTGTGCTTTAAACATAGCATGGACTCAGATGTCAGACTGAGGATCTTGAGCCTTAACAGTGGCAACCGAGAACTCACAAATCTGTTGGTATTTGTGATGGAAAAACAAAAGATACAAACCATGTGTTAGACATGGGAAATATACTGTAGTTTCCTTTTAGGCAATATAGTCAACTCTGCGTGAGGCAGGGCTGGGGAAGACAGAGACAGATAGAGACAGACAAAGACAGAATCAGACAGACAGACAGACAGACAGACAGAGAAACATATTAAGAGACTGGTCAGAGGAGTTGAGTAACTTCTCTAGAGACTCACAGTAAGCGGTGGAGTAGAGGATACACTATTAGAATCTTTCACTAAATCGCTCAGTCACCCATTTCCCTGGAGAATAATTACATCATGACACAAGCCCAGAAAACAAATGCAGGGAGTGGAGGTGTCTGAAGAGAAGAAGCAAGAAGACACTCTCTCACACTCACACATCACACAGCCCTGCAGAATCCTTCCCTACAGTGAACACGTCTGTTCCTAACACAGCATGCACGATGGCCTGTGTTCTGCTTGCCGGGTTCACGAACATCCCCGTGGTCCACCCTCCTCAGCTGTGTACTGTGTGACCTGGTTCCTTGGACCTCCAAACACTGGACGGAAGAAATTTTTCTTACGAGCAGAGTTCCTATGAGCCACGTACACCAAGAAGAGCAGCAAAAGTTCAAAGGTAGACAGGGGTTCAAGCTGTACCCCAGATCCTTAACTGTAAAGTTTAAGGGTAACTAGAGTCCATTTCCTCATCCTGCTACAGCTTGAGTTCTCTGGGGATGAACAGAAACTGCATTTGCCCATCATTGGGCCCCTGACCCAAGGAAGCATCCAGTGTTGGAAGTTTAATATTTTTAAAGATTTTTAATCTTTACCAATGTGCATGTTTGTATGGGTACCCATGGAGGGCTAGACAAATACATTCAATCCTCTAGAGCTGGAGATTCATCACCAGCATCCACAGCTACCTGTGAGTGTTCAAGTTCAGGAGTCAAAGCAAAAAACAGAAGAAGAAGGATGAGGAGAAGGAGGAGGAGGAGGAGGAGGAGGAGGAGGAGGAGGAGGAGGAGGAGGAGGAGGGAAGAGGAAGAGAAGGAGGAGGAGGGAGAAGAAGAAGAAGAAGAAGAAGAAGAAGAAGAAGAAGAAGAAGAAGAAGAAGAAGAAGAAGAAGAATGAAAAACAAAAGAAAACAAATACAGGGAGGAAGGAAAGAAGGAGGGAGGAAGGGAGGGAGGGAGGAAGGAAAGAAGGAAAGGGGGAGGAGGGTGGGAGGAGAAAGGGATGGATGGAAGGAGGAAGAAAGGAAGGAGGAAGGAAGGAAAGAAGGGAGAAAGGAAAGAAGAAAGGAAGGAGGAAGGAAGGAAAGAATAGAGAGAGGGAGAGAGGAAGGAAAAAAGGAAGAAGGAAGAAAAGGCGGGTAGGAGGGAGGAAGGAAAAAGGAAGACACAGAGGAAGGAGGAAGAAAGGAAGAAAGGGAAGAAAGATGAGAAAGAAATAGGAAGGAAGAAAGAAAGGAAAAGAGAGAAAGAAAGAAAAAGAGAGTGAAAGAAAGAAAAGGAGAAAGAAAGAGAGAGAAAAGAAGGAAGGAAGGAAGGAAGGAAGGAAGAAAGAAAGAAAGAAAGAAAGAAAGAAAGAAAGAAAGAAAGAAAGAAAGGAAGAAAGAAAGGAAGGAAGAAGGAAAGAAAGGAAGGAAGAAGGAAAGAAAGAAAGAAAGAAAGAAAGAAAGAAAGAAAGAAAGAAAGAAAGAAAGAAAGAAAGAAAGAAAGAAAGAAAGAAAGAAAGAAAGAAAGGAAGGAAGGAAGGAAGGAAGGAAGGAAAGAAAGAAAGAAAGGAAAAAGGAGGGAAGGAAGGAAAAAAGAGAGAAACAAAGAGAGGAAGGAAGGAAGGAAGGGAGGAAGGAAGGAAGGAAGGAAGGGAGGAAGGAAGGGAGGGAGGGAAGAAGGGAGGGAAGAAGGGAGGGAGGGGAGGAAGAAAGCCCGCCAGCCTAATTCCCGACCCTGTGTTCCAGGGCAGCAGTCTCGCTTGCTTGCCTGGAGGCGAGTATATCAGTAGTCACTCAGGCTGTGGTCCCATGAAAAACATGGGCGACAAAAGCCCCTTGCAGCAATCTCCAAGAAGGAGGAATAAATTAATCAAACTGCCAGAGAGAGAAGGCCGGGTTGACCTCCTTCTGATCTCATTACTTCTCTATTACCCTTTTGAAAAACACCCTCTTACAGAGATCACTAATTGAAGATTATGTGGAGGGAAATCGCACCTCTCCATCACGGTGGGAACTTTTCCTCATTTGTCATCCTAATAATTCACTTCTTTTCTTTTCTGAAGAGACGGAGACACTAATGGACTATCATCAGTTAAAAAGGCAATTTTTCCATTTAATTGCGCTCATTAAATACTGCACTAGAACAATTGGAAAAGCAATAGTCTCAATATTTAATCATAGCATAGGAATAATGAAACATGGCTCCAAAATAAATCTTGGAATATTTATAAAGTCACGAGCGAGCTGTTTTAACAACACCTATGATCAGGGGCGATGTAGTCAGAATGAGCCGTGCGATTTTTCATTTCTCCTGATTAGACCTGGTAAACATTTGCACCTCCTGGGAAGAGATCAAAGTGCTTGCTGGGAACAGTTCTACCTTCAGAGGCTGCTACAAACCTGTGGCTGGGTGACCACTCCCCGTCCGCTCTGGGGGCTCAGAGACTGTCACAAGAGTTGGCCTCTCAGGAGGACATTTGCATTCAGGTGCAGGTAAGCAAAGCCTGAAGCCCCTCCCCCTGGCCCAGGCCCCATTTTCCATCTTCCCGCTTCAGATGTACAACACGATGCATTCAGCTGACTTCAGTCAAGCCATGGTCCAACTGTAAGCCTTTCCAGTCCATTTTACCTGACATTTTCCTCTTCCCCCTAAGAACAATGTATCTACAGATTTGTCTGCTGCTGGGCTGGGCACTTGAGTCATTTTGATCACTTGGCTACTATGAATAATGCATTGGCCATTCTTCCACTCACAGACAAGACTCCTAGAATGCATCCCTTGCTACTCAGTATTTACGTGGGAGTGGACTCCCCGCGGAGGTGGTGGTTGCACGTTTGGTCATTTTAGGAACTACTGGACTGCTCTCCAAAGGGCTGTTTTACCTGATATTCCCACCAGCAAAGTATAAGGGTTGGGGCATGACTTCTCCATGTCTCTAGCAACACTTGTCTGACTTTGTACCTTCTTCTGCAGTGGGGTGATTCATATCCCAGGACCCGGAAAGACATGCACCCAGTTCATACTGAGAACAGAAAAACCTGCCAGGTGCCTGACTCAAGGATGTCAATATCCCTGGGTGGGACGGGCTAGGCTAGTGGTAGACAGAGGTTAAACCCTCGCTCTGTACCTTCCAGGCTTCCTGGAGCCTTGGTCAAGTCCTTTACACCATGCAAGCTTTGATTTCTCTTATCCACACTCCAAAGGAAATTAACTTACAGGATGAAGGTAAGTGATGAAAAATGAAAAAGAATCAAAAATTGCTCAGCAAGAGTCTGGAGCGTGGGCTCGGCAGGTAGGAGCACTGGCTTCTCTCCCAGAATACCCAGTTCCTTCCCCAGGAACCGCACAGTAGCTCACAACCCCCTATAAATCTGGTCCCCAGGGACCAAATATTGTTTTCTGATATTGCATGCATACAGTGAGCGTACATACATGCAGGCAACACACCCATGCACAAATAACAGTAAATTTTTCAAACCTCTGAGTGAAATGCCCAGCATCTGGCCATTGCCCAAGGAAGGATTCTGTCATCAGATCCCAGACCTCACTGAATGGTGACTCTGAGTTGCTCTGAGGTCATTTTAGTACGTACTCTGGGTTCCCCTCCAGCCTTAGACCTAACAAGCTCTGAGATCCATAACCTACGTAGGCAGAGGGAAAGGCAAGCACAGGTGGAGGTCATCAGGAGAACAGCAGCAAACATGTGCCCGGAGACACGCCTCTCTGGCCACAAGGTCCACTTCCTCCTCTACACCCGCCATGCACAAGAAGGAAAGTCATAACCAGATAACAGCCATGACCCACTTCCAGGTCAGCGAGCCACCCTCAGTGAGGACCCTCCTTCTTTTCACTAGGTGCTAGGTTTGAATTCAGTACCTATTATTTCAGCCCACGTTCAAAGACAAAAGCAGAAAACAGAAAAGTGCGGTGGTGTACGGTCATATTATGTCCTGTGGTGAGCCTTGTGTACTTAGAGCCTGTCTCCCTGAAGATCATAGAGTCCTGGGAGGCTGAGTGACCTGTCAGCTTCATTCTGTGATGTGTGAATATAGCACTGTGACTGTCACATAAGAGGTGAATGAATGAATGAATGAATGAATGAATGAATGAATGAATGATTATCCCAAATTAAGCCCATGGAACTGTTTGGATACTTCCCCAGCCAACCCACCACCTCTGTCATTCCATGTAAACCAACTGGAACTAGGCATATTCATGAAAAGAAACAGTTCATGCTCTGAGCTTCAAGACAGACTCCAAGTAGCACTGGTCCATCATACGACAGTCCCAGCATGCTCCAGGGCAGGCTTTGGAGGAAATGGCTTAAGTCCTCAACCTTCATGGGACTTTCCTCTGACTTTTCTACAATGGATGTCATCGATCTACAACTACTGCCCAGACCCAACCAACTCCCAAGTTCTGTGTGACTTATGAGCTGAGAATGGTTTTCCCATCTTTGAAGAGTTGAACAAGCATCCAAAGAAGGCTCTGATGTAGTGACACATGAAACCCCGTCCTTGATAACCATGAGTTAAGCTTCCATACAGAAACGTGCTCTCATGAGTCACCCATGGTGGCTTCTGTGCTGCAATGACCCTCATGAGTAGCCAGGACGGACTCAGCACACACTGCAGAGCCTATCCAACCTCAGAAGAGTCCTGTCCTCCCCTGTCTATGAACTAATTCTCCTGAAATAGTGAAACAATCACTACAGACAGGCGCATCCAGGAGGAAGCACTTTATTCAGACATACCTGAGTTCGAATCCTTCCCCTGACACTTACTGGCTGTGTTTAATCTCTTCGAATCATTCCTTCCTCTGCTTGTCAAATAGGATTCATCATCAATAGGTCACTGGGTCGCTATGAAATTTTAAAAGGTGGAGGCAGGGACGAGAGCATATGGCATAGGGCCTGGCCACTAAACACTAGCCGTCATTGGTATAGACTGCTCCTTAATTAAAATAGTTTTATAAACATGTTTCAAAAGGAGTCAAAGTGTCAGCCCTCCCCTCGGAGCTGGATAACACACAAATGGGATGGAAGATGTTGTTAAAAACAATAGAACAAACTGTACAATCGGTGTATAACAGAATCCAGATGCATTAGCCCATGCTCTCAGTCCTTGCCTTGCCCCACCCACCTGCCCAGCCCACTGGCAGGGGAAGTGAGAAATAAATACACAACCACCCTATTTATATATAATGAAATTGAAACCATTTGGCTTTTTTTTTTTTTTTTTTTTTTTTTTTTTTTAAGAATTTGGAACCAAGTATTCAGGCAAAAGGCATTGGGTCTGTCCTTTCCCTCCATGCGCTAATTTGAGTTAACGTTCGGCCTACAACCTGTCTCTGCGGGTCTGTCACTTACGATCCGTATAACAAACATGCACAAATGAAACCCATTTGCATCTATTCCCTAGGAAGAGCTGATGTCATTAGAGGTAACCAGAATCATATGCTGCCTGGCCCTGCTGTCGTGAAGCTCCAAACGATTCTGTTTTGGTAACTGTGCTTCATAGAGGGAAACAGAGATGGTGTTAACGGAGAGTCCGACCAGAGGCCTACAGGTGTACATGTATGCCCCAAAGCCCCGGCCAAAGCGTGCCCCCCAACTCCTTCCCGACCACTCTGAACCGCTTCACCTTAAAGCTTACTGTCACGTTCTTCCCCATGGGTTCTTGTGTGTACCACCTAGGAAAATGACAGCATTACCAAGTGTAGAGGAATTCCCAGACTCACATCTGTGTTCGAGATTTGCACATCTGTTTAAGGACTTCAAATTCAATCCTGCGTGCCGACAACCGTGGGGCAAGAATTCTGTGATGTAGCTTTCGTTTCCAGCCTCTGATAATCCCTCCAATTATGTCCTTCTACTCCAGTCTTAACAATCTTTTTTAAGAACAAACAAAACAAAACAAAACAAAAACAACCTTGAATCTAAGCACAACAGACCAATAAATGGATGCTGGAGGTAATCCTCTCTAACAGTCTTGTTTCAGAAATATCCAACTAGACAGTCACAGCACGGGAACTCCTGTGGACGATAGGATCTGTGCGTTTCAGACTTTTTCCACACTTAAACACAAAGGAAGGCTGGCGCTCGGCAGGTTTGGAGCACAGGCAGCAGCCGTCACACAGCACACCTGCGAGGATCAGAGCAGAGGTGCAAATACAGCATGAAGAAAGAGAACAGGAGACACAGCCCGCCTGGCCTGCAATGGTATACGAGACAGTAAGCTAACATCCTCTGCGGTCTCGTGCTCACAGCCAGATGACAGCTTCACGCAACAGGAAGCTGTTTCCATTTCCTGGGACTAAACTGTGGCTTCAGGGAAAGACACAGCCCCCATGTAGCAAACAGGATGCCATTCTGCCTTCTAGCTCTCCCCTCTGACGAGGTATACCATCTCCTGCAAGGCAGCTGGATCATTTGTCAACAGCCCAAAGATCCAGATGGTGGGAAACATCCAGATACTTGAAAACATCTGGATATTTCATTCTTCATCCAGATGTTGGGCTTCCCCTAGGTACAGCCTGCTATCTTTGGTTAAATAATTTGAAGACGCATTTGGACAAAAGGTAACTAAGTTTACTTCAGCAATTCCTTCTTGAGATACTTAAGTCTGGCAGAGAAAAGCCCAATCTCTCTGGGGAATAATACAGTTATTGGGGTTTGTTTTCATCTGAATGAATCAGGCAAATTACTTCTGGAGGGGAAAAAAAAAGCTACAGAGTGAAAAAACAAAAGCAAAATGGTTTACCATGCAATTTGGGCTCAGTCAGGTTAAGCTATCCATTTGGAATTTACAGAAGTGTAACAAAGAACCCAGCACTAAATCAGAACCAGGTTAGCATGGCAGCACACACTGGTGATTTAAAAAAGTTTCTTGACTGAATGCATGCACAACTGTATATGATTCTTGTTTCCATTTACAAAGGCAAGTTGGAGAGCTGGCTCAGCAGTTAAGAGTACTTGCTGCTCTTTCAGAAAACTGAA
Source organism: Apodemus sylvaticus (assembly GCF_947179515.1). Lineage (NCBI taxonomy): Eukaryota > Metazoa > Chordata > Mammalia > Rodentia > Muridae > Apodemus > Apodemus sylvaticus. The sequence goes on from NC_067492.1 coordinate 14,860,061, forward strand.
GTTTGAGTCCTAGCACCCATGTAGGAAGACTCACAAACTACTGTTAACTCCACTTCCGGAGGACCTGATATTCTCCTGTGGCTTCCACTGGCATGTGTGTACATGCATGTATACACACGCACACACACACACACACACACACACACACACACACATACAAGCATGTACCCATACACACACACATACACACACACACAACACACACACACACACTATCATTCCTTCAGTTATTTATTCAGTTAAGAAGGATGTACTTGGCACCTACTGTGTGCAGGTACCTACTGTGTGCATGGTGACATAAAACTGAGACATCAATAGATTATCTAAGATTCCTGTGCTCTCTAACACTAAGCAATAATCTCATGCAAATATGTGACGATGCACGCCTCATGGAAGCATTACGAAAGGTGTATTAGCCAAGTTTATCAGAAGGTCATACTGAGATCAGTGGTCAGAGAGGGCTGCTGGAGAACTGGCGAGCTACGTTGGGGGGAAAGGCCTTCCAGGCAGAAGGTGAAGAAAAGACACCTAAAAAGGCAAAGGCAAAGACTCTGCCTTCTCTTAGGACACTGGAAGGTGGGGCTACTGAAGTGACTCAAAACAGTGCCCCACAGGAGGATGCCTGTGATAGAACCAACCTGTGTTGTAACTGTAGTTGTGACGACTGTTGATCCACAAACAGATCACGGTGGTTTATTATTATAATATGATGTTATTAATATAACCACTAGAGTGGTTATCTTAGCTCACTGTTCTGGGACACACCACAAAATGTGTGGGTGAGAAGACACAGACTGATTACCTCATAGCACCGTGTATCTCAATACCCAATGCCCAACTCAATCTCACGAAGCTGAGATGCCTCGCTTGGGAGGATGCTTCCTAGGTGACAGCTCAGGCAGAAGAGCCCATATCACTGTCTTCCCCATGATCTAATGGCTACCTGCATGGGGCTGGGGAACCACAGAACTGGTAGGAGCTGGTGGTGGGTGGGGGGAAGGAGGAGTCAGGCATGTCCAACCCTGAAAAGCTCATCCTCAGGTCAGCAGCAGTAGGACCACTCCCTCCCCTGGACGCCCCCACCCCCAGCCTCAGACTTGCAAGTCCCAGAGCACAAAGTCCTGTGTAAAACAGCCTCTGCCCCACCCCACCCCCAGTCAAACACTAGCTCACTAAAGCCTTCCTCCTGAGACACTGTTCTTGTCACACTTACTGGCTGCCTGAGGTCACCCTCTATGCTGCCTAGCTTTCCTCTTAGGCCACTGGTCCTGACTGTGGCAGACAGCCCCCCATGTACACTGGCTCCTGACCTTCAGTCCCTACCTTCAAAGCTACACTCACAATGCACAGTCCTTTTCCCAGTGCTGCCTCAATTCCCTTCTCTGATCCCTGCTCTAATTCTAAGTGGCTTGAGTGGAGGTCTTAGTTTCTTTTTCTTTTCCTGTGGCTGTGATAAAATACCCAGACCAAAAAAATAATACGCTCTGGCTCACGGTTTGAGGTGCAGGCCTCCGTGGCAGAGAGTTTACAGTGGCTAGAGCCTCAAACGACTGGTCACAACACACCCAGAATCCAAAAGCCAGGAGCTGAAGATGCCCTACTAGAGCTTAGCCTGTTTTCTCTCTTTTACACAGTCCAGGGTCCCCTACCCAGGGAGTGGTCCTGCCTGAGAAGAAAATGGGCAAACCTACATCAACAATTATATGCCAGGTGGTTCCCCAACAGGCATAAGAATGGATGGGTCTAGATTTTGTCAGTGTGACCCTGATAGCCATCTAAGTTTAACTGGGAAAGCACAGATCATGTCAGTTAGTGTCTCTCATTAAAAACGTCACCAGAGCTGTGACCTCAAAATCATCCGCAACCTCCCTTCCCCTTGTATACACACCAGCATGTCACTGGCACTACATCCTGGGAGGGCGGTCTTGTGGCACTCACCATAAAATGATGCACATGTGGTTCAAATACCAGCCTCCTGGGTTTGATATCCGACTGTGGATGAGGTATAGTGATGGAGAGGAAAGTGGACTCAAAGTTCATTAAGAAGACATTAATCAGGAAGTAGGAGAGGACATATGGGGATGAGTCACCATCCTTACACACACACACACACATGCACACACACAGAGGGAGAAAGGGAGGGAGGAAGAGAGACATCGGAGCAGCACAGGCATGGGAGGAAGACCCTACATTACTCATTAGGGCTACAGATTTGGGAGTCAGCTGCAGAGATTTCTCTGAGGAACCTCCTTCATCTCTTACGAACACTTGATAGCAGCGTTCTTAGTTGTAATAGCTAGAAGCTGGAAACAACCCAGTTATCCCTCACCAGAGGAATGGATACAGAAAAATTTACATTTACACAATTGAGTACTATTCAGCCATTGAAAACGATGACTTCATGAAATTCACAGGCAAATGGATGGAACTAGAAAATATTCTGAGTGAGGTAACACAGCCACAAAAGAACACACATGGTATGCACTCACTGATAAGTGGATATTAGGGAAAAAAGCTCTGAATAACCATGATACAACTTACAGACCATATGAAGCTCAAGAAGAAGGAAGACCAGTCCTACTTAGAAGAGGAAACAAAATAATCACAGGAGGTAGAGGATGGGAGGGACTTTGGAGGAAGAAAGGAGAGGGAGAGGAAAAAGCGGGGTGCAGGATCAGATGTAGGAAGAGACAGGGGAGAAGGTCAGGAAACTGAACAGAGGTGTATAGCAATGGGACATGGGGAACTGGGGTTAGCCATCAGAAAGTCCCAGATGCCAGGAAAGCAAAGGACTCCCAGGACCCAACGGGGATAACATTAGCTGAAATACCCAACAAATGGGAGAGAGAACCTCTAGAGATCATATCCAGAGGTTAGGCATAGACCCCAGTTGAGGGATGGGAACACCTACTCTTCTTAAAATTGTAATCCAGAATTGCTCCTGTCTAAAGGAAATACAGGGACAAAGTGTGGAGCAAAGACTGAAGGAAAAGACTGCCCCACCTGGGGAACCATCCCATCTGCAGACACCAAACCTAGACACTATTGCCTATGGCAAGAAGTGCTTGCTGACAGAAGTCTGATAAGGGTGACAAGCCTGAGAGGCTCTGCCAGAGCCTACTGATACAGATGTGGATGCTCACAGCCGACCATCAGACTGAGCATGGGGACCCCAATGGAGGAGTTAGGGGAAGGACTGAAGGAGCTGAAGGGGTTTGCAACCCCATAGGAAGAACAACAGTATCAACCAACCAGACCCCCCCAAAGCTCCCAGGGACTAAACCACCAATCAAAGAGTACACATGGAGGGACCAATGGCTCCAGCTGCATTTGGAACAGAGGATGGCCTTGTTGGACATCAATAGTAGGAGAGGCCCTGGGTCCTGTGAAATGTCCCAGCGTAGGGGGATGCCAAGGCTCATAGAAGCAGGGTAACAGAGGATAGGATAGGATAGGATAGGATAGGATAGGATAGGATAGGATAGGATAGGATAGGATAGGATAGGGGATTTGCGGAGGGGAAACCAGGAAAGGGGATAACATTTGAAATGTAAATAATTAAAAAACAATAAAAATTAATATAAATAAATAAATTTAAAAACTAAGAAAAGAAAGAGAACAGTTGAATGGGAAAGGATGAAGGTTGGGAACAGCGATCAGTCTGCTTTGGGGGCCACCGTGAACAGGCAAAAGCATGGTTCTGTGACCAAGGAAGAACCAGGGGTCTCTCACTGCCCCCTCCTGGTAGCTGCACTTAACCCCTATCTTCTTTTTCTTTCTTTTCTTTTCTTTCTTCCTTTCTTTCTTTCTTTCTTTCTTTCTTTCTTTCTTTCTTTCTTTCTTTCTTTCTTTCTTTCTTTCTTTCTTTCTTTAAAATAATTTTTATTTTCAATATTCTTTGCTTACATTCAAAATGATTTTCCCTTTCCCGGTTCTCCCCTCCCCATAAGTTCCCTAAGCCCTCTTCCCTCCGCCCATGCTCCTATCACCCCCATCCTACTTCTCTGTCCTGGTGCTCCCCTACAATGCTGGAACAAGCGTTTTCAGGACCAGGGACCTCTCTTTCCTCCTTCTTGGGAGTCGTTTGATATGTGAATTGCATCTTGCATATTCAGAGTTTCTGAGCTAATATCCACTTATCAGTGACTGTATTCCAAGTGTGTTCTTTGTGATTGGGTTACCTCATTAGGATGATATTTTCCAGATCCAACCATTTGCCCATGAATTTCATGAATTCATTGTTTTTAATTGCTGAGTAGTATTTCATTGTGTAAATATACCACATTTTCTGTATCCATTCCTCCATTGAGGGACATCTGGGTTCTTTCCAGCTTCTGGTTATAAATAAGGCGGCTATGAACATAGTGGAGCATGTGTCCTTATTGCATGCAGGGGAATCATCTTGGTATATGCCCAGGAGTGGTATTGCAGGGTCCTCCGGAAGTGTTATGCTCAGTTTTCTGAAGAACAGCCAGACTGATTTCCAGAGTGGTTGTACCAACTTGCATTCCCACCAGCAGTGGAGGAGTGTTCCTCTTTCTCCACATCCTCGCCAACACCTACTGTCTCCTGAGTTTTTAATCTTAGCCATTCTGACGGGTGTAAGGCGAAATCTCAGGATTGTTTTGATTTGCATTTCCCGGACATGGGCACAGGGGGAAAGTTCCTGAATAGAACACCAATAGCTTATGCTCTAAGATCAAGAATTGACAAATGGGACCTCATAAAATTACAAAGTTTTTGTAAGGCAGAGGACACGGTCAAGCGGACAAAACGGCAACCAACAAATTGGGAAAGGATCTTCACCAACCCTACATCCATCAGAGAGCTAATATCCAATATATACAAAGAACTCAAGAAGTTAGACCCCAGGGAACCAAATAACCCTATTAAAAATGGGGTACAGAGCTAAACAAAGAATTTTTACCTGAAGAACTTTGAATGGCTGAGAAGCACCTTAAAAAATGTTCAATATCTTCTTTTTCAATTTTAGTTTTTTGAGACTGCGTCCCACTGCATAACCCATGCTGACTTCAAATTTATGATCCCCCTGCCTCTGCTTCCCACTAGGATTTCGGGTGTGTAACACTGTCCTCTGTGAGGTCTTTGACTTTTGCAGGGTCTTTATGGATATGCATCAAGTCCCTCTAGCTCTTTCAAACATTCCTGGGCTTTCAGCTCGGGAGAGCAGACTTTGGCTCTCAGATGCTATGCTGAGAATCTTAGTGGAGCTGAGTCACTCCTGGGCAGCCCTTAACCATCCAGGAGCCTGAGGGGGTGTAGCCACAGTACTACTAGACACACCAGAAAAGAAGCCACATGCCTACAAAGAGCACTGCAAGTTCACTGGGCTATTAGTATATCAAACCCAGACTTTTCTCTCTGGAAGATAAGCTTTAGTGAGTTTGGGTTTTTGATATGCAAGCAGACTGACATCTGATACTTCACTCTGTTGTCTTTCTCCTTAGATTACCCCAAATCTTCGAAGAGGTTTATAATCAGAGAATCTTGTGGTGGGCAATTTGTCCATTGCTAGGTGCATGGCCATATAAAAAGATATTTATCTTATTTTTATATACGTCCATGTGTGTAGGAACACATGTATGGCTATCTGCAGGGCCAGAAGTGGACCCAGGACACCACAGAACTGAAGATAGAGATAGTAGCCGCCTGTCATGTGGCTTGCGGGACCCAAATTCAGGTTCTCTGCAAGAGCTTTTAACTGCTGAGCCAGCTCTCCAGCCCCCAGTGAAATGATGGTTAATCTGGATAGTTAACATAATTTAGACAAGACATGGACACACACCTCTAGTTGTGTCTGTGAGGGACCTTTTAGATTAGGTTAAATTAAGTGAGAAGACTCACCCTAATTTTAATTGGCATGATGTCTCGGGCTCGGATGTCAGCTTGCATAAAAAGAAAAGAGTGTGCTGAACAGCAGAATTTATCACTCTTTGTATCCTGACTGAGGATGCGATGTGACTGATCCGACTTCAGCTCCCGCTCCCGGGCCTTCACCAAACACATCCCTCGTAACTGTGCACCAAACTGAATCCTGCCTCCATTTAGATGTGATTTGTTTTGTTTTGCTTTATTTTGTTTTGTTTTGTCTCCTCAAGCATTTGGTCATAGCAGCAGGAAACATGACTGATACACACAGAAAGCAGAATTACGAACTCTCCCCCTCAGCTCTGCAACCCCACTCACATGAAAACCAAAATTCAAACACACACAAACAAGCACATGCCTGTGTGCACCCAGGAAACTTTCCAGAGACTGCTTCCAGGTTGCCAGGGTCAATCATGGTTCCCCTGCAGGAAGCAGAGATCAAGTGCAGGCTATCTACCAACAGAGTGTGAGGGGAAAGGAGACCTTTAACTCAAAAGGGAAAGGACTCACATCCCTCAGTGTTTTCTAAAGGGATATTGTTAGAAGCGATTGCTGCTCCTGGATCTTTTGTGCTCCAGGGTAGAAACAGGCAACCGTCCAAACACTGTAACCTTTTCAGCAGCCATGAGGAAAAAGTCACTAGCACTTTGCTTTTTATACTGCGGCTGTAGAAAGAACAGGCCATGCGGATTCACAGGGGGATTAATGCTGTCTTCCAAAAAAGAAGCAGAGGATACTTATGGGGAGTGAAATGAATGATAATTGTATCACTGTCTGCTCTCATTTCCTCTCGGTCCAGCATCTCATAAACACAGAGCTTGGCTACAGCGCTCCCCACAGATCAAGGTGAGAGGAGACCATGCACAGACAAACCTATTGGGTGCTGACCTCTCCAGACAGGGAGTCGAAAGGCAGGGGGCAGGCTTCCAGAACGCAGAAGTGGGCAGAACAGACAGTGCATTTTCCCACGTCCCATAAGTGACGATTCACACAAGTGTAGACACACAAACACACACACACAGAAATGCACACCCTCCAGTACACACACTGTGAAAGAAACTTTTCTATGCCACTATCCTGCTCATTCCTGCTGTTGCATTAGCCCAAGGTTTCTGAAGGCCCACACTATTGGGTTTAGAGGCAGACAGCTCAGCGAGCACCGGGCTGCACACGGGAGGATGGTTAGCACTGTCTGTCTGCTAGCTGCTGGCTGTCCCTCTCCAACACACTGCCACATATGAGAATGTTCCCAGGCACTGGCAAATGTCCTCTGGGAGGAAAAAAAATCACTGTAAGGAAATAGATGCTTCTTTCTTTGATCCAAACAGAATGTGAATGTGTGTGTGTGTGTGTGTGTGTGTGTGTGCATGCGTACATGGGTTTGGTGTATATATCTGTGACAATGGATATGCATGCATATTGATGCACAACACACCATCAGCACTCAAGTTTGTCCAGATGCTTATACCAATCTTTGTGCGTGTGTGTCCATGAGTGCAGGAGAATGCAGAGGCATGTGCACACTGAGGTCAGGAGTTACTGTTGGTATCTGCCTCGATTGCTTTCCCCGTATCTGTATTTAGTCATTTATTTACTCGTTTACTTATTTATTTTATTTATATTTTGAGTCAGGGTTTCTCTATGCAGCTCTGACTGTCCAAGGTATGGATATGCCCAGGGTATGAGGAACAAGCTTATTTCAAACTCAGAGACTTACCTGCCTCTCTGTCTTCTGAGTGATGTGTCTAAAGGAAAATAACACTATGCCTGTCCCTCTTTATTTTTCAAGACGGCCCCTCACTGAACCCCCAAATCACTGTCTCAGCATAACTGGGAGACCGCTGATCTCCAGGGATCTGCCTATGTCCACCCACCAGTGCCAACATTACAAGGCTACGCTGAAGCCTGATTTTAGAGTGCAGAAGATACAGGTGCAGGGCCTCATGCTCGCCCAGCAAGACTTTACCCATGGAACCATCTCTGCATATCTGAGAGGGAATTTTACAGAGTAAACCTGCAGGTCTTGCCTGAACCTTACAAATAACTGTTCCACCCCTGGATGCCTAGCCCTGCCCAGACTGAAAACAGACAACAATACAATGTGGCTGTGCTATACAGCAGCCACTCTATATAAAATCCAAACCAGACAACAATGAAACACAGGCAAAGCCAGGAAGCTGCTCATAGTGCAATGTCAGGAGACGGGTCAGATGCACGCATGTGTCCTCCCTTAAGCAGGGAAACTGCAAATCATGTATGAAACCAGGAAGAAGCGTTTGGTCTGACTGAACATGATATGCAAACACAGGGAAACCCTAGCTGCCAGAAGGTCAGGATGTAGTGGGAACACTGGATCCATGAACCTTCAGCAGCCATGATGAACTGCACAAGATCACACCGGCCAATATTCCAGTGTGGACAGGGGAGGGGCTCGCAGGTCTGAAGAGCTATGGGTGGTAGATGGCTGGTGAGGGAAGGAGAGTTCATTTTCTTTAGGAACCAGCCCCTTGTAGGTTGCCTGTATTCCAATAGACAGCCCTAAACCTGTACTTGCAGGTAACACTAAAGAGACTAAGTAGAAGATAGATATAGATAGATGGATAGATTGTATATATATATATATATATATATATATATATATATATATATATATATGATCAATGGGTAGATAGATAAACAGACAGACATGATAGGTAAGTAGGTAGGTAGGTAGGTAGGAAGGTAGATAGGTAGATAGGTAGATAGGTAGACAGACAGACAGACAGAGACAGACAAACAAATGATGAATGAGGACATAAATTTGAGGGGAATGTGGTGAGATCATGAGAAAAGTCAGAGGGGGGAAGGGAAAAGGTGGATATGATGAAACTTCACTGTATTCACGAATGGAATTCTGAAAAGAAGAGAAGAAAATAAAGAGGCCAAGGCACTATAGCAGGCTCCAGAGCCTCCGTTGGCTCTGTGTCCTTGCTCTGCCTTTGTATTCTCATTTGTGTAGGGTAGGCGTGGAACAGGGGGTAGTCGGAGAAACACAAATGTATGTGAGGGGGGGGGGTGTGAAAGCCAGAAGGCAAACTCCTGCGTCTGGATTTTTCAGGAACCCTCCAACATTCGTTCGTTCGTTCATTCGTTCATTCATTTATTCATTCATTCATTTTTAAGTTTAGTACTCACTCCCTTGAACTTCAGCAGCAAGACCCCAGGATCCACCTGTCTCCGTCCCTACTGTTGGGATTACAAGCCCCTACCACCGTGCTCTGCTTCTTTAACATGGGTTCTAGACACTAGCCTGAGGTACTCACACTTGCAAGGCAAGCACTTTAAAACTGAACAACGCCTCTGGAACCCATCTCCCCACTTCTGAGCCTCCTGCAGACAGCAGCACTAGAATAAGCAGTCTCTGTGTTCCTCGTCAGAGTCTCTTCACACATGTGTGCGCAGCCGACTTTGCTGACTCTTTTGGCATTGCTGGCCACAAAGAGTTAATCCCCAGGAAAGAAAAAAAGCTAGAAAACAGAAACCCTCCAGGACTATAAAAGAGCCCTAGGGCCTGCTCAGTACTGCTATGGGGCAGGAGGTGACACCTGAGTGCCTTTCCACAAACCTTCTGTCATCCCTGCAGCTAGAAACAGCACAGTCTAAGCTTGCTAAGTACTCACTGCTTAGCAGGTCAATGGAGGAATATGTTTATACACATTTGGCCTTGTGTGACTGGGTGGGGGGGGCACATTAGCATAAAACATACAGAGAACAAAACTCAGTCAGTGACACATCAGCCAGCCCAACCACACTTTGCACCGACAGATGCCACATACCCATAGACTGTCCAGATGTCATCATCTCCTCTGCACTGAATACTCGGGGTTCCTGAATTTTTCCAAAGTCTCCTATCTGCTCCCCATGTCTCCTGGAAGCCTAGTAGCAATTCATAAGCTAAGTCCAACTTTCAGAGCTGGTCTCTGAAAACTTCCCTGGGACCACACAGAGGACTGGCTGGTGCTTTTGCTCAGTGTCCATCTAGCTGTGGTTTCCAGACAGCTTGGCTATTATTCACTGTATCAAGAAAGGTGCTGCCTTCTCTCAGCGGGCGCTCACTGCTCTCTGGAAATTGAGCTGGGCTCTCTGAGAGGCTAAAGCATTGGGAATGGGTGGAACTGCTTAAGGACACACAAGGGAAGGGAGGTTCTCCTATGGTTGTTTTGTTTCATGTTTAATAAGAGACAAGGTCTCCAATAGCTCAAATTGGCACCTAATTCATTATATAATAAAGAATAACTTTGGATTCCTGATTCTTCTGCTTCAGTCTTCCTTGGGTGGAAATTATAAGTATGATATACATATATTTCCTTCTCCTTGTGACCTTGCTTCAGGCGTAAAGAGTACACTGAAAAAATATATATGTATATGAATACATATATGAATATGTATATGAATATGTGCACACACACACACAGCTTAAGAAAACTGCTTTATGAATCCTCCCCTGACTAGTGGAAGCCAAGTCGTGGCAGTAAGGTTTGAGTGTGCAAACCCTCAATCTCTGAGAGATATCACATTTGATGTTATAATGCCTGTCACTTGCTCTGAGTCCAGCATGGGACATTCAGCCTGCACATGCTGGGCTGGAAGTAGGAGATACAGTACCATGTCAATGACTAGATTTATTGAACACCTGGGTGTGCCTATCAGCTCCATCAGGAAGTCCTTTTGAACTGGCCTTGCTCACAGAGATGAAACAAATTGGCTCCACGAGGAATATAGTCAGCAGTGCAGTTGTTATTCTGTAAAATATTAATTCATTCTGTCAACAAACAGCATCCATGTGAGTGTGTGTGAGCACGCGGCAAGTGTGTGTCAGGCATCGAGGGATGAGGCCGGGGAGGGAAGCTCTCAGGAGAAAGCACGGACTGTGAAAGTCAAGTTTCTATGCAGTCTTCACACATGAAGCCCACTCACAGGCTGAAGGAAACATGTTAAGTGAATATTCTTACAGAAGTTGCTGTAATGCTTTTGGACATGCTGCAGGAAATCACGTGGGTTTAGCACCCTTGTAGGTGATGGTGGTGATGAAGGTGGAAAGGATGATGGTGATGGAGGAAGCATGTGTGAGGAAACTTCAGGGAATCTTGTGGTCACCGGAATGACAGGAATGGAACATCAACTGGAGGGCTAACTTTGTTTTACGTCTTCATCAGTATGACCTAATCTAATCATTTCAGCAATCTTGACATTGGTCCAGCACATAACCATCATTTGACAGGGGAGAAAACTCAAATAAAGAATGGTTAAAAAGCTGTCATATTCCAATTACTAGAGTCAGAATTCAACCCAGGGCACCCACCTACTTCCATGGTCACAATTTGTGACCTTAAACAAATACTGCTGGTGACCCACCTTTTATCATCCACTCCTTCTTCTTGATTAATAATGCTCCAGTTTAACTCTAGTTAACTGCATACCTAGCAAAAGCGGCAGCCTTTCCAGACTCCCTTGCAGCTATGGGAGGTCATGTGGTAAAAGTCTGGCTATGACAATGTTGGAGGAATTCTCACCTCTCTCTTTCCCTTCTTTCTTGGGGAAAACTGCCTGGAGGTATAGCAATCACAGGCTAAGGCTCTGAAGGAGAACTATAGCAGCTGTGGTATCTGAGAGCCTTTGCTCACAACCTGAGCTGTCTGCTTTAAAAGTTTTTGTAATAAGAGAAGAACCAAGGCCTGGCTGGGCAGGTGGGAGTCAGAGTCAAGGACTTGCTAATGCAAACAGCATATAACATCATTCTTCCATCAGCTACTGTAACTTGGGATGTCAATCGGAGGACCAGTTCTCGGTCCTAAACTACACAACTACACAACTTCACCACACAACTACAGAACCAACAACAGAATTTGGCTAAGGGTGAGTTCCTTTTGTTATTTTTTTTCTTCCCAACAATGTAGGCATTCATGTAACCATTTTAGTTAAAAGGAAAAAAAAAGGAAACAATCAGCAATTTTTTTATGAAAAGGAATATTATAGGCAACATCTAAGCCTAAGGCTCTCTCTGAACGCTGAACACTGAATCTTATTATTAGAATGTTTAGTAGTTTGTGGTGACTGCTGTAACTGCCAGCCTTACAGGGCCTAACACATTACAATTCTGTCTCCTGGTTCTGGCAGTCAGAAGTGCAGAATTAATGTTGCTGGACTAAACGTGTAGGTAGAACTGGTTGGAAATGTGTCCCCTAGCTTCTTGCAGCTTCTAGAAGCCACTGACTTCTTGGTTTGTGGCTGTATGGCCACCTCTCCGAGTGCCAATGCCCTCGCACGGCCTTCCTTCCAAGGGCACACTTTGCTATGCTCCCCTCCAACAAGAAAATTTATAGCTGCACTTAGAGACCACACAGATTGTCTGCATCGTCTCCTTGCCTACAAACCCCTAACTTGACCACATCTGCAAAGTCTCTTTTGCAATGTAACATTCCCGAGTTCCTAGCATTAGGACCTGGATATAGGAGCCATGACTCCTGCTATGTGGTTACTCCATGCATTTGCTCCACACGTGTTCACTGGAAAACAGGAATTGTGCCATTGATAAACAATGCTTTGTCCTTGCACCATAAGCAAAAATGCCTTTTATAACACTCTGATAAGACTGCTGGTAAGCTGGACTTCCTCAGGTATCCTTAGCAAATTCCAACAGAAAAAAAGACAGGGTGCAGCAACTGGAAATCAGAGTTGTTAGTGAATTCTAACTATCATCTGACAAAGACATAAAGGACAACTGTCCCAGAGAATACTGAAGAGACTCACCAAGGGATGACAAAATGGTCAAGACAAAACCTGGAAGCTCACAATAAAGAGGAACGTGGGCTATTCGCAAACATACCACCCAAGAGGGGAACCCTGAGAATTGTGGGAAAGAGGACACATGCAGAATTGTGGGAAGGAGTGAGGTTTGCTCATACTGAGGGGAAGAAATAGGGTGGGAATTGTGGGCAGGAGTGTGGTGGGAATTGTAGGCAGGAGTGTGGTGGGAATTGTGGGTAGGAGTGTGGTGGGAATTGTGGGCAGGAGTGAAGGAGGAATTGTGGGCAGGAGTGGGGCTTACAGTGACATGTGGGAAGAAACAGGGCTTACTGGGAACTGTGGAAAGACAATTTCTCAACACTTTGATCTAAGAATGTCCCCTTCTGGCCACAGACTGAAGGAAGGCCAATGCACTGGAATAGCATATAAACAGAGTAAACAGCTGAAGCCGTACAGGGAGCCGTCTTTGGGAAGGACGCCAAACCGAACTCTGCTGTAACTCAGGGGACCTCTGTGGATGCCACAGACAGGATTCTGAAATAGTTACTGGCACATGAGAAAGCAAATCTTCATGAGACCCCAACCTCCTGACTAGTCAACACAACAATGCATGAAACCACTTCTGGAGCAAACTAGATTCACCCTGCCAGAATCTTCTAGTGTAAAAATGCCCAGGGGAAAAATGGGCATTATTACCCACAACACTTGTCCCCAGAGCCTTCCTATCTCAAGCTTTCTTTTTTGTCACTTAACCCTATTTTTGGAAAAAAGAAAAGATAAACTTTTTATTAACTATAAATGCACTCAAGCAACACAAATATGAATTACTGGAAGATAATCACTTTTGAAGAGTTAAGTGCTAACACACAGACGCTTTACAGTCTATATATAAACACAGCTCGAACCAATTGTGGGCGTGTAAGCCACCGAGGAAGGCCCATGTGAGGGACATCTGTACTGGACCTGTTCCCAATCAATGGAAAGCGATTCTTCTTGGTGGTCTGACCACTTAACTTAAACAAAAAGGCTTGAGCCAACTTCAATCAATGAGCCTTTCTTCCAACCAAAGGAAAAAGGAAAAAAAAAAAAAAGGAGAATTGGCTACTGGTTACTGCAATGTTGTGGCACAGGGTTAATAATGATGGGTTTTAGGTCACTGGCAATTTCTCATTTCAAATTAACTTGAACCATCAACCCTCAAGCATGGGTCGTTTAGTGTGGACTGTGTGGTGCCCGCAGTGTCCCATGGACACCCAAGTGGTGGGTGGGTGCCATTATTCTGTCCTTGAATCGAGGACAGAAAACCAGATAGGGCTTTCCAGTCTTATGAAATAAAGTTTTAAAAAAGAAGAAAAACAGAAGAAAAGAGGAAAAAAAGGTAAAAATTCACAACAGTTGCTGTTTTGAGATCCAAGAATACCATGCGGACGCACTTGGCTGGAACCTGGATGGGCTGGTGATTTTGAATTGGTTCAGGGAATTGGAATTGATTATGATTTTTTTTTTTTAACTTTTAGAACTTAGTGGGGAATTTTGAAATATCTCTGCATTATGAGAAGACTGCTATCTTTCCCCATGTTGCCCATAGCTTTTTCTTGCGTGTTTCTCTCCCTTCCAAATGCTCCCACTCACCTGGAGGCTGGTGGATTTGTTCCTCCTGGCTTTGGGGATGGGAGCTACAGGACACCAGTTCACTTCTCTTTTCCTATTAATAGTGTCTCCCTGGTCAACCACGCTCACCATCGTAGCTGAACGGTCCTGCTTGCCAGAGGATAGCCTTGCCTCTGCAGACAAGAGAAGTGAAGGACCAGACAATGAACAGATGGTGAGAAGAGGACAACCAGCTCTGTCCTAACAGAGGTCAGCCTGGGGTCAAGAGGAGCTGAGAAAACTCGGAGGTCAGAGATGGGACTCCAGATTCCCAACTGGGTGGGGCACGCAGCTGGGCCTCACTGCCCAATGCTGCTAAGTTATCTGTGCACTTAATATGACAGGGAAGGAAAGGAGAGGGAGGGGGATAAAAACAAGAGGGAGGACAGAGATCAAGCAAGGACAATGGAAGTTAAGAAAATGGGGCTTTTCTGGTGTAAGTAGACATGCACCCTGGTTCTATCTCAGTACAAAGGGACTTGGGAGATTCATTGAAATCCTTTGATTCTCACTTCTAAAAAATACGGATCTGTTGATGCCATTCCCATTGACCCTTCAGCCATTGATGACACAGGCCTGACCTAAAATCAGAAGGCTGCCTATGGTGACACTGTTTTTGAGTACAAAACAATGGGCACTTCCAGAGTACAACTGTGGGGGATATGTAAACTCATGGACAGCTTCTACCATGAGGCTGTGCGCCTGTGTTATCTGCCTGGGTACACCAATGAGGGAGAGAGTCTATGAGATTGGCAGTGATAATGAACGAGGTGTGTGCTGGAGTGAAAGACAGATCTATAAGTATCATCTCCACAGGGCTGGCTTTTGGAGATGGTTTTCCATCGTTGTATTTCGGTGACAGGAGGAAAAAATGTTATCTTGATAGTAAAGGATTTAAATGTATTGCCTGGCTGAAACTGGTTACTGAATTGAAATTATAAAGTAATGAATCATTTCCTGAAAAAAGTCAGGCCATTAGTAATGCCACTGTGTGACGGACTACTTAGAGATGTCAGAAGCAAAGGGTAGGGAGTAGAGAGAGGGAGGGTGGGGACTACTATCTGGTAAATTATATCTAGATGTAGATACTTTGAAGAAGATGATAAATCTATGTTTAAAAGGGAAGAGAAGGTGGATCGTGCTTTGGGACCAATGTGAGAAAGGCTGGAGAGATGGCCCACTGTTGAAGAGGGAGAGAGGGATGGGGGGGGGGGTGAGTCTGGCGGTAAAGCCTTGTAAAGCCAGCTTCCGAGGGTGGGTGCAGACAGGAGGAGTTTGAGTGCTGAAATGACCGGGATCTGGGTCCCATAAGAGAGGTGTTATCTCTAAGACTAAGTGGAGAGTGATAGCTCAAGACCCCTGCCCATGCAAGGATCCACCCCCTACACACACATACATGTGCACATGCAATATAAATATGCATACAAATGAGTGCACCCCCACACACACATTCACATATACACACTCACACAGGTGCCAAAAGGAAAAACAAAATGGGGGATTGGGAAGCGCCCAAACTCACAATGTGACAATGACAGAAGCTAACATTCCTGACCACTTACGTGTCCCAAGGACAATGTTAAGCAGTTCACATGTGTTTTCTCACTTGGTCCTTACAGACTCTGAGGCAGGAATTGGTATTAATTCCACATTTCTAGGTGAGCAAGCCAAGGCTCCTAAAGCTAGAGCAAACTGTCCAAAACCATGCAAACTGCAGGGGGCTGAGCCAGAAAGCAAACCCAGACCCGCCTGAGCCTGTACTTCTGTGGTCCCATCTGAAGGGGGTGGGGGGAGGGCAGTGTTCCACATCACCCCTTCTGGAGACACACTTCTCCTCAGATCTAACTCTAGATCCTGGAGGCATTACAGGCCAGTCCCACAAGCCACTCAATACCAGCCCAGGAAGATGCCATCATCCCTGGAACTCCCTAGGGCTTCTTTGTACGATCTCTGGGCCTGTCTAAGCATCGGATTTCGCTTTCTTCTAGGCTGTAAGAATAAGCATTATGAGTTATGGAGCCTTGCTGCACAGGTCTCTACAGACACTCTGCCTATTGATGGAAAAATAAGCTGTCCCGAGTCAGCCCAACAGACGCTGTCCATAGTGGAATGAGCTACATTTTGTGGAATTGAGCCTTTAGGGGTCATGAAGAAGGATTCATTGCATTGGTCAAAAACAAAAACAGAAGAAAACCCCATGTATTCAGTCTACAATGTGTGTATGTTGATCAAACTCCAGCAGTCTACTTGAAATTGTTGTACTGTCTCTAAAGAGGAAACTAAAAGATATTTGGGGGAGGGGGGCATTGAGTGGAAATTACTCCTTAATATGGTTCTACACTGACAGACTTACCACATTTTTTCCAAATTATCTACCCAGAGTCATGGGGGCCGCTGCTGGCAGGCTCCCTATGCAAAGTCGTAATTAGCAGAAAATGGAAAAATCCAAGAAAGATGGGGCCATGAAGGAGGGTTCAGGGATGGAGGGCAACTGTTGATCCAGGAGAAGATCAAAGCTGGGTAGAAACCGTTCCTGGGTTTACACAGCTGTGTGCTCCATGCAGGAGCTCTAAAACAAACACAGCTAGGACCTGGAGGGGGCCCGTCTTGTGATGGGGTGTATGTGGGTGTCAACGAATCCCTAGGACATCAAGTGACCCCAGGGGCTGGAGGCCACCTCACTGCAGAGCTGGGAAGGAAAGCCGGTGCTTCCCTCCTCTCCCCTAATCCAGAATTTATCTTTATTGAGGCATTTTTTTTTTGTACTAATCCGGCCTTCTGCAAACATAATGAGGAGGAGGGTCATTAACCAATACACACGAAAGCTGTGTAGTTTCATAAACATGACCTGAGAAACTTGTATTGGTCAGAGCTTAATAATCTGAGAATGGGAAGCTGGCCTCTCCAGCTCATCCGATTGAGCTGCTGGGTATGGCAAGCCGGGTGAGACATAACTCCTTTAGATACATAAATCCCTAAACTCAATAATAACAAAGCCATATGTTACTGTGTGTTCGTGGGTATGAATTGCTGCATGATGCAAAAACACAACAGCAGTGCCCGCTATCATTTGGATTCATTAAAAATAAAATCATCTCATAAGCCTGCAAATGTTGATTTTTGTTTTATTTTATTTTATTTTTGTATTATACAACTTTCATATTTCCCCAGTGTATGGAAGTATAATGACTTTACATGGTTGTTCTCAATGTTTTGAACTTGATATACATGCAATATTAGGAAATGAAAATTATGTATATAAATATATATGTATATACACATGCATATATGAACTCTGTGGTTCATGTATTAGAAAACAATATGTTTTGCTCATTAAAGGCGCCAATATAAATGCTATAAACCATGAAATTACCTTTGAGCCCTTCCTGAAATAACCAGTTCACAAACAAATGATCCATGCAGAAAGGCAAAGGGGAGATTACAATAAGACTAAGTCACATTTTCATTTCAGAATTGTTTTTAATATAAAAAAGCATTATTGCCACAAAACCAACATCTGGGGCAGGTATATCCAATTTGTGGTGAAAATATCCAACGGTACAGGCTAAGAATTATAAGGTCAAAGTGAGGGCTCTACATGTTCTCCAAATGGGACACAGAACTCACATTTACAACACATTATCCCAATAAAAGAAATTTACTTTTGGTTTTACTCAGTCCAGAAAGCCAGTGCAAAGGCAGTGGTAGCAAAAGCGCGTCACTAAAGTGAGCTTGATGGTTTTCATGTTCTAAAAATAAGGCCCTAACATAGTGATGACCAGCAGACACTGTGGCTAGAAGGAAACGCACCCCACAACTGAGCATGCTCAAACCGAGGCTGGCAAAGCCTTTTAGAGCCTTTTCTGCACTGTGCTTCCCAGACAAACATCATCAACACCATCTGGGAATCTAAGAATGTGGAGCATTGGGTCCCATTCTTGAAGTCTTGATATAAAAGGCTCTGGGATAGCATCCTGTGATGTGTCTTCTAAAAGGTCCTCAGGATGCTGTTATACGCTCTCTCTTGAGAACAGAGGCTGTGCACAGACATCAGCACTGAGGATAACGATGATCTCTCCTCAGAGACCCCAAGGAGCCTCCACAGATTCTTCGACCTGCTTCTAAAGTCATTGACCCCGCCCCCACTCTCTGGCAAAGCACAAACTACAGAAGCTAAGGCTTTGTGCACATCTGCTCAGACTGAGCTGTGCCACGCTTCCTGCCCTAACATACACAAACAGCAAAGCTTTTGACTATACAAGCTCAGCTGACATTGGCAGCATTGAAAGACAGAAGCCAAGGTCACAAGACACAAAAGCGGTTATGAGACAGGAAGAGTCCAGACCTTGGAGCAAGGTGTCCTGCAACTGCTGAGCCTCCCTGTGTGAGCCCCCAGTGGACGTCTACATGTCTACTTTGTCCAGGTCTTGTTGGCAACTCATTCATGCACCCACCCATTTGCTTTGTGCTTGCTCATTTAGTAAGTCATTTATGTAATAAGTCATTCATGTAATAAGTCATTCATGTAATAAGTCATTCATGTAATAAGTCATTTATGTAATAAGAAACACTGACTTAGTTCTTTCTTCTCCCTCCTTCAATTTCTTCTCTCCTTCCTGTCTTCCTTACTCTGGCCCCCATCTTAGAACGATAATGCTACATCACACTATCCCCTAACAGCAGAGTATTATCAGTCCACTAGTGAATATTATCATATGTACGCGATTGCTGCGTTTCACCACCATTTATGCGATAGACCATCTAGTGAGAGTCATATGCACAAGAAATCATTTTAATTCACTGGGTTTGGTATAAAATAGAACTCTCCATTAAGAAGACTAAGATGACCCAGAAACTTATTTTTCTTACATTCTCAATGGGAAGGAGTCATAGACACAATAAATCCAAGCCCTACAGAACAAGGGAGAACCAGTGATATAAGAAAAGGGGAAAGTTAGGACTTCAGGGTTGGCTCCATGCAAAGTGTATGCTGTGTGTGCAAGCAGCAGGACCAGCGTTTGATCCCTATAATCCATGGGAAAAGGCTGGCACTGTTACTCACCATTGTCATCCCAGCACTGGGAAGGTGGTAGCAGATGGATCCTTGGGACTCACTGGTTAGCCTCTCTAGCTAAACTGTTTGAGTCCTGGCTTCCAAGGAAGAACCCTGTCTCAAACAACAAGGCAGCCAAAACTTTAGGAAGATACCTGATGTTGATCTGTAGCCTCCACAAATATGCACCTCCCCCATACATAAAAACATACACATATACCTATACATAATACACACACACACACACACAGCATCAGCATACAAAGAAAGTAGGTAAGAACCAGGCAGGAGCAATTCATAAAGCTTGAGGGCACTGGTTCACCAACTGCAAATTTCTCTCCGGCAAGAACTATGCATTCGTGCCTCCATGTCTCTACCTCAGCTCTGGGCTTGGCTAGAGCGGCTGAGTCGGGTCCCGCAAAGATTAAACTGGACAGGCTGTCAGGAGGTCAGTTCTCCATGCAGTAGTGTACTTAAAGCTGAAGAAATGGAGGTGGCCCTCCAGGGAATCCGCGGCAGTGGGAAGGCTAAGGAAAATGGAGGAATAAGCCTATGCAGGAAGCGGAAGTGTTAGATCCCAAGGAAGGCTGTGAACCGTGTGCTGGGAAAGAGCGGGGATTTGACCATGGTCTGTCTCTGTTACAACTTATGCTGGGCTTGAGTTGCTACCATGAGATAACAAGAAGGGGAAAATATCATTCCACTGATATATAGAAGTAGGGATTTGGGTGGGGGTAGTGAGTAGCTAAGTCATCAGGGTAGAGTCCCAATCACTGAATGTTAATGGATTTATAATGAGAAGGGGCACTTCCCCATTCCTGACTATGCTGGGCCATATGACACCTAGAAACCTGAGAGGAAGGCCCCTGTCAGATGCTGCTCCTCAACCCTGAACTAGAACTATGGGCCAAAATAAGCTTCCTTTTCTTTACCCTTTACCAAGTCTGCAGTGTGGGCAAAATTAGCGACAGAGAACAGGATGAACCAGAAAGTCCTGCAGGAACACAACCGGGATGAGGTGCTGGAGGAATTGAGGAGAGCAGGTTGGAACCCAGTAACAAAGGCTGACCATTCTCCACCAGCCAAGACAGTGGCGGAACAACCAATCACACACAAACTGGCCTGCTTTCTTAAAGGACACATCAGACCCATGCAGCTTACAACAACCAGGCAAGAGAAAGAAGGGACGAAGGAAAAAAGGGATCACAGGAAACCTAGACAAGTAGTGCCAGGTTATCAAAGGAGAGGCCTGAGAGAGGGCCATCGCTCCACACTTCTGTCCGGGTGAGACTTGGACTCAGTTACAAAAGGTGCCAGGAGGGAGAGAAAACATAAGAAACCCTCTATGCCCCCCTCTGCAGTTTGCAGCTTAATGGGAGAAAACCAATGTCTCCCTCCTTCACAACAACGCTGGGAGGTGGGTAAGAGATTCCTATTGCCTAGCTGGGTTGACCGGTGGCTCTGTACCTCCTGGGTTGATCGGTCGCTGGGAAGCCAGAGCCACACCAGCAGATTGGGGTCAAGATGGTGACGGCCTGTGTCATTGGTTAGACATGAGGGGCTAAGGAGGCTATCAGGCAGGTCCTGACTGGGTCATATCCACCTAGCAGGTTATCCACCAGCTTCTGAAACTTCCCTCAGACAGAACACACACCTTTGGTCTAGATCACTCACTGCCATGGAGACTCAGAATTGGCATCCTGTTCTACCACTCCTGGGCATATACCCAGGGATTCCCCAGCAGGCAATAAGGACACATGCTCCACTATGTTCATAGCAGCCTTATTTCTAATAGCCAGAACCTGGAAAGAACCCAGATGTCCCTCAATGGAGGAATGGACACAGAACATGTGGTATATTTACACAATGGAATACTACTCAGCAATTAAAAACAATGAATTCATGAAATTCTTAGGCAAATGGTTGGAAATGGAAAATATCAGCCTAAGTGAGGTAACCCAATCACAAAAAAAAAAAAAAAAAAAAAAAAAAAATACACATGGAATGCAGTCACTGATAAGTGGACATTAATTAGCCCAGAAGCTCTGAATACTCAAGACGCAATTAACATATCAAATGATTCCCAAGAAGAAGGAAGGAGATGGCCCTGGTCCTGGAAAGGCTTGATCCAGCATTGTAGGGGAGTACCAGGACAGAGAAATGGGAGGGGGTTGATTGGGGAACAGGCAGAGGGAAGAGGGCTTATGGGACATATGGGGAGGGGGAACCGGGAAAGGGGAAAGCATTTGGAATGTAAACGAAGAATATAGAAAATAAGAAAGAAAGAAAGAAAGAAAGAAAGAAAGAAAGAAAGAAAGAAAGAAAGAAAGAAAGAAAGAAAGAAAGAAAGAAAGAAAGAGTTGGGATGCTCTAGCCCATCCTTGAATGCTTTACAAAGTACTTGAATGTCGAACTCTTTTAATTCTACAGCCCCTCCCCTCCCCTCGCCTTCCCTCTTCCTTTCCCTCCCCTGCCCCATCAATCTGGAGATGTTAGAGGGTTCTAAACACCTCAAGGCAAGGCCAGCACTTATACTGCATGGAATGTCCTGTCTTTCTGAAAGGAGCCATATTGGCTCAAACACGTAAATACATTTGAAGAGAGCCTTTTATTTTCCTTTTCATTTCTCTTTTAAAAAAATAAATAAAACATAACTTTTCAAATAAATCATAATTTAAAGCATTTCCAGGTCCAAAAGATAATTATTTGGACCACATAAATACCACATGTGGGTGGAAAGGGGATTTCATGCATAGCGATAAAAAAAAAAATACTTGGATCTGTTATTTTCTTAAAATTGCTGTGTTGTTACCATTTTTATTGAGTTCATTAAAAGACCATAAAAATCAATTCAAACATGTTTGCAAACAGATTTCTGAATTTCCTGACAACAGTCTTCGGTTGTTAGGACAAAGATAAGATGACAGATGTCTCTATTCCTACAGCTTTTGTGTTCCCATTCATTCATTCATTCATTCATTCTTCTTCCGGCCAGTCTACATCCCCCTCTGCAGGCCAAGCATTGAGGCAGGGACAGTCTCCATCCTCAGGGCACGATCAGCATGGTGATGGGCAGAAACTGAGGGGCACTGGTTATATCCGTGGGTGGCGAATTTTGTATATAAAAGATTAGACCATATCTTTCAGCCTGGAAAGACATAATGCCTCAGCCGTAACTCCTGGCCTCTGCTACTGCAGTCTGAAAACAGCTGGCTAAGCAACAAGGAAATGGACAAACAGAGCTGTGTTCCAAACAAACTTTCCTTCTGGACAATCACACTTGAAATTCACATGTTTTGATGTGACACGAAATAGTTTTCTGCTTTGAATTTTTTTTCAAATATTGAAAAATGTAAATTACAAAAAAATAGTGGAGCTTGGGGTATAAAGTGACAAAGTGCTTGCCTAGCACACATGGTCTTGGGTTTGATCTTTGGTATTGCATTAATCAGCATGGGGGTGAACATCAGAAACAGCAGTAGAAGGGAGGGAGAGGCAGAAGTATCAAGAGTTCAAGGCCATCTTCAACTATAGGAGTTCCTGAGGCCAGTCTAGGCTATCTGATAAGACACCCTATTTCAAAAAAAAAACAAAAAAAACAAAAAAAACATTTAAAAATAGGCCAATTATAAGTAAAATTAAATTTTAAAAAGGGGATTCCCAGAACCTAATCTAGGTTGTTACACAAGGAAAATTGTACTGTCTCCCAGTTGATCAGCAAGCATCCAGACAGGACAATGCTGGGACTACGGGCCTGATATCAGTCCCCAGACAGGACAATACTGGGACTACAGGCCTGACATCAGTCCCCAGAGCTTCTTCCCCTGCCCATTTCCTTGGTGACTTTCCCTAGAAACTCGCTTCCATCTTGACAAAGTACTAGTTTTGCTTTGTTGTTGTTAAAAACAACAGCAACAACCACAGTTGCATAACTTTGATGAAAAGCTAAAAAAAAAAAAAAAAAAAAAAATGTGCTTTCCGAAAATTCAAAGAAGTAGTAGCCCATAGTCTGAAAGCAGGGTATTCATGCCGAAGGCAGATTCCACGCTCAGCTTCTAAAGCTCGCCAGGCAGCCATCTCAGGTGGGAATGAGAGGAAATCCCTGCCTCGGTTCCAGGCCCCTTATCCTGACTCCACTGCTCACCGCCAGCCGCCAGCCATCTCTGTCATGATGAGAGAAACGCAACCCAATCCATGTGGACGGCCTTCCGTGGGCAACTGCTCAACATGTGAAGGTTCTAATATAATCATGGAGCATGCTCAGCCGATCATCTGCAAACGTGCTGTTTATCTGAAAGAGGCCAACACTGTGAAGCAAAGGGAAAATAACACTGGACTCTGGCCCTTAGCGAAAGCTACACACAGAATGAGAACAGGGATCAGGGGAAAGGTGGAAGTAAAGACTTCATCTGGTATTTCTAAAGATGTCAGAGTAAAAAATGCTATTTTAGCTCCCTGAATATTTACCTGATGAATAAAGATTGAATTCCTAGCAACTATTGACAAATATCACCTGGATGAGAGAGACAGAGAAACAAAGAGTGAGCAAGAGAGACACAGATACAGAGAAAGACACAGAGCGAGAGAGACAGAGAGAAACAGAGACAGAGAGACAGAGACAGAGAGACAGAGACAGAGAGACAGAAAGAAACAGAGAGACAGAGACAGACACATGCACACACACAGAGAGAGAGAGAGATAGACAGACAGGGAGGGAAGGAGAGAAACACACACAGAAACCAACAGAGGGAGGGAGAAAGACACACACACATATACAGAGGGATGGAGGGAGAAAGAGAGAGAGGAGAGAAAGAGAGCAAGAGAAAGAAAGAAATGGAGACAGAGAAAAACAGAAACAGAGACAGACACACAGACAAACAGAGCAGGAGAGAAAGACAGACAGACAGACAGACACACACACACCCAGGGAAGGAGGGAGAGATCTCGAGAGAGAGGCTCTGAATATCTGGAACATCTCACCTGGCCTAATCCCTAGTTCCGAAGCTGACAGACTAGTAATGCTTGTCAGCCCTTTGGAAGCTTCTCAGTGGTTTAGAAACTTCTCCATGTCCCTTGCATCTCTAAATGTCTTTAACAGTTTGGGAAAAATTAAACTCGGCCTTCGTGATTGACTAGAATAACAATTCTCATAACTTCCCCCATCTAAAGAATTAAAAGAAAAAAAACCTCATCATACGATTTCTATATATACAATTTGTACTGCTGTAGAAGCATATTTTGAAAAGTGCTCCCTAAATAATTAACCTATTCCTTTTACCATACTTCCTATATTACAGAAGTCATTTTCCCACCAAGAATCAATAAGTCTTTCCTCCTGTCAGTCATTTTTCTCCATTTAACGGAATGGACTAAAGTCCGACACGGCAAGTTACATTACCTTTGAATTATGTGCGTAATTTAAAATTCAAAGTACTGCGCTAAGGAGCCTTTTAGACTGACCACTCTGCATGCTCTCCATAAATATGGCCCCTCAGACCCTTCTGACAGATTTACCGAACAACACAAGTTAGAGCGAGCGGGCCGGCCCAGACAAGAGCCCTATGGTAAAGCTTCCTGGGTCACACTGCGGCAGGAACCTCCATCACTCACCAGGAAATGAAGCTGCGTTTCCAGATTAATGAGAAAGCCACTCTGGAGCATCTGGGCTTTAATTACAAATAAACGCGTGGGTAGATATTTACATGTCCACGAACTCGGGGCCCGCCAGCCAGGCCAATCAGGCTTTGTTTGGTCAAATCTGGGAACCTTTGAGAAAACTTGAGGTGTAGACACCCAAGAGGAAGGAGTGTGCTGGCAAGATCCTTCAGTCAATGCAACACACACAGGGGGAAAGAATACAGAGAGATGAAAATGTATAAATGGGCCAGCGAGGCGATTCCCTGTTACAAATTTAATAAAGCGATGTTTATAACCTTGCGCTGAATCCGTGAGCTGATGTCCTGGGGATTATAAATGAAACACAGCTGACCTCATTCTTCAGGGAAAGAAAATAAAGTGACGATTGGAAATGTCACCAAGTTTTCTTAAGTCTGTGATGGGGTGACTCGCACTCTGGCTGGGAGAATTAGGAAAAAAAAAAAAAAAGAACACCGGCCAAGTAGAAATCATCTCTCTGTGTATGACCTGTCATATTTTACTCGGGGCTTTGGCGAAAGTATCACATGATTCTAGCTGGCAAAAGAGAAAGAGATTTTGTGAGGATGAGCTCTCAAGCAGTGTTAGTAAGAAAACAGCAATGCCAACTCGGACTTCATGATCCGCATTTCAATGTCTGGACCTCTTCCCCCACCTGTGCTCAGGGGACCTTGTTTCTTTGGGAAAGCATTCCCACAACCCCGCAGAGGGCGGTTTCTCAGATTCTGCATGTAAGTCACTACTCCGTTCTTTCCCTCTGCCCCACCATCCACTCACACACACCCCGTTTTCCCCCATTTCCTCAGTAGTAATTCATTGAAATAAATGTGTGGATCTCTGCTGTGAAAGCATTTTACATGCTCCCCTTTCCTAGACCGCTTTAGGGTGTGCCTTCTTGAGTCCTCCAAAGCCTACTTTTCTTTGCCGAGGTTTGATTTTTTTTTTTTTTTTTTTTGCCAAGTTAGCATCTTGAAAACAACTCTCTCTCTCTCTCTCTCTCTCTCTCTCTCTCTCTCTCTCTCTCTCTCTCACACACACACACACACAAATAGGAAAAGCATTGACTCTCAGACATTCATTCACTTGTAACAATGACCGCGTTCCAAAGCTAGGAAGAAACATTGTGGCAAGTTCTGCTGCCCGGTGTCCGTGTCGGTGTTGCAGCTGTTCTTTCCATTCTGCCGCAGCCTGTGTCCTGAATCTCCCTGCCTCGTCTTCCTTTAGAGTTGGTGAGAAAAAGCAGAGCCTTCCTGCTGGGCATTACTTCTGCATGACAACATTGTATAATCTCAAGCACCGACCGCCCAAGGATAGTTTTCTTTTTGGCCTTCCAATTCTTGACATGATAATTGTTTCTTTAAAGTTGTCTGACTTTTACCCCCAATTTGGAGAATGTAGCAGCCCTTACCTATCTGACAGATACTTAAATATAATACTTAAATATAAATGAGTCTATTTAAGTCAGGGATCTCCTGATTCCAAGGGGTCAGTTCATATAGAAGAAGGAACACATAAAGAAATGATATTCTCTGGATTGTTTGCTCTAAAGGGGTTACTCATAGGAAACATGAACTTGGCACAAAGGGAGGTGTTACATTTCTATTGGGCCCCTCTAGAGCATAAAGGGGCAAAAACCCACCATGCAGTTGCACAACACAATTCTAACAAAAGATGGGTATGGAACATATTCCTCTTTACAGAGAAAACTGCATCGTAGCTTGGCTTGCTCATTCTGCACAAACTGCATTAAAACAAAAGTCAGAACCACAATCACAACAAAACCAGAACCACCAACATCAAACTAGGACGTCATTTCCAATACTTATAAAGCATGGCTCTTGTCAAAGCCTCTGCAGTATCCGTCCCAGGCCTGGTAATGAATTTCCTATATGTACCTGCTGTTGAAGCAGGAGAAAAAAAAAGTAAACTCATAAATAATTCAACACACTGTCTCCTGCCAACCGATCATATATTGTCCGTGTTTCACCTGCCATATTAAATAAAAATTAAAAACTGTTTACTCTTTCCATTAAAAAAAAAACCCAGGGAGTAATTAGAGGTGAGAAACTATATAGGATGGGGAAGTAATATCTCTATATGATATGTGCTATATTATATATGTTAAACTGCGGAGTGAAAATAGTCACTAAGAATAGCTGTATCAATGGGGAAAATTAGTTAAGTCTTAAGGGAAATGATTATTACAAATATTTCCCAAACTGCTTTATTATGGGTGAGAGATTAAAAAGGGAGAGTTAGGGGTTCAAATTTAGGGAAAGCAGGCTACCTTGATGCCCTCCTGCAGGCATATTAAAAGCCATCCAGCACTAAATGCTTCATTCCTTTGAAGGTAAATGTGACTCCACTGATCACTGTCACTTTTTCTAAAAAATTAGAGAACAGATCAGACACCCAGTCCTATCGAATTATATGAAAAAAGTATCAAACAAAGAAGCCCTCTTGCTTGAAGGTCTGATTCACCTAGTTTCAAAAGCTGGGTGCTATGGGGGCTTTTGAGTGGCCCCTTGGCCCTGTGACTGCTCAGGGGCCTTGGCAGGTCATGGAAAGGGAGAGCACCTTCAGAGTCCTTAAATTACTACTGATACAGAATGGAAAATGGCCATCTGAGTGAAGATTCGAGGGATGCCTGCAGAGGAACAGCGTCTCCTGTTGTGTCCGAGGGCAACAGAGCTGCCTGTGTGAACTCACTCTCTAAACTACAGAAGAAAGAAGCTACAGTGCTTTGTGAATGCAGAAGATGGAGACATCGGCTTGACTTCAAAGACTCAGAAACAGGCTGACGCCTGGCCAGAGGTCAGAGGTCAGGCTCCAAACCCTGACACTGGCAGGGACTTTAGGCTGGATGACAGCTCAGCAGTCAGAGCTTTAACCAGTTAAAGACACCTGTGATCACAGCACTCTGGAGGCTGAAGCAAGTGGATAGCTGTGAGTTCAAGTAAGCAGGGGCTACATAGGAAGATACTGTTTCAAGAAGCAAAGGAGAAACCTTCAAGAGAAAAAAAAAAACATTAACAACAGAAAGTCTGTGGCATTAAGTCTAGCTCAAGCATGCAGAGATATGTTTGATTTTACTTAAAGTGTCCCCAGCCAGTCCCATGTGGTTTTTAAAACTGCATGCTTTTCTTCCCCTTCCTTCCTTCCTTCCTTCCTTCCTTCCTTCCTTCCTTCCTTCCTTCCTTCCTTCCTTCCTTCCTTCTTCCTTCCTTCCTTCCTTCTTTCCTTCCTTCCTTTTTCTTCTTCTTTTCTTTCTCCTCCTCCTCTTCCTTCTCTTTCTCCTTCTTCTTTTTGAATGGATGCCAAAGTCAGGGTGGCCACATCCTCGCCTATTACATTATCAAAAGATGGATCCCTGTTTACTCCCAGGAGAAAAATCAGAGCGTGAACCCCATGTGGAAGTGACGGAGTTCGGGAACCTGGTAGTGACATGGACCAGTGATATATATGGCCTACTAGTTTCAAACATAATAAAAATGAATGAATGAATGAATAGATAAACAAACAAATAAATAAATAAATAAATAAGAACAGAGGCACTTTTGAACGTAACATATGTCAGGACAGCAGACTGCGATAAATTCGGCTTTCCTTTGATAGCTACTGGATAATAACAGGATGGTCTCATTGGTGGAGTTGTTCCTTGTTCCTTGTTCTTTTTTTTTTTTTTTTTTTTTTTTTAATCCTCTGTTGGTTGCTTTTAGTTTTAGAAGTCCGTGCAAATACGCTGCTTATAAATCATGTCCAGAAATGCGTGTATTATTTCATTTGGGGGTAGGAATCAAGTTTTAGAAGGCAGTGCTCACATTTTACTTAATTACCAAACACAGACATAATGGACTATTTTTCTGTATTCACAAGAGACAGAAGGACTGTCAGTTTGATTGCCTGTTAAGGTTTTGGTGAATCACAACGTTATTAAGCTTTTAAATCAGAGGATCCGTTTCTTCCGTTAAGTCTAACGGTACTAGAAAGTAAGAAGGAGGCGGGGGGAACACCTCATCTGGGGCCGTAATATTTGCTGAAAAAAAAAAAAACCCACTTCAAAACATTAATCAAATTTTTCGCCTACTGGGCGACCATATGGCAAAGCAGCACGTGAATCTCGCAAACTTGCTGATCTCCTGTAACCGGGTGCAATTAATTACGCTGGCTGCATCCATCTCTTGGATTTTCGCCTTGTGAAAAAAAAAAAAGTATTTATTGTAACAGCTTTTACAAAACAAGGGAATGAAAATCTCAATTGATTAATGAGAGGAATGGAAATATTTCCGTTAGCAGATTTAAAAAAAAAAAAAAAACGGATAAGGATTAATACTGTGGATGGAAAGGAGACCAAATCAAGCTCACCGTGAGGTGGTTTTCTTTATTTTTTGGACCCCCCGAAAGGTGAAGGAAGAGTGGGGCTGAGAAGGTACTCGGAGCTCTGACATGCATAATTCACAGCAGGCTTTGGATCGCAAGTAATAAAGGCTTAAACTGGTGATGTAATAAAGAGGTTGGCTTTACAAGATACTATCCTGGGAGACAGAAAAGCTTGTTCTTTGATTTGAAAACACAGATATTAAAGACTCAGTGGGTGAGGAATAGGACAGCCCTGACAAAGAAAGCAATGGAATGAGCTCTTAAAGTAAGCAGCCCACTCCGTCCTCAGCTATCTAGGCCTGGAGGCTGCTGCACATCTGGGCAGATTACGGTTTTAAGACGGCTCCGTGAAAACAGGTGTCCTGGGGTGAGTTAGGACTGTCCTCGCCTACCGATGCAAGGTGCGAACACAGCTGGAATGGAACCCTTTCCCCGTGGTATTTAGACTCTGAACTGGACAGTCAGATCCATTTCAAAGAGTGACCGTTAATATGTCACTGAGGTCATGGTCCTTCCCTCGTGGAGGACTGATGGGCCCCAGGATGGGGGTCTATAGGCAAGCAGGAGCAGTAGCCTTTTGCCTCCTTCCAAACCTGCTCCCTTTCTCAGAACACCCAACCAGGGTGGACATTTCTGACCTTGTCTCCCCAGCATTCTTCGCGCACGAGGATTAATTCCACATTCTTTAAAGCGTTAGCCCAGGAGACTGAGTTTAAAATTCCAGTAAATACTACCTTGAGAAAATAAACCCGAATACTAATTTCAACAGAATTATACATATTTGCAAGATTGAGGACTGGATCTCATTTGCAAGCAATGAAGAAAAAAATACTAGGTGATTCGAGTTACAGACTGACTTTTCTCTACAGTGCCTCCTGCAATTAAACGTGTGTCAGGAAATCGTGCGGAGGGCTTGTCTTTTGTTTCCCTACAGATGTGAGTGTTTGTTCCAGTACACTTGGGGACACTTGTGTGTTCATGTGTGTGGGGTGGGGGTAAGGGGGGTAAGGGACAATGTCTAAAATCACCCTCAGGAATCCCATCTGCCTGTTAATATAGGATTCCTTATTGGCCTGGAGCTCACTAGTGAGGCTAGATTGCCTGAGTGGGAAGCCCAAGGGATTCTTCCTTTTCTGTCTCTCCAGCTCTGGAATTGCAAAACATACAATTGCCATCCCTCCCCCTCCAGCACCCCACTCCCCATCCCCGCAAACTTCTTATGTGAGCCCTAGGAATCGAACTCATGTCTTGTACAACAAATATTTTACCTTCTGAACTCTCTCTCTAACACCTGCAAATGACTTTTGATAAGATTTCATTATTATTCATTAGTGGATACATAGTATACACATGGCCAATGTGAGGTTTTTTGTTTTTTTTAAGTAGACTTTGTATTGGTTGGTGGTCGCTTGTTGAGAGATGAAACCTTGAATCACCTGAACTCATTGTGTGCCCAAGCAGAGCAGTTAACACATTAGAGAACACGGCTTAGCAAGCAGTATTTAGGATCACCGTATTTCATTCGAGTAACCCGTCCCATACAGGATGTACGTTTATGTTAACGCTGGTGTTTGGAAATACTGTCATAGAGGAAAAAGAATCACGGTGAACGTTAAGGTAGCAGGCGTATCCAAGCAGCTGAGAGAAGTAAAAGCCACCAGGGATGGCTTTCTGAAAGCTCGCTGAGCTAGGGGAATGGCACACTGGTTGGCCTGCCTGCAGCCCAAGCATGAGAGCCTAAGCCTGTACCCAGCATGACAGCCAAGGGAGGTGGCACACATCGACAGTCCCAGCATGGAGGAAGCAAAGGGTGGGAACAGGAGCATCCCTGGAGCCCGGTGCCCAGCTAGGCTAGCCATAGAGATGAGTTCCAGGTCATGAAAGTCCCAGTCGGTCCAGATATATAGATATAGATATAGATATAGATATAGATATAGATATAGATATAGATATAGATATAGATATAGATATATATAGAGAGATAGACAGATATAGATATATAGATATATAGATATATAGATATATAGATATATAGATATATAGACATATAGATATATAGATATAGGTATAGATAGATATAGATAGATATAGATAGATAGATACATAGATAGGTAGGGATAGATAGATAGATACATAGATACATAGATATAATAAAAAATAGAGTGGAGAAAGATTAAGAAAGACACTTGATGTCAACCTGTAGCCTTTATACATATGGCGCCACATGAGCACATTCAATTGAACATGTACACAACACATACTCACACTCACAAACAGACACACGCACACATGTACACCAAATAATAATAAAGTGAACATCTTTTAACCATGATCCTTTAACCATGAGAATCATTTTATAATCAAAGAAGATGCTGTTCTAAAGAAACTACTGACCGTGGAAATGTGCAAGAAAGTTACCCTGAAGGAAGTCCTTGGCTTCTAAAAACAAAGAATATATAAAATAACCAAAGGGAAGAGGGTCAGCTGACTCCATGAACTGGTGACCCAAGAACACACACCTCCACACACACAGCACCCCTCTGATGATCCCCAGGCTCCACCTACACACAAGGGTTATTGGCTTAAAAGTTTAAAGAGCTAACAAAATGTTTTAACGAGATACAAATCTCAGAGATCATTAATCAATATGCTCAATGTTATTTGCGATAATTCATCATGACGTGATATTAATGGGTTACTGTACCCTTCAGAGGTGAGATTAATGCAAATGGGCTGCCACAATTAACTTTACTGCTCCCAACTCCCAGGAATGGACAGATGATTATAAATGACAACTATATGTCAATTACAATATCCAATAAAGTGAGGCTTGGAGAACAATCTATCTCCGTTTATTGCACTTCCTTGACGTGGTTGCATTCAGTGAAGCCCACTGTTGTCTCTGTGTAACCGTTGCTTGGGGAGGGCAAAGGGACTTTTCTTTTCTACTCTTTCAGTACGGTTTAAAAAAAAAAGTGCTTCCAAAATGTACAGGTAACTGCAGTTTTCTAGAGGAGGAGCACCACGGGGAAACCAGGAATAAATGCCTTAACAGTCGCATGTGTTTTAGAGAAAATGGTATCCATTTCGAAACCGGAACAGCCAGGTCAGCAAGGAAACCACCTACCCAGCTGTGTATAATATATTTACTCAATTACAACAGGAAGATGTTAGCCCAGCATCCCGGATAGCCTTGCATTTCACTAGACAAACTTTACTTGAGAATCGCCACAGGAGGAAACAGGTCAGACTGCAGAAAGTGAGTCTGAGAAGGTTTCAGCAGGAAGCACCTGATGTCATCTTGGACACTTGTGCTGGGGTTGAGGGGTGGGGTGGTCCTGTGGAATGCTTGGGTGCAAGACCTGACTACAGAGTGTTTTTCACCGAAGGCTTTGTTCCTCTCTGCATGGAGGAACTGTTTGAGAGAAGCTTCTGGGTAAAGGTGAGCACACAGTAGGACCACCTTCTCACCCTGACCCTTTCTCTGAGCAGAGCTACCCAGCCCTGTAGACATCAGCTATTAATGAGGTATGAATACATGCTTCTACCTGCCCACCTCCCCGATTCCTCAAGGACCCCACCCCCTCCCTGCAAATGTTCACCAATCACGGACTGCTGTCAGCTCGGCCTTGTCTCAGGCAGAGCCAACTGGGCAACATCACTTGGCCCTCCAGGAGCTCTTGGGGTCAGACTGAAGCTAACCTTCAGTGGAAGCCACATTCTTGTCGGGAATTCTCCTGCTCTATGGCCTGTCTGTCTTCCGCTTAGGAAGGCAACGCCACCCAGAGCACAGGGGACCAGTGTGGGTCTCTGTTTCTAGGAACAGAACTGAAAGCAGGTTTCAAAAGCATGCTAGCAGGAAAGCTCTCCTTGTAGTGTGCCTCAGAAAGTGGCCATTTCTCTGCAGGCCACTGGTGACACGAATTCACCAAACTCAGAACAATCACACCGGGATTTTCTTCTATCCCCAGAAACACCTCAGAAGACAGGGTGAAATGCAAGGAAAAGTACACTGTGGATGGGGAAGCCACAGGTTTGTTTGTCTGAGGTCTTTCTTTAGGTGCTTGGTTATGTGAGCCAAGATGTTGCTGTCCCAGTAGGGAACAGAGACTCCTAGCTCCATGTACAAAGAGGGCATTAACACCAGCCTACATATGGAACACTATTACCTAGGTCATAGCTGGTGATTCAGGGGAGGTCTTTGCCCAATAAAAAGGCCAAACATGGTTGTCTCTGAGCCTTTTGTACCAGGAACCATTGGGAAAAGAGCTCATTGTTACGAGGGCTGTTGTCTTAGTCACCTTTAGTTACATGCAAATAATGAAGCAAACAATGCAATCGAGAAAGGATTTATTTTGGCTCACGGTTTCAGAGGTCTTTGTCCACGGCTGGGAGGCTCTGTTGATTCTGAACCTGTGTGTAGTTTGGCAAGGAGCATGCTATAGGGCCAAGGGGGTCGTTTCATGGTGGAATGACTAGAGCAGGGTAGGGGAGACACTGGAAGGGGCCAGCTCTCAGACAGAACCTTCAAGCAGTATTCCAGCACAGCCTACTCTCACCAAGCACCCCTCACCTCCTGACAATCTAATGCATCAAGGAATCCATCTGTGGATTAAAACATTGATGACATCAGCATTTCATGGTGCAGTCATCTCTCGATAGCACAGGGGCATCAGGCAGCAGATGACTTTCAGACCGCTGTGTCATTAGCAAACATTAGCAGTTGCTAAGCTGAGAAATGTCTGACCTCAATAGCCATCCTGATTTCCACTAAAAGAGCATTCTTTGGGGCACGTATCTGCAGTCCCAACTATTGGGGAGGCTGAGGCAGGAGTACAAAACCAACCCGAGGAACTTAGTGAGAACCTGAACCAAAATGAAGAACTAAGGGCTAGAGATGTAGCTCAACGGTGAGAACACTTGCTTAGCATCCGTGAAGCTCTGGGTTCAATCTCCAGACGAGGAGAGGGGCTGACACAGTACTGGTGATAGGTAACACCTCAGCCAGCCCTGGAACACTGCAACCTACCTCTTCTTGTACAGACTCTGAGTGGAGACACTTGTTTTAACAGTGGAGAGAGAAGGAAGATACTTTGTGACACATAAGAAGTTGTGTGAAATTCAAACGCCAGCATTCAAAAATAAAGTTTTCCTGTGCATGGCCATGCCGGATCATTTACCTCCTGATAAGGCTGTTCGTGCAGTGTTAAGGGCAAATGGAAGGCGCTACTACAGCAGGGCATGGCTCAGAGCCAACTGTCTCTGTAATCTGTCTCACTCTTGCACCCCACTATGCATGTTGGGCACCAACAGAGACCCTGATGACTTAGGTTGTTTGAATTTAAACCTTCCATGTACAAGAACAAAAGCCACCCTCCTCACCTCCACACCCCAGCGGATCAGGACCCGCAGTGTCCAGATAGATTGATGGATGGCTTCTCTCACTCGATCCTGTAAAGCTGTTGTGTTCTTTGCTGAATGGCGTGGTGGGTATGTTGATCTTAAAATGGGTGAGGCACATAATGGCTATCACTCCGGCTACGAGGCTGGTTTTCTTCATTCGTAAAATGCTTATGCATTCTAGGCAACCAAACTCCCACTGCGCTATACTACCAGGGCTTAATTTTGGGGGAAAAAAGGCTCATTTCATAGCCTCTGAGCATGTCTGGGGTGATTTGGTTAATTGATGTGGAAAGACTCATCTAAACCCTGGGTGGGACCAATCATGGAGCAGGGATTCTGGATTATAGGGACGGCAACTGTTGACATCCATCCATCCCTCTGGGTCCTGACTGTGGACACGATGTGACCAGCTTGCTCACTCTCTAGCTGCCTTGACCTTCCCTCTGGTGACAGACTGTACCCCTGAACTGTGAGCCTCTATAAAGCCTTACTCCACTGAATGGCTTTAATCAGAAGAATTTTTTCATGCAACAGAAAAGAAACTGACATATCTGGGATGCTATAACACATGGTCTTGTATATATGCTATAGGCGCTCTACCACAGAGTGACATTTCCAGCTCTCCATTCCAAATTATATATATATATATATATATATACACATATACACACATATATACACACACATACATACATACATACATACGTACACACACACATACATACATACATACATACACACACACACACACACAACCATGGCAACTGATGCTATCATTTTAGGTCTAGCAATGGAAGAAATTGGGGAAATAATCTAAATACAAAGCTTTACATTTTTGGCCTAAGAGAAATTCATAGTACTGCCACTCTGTTCCCAGCCTTGGGGAAGAGTCTGTTGTGATAAGCCAGAACAGACCAGAACATTCTGGTCATGGTTCAGGAAATTCTGCAGCCTGGTGAGAGGCCAGCGCGCTTCTGAGGACTTTTTCGGAGGACGGGGAAGACAGGCAATGATTTCCTGTTTCCCATGAAGATTCTCTCCAGGTTTAGGTTCTCCTCCCCCTACCTTCTTCATCATTTGGGTCCCAAGACAGGAGCAGTAACTCTGACAGAGCAGATTTACCCTGCTTCCCTGGACACATCAGCCAGGGCTGCTCGGGAAGGCAAGACAGAAAGGCCTAGCTACTTTCTTTCGTCAACATTCGAGTGTATCTTGCTTTTAGTTTAGTATTACCAAGGCGGCTGATAACTAAGTCAGATCCGAATGGCTCTGTTGTATCTCCCATACATCCTCCTGGCACAGGTGGGAAACAGCAAGACTGTCAGGATAAATCACAGCCCACAGCACAGGCACTTCCGCGCAGGAGTGGACTCTATCTTTTTGGAAATGCTGAGGTGCAAATGAACCTCAGTGAGTCTTGCAAAGGGAAGAAATTGAAATTGATTTCTCGGGGTAATAATTAACCTCAGAAAATAACTCTGAGAGGTTGCTTATTAATTATTTTTGGTAATATACTTTGGGGATATTTCTTTTTTTCGTGAAAGATAGAGACAAAAGCAGACACATTTTACGATCATATAAAATGTTATTAGATTCATATTTTATTGAAGAGCGGAAACTCACTTAATTTGCAAAGTGTTCA
Organism: Apodemus sylvaticus; assembly: GCF_947179515.1. Classification (NCBI taxonomy): domain Eukaryota; kingdom Metazoa; phylum Chordata; class Mammalia; order Rodentia; family Muridae; genus Apodemus; species Apodemus sylvaticus. The sequence continues at coordinate 14,896,519 of NC_067492.1, forward strand.
GTGAAGGGGAGAGGATCTGCCCCACCATCCCGCACTGCTTTTTTAAGGCTCCTAAATAGTGCGGTTTTTGAAACCACATGGTCTTTCTCCTCACATCTATGAGCTTTTAATATGCTGTTGCTATTTGGGTCTCCCATGGTTTTTCTACTTACTCAAAAAAAAAAAAAAAAAGAACGTATTTTTCATGTGAATTACAGTGTATAGTGCACTCTGAGGACATTTTTTTTTTTTTGAAGAACAGAAAAAAGCTATTTTGTCCAAAAAAATGGGTTACTACTACTACTCCACATAACATGCCTAAGACAGAAGATTCTACAGGATTGACTAGTAGTTTACAATCATATACACCATGATCTCATAATATCACACACACACACACACACACACACACACACACATTTCCTGAAAACATCTTTATCATAACTACAACTCACTGAGCTCAAGTTCCGTCCTTTAGGAAGGATTTCCCCGAGTGTCTCAGCGGCTGTCACTGAAGCACAACTCCAGATATGAACAGACGAGGTACTGCGCCACAAAGACTAAACAGGAGGGGAGATGATTCAAGGTGCTTTATTTTTTCCCCCTCCCTTTAGTGGCTGGAAATCCTTTGCCCCTTGACACAAAAATTTCCTGTGCAATTTATACTGCACAAAAACTTTATTCTGCATCAATTTATTTTTTTTCCAGGCCATTTACCCTGTGAAAAATCCCGCGCTCGATTGCATCCTGTTTTCCTGGAGGGTAGCATTTTGTTTTCTTTAAGAGACTAACAAAAAGAAATGGTGGTGCAAAAAAAAAGCTGCTTCTGAGAACATCATGAAGCTGTTTCTTGAAGCATTCGAAATATAAGTTTTTGCTAATTAATTAACAAATTCAAGCTGGTTAAATAAAACCCCCTTTCCAACACCTCCTATTTAATTGCAGTTTGGCACCAACAAATATATATCAAAATTATAGTATTTCCCCTGACAGGAAGCTCCTTCTTTGCGCGTGCTGTTATGACTCTCTGCAGAGTGAGTCAGAACTGCTGACAACCGTGAACAGCACTACAATATTACTATACTTGGCAGAGAAGTACCCTTGCGGCAAGAGAGAAGCTGTAATTTTGACTGTCACTTCACATTGCACTAGATATTATTTCACTGTGTACACACGCACACACTCACAAACTCTTAATAGACTACAGTTTCGCGCTGCCTGCCTTTCCAATATAAATGGCAATATAATACGAGGGGGCCGCCAATGGGATCCTGGCAAGGAACAAATGTTTTGCATGACAGAGAGCACCTCTGGAGGATGCTTTCTGAGGGCTCTCTTTCTTTTGCCCCTCACTTGCACTTCTGAGACCCCAAGCCTCAATTGTGTGAGCCTTGGTGACCATGAGCAACTGTGCTTTTGCCATCTCCAGGGAGAGCAAAGTTATTTCCAACAAGGTCTAGCCTTGAAAATTCCCGAGATGGCACAGCACTGGCGATAATCTGGATCCCTGCACACACACACACACACACACACACACACACCCGCCCCCCACCCCTGGGCACTTAATTTGCTTTCTTTTCACAGAGGAGATTTGATTCATCTTTGCGGACCACTCTCTATGGCAAGGCCAAACTGAGCAAACAACAATGTAGCAAGGCCCCACGAATCTCGCCAAACCCACAGGCTGTCCCTGCCAGGGAGCAGCGCCTGTCTTTGCAGAGAGCTGCTTGCAACATATGCTTCCTTCTGCCTGAGCTCACACAGAAGCAGATTGCGCCAGATTCCCTGCTGGCTATTCTCCCCGCAGCCTGGGCTTACAAGATGGTGCTTTAATAGTCCCTATGTTTGTCCCAGGCAAGGAGTTCTGGGACAGAGAAGCTTTGAATTAAGGAAGGACTCCGGGATTTTCAGGGCAGGGGTCAGAGGGATGAATACATGGGCAGATAAAGTCAAAACCTGACCCAGAAGAGTGTCTGAAGAGGCTGGCAGGAAAGAAGAGACCTTCAGGAGGTCTCTTAAGTAGTCTCTCAGAAAACCAGAAAATCAAAACTAAGAAAGGATGAGATTGGCGTTCTTGTCGCAACATAATCCCCGCCATCTTTAAAAAAAAATCCCATTTCTTTAAAATTATAGCCCCACAAGAGCTTAAACTTGTTTTACTAAACCCAGAGAAGCTGTCTCTCTGTCCTCTGTTAGGAGATTGGATCCAGAACTTCATCCTGCCTGCTGACCACACCAAATTTAACAAGGTTCACAAATGAACTAGAGTAAGTTTCCCACAGTGACACATTAATAATAAGTTTCTTCTCCCATCTATCCCAAGCCATGAATATGTAATGTTAGAAAATGAGTCCTTTTTCACACACAACAGAACCTCAGACGTGAATAAATAAAAACTATCCATCACAAGCCTGTGAAAAATTAATGAGGGTTCAGAGACGGGAGGAAAAATGGGGACTGAGGAGAGATGGTCCTAGTTCGTAAAAGCATCCCTTAACTTTCAGATGGTAAATATCCTCGCCCCCGCCCCTCGCCCAGCTGCCAGGTGAGGGAGGGAAAGGCTGTATTTCTGAGGTGCTAAGAGCCACCGACCATCTTAAAGTGGTAGCTCTGACGGGCCACAGAGAGATCCCTACTTCAAGGGGTTTTAACTCCTAGAGTTAATGTGGCACCAACCTGGACAGTGGAGCAGGGGCTGGTTTGTTTAATTATTTAGAATTCATAACCAGTTGAGGGTGTGCTCAGCCAGGCTGAGGAAACTGGAAGGAGTGAGATGACTTTGGGGACAAAACTTTAGAAGGTGGGAAACTCCTGCTTTTGCCGCTTCTCCTTCACTGTGGCCACAAGGCACAAGGCAGGATTACCCATGAGCCTTCCGCCATGGTTAGTAATGTGATCAATACCACTTGCAGGGTGCCTTCTCTCTGCCCAGATGTGCTGAGTGCTTTGTCCAACTAAATGCCAGTTCTTTTGCCCACTCTGCTCCGTTTGACACTAAGGTGGAGTGGGGATAACGGAGACATACCCACGTCTAAGAACCAGAAGAGGACAGCTAATTAACCCGGAGCCCTCTACCTGTGCCAACTGCATGGGTCGGGAGGATTAAGATTCAGCTGGGAGTGGGGCAGGGCTAAAAAAGTAAGGACAGGCAGGTGTGGGCGGACCTGGGGCTGACAGTGCAGGGAAACCAGAAGCTGCTGCTGGGGTGTGGGCTGTGGGGGTGATGTGATAAGAATGTCAGATTGGGGAGGGGGAATCTGAATCTGAGTTGTTTTAAATGTTTTCTGCTATGAAGAAGAGGAAGAGGAAGAAGAGGAGGAGAAGAGGAGGAGGAGGAGGAGGATACAAAATATAATGGGTTAACCAGGGTTCAGGTCTTTTTGTTTTGGTTTGGTTTTTTGGGTTTTTGTTTGTTTGTTTGTTTGTTTGTTTGTTTTCGAGACAGGGTTTCTCCGTGTGGTCCTAGCTGTCCTGGAACTCACTCTGTAGAGCAGGCTGGCCTCGAACTCAGAAATCTACCTGCCTCTGCCTCCTAAGTGCTGGGATTAAAGGTGTGTGCCCGGCAAGGGTTCAGGTCTATACTGTTATTCTGCTTGGTGCCTTTATGCTACGAAGAGCAAAAGGAAGGTCTGAGAGACCCTTCTGTAGTACCTGCCTCCAGGAGGTCATGTCAGAGGGCTTGTTGAACTAGATGGACTCACACCTATAGTCCCAACCAGGGGGTGTTAACGAAGCTGAAGACCGGGGGAGGCTCTGGTACCCAATGAGAGCTGCATTTCATCCCACAGGGGGCAGGGACTGAACCTGAATGGGTTGCCTGGGCTTTACTGGGCAAGAAGGGAAATAGGGATACGTGTGCGCGTGTGTGCATTCGTTCGCGTTTTCTCAGGGGGAACCCCAAGGTGATGCATTGTCCAAAGTGGAAACTGTGAGACCAGTCCAGGCAACAGAAGCAGCAAAGAGTGAGAGGGGAGGGATAGGAAAATAATCCACTCTTGGTGTTAAGACATGTGGACACCAAAGTGGTACTCTGCCCGGGCCTCACTGATCACAGCACCGTGCCTAGTCCCTCTGCGGGGGAGACCCACTCCTGAAAAAGTCATATGTGGCAGCCTGACATGGGAAAGGGACAAGATACTGACTAGGCACAGGCCTGGGCTGCTTAAACTCTCTGCTCACACTTTCGCATAATTTATTATGCATTGAAAGAGTGGAGCAGAGCAAGAGAGCCATGGTAGCTCTCCTGTAAACCCCGCACTCTGGAAGCAAAGGCCAGATGCCAGCCGGGGTCCACAGTAAATGTGTCAACAACATAAGGGAGTTGGGGGGGGGGGGAGTTGCATAGCAAACTCTGACCTTAAAGAATTACAAACATGTAACATGTTTACGTGACAGGAATCCAGTTTAGCAGAATACTGGCTGCAGCAGAGTTTCTTGGGGGATCAGGAGTGGATATTGGTGGTTTGAAATGACTAAGCAAATCTGAAGATGAGAAAGTTCTTCTGGCCTAAGGCTGGTCTTCTACACTCTGGACCTGATGGGCATGGTCTGACACTATCCTGTCCTTATTTGATGACCAAACGAATTTTCCTACCATCCTACTACGACATTCTCATCTGCAAACCTTACCACATCTGCCACCGAGGATGGATCCAGCAGACATGTCACTGCTCTAGACAGACCCTGATCGCCCTTGGTCCTTTCTTCCATGCTCGTCACGCAGCTGCTGTCATTGACCAAACCTTACTGGCTTCTCCCTCCTGCTCCCCACTCATATCTCTCTCCTCCCTGCTTTCTCTGCACACACAAGGCCTCTTAGAGCTCATCAGTTCTCATCTGGGTGTCCAGATGTCCACCCTAACTCTTTTTGGTCCCCTTCCTCAGAGCAGGTTCCAAAGAGGCAAATCTTATGTTCTGCTGTTCTGCTCCTGGTCGATGCCTTCCATGGCTCCCTGTGTCTTGACTACATGTCTGTGGAGTGTAGGAGCTTTCTGAAAGCATGCATTCTCTAGCAGGCACCGTCCAGGTCACGCTCCCTTGGACACAGACTTCTGAGTGTTCCGGTAAATGAAGTGGATATTTCTGAACTGCGCACGTTAGTCACTTCCATATGACCAAGATGTAAAAGAAATGGCAAGGTCAAAGGGGAACCTCCCACTGGAGGACTGTCCTCCGACAGACACAAAATTCCTGCCGTTCTACAAGGAAAACGAGAAAGAGGTTCTTCAGCTGGTAAGTCACCCAGGCCCCTTCCCCAAATGATAATTTTTGAAGAATCTGGAACTGTGAATCTCTCTTGGTTGGTTCTCAGGATCCAAAAGTTAAAACAACCTGGGCAGGCGACAAGCGTGTGTGCGTGCGTGGTGGGGCTGTCTGTAAGACGGAACAACTTGAAACTCCAGCACGCTGTGGCGCTATCTGGACGGATGAGATACTGGAAGCCAGAGTGGCATTACACGGGCTGTGATTTCTGTTGACGGGATGCCTGCGCTCACTCTTTCAACCTAAGCAAAATTCCCAGGGCTGAGATGGATTTGAAAGTCAGGTGGACAGGCAAGCCATCTGTGCGTGAGAGAATGCTTGGAGTCATCAGAAGAAATCACGGAAAAGTACGACTCCTGAAGCCGCACAGCGGCATCCGCACACCGACACCTGGTGACCTCAAACAGAGGTCGGAGGAAAACGCCAGCGTGATGTGGATTCAATAATTCTTAATTGTGTTGCCCCAAAATAAACAAGACATCCTCAAGTCACTAAATATTCATACATTTTGTGACATGAGGTTATTATTTTTTTTCCTTTCTACCACCTGTCTCCCTCAGCAACAGCAAGCAATGTGACCGTTTGCATTTCTCGGGTCAAAGACATTTTACCCTGTTTCATTTCCACCTTCTTTTCTCCCCCCACCACGGAATGGTGTGGGCATTTCAAGATTCGCTTTGGTTAGAATGCCAGAAGATTGCCTTCTCGGAAGAGCAAAACTGCCCGCAGACTGCCAAAAAAAACCCCCAATGCCAGGACCAGCAACTTAAGAGAAATGGTTTATAACGGATATGCAGTGCCAAGTTAACAGGGCTATAAAAATACTACGTCTAGTTCCTTTGAAAAGGGGCCAGAACGATAGCTGCATGCAGCAGGGAATGAGCTGTAAGGAGGGACCAGCTCTGAGCCCAGAGGTCCTCCGGCTGGAACCAGGGTGTACAATGAGAACCTGGTGCAGCTACGCCATGCAGGGGCTCCGTCTCTCCACATGGGAAGGATAGAGAGCACCATCTACCAAGACTCCACAGGTGTGTCCAAACCCTAGCAGGTGCACAGCCAGCCAAAGCGTAATATTTCTGTTGATTATATCGAGGCAGCAGAAGGGGTGAACATAGGCCCCGAGGGTCTGTGATTGAATGGGTCACCCACCACGTACCACCTGTGTGACCTGGGTAAGTTAACCAGTCTCTCGGTGCCCACTTTTGCATGTGAAATTAATGAAGATGTCCTAGTGGTTGCCTACAAAGGGATAATGGTGGCTCTCAATTCATGGGGCAGCTGTAAGGGGAAAAGGCATTCACACTGTACAAATCTTAACATGATTAACAGTTTTTATTTGCTGCTATTAATGCTGCACATTATAAGCAGACATTGTTAAATTAAATTGACAATTTTTTTGTGAAGGGTGAGACAGTATATATCTTAGTTTGTAGACACATATAGGCCTAATCACCCCTCTCTTTGTCTCTCTCTGTCTCTGTTTCTGTCTCTGTCTCTCTCTGTCTCCATCTCTCCATCTCTCTCTCTCTCTCTCTCTCTCTCTCTCTCTCTCTCTCTCTGTGTGTGTGTGTGTGTGTGTGTGTGTGTATTGTTGCATGTGTAGATCCAGTCCTGTATGCGTTTGTATGTACACACATGGAGGACATGATTTCAACCTCAAGTATCATTCTTGAGACACCATCCACAGTTTTATTTGAGGCAAGGTCTCCCAGTAGCCTGGATCTCCACTCGGAGGGACACACGTGCCCCTGTGGTTCTGGCGCTGGGGTTACAAGTGTGCATGGGTGTGCCCAACATTTCTGATTGAACTGGGATTGAACTGATGTCTTCTCAACTAAGTTATATTCAAAGTCTTCTTTTTAAGTATTATTTTAAAATAAGAGGAAGAGGAAAAGAAAGAAAGAGGAGGAGGAAAAAGAGGAAGGGGAAAAGGAGAAGGAAAAGGAGGACAAGGAGAAAAAAACAAGAACAAGAACCAAACAAGCTGCTGTAGCCCAGGGGCTGGACTCTGTCCGTTCTCAGCTCTCCTATCCTCAGTTATGGATTACTACATTTCCCCAAAGCGTTTCCTATTCCACCCTCCCTGGAAGCTTCGCTAGAAGACTAGAGGGTTGAGAGTCAGACACAGAGCCTCCCCATACTCCGACCTGAGAAGCATCAGGAACTTCCTTGAGTTGTCAGCCTCCCTTGCTCCGCCATCAGTCCCACAGGGAGGATATAAAACAAACAGCACAGGTCCAGAATCTGAGCACAGTAGGTTTCATAGTTTTAAAAAACGTGTCCCTAGGAATCGCAGACTTCATCGGGGACCTCGGCTCCAAGCGCTGCCCTGTGGGCATAACCAACCTTTTTACGCTGGGCTGGGCCACACCATCATCTGCAAGTTCAAGCTCAAGGACCAATCCACTGCCAAACAAACAATAGCAACAGGAACAAAATTCATGCTGTTTACCTACTTTACAATGTCCTGTCGGGTGGCGTTCTAGATTGTCCAGAGGCACATGCAGCCTGAGGACAATGAATTGGACACACATGAGCTTAGGAGAAATACAACATCTCAGTGATAGAAGACCTAAGAAAGCCTGTCCTCCCCCTCCAGGGAGACCCTTCCACAATATTCCAACATACACGGTTAGACAGAAATCCTTGAAAGGAAAACGTAAAACCACGAGGCCTCTGTTCACAGCATCTCGGAACATCAGAGTCCTCAAGACAGGCAAAAGAAAATGTCCAAGCCAACATGGCTTTAATCTCAGGGTCCTTCTGTGAACTAATAAATGTACCGATATTCCTCAAAAGTGCTCGGTAATAAAATGAACTTGACGATTTTAACGTTTAAGATCAAATGCTACTGAGATGACAAGTGACATCATCATGTCGGTTCTGCTGAGAAAGTGACTTCAGTTAAAAACAGAAACCAATTTGCAAATGTGAATTTAAATGTGGAACACACACACACACACACACACACACACACAAGGTAAAAGAAAATCCTTACATGTAGACATAAATGTTTCCTGACAGATGTAAATGAAAACTAATACACTGACATTTTTCAAATTAGCTGTTGGAAAACACTGTGTGTGCGGGCATGGGAGTGTGTGCATGTGTGCACATATGCAGGAGGCATGGTGTGCATTGTGCACACATGCAGAGACTGTGGCGTGCATTCGTGCTCATATGCAAATGTACAAATGTAGATAAGACTGGGGAGCTATGTACTTTTTTTTTTAAACAGTCTAAGCATTTTTCACTTCTGTTGGCCTAGGAAAGTATTTGCGAAAAGGATAATAAATAATTAATCTGACTGGCTAGAAGCTGCAGCTCCTTTTCTGCTTCAACCATATACATTGAAATGCTGTTTAAATTATAAGAGCAAATTGATTCAAAAAGGCTCCCATTAGCACGCTGGCAAACAGGTTTGAAGTCAGCTAATAAATTTTAGATAAAGATTTAGTCTTTGATGAGGACGTCAATGCGAGTGTGCTGGTCTCGGAGTCACCAGCTTGTTAAGTTGGTGGCTAATGTCTGGGTTTCTCCCTGTCTCATAACTCCTGGTGTTAAACAATGTGTGTCACAGGACAGCTCAGGCAGTCAGATCAGAATACGCCAGCAGCATGGTAGTGGGGTGGCCTCTCTCAGGCTCACAACAACCTTACTTTGTTGGTCTGTCCTGAGTTGCTAGTCTATCAGGGCTTATAGTCTATTAATCAAGGGTAATTAGGCCCACCTGTGATGCTTCCAAGAAAATGATAACAATCAAGAAAAATTCTTAAGCAAAACCCAGAAATAGAAAACATATTGCTCTTAATTCCATTGATCTGCACATGGTTTAATTTATCAACTAAACCATGTAAGCTATGGAATACTACACAGCCATTAAAAAGTAACTAGGTCTATATTTACTGGTTGGGTGCACAGATACTATATATTATCTAATAATGGTAGAACATCCATACCCCAATTCAGAAAAAGCACAAATGTCTAGTGTGTGTGTGTGTGTGTGTGTGTGTGTGTGTGCACGCTTCTTAAGACAAAAACTGATGTGCAAGGAACTAGTATTCTTACTTAGCCCCGAGTACTGGGACCCCTGGAGGAAGGAGAAGGAGAAATTCTCAAAGATTCCTTTATAGAGGTCGCAGTTTCTGTAGTTTTTAAAATATTCATGTCCAGTTTTCTTAGGAACCGCCAGACTGATTTCCATAGTGGTTGTATCATCTTACAACTCCACCAGCAGTGGAGGAGTGTTCCTCTTTCTCCACATCCTCGCCAACACCTGTTGTCTCCTGAGTTTTTAACCTTAGCCATTCTGACTGGTGTAAGGTGAAATCTCAGGGTTGTTTTGATTTTCATTTCCCTAATGACTAATGATGCTGAGCACTTCTTAAGATGCTCTTCGGCCATCCGAATTTCTTCAGGTGAAAATTCTTTGTTAGCTCTGGGGTCTAACTTCTTGAGTTCTTTTTATATATTGGATATTAGCCCTCTATAAGAGGGGTTATATATATATATCTATATATAGAGTTGGTGAAGATCTTTTCCCAATTTGTTGGTTGCCATTTTGTCCTTTTGACAGTGTCCTTTGCCTTACAGAAACTTTGTTATTTTATGAGATCCCATTTGTCAATTCTTGATCTTAGAGCATAAGCTATTGGTGTTCTGTTCAGGAACTTTTCCCCTGTGCCCATGTCCTCAAGGGTTTTCCCCAGTTTCTTTTCTATTAGTTTCAGTGTGTCTGGTTTTATGTGGAGGTCCTTCATCCACTTAGAGTTGAGCTTAGTACAAAGAGTTAAGAACGGATCAATTCGCATTCTCCTGCATGCTGACCTCCAGTTGAACCAGTAAGCATGTGTATCTTTTTTAACTGAAAAGAAAATCTAATAGTGGTAAGAACACAAAGATATGTACGGCCCATGCAAAAACAGTCCTGGTAAGTTTGGGGACATCAGTCAAGCCCCCGACTATCTGCCCCACCCCCTTTCAATGATCTAAGCCATCAGTTGGTTTGGATGAAAAATGTCTCCCACAGGCTCAGGTAACCCACACTTGCTCCACAGCACCATTGGGGGAAGTTAGGTAACCCTTAGGAGGTGTGCCTTCCTGCAAGAAGTCCCTCCACAGGGGTGTGCTTGAAGAGTTTATAGCTTTGCCCAGCTTCCTGTCTGTCCCCCTGCCATTGGTCTCCCCTCCCCCCCTCTCCAATTCCTCTCATTCTTCCTGTGTGTAGGTGAACACTCAGTCAGCCAGAGTCCTGTCCCGTGCCATCATGCCATGCTTCCCGCGTTGTGATCAACTCTGAAACCATAATCCAAAATAGACTCTTTCTTCCTTCAGTAGCTTTTGGACATGGTGTTCTATCACAGTCACAGAAAGCTAGCACACTAGTCCTAAGGAATCTGTGGACACCAGTGATGGGTGCTGGGATCAGCTTGGCCTTGGGCTCTTCTGAAGGTTAAAGGCTTACAAGAGCTACAGCACTGCACATGCACAGGTGGCATTCTCAACACAAACATGAGCTCTTGTAGAAAAGCAGCATCTGTATGTACTATTGGTTCCACCGCTGCTCACGGCAGCTAGCCTAAGGGATCAGCCTGAGCATGGGTCAAAAGCGAAAGGACTAAGAAGATACAGACAAAGGATGGAGTATTATGCAGTCGTAAAGAACGAAGCCAACCCCTTGCGAGAACCTGGATGAAGCTAGAGGGCACTATGGTGAATGAAATCGGTCAGACACAGGAGAGCAGGTTTTGTCTCTTAGGAAGGAAAGGGGGGCTGAAAAGCAGAACGGAAACCAAGGATTCTGGGGAGGAAGAAGAAGGTGCGTTGGGAAGGGAGGAAGGAGAGACGGGGGTGGGGAAGATGAAGACACGATCTGTGCATTTATCATGAGAACCACTGTGCTAAGCTACAAGAAGTAAAAGAACCAGCTATTGCTTGGCATATGGGACTCAGAAAAACAAAAACCCTGCTAGGCTACATCTGTAAGCCATGCTGAGCAGACAGAAATGCATGGCCGGGGCCTGGTTGTGTTTGGTACAGTGGTTCACTCCGGTGCTGCCAGCATCAAGGAGGCTGAGACAGAAGGACCTGAGATAGCATGGCCCTCGTAGGGCCATGCCAGCCTAGGTCATAGAGTGAGACCAAGTTTCAAACAACAGCCAGGAACCAGTTACAAAGAATTGAGCTTTATACTTATCAAGTCCCTACCAAGTGTTAACAGGGTAAAAAAGAGAGATATAATGGAATACCATGTTTTCAGTATTGGCTCTATGACCAATGTGTGCATACCTCTGTGTGTGTGTGTGTGTGTGTGTGTGTGTGTGTGTGTGTGTGTGTGTACATTTATGTGCAAATACAAGTGTACACATGGATAGAGGCCAGAGGACAACTTCACTTCCATAGCCACTAGACAACATAGTGAGAGACACTATCTCAAAGTGGTTCTAGACACTGAGGCACCGATGATATTTCTGTCTTGGCCTCAACTGTTCTAGGACTGCAGGCATGTCCCAAGGTCACGCACAGATTTTTGAAATATGTCCTTGGGGCCAAACTCAGGTCTTTCTGATTTCAAGGCAAGCATTTGACTGAGTGACCTCCCCACATCAGTAGGTCAAGCTGAGTCAACAGAAATGCACTGCAGAGACTAGACTGTGCTTGCACCGTGGCTCACCCCTACACTGACAGCATGAATGCCTTCTTCTTACCCCATAAGGCTGTGTAACAGTACTGGTTACTGTTCTCATGTTACATCATGAGAAACGTGGAAAATCCCCAAGCAGACTCTATCCTTTGCTACGTAGGAACTTTACTGAGGACCAGTGTCCCCTGGGTCTCTGAAGGGGACCAGCATCGGATGACCACAGTCACCCTTGCCTCCTTCCAACTCCATCAATGCCTGCTGGCTGCTTTCAGTCTTTCCTTAGCAATCATTGCTGATCCTGGCCATGGCAACAGGAAACCTCAGGAGCAGGCTACTTAGGGGTGGGCTCAACCTCCGCCCCCCTCATTTAGGAATGAATACCCAGGAAAGTCACTGATACCTAACACCCACTTTCTGCAAAACAAAATATCCAAACCATACAAGTGGAGAGAATTGAAAAGGGAGAGTTGCTCATTTTTAATTAAGTCCTTAATTATAGAACAACAAAACAAGCAATTAATTTTTGTGTGGCTACATTAAGCACTCTACACTTCAATGACACAGAGAGAATAACTGAAAAGGTATTTTTCTATCCTTTCCTGGATAATATAATATGCAAAATTGGTGTGTGTGTGTGTGTGTGTGTGAGAGAGAGAGAGAGAGAGAGAGAGAGAGAGAGAGAGAGAGAGAGAGAAGAGCACATGTGTCAAGTGTTCGTTATATACTGAGTGGTGCTCCCAGCCCCAGAGCAGGCTGAAGGCAGATGGCTCCTGCAGTAGGTGTGATTTTCTCCTGACTGATGAGGAATATGAAGTTAAAGGAAACCAACACGGCACAGAAACTCGATGTGCCTGCTTCCAAAAGCTCATGTGAGCAGAGTCAAGCCCAGGCCCTGCACTGCTGCTCAAGTCTTGTGGCCGTGTCCTTCCTTTGGCTAGAAGGAACAAGAAATAGAAAGGCAGACATTATGGAAGGAGGGTCCCACTGACATAGGCTATGGGGGACACGAGGCTGTAGACCCCGCTACCCACCTGTTTGGTCAACAGCAAAAGTCACCAGAGATCACAGGAGACCATGCAGCGATCCAGAAACACTCAACTGACAAGGCACTAAGACGAGACTTCAATATGATGACCACGCAGCACAAACCATGCTTCTGTTGACCTTCTCCTCTGTTTTTAAAACATAAAGGTCCTTCCTGGACCCAAAGGTGTCTGAAAAGTTAGGGCAGGTCACAGGTGGCCCTTCAACCGTGGTCTGTGTAGCCCGTCCATTAAAGCAACAGGAGAGAGGACTCTGTCTGCCTGAAATGGTCACCAACACCTACAACCGTATGCTCTGGCACCTTTGTGAGCACACCTCAGCTGCCACACAGCTCTCTCATCGATTCATTTTGAAAATTAAAGAAACTGTTTGTGTATGGCTCCCAGCAAGGTACTGGACAGGTGACAGACAACTTAGTTGGCTGGTCACTGATGGAGCTGCTGATCCATATTAAGATGTGAGGAGACAGTAGGGAACACAGCCACAGCTTAGAGCCCCAGTTGACTGTATTTGAGGAGTAGAATTCCCAGTGTGGAAGTATCACAGCTCCTACCATGCTGTCCTTATCCATGTGTGCTTCTATATCCATTCCTTGAGAACATATTCTAAATATAAATCCAAGGTCAAGTTGAGTGTGTTATAAAATCTGGATGTCTGCTTCATAGATGGCACCTTCTGGCTGAGTCCTGACGTGATGGGGGTGGGGGATAATCTCCCATGGGCATCTTTGATAGGGGCATTAATTCATTTCTGGGCATGGACCCCCTCATGACTTAGTCATTTCCCCATAGCCCCATTCCTTCCTTCTCTCACACTGATGTATTCAGGAAGACATACACATACGTAAAAGCACACAGATGGCTGACCCTGAAGAAGAAGAGAGCCAAGATCCTGGGAGGCTGCTTGGGCATCAAGGTTTCCACAGCACTGTCCACAGCCTGTGGAGGGGAAGGAAGCTCATCTGTGTGAAATGCACAGTTGACCCTGTGAGGAAGTCAGGGGACCCTGCAGAATGCACCAGGCTCTATGCTCCAATTAAAGGGGGAACTGAGAAGAGGGACCCGCCAAGAGCGCACCGTTAACCGGAGTAGCACCGTGTACAGCGACCTGTGTTCATGGCTGGGAGCATCCTACGTGACACCCTAGGCCCCGTAGAGCTTCAGTCTCTATGCACACTCATCCTGCCCTAAAATATTAGGATCATCTTGGGGATAGGTGGGGAGAATGTCTAAGGAAGAGTGACCACAGTGGAGGAAGGGAGAATTTCTCCATCTGTGTATGAATAAACCTCCCCAAACCCTCTTGAGGTGCTAGACCAGTGCTGCCTTGGGGCTATAACTCACCTTTGCCCAAGTGAGTCCCTAGGGCCCTCTGTGCTGATGAAGAAATTAATGGCAAGTGCCACTTCCTCATGACTGAGGTGTAAGAAGGACTTACTGTTACAGCATCACACACACACACACACACACAGAGAGAGAGAGAGAGAGAGAGAGAGAGAGAGAGAGAGAGAGAGAGAGAGAGAGAAGGAGGGAGGGAGGGAGGGAGGAGTCAGGGCAGGTGGCCAAAACCAAGCCATCCAAGGAGGCATGCCTCAGCACTCCACAACAGAAGGATCACAACTCAACACTGGGTTCCCTGTTATATTAAGAGAAAAATTCACAGGCCAAGATTTTTAAAGGATAAAATGCAGAATCTTTCACACAGGCCTGAGAAGTATGTCATTGCCTATCCCAGAGATTGGCCTTCTATCATCTGTTAGCTGGGCTCACTAGAAGTGGGTGTCGAGAAGACACCAACATTCAGATACATCTCTGGAAAGCTGGGTAGAGCCATTCTACGCATGAGTGATTCTAAAGCTAGAAGTCATGACCCACTCTGGAGTAAAACAAAGTAGGCTTGATCTTTCTTGATCTCTCTGGACCCACCTCCTTTCACACTGGTCAGCAAAGCTATGACAACTTCACCCTGAGGGACGCAATGGCTGGAGCCAACAGGGACCCATTAAGAGGCATTTGACGGCAACAAATGGAAGGGTGAAGTAGAAACTTAAGGGTTCTTTGGAAAGTCAGTTGTGTTGGATGGTGTTTTCCTGGGGCAAACACATGAAGGAGTGTTTTCCTCAAATAGAGACAGGTAAAAGGCTAAGGCAGACTCGTGAAGAAACATTTTGCTGATGCAGACACATGTTCTGCTAAAGCAAGCATGTGAAAGGACAGGTGATGAAAGATTACTCGCTAATGGCACGCATGTATTGGTCCGCCTTATGCTGCACAGATGAAATCCACTTGTTGGGACCCCATAGAGAGACTAGCCCCCCACTACCACCAAGACGTTTCTGGTGGTGTGCTGCAGTTTCTTGCCGCTTCCTCAGACTCAGGATGATTGGTAGAGTGATGTTAGCTGAGACAGACTCACATGCTGATGCAAGACGCATGCTGAGGCAAGACATGGAGAGAACACATGATGTTTGGAGGGAGTATGAAAAGTTCTCGATGGACAGCGATGGTGGCTGAGCTAGGCTTGCTGTTAGTGCTAACTGTGAGGCACTTGTTGGTCTTGGGTCTTTACTGATCATGGCTTCAATAAGAGAGGCATAGCTTAGAACTTTTCCTGGCATTCTAGTTGGTCCTGTTCCATCCTGCTAACTAGTGCTGAGGCTGAGGCCTGGCTGTCTCTGCTAGGTTGTGTCACTGCTACTGATTCATGTTTGCTATCCCATCTCTACCAAACTGGACTGCTGGTGTATCCTTGAAGTGTTTACGAGTAGACTGAACTGCCTCTGCAAACGAGTGAACTGAACTGCTGATTTCCAGACAATACAAATGGAAGTTGTTCCAAAGAACCTTTCGAAACAGGTCCACTTCCCCCACATCTACCTCTGGTGGGTGGTAGACTAGAAGGGAGGTTAAAGCATTTAAGAACCATCATTTAAAAGTAGGCTTAGAAAGAAATAATGTTATGGGGGAGGGGGTCAGTTGTTTTTGCTCCTTTTCCACCCATACTCCTTTGGTTCTGTGACATGTTCCTTAGTTTCCTGCAGGTGAAGCCCATATCCCACTGCATTTCTAAGACACTTGACCCTTCCTGTGTCAAGAAGTTACCACATGACCATAGCTGAACCAAGCATAGTGTCTTAGTGTTTTACTGCTGTGAACAGATACCATGACCAAAGCAACTCTTATAGGGGAAATATTTAATTGGGGCTGGCTTATAGGTTCAGAGGTTCAGTCCATTATCATCAAGGTAGGAGCATGACAGTATTCAGGCAGGCAAGGTGCTGGAGGAGCCAAGAGTTCTACATCTTGATCTGAAAGCAGCCAGGGTCTTCTGCACTGGGTGTAGTGTGAGTTTATATAGACTTCAAAGCCCACCTTCATAGTGGCACGCTTATTCCCACCTGCCCCAACAAGGTCATACCTACTAATAGTGTCACTCCTTATAGATGAAGCATCCAATACATGAATCTATTTGAACTACCACACCAAGTTACTCATATTGGTGATGTTACTTTTGTCGGCAGAATGAGAAATTCACAAATAGACTACAGAACCCTGTGAGTAAAGCTTGTCTTCCAGAAATCTGACTGTTCTACTCAGCTTGATCTCAAGAAATTCTCTGTACATAATAGAGGACAGAAAAATCAGAAGAAGACAGACAAGGTAGATATTTACCACAAAGAAAAGATCTCCCAAACTCACAAACCTTTGGCCCTATTTTAGTATACAGAAGGTGGGAGACGTGCATTCCTGTTTCTTGATTTTTTTTTTTCAACTACCAACTAAAGAGCATACACCAGCTAGGCCTAGGCCTCCCCAAACACATGTAGTAGATGAGCAACTTGGCTTCAGGTGGGCGCCAAACAACTGGAGAGGGGGCTATCCCAAAAGCTGTTGTCTATATGTGGAATATGTTCCTCTAACTAGGCTGACTTATCTGGCCTCAGTGGAAGAGGAAGCACCTAGCCTCACAGAGTCTTAAAGGGCCAGGGTGGGAGGAGGCCCAGGGGAGTCCCCACATGCTCAGAGGAGAAGGAGAGGGGAATTGGGGAGGATTGTGAGAGGGGGTGGGCAGGAGGAGAGCAGTGAGCAGGATGTAAACAAATAAGTAAAAAACAAGCCTCCCCCCCAAGAATATGCCAAAGCTTTCCAGAAGTTGGAAATGAAAGATGAGTAGCAGGCACTTCTTACCATTTCATGATACAGATATAGTAATAATATAATGCTATACAGACTTGAAGAGATTCCACACTTTAGTTGAATTGATGTTGGTCAGATTTTTTTTTTTATTCCCAACTACTTCTGATCAGAAAATATAATAATGTATGTATTCTGCTATAATGATATAAACATATCTCATATAATTAAAACAAAAAGAAGGTGGGGGACATGCATTTCCTATTTCTTGATTTCTCAAAGACCCACACTGAAAAAATGAAGCCTTGGCCTCTACTAAGTCTCCCGATTTGCATTATTGATCCAAAATGTAACTTACTCAGGCAAATCCTTCATGTAAATTGTCAGAAACCACCAAAAGAAAACTGAGGGGAAACAACTGTGATTCTACAAGATGATAAATTGTTTGCATATGTCCCTGTAAAACTGAAAATATGTGTGAACGTGTATCTTAGAAACTGTGGTTTGTCACCATGGGACCAAGCGGAGATGTGTGAGCTGGGGCTTTCAGTATCTCTCCCTTGTTCTCTGCTGTGTAGTTTCAATCGGAGATCCTTTCTAGGGTCAGAGGCCCAATAATTGCAATTATTTCTGTAAAAATATACATGCAGTTGGTCACAGATGAAATAAAATGCAATCTCGCTGAAAAGCACAGAGTAAGTACCTCATCTCTGCCTTTGATACAGCAATGACTGTATTCTCACTATAGAGCAGGTTCATTCTTACTTTACCTAGCAACTGCTGGTGTCTCAGTTCCCCCGGGAGCCTGCACTAGTGGGACAATGAGTGGGTGGACATATCAGTCAGAGAGGATAATGGGAATATTCAAATGCAGAAACAAACAAACAAACAAACAAAGATCAACACACAGGGCCCTTTAGCAAATGTCACAGTGTGGACACCCAAAAAAGCACATCCTAGAAAACCAGAGGAGAGGAAAGTCAGACATCTGGAGCAAAGACATAGCTGGGATCTCTCTAATGAAGGCACTCTCATAGCAAGCCTGCAAGCCTGATCTCTTGAGAGCCTCCTACCTCCACTGGTACTGGAGGCAAGGTTACAGTGTAAGAGAAAATGACAGAACTGTATGGGGAGATGTGACAGGTCAACAATAGCTCCTGGAAATTACAAACAAATGGAATGATATCACTTCTTTCAAACACACAAGACATACCAAAAACATTCAGTGGCACTGGTAAACAGTGGCCCCCTAATCTGTAATTTTCTTCCACAGAAAGCTGAGGGCACTCCCTAAGAGTCATGCTACAACAGAGAGGGTGCACTCCAAGAAGTGTATCCAGGACCACATCACACCCAGAAGACACAGTGTGTAAAAGGAGCTAGCAGCTGCAGCTGCTGCACATTAACCTAGGATGAAGGTTCACATAAACCGGATGTGCTGTGGAGTGCACCCTCTCTGTTGTAGCATGACTCTTAGGGAGTGCCCTCAGCTTTCTGTGGAAGAAAATTACAGATTAGGGGGCCACTGTTTACCAGTGCCACTGAATGTTTTTGGTATGTCTTGTGTGTTTGAAAGAAGTGATATCATTCCATTTGTTTGTAATTTCCAGGAGCTATTGTTGACCTATCGCATCTCCCCATACAGTTCTGCCATCTTCTCTTACACTGTAACCTTGCCTCCAGTACCAGTGGAGGTAGGAGGCTCTTAACAAATTCAGAGTTCCGACTGAAACAGCCACACTTGCTCAGAAGTGGAAAACTGTTTCTCCACAACTCAGACTTTGTCTCAAGTCCCAAGGACTTTGTATTTAAAAGATCTCCTGTCTTTTGGGATGCTTCTGTGAGATAGTGCAATCTTCCCAACTAGTCTCACGTTCTGGGCAGCTTTCTACACGAACCACGAATGGTAGAAAATGGAGGGAAGAAAGGCCCCTAAACAGCATGGCCTGCCCTGATGCTTTAACTGACTTTGCATTCCAGATACACCTGCTCATGAGCACACTCTGCAGTGTCACCAGAGTCCTCACACTGATGGCCTTGATGCTAATGTGCTCCACATGCTGTTAACATGAAGAAGAAAACGAAGAATAATTGCTGGAGCTCTTCCTCTGGGCAAATATGACACAGGAATTACAGCGTGGTAAGAGGCAGCATGTGACTCTCTTGGCAAGGCAGTTTGGAGTGCTTCCTGTTGTCCAGCATGGGTCATACTGATCAGAGAGGATCCTGTGCAAAAACCTCCAAGAACTCAACAGATCTTTGAAGTCGGGAGGCCAGTTTGTTTACTACAGGAAAGGAGGTTGGTAGTGGGCAGGGACAGAGACTTTCAGAAAACTGCGCCTAAAAAATGCTGGTTGCAAAAAATGTGGTATATATACACAATGGAGTACTATTTAGCCATTAGAAACAATGAATTCATGAAATTCTTAGGCAAATGGATGGAGCTGGAGAACATCATACTAAGTGAGGTAACCAGGACCACATCACACCCAGAAGACACAGTGTGTAAAAGGAGCTAGCAGCTGCAGCTGCTGCACATTAACCTAGGATGAAGGTTCACAGACTCAAAAGGTGAATCATGCTATGCACTCACTAATAAGTGGATATTAACCTAGAAAACTGGAATACCCAAAACATAATCCACACATCAAATGAGGTACAAGAAGAACGGAGGAGTGGCCCCTTGTTCTGGAAAGACTCAGTGAAGCAGTATAGAACAAAATCAGAACAGGGAAGTGGGAAGGGTTGGGTGGGAAAACAGGGGGAGGGAAGGGGACTGATGGGACTTTCGGGGAGTGGGGGTCCAGAAAAGGGGAAATCATTTGAAATGTAAATAAATATATCAATAAATTAAAAAAATGCTGGTTCAAGCTAAATTCAAAAAGGTAAGTGGATACCATGGGTCAACCATCAATAAAGAGGAAGGATGAGAAACAAAGACTCCATTCATCCCAGTGTAGAAGTAAGTCACAGTGCCCTTAGAAAAGGTTCAAAAGAGTTAGGTAACAAGCAAGTCCAAGGCTGCCTTCTTAGAGGGGAGCTGGGTGCATCTCGTTTCCATGACAAGGGAAAGGTATTGGGCCTTTTCCTTGTTTTCAAAACAGACTCATGTTTTCATGTGTGTACAACATGTATTTATGATGGATGTGTATGTGCAAAGATCTCTGAAGACAAAATTCATATTAGCACTCAGAAAGGACAAAACCTGGAAGGTGCCCCTAGTGTCACAATGTGGAATTCTTGCTGGGACTCCTTCCTTCCTGAACTACACACATGCACCTATAGTAAAAGGAAGATGTTCCTACACTAAAAGCCCATGGTCAAGGCAGAGTTATTGGTAAACTATAAGGTGGATAGGCTACAATTTAATCAATACCCTATCGATAAACTCACACAGGCTTTGAAATGATTGACAGTCCTCTCCTGTTTCCTAATGCTTATTCATAGATTATGCACTAAAATTTTTCCATTTATTTTAGAAGGCACAGATCTGTCAGATGGACCTCTCGTGACAATTTAATAAAATGCATATAATGTGGCCATTCTGATCATTATGGAAATGAAATACAAATTTGACAGAAAGAAGTCTCACCAGCCTCAAGTTAAAGTGGGAAAATTGCAGTTCAAAACACAGATGATATTCATAACAAACTCTGCCTATGGTAGAGAATAAATACCCAGATATTTGTGGGGATGGTTTGTATAAGTGAAATATGCCCTAAACATTTGATGTGGGCATGAACACTGTGGGAAGGTAGCAGATAGCAACCACTATGAGCAGCATGTCTTTTTTTTCCCTTTACTTAGTTTCTTGTTGGTTCTTTTATTTTTTATTTAATTTTCCCCATACAATATATTTTCATCATGTTTCCCCTGCCCTAACTCCTCCAAGATCCTCCCCACCTCCCTACTCACCCAGCTTCATCTTCTTGTCCCTTCTTCCTCACATTTCTCTGTCTCTCAGCAAAACAATAAAAACAAATGAAGGTCAAAATAATAAAACACAACCACACAAAAAGGCCCCCAAACACACACACACACACACACACACACACACACACACACACATACACACAAATTTTGTTTTGTGTTGGCTAACTACTCCTAGAAATGAAGCCTACCTTAGAGTGTAATTGATATACTCAGTGACACTCACTAAAGGTTTCCCTTTGCCAGCAGGTATACAAATAGCTTCTTGAGAAGAGGTGGGACCCCATGTCTATTCCTTCATCTCTGTGCTGGGACCCCTTCTGACTTGAACCTGTGCAGGTCCAATGTGTGCTACCACAGTCTCTCAGTTTATATGTGTATCAGTCCTATTATTCTGATTATGGTTGATAGTTTTGCTGGGTATCGTAATCTGGGCTGGTATCTGTGGCCTCTCAGAGCTTGTAGAATATGTCTGAACACTTCTGACTTTCAGATTCTCTATTGAAGTCAGTCATTATTCTAATGGTCCCGTCTTTATATATGACTTCCATCTTTTCCCTTGGAACTTTTAGTACCCTTCCTTTGTTCTGTATATTTAGTGTTTTACTTACTGTGTGTCATGGGCAGTTTCTTTTTTAATCCTGTCTATTTGGCATTCTGTATGTGTCTTGTATTTGACAAGCACCTCTTTATATTGGAAAGTTTTTTTTCTCTGTGATTTTGTTAAAAATATTTTCTGTGCCTTGACCTCAGTATCTTCTCCTTCCTCTGTACTTATTACTTGTAAATTTGGTCTTTTTGTAGTGCCCCAGATTCCATATATGTTTTATGCCTGGATAATTTTAGATTTAACATTTTGTTTGACTGAACGATCTATTTCTTTTACTTTGTCTTCAAGACATGAAATTCTCCCTCCCTTGTCTGTTAATCTGTTGGTGCGGCTTACCTCTGAAGGTTTTGTTTGACATCCTGAGTTTTTCATTTCCAGTTTTATCTCAGTTTGGATTTTCTTCAGTGAGTTTATTTCTTTGTTGAATTCTCTTTTCATGTCTTGAATTGCTTGTGTCATTTCATTCCACTGTGCTTTCAGTCTTCATTGAGGAATTTACTTATATACTCTTGAAGGTCCTTAAACATGCTCATAATTGATATTGTGAAGACCTTGCATTATGCTTCAGGTAAATTGCAATTCTCCAGGTCTATGGCTATTGGTTTCTAGGAGGCAGAGTGTCTTGGCTGTTCCTGTTTGTAGTTTTGGGCAGGGATCTAGGCATCCGGAGTTCTGATGTTTAAGTGCTACTCACTATATATGTCTGGTCTCATCTTTGTTTGGAAGATATTTCTCTTCTTGGTTGCTGTTGCTCAGTCATGATACTAGCCAAGCATGGGCCCTCAGGTAGAGAATGTTTGCAGGATAGGAAATTTACAAAGGAATGGAGATAGACTAGAAGAAAGGGCTTAAACAGGCGACAGGAAAGAACTAGAAGGAACCTTGGATCAGTACCTCCTCCATTATTCAGCCTCTTTTCTTATAGAACTCAGGACTGCCAGCCTGGGATGGCCCCACCCACATCAATCACTAATTAAAATGTTTGCCATACAGCCCAATCTTCTGGAGGTATTTTCTCAACTGGGGCTCCTTTCTCTCTGATGACTTCAGCTTGTGTCAAGTTGATATAAAACTAGCTCTGGGGTACTAGCTTGCTTCATTCTCATCTGTGCCCCCAAAGCCTTAAACACTGGCTAAGTCTTTGGAACCAGCTGTCAGATTCATCAAATACTAACTTTATGTATGTATGTATGTATGTATGTATGTATGTATGTATGTATGTATATCAAACAGGTAGCTTCATGTTGTAATTGTCTACTTATCCATATGCATAAGTTGTAACAACATACAAAGTTAATATAAGATCTCCCTTGTTTGCAGTCACTTTCTTATGGCTTTTGTGAACTGCATAGTGTTTTAACCATTAGGTTGCTATAATGGAACTCAACTGTTAAATGCCTGAAGCTGTTCTATTCCCCTAGGGTATTTCTCTGTATATGATCATCATAAAAAGAAAACATTTTTAAAACATTTCACAGAAGCAGGGTGTGGTATCCCATGCCTGCAATCCTAGCACTCTGGAGGCTGAGGCAGGATTGTGAATTTTAGACCAAGTGGAGCTATATCTCAAGACCCTGCCCATTTCAGTTCTACAGTATTTCTCTACCCACTGTGTGTTTTACTTTGCCATAAATAATCCACATCTTCAAAAGTATAATAAAGTTTTTGTTCTCCGTTATCTCTTCCCTGCTTATAAACTTTAATATTTCTAAATACTAGTTTTTGTTTATATGACCTTTGACATTTTTATCATTGCCCCTCCCCCCTCATTTTTCACTTGTTGATTTGCAGGAGCTGTTTATTTATTAAGTGGATTAAATATCTGAACTGCCAGCCAAAAATAATTGTTACTGATTCAAACACATACTTACCAACATAACTCAATATCATGAGTCTGTTATTAATGTAGTGCTAAATGACTTTATGAGTTCTTAAGGATTCTTGTTTTTGGCACATTTGAAGTCAGGAATGAGAAGTTCCTGGTGTTTCCACATTTGAGCACCAGCAACTGCACCTAGGCCAAGCTCGTGGTTGGAGCTGACAGGGGAGGGAACCCTGTAAAGGGGAAATTTGTGGGGTGTGATAATGAGGTGAGTCGTTATGTTCTAACTGGCCTTAACTGTTCCATAAATGTTTCTTTTACCCTGTAAACTTTAAGGTCAAGATAATAGGCAGAGTTGGAGTGAGGAAAGCCACGCAGGCCTTGGCTGGGAGCACGCTGTGCTTACACAGCCAGGAGAGAGGGGTTACTGTCAAACTGCCCCGTGGACACAGAGGTGGAAATTTTCTTCTCTGGTCTGACTTGACAACCTCAGTTTAAGAGCAAGGTGGGTGTATCATTCACATCACAGGCAGCTCCTGGGAACTCCATGGACCACCAGGCCCCTGAGGAGGGTTTGTCTTCTCCTCTGAGGCACAGTCAGGGAAGACGTGCTGTGAGCTCAGCTTCATAACCCACTTTTCCAGAAAGCAAGCACATGGGCTGGAGGGGGTGGGGCAGGCAGATGGGTCAAGGTGTTTGCCCTGAGATCTGAGGACCTGAGTGAGTTCGGATCCTCAGAACATTCGTCAAACTAAATGTGGTCGTGTACCTCTGTAATGCCGGCATTTCTAGGGGGAGATGGGAGGGAGAGAAAGGAGAATCCCGGAAGCTCGCTGGCCAGCCAGCCTGGTATATGCAGTAGTGAAGAGCAAGAATTCCTGTCTCAGAGGATGCGGGAGGTGAAGGCTGACCCTTGAGGCTCTCCATTCACCACTCCAAACCAAACTGTGTCTTGACACACACTTTCACTCTCACACACGGAGCTTCATTTTGTTTTGTTTGTTAATATTTTTTAAAAAGCAAGAACTTCCCAGTGATGATTTTTCTCTCCACACCATCTGTGATATGGCGATACCAAAAGTGAGAAAAAAGAGACGTCCCCATCAGAGCTTCGGTGAGGCTGTATCCAGATTACCTGGCCTGTAACTTAATCCTCTTTTAATCCCAGAAAATGAAGAGCTAACAATCTGGGGCAGGATTTACAGGCACATTAAATTAACAGAATGATTCTCCCCTAGCAGCTATTAATGCTCCAATATGAATAGAGGTTTTTTTTTCTGCCTACAAGTGGCTAATATAATTTTTAAAACTTCCTTCAAATATCATTAGCAAGTGAGAAATCGATGGGTTATTGGCTGGTGTGAGAAACATTTTCAATATCGAGAGCCACACCACTAAAATAAAACATTTTTAATTATATGAAAAGCATTTTATTAATAGGCAATTTAAAATGCCTGAGTGGTACCCAAGAGTCTGTAGGACCTCAGACCCGGACACAGGAAGACCTGGGTTCACATACAGGCTGCAGGTCCTTGGAAATGCAGTGGCAGCATATGGAATTTTATATACATATATACTTTACTTGAGAACAGCATTGTAATCCAGGATGAGAAAAAAGGGAGGGCCTGGTGCCAAGCTGATGTAGACCCTATTTCAAAACATAAGAAGGTGACTGATAGTGTAGTTCAGAGGTAAAGCGCTTGTCCAGCAAGCATGAAGCCTTAGCCTCAATCGCCAGTGCTACCAGAAAGAGAGAGGCTATGGATCCAAGCCTCTCCCCCACACCCCACTCCAAGACAATGAGTGGTGAAATGTCCAGTGATACCAAGGGAATAAGGAGGTTGTGCTCTAAACACAGCATCTCCTACAAACAAGTTAGGAGAATGAAGGCCCCATCTCCTGGCTCAAGATATCCTTTCTGGAATGTAATGGCAAGGTTCCAGGCAACAGGGGAAAGCAGGGCTGCCTCTTCCCAGGACAGACCCTGCAGGTCCCACACTGGAGCAGGATTCTGCCTGGTTTGAAATATACAAGAAGAGTGTCACTCAATGCTGCCTTCAGCTGCTGGCGATGCAGAGCCTTTGCTGCCTCCCCAAACAACCAGCTGTGAAATGGTATTCCCCAAGTCTATCAATACCTTCTGTCACTGAATGAGCACCCCACTGTTCCATGGGCAGCAGATATTCGATTGTTTGTTGTGTAGACCTGGGGCAGTACTTGAGAACCACTCGAGGAAATCCGATAGCTCTAAGAGCAACACATACTCCTAAGCCGCTCTCTTAGGCATGTTTACCGGGAGATTAGGAAAACAACAGATGGCAGCCATTGTGTCAACCTAGAAGAGCCCTACAGATCCTTCATTAAACAATGGAGCAGCCAGACATTTTTTTTAGATTGTTGAAACTATCACATCATGGGGAGTGGTCTGTCTTAGCTCCCCTGAAGTAAAGCTTTGCATCATGTCTTCCTCTTCAGATTGTAGGAGTTGGTCAGAAACCACTGATGCAACGTATGAAGTGATGGGGCTGTCTGCTGGTCTACAATCAGCTCGGAGACAGAGATGACTCCAAGGAGAAGCCCTGACCGAGTCCACCACTCTCCGTGGCCTGGCTTTGTTCCCTGTTCAATAGTTCATTCAATACATATCCACTCTGTAAATTCAGGGTGAACCTAACCCTAGCTTTCCATCACATTATTGACTTGACCGTCATCTTCTCCTCTGGTGAACGATAACACTTATGTGAGGAATTAAACCAACTGTGAAGGTCACAAAGTTGAGTCTTGCTAGTGTGACTGCTGTGACCTTCTGTCCTGACTTGAGCTGTCTGGCTCATTATAGGGGAAAACAAAGCAAAGCAACAAAACAAAACCGTGCAAGTCTTACAGAGCACTGAATACCAAGGCCAAGTTCTAGGAGCTAAAAGGGGGGGGGGGTCTGGGGTGAGGGGCACAGTGGGGTAGATGGGCTGGTGAGGACCACCAGGGGTAGAGGCTAGGGATGGAGGCTGGGAGGTGTGATAATTCCCACCATTTTTTTTCTTTCATTCCATTCAGCAAACAGCCCATGAGACTGGAGGTCAGAACTTTGCCTGTGCCATCATAGGAATAGCATGACCTTCAAGAATTTTCCAATTCCTCTGAACTTGAAGTTCTTACAATCTAATGGAGAAAATGATGCTTCCTGCCTTCATATGTGACATGAATATGATCCACAGAAGAAGAAACATCAAAAGCAGAACAAAACGCCAAGCCTATTCAATGATTGGTTTAGATGTGAAATTTTGTCCACCAGGTCCTGTGTTCAGACCCTAGTTTTCCTGCTGGGGGTACTGTTTGGGGGAGGCTGTGGAAACACTGTGTCTGTGACTTAAACAGTGCAACTGAGTGGCTAGCCTTTGAAAGTGACACCTGCTTCTGCATCTGCTTCCAGTCTGAGCTCCCTGATTCCTGAACTACCAAGATGAGAACAGGCAGGGCTGCAGACTCCCACCACCACAGGCCAAGTTTCCCCAGCCACCATGTTTTCCCCACCACGACAGACTGTTCCCTCTAAACTGGGAGCCAAACCCAACCTCTTTTCACCAAAGTGGCTTCTGTTAAAAGGAATCAACACAGGCGACTCTTGGTATCATTTCCCGTTGTCAGGATGTGTGCTGCTTTCTGGGCCTCTCACACACCACTTTCTTGTGTGAAGTGTGAAGATGCAGTCAGCAAATGGTCTTTTCTCCCCGCCCCTACACTGTCTCTCCTCAGGCTAAGAGGCAAGAGAAATAACCGTGAAAGCTCACTTCCCAAAAGAACGTACGCCCTTGTCTCCAAGCAAAATGGCTCGCTCTCGTTTTCCAGGTGTTTAAATCCTGAACGTTTGTTCAGTTATGTTCCCTCTTCCTACTTCTAAAAGGTTCCTGTGCTTGACCGTTTTGGAAATAAGAGCTCTAACTGTTCCCCCAGCTCATGGAGCCTGCTAGCAAGGAGCCAGAAGGTAAGGCAGGGGGGAGGGGCAGGATCTGAGCTTTCCAAGTCAGCTATGCCCTTCTTGATGACGGTCATGCCAAACAATCTCCAAAGTCACAGGGCTTGCAGAAGGCCGGTGCAAACACAGTGTGGCAAGCACTTAGTGTGATGGAGAAACGCATAGAAGAAAGTTAGGGCTGGCGCTGGGAACACAGTGCATATGGGACTGAGGATACCCTGAGCAGCTCTCTTGCAAAAGAGACCCCTCCCTGGACCTTCTCCAGAATGCCTCGAAACAAGGGACACGGGATGGCTCTGTCAGTGCTCTGACTGTGGCGCAGGGATTAGGGGAGCACAGAGCAGACAGAACCTGGTACTTCCCAGGAGAGTATTTAGAGAGGAACAGTGGACAGAGAGGCAACACTGTAGCTGTCCACCATGAAGCAACACCTCTGAGGAGTGGATACATTTTTTTTGTTGTTGTTCCTTAGAAAATTGATGGACAGCTCTGCCGAATGAGTCACACGGTCCACACAAATGAAACGGCCCTCAACTAGTGACTGTGTGACAGCGTGTGGCAGCCGCCGCAGACCCTGAGACAGTGACCCATAAGCAGCTCATCCTCCTTCCAGTCCCGTGGCCATCGGCAATGTACCTACCACCCTTGTGCCTCAGTTCCCTCTGCTTTAAAACGGAAGTGATAAACACGTATCCACATGAGGATCAAAACCCGAAATACATGCAGCTCAGTCTGCATGCCTCTTGGGAAGGTAGGCAAGGAGATCCAGGCTCAAAAGAAACTTGGCTCCAGAGTGAGGCCAGGGCAGGCTTGGGCAACTTAGTGAGGCCCTGCCCCAGAATAAAAAAGAGGGCGGGGCAGGGGGCGGGGACGTAGTTCAATGGCAGAACATCTGCCTAGCATTCACAGAGCCTAAGCTCACCCCTCACCCCTCATTTTAGAAAAAGGAAAACACATGCGTCCACCACACACACACACACACACACACACACACACACGAGAGAGAGAGAGAGAGAGAGAGAGAGAGAGAGAGAGAGAGAGAGAGGGAAAGGGAGAGGCGGGAGAGAGAGACAGAGACAAGAGACTGAGACAAAGACAGAAACAGAGAGACAGGGGAGGAGAGAGACATTATTATGATACAATTATCACCATCACCATGATTAACAAATTCCAGGCTCAGACGCACGATACAGTGTCACAGGAAAGAATGGCTACCTGATGTCAAAAAAAAAAAAATAAAAAATCATCGCCCGAAACCCAATTTCACTTCCTTGGGGATGGAGGGAAATACCAGAATCTTGTAGAGATTAAAAGACGCCACACATCTTTACTCTTCCAAAACAAGACGGGACATTTTTTGAACAATTATTCTGATCTAAACAGAGGGTGCGGCCCGACATTTATCCAGGGCCTAGGTAAATAGATGATATTCCTGACACTATTTGCGTTTCTATCGGCCCCTATGCTGCGCAATCAATAATAAATGTTGTTTAAACAAATGGTGTAATTTTCCAATCTGTGTTGTTCTAAACCGACCTTTCCTCCTTGCTGCCATTTGTAATGCATGCATAATTCATTGACCAAGCAGAAGGAGAAATAAGGACGTTGGTCTAAGTGGCCCTTTTTGGGTTGTTTTTGATCATTTGTTATAATCCCATAAATAAACCAGGCTCACCGCTGTAAATACGTGCGGCGTTATCTAGAGGTATATTTAGTGAGAAAAATAATAAGGGCCACGCTACCTCTCGTGGCAATTTCCGAGCATAATTAATTGCTGAAAAGATGTATTCTCCGAGTTGAGAGGCCTCTAATAGAAGGAAAATAAAAGCCATCGTCAACATTAATGATAGACGGGGCTCCTCAAGGGCAGCGGCCTTTGCCATGTGGGGGAAGTGCTTCCCTGGAGCACTGTGTGGGAGGCACCCAGCCTGTTTTTTATCCAAGTGGAGATATGTGGGTGAGTACTTTTTACTAAAGACCTTTCAATAAATCATAAATCAAGGGCCTTACGGAGCTAGCTTCTGTCACATTTACTCATGATTGCTGCTAGCTCATACATATGTATATACATCGTCATGTGACAAAAACATTCTTGCAATCGTGTGTCCATATGCAGATATACATACATATACATACATGCATGCATACATACATACACACATGCATAAATATTTTTTTTCAAACATTACAGATAAAGCATGAACCGGGAACCTTCCAGAGCTACTGTCCACCCACTCTGACTCTGATCTGCTATTTGCTCGAGTGTTACAAACCCTTCCAATATGGGAGCCAGAACGAGATGCCCCTCTTTCCCCAAAGGACACCTCTGCGCATTCCCTCAGATCATAGCGGGTGACATGTCAATGAAACGGTGCTTGCTCTCATCCCGGAGATCAAAATGAGGGCTTAACCTGCAATTTACACTACAAGTCCCGTGACGCTTGCCAGATCTGAAGACTTCATTCTAATCTTCCTGGCTGGGGAAGAAAAAAAATAATCAAATACTCGAGCAAAGACGTATTGACAACTCTTAATTAACCATGCTAATGGGGTTGGGAAGCTTGGATAAATGCATTCCACACATAACCCCAAACCTTCTTTTGGCCATTAATTTCCACCTCGCCTTCACTAAATCTTATGGAGATAGAGAGATGGATGGGGTAGGAGACGGACATTAACTAATCCTTTCACACTAGAATCTCTTGATGTCTGTTTCTGTGCTATGTGAATCCTTTCTGAACGAGCTAACAAGCAGGCAAATCCAGTGCCAGTGCTGTGGTGCAATGGTCATCTTTCTGGATTCTTGCTAATAAATATACTTTGGGTGTCCATCTGAGCAGCATTACTGAGAAGCATTTTCTGAGACCAAATGGATGGATATTTGTGGTCTCTTCTTTTATTGCTGCTTTTAAAAGAACAATAGCAAAGAAAGCTCTCTCTCTCTCTCTCTCTCTCTCACACACACACACACACACACACCAAAATGGTCTTCGTTGAACAGCTAACTGCAGCACCAGAGTGATAAAAACCAAAGCCTACACCTAGGACACAGCCAACGCAGAGAGAAGATAAGCGAGCCGGGGAGTTCCCTAAGCGAGCCCTTGAAGAAGCGTTATTAAGCACTTTCTGGTTTTCAGGCCCAAAAGAATACACAACAGTGAGACCCCATAAAAAAGAAATGTGGGAATGGTAACTAAGCAAAGAATGAAAGAAACGTCCTTCCTTGTCTTAAATATTCCAGTGTAGCCATATGAAAAGCTAGGAGACAGATGGTACAGCCCTGAGCACCTGAGCCTCCCCTGCCTGAGCTCTCCACTGCTGTGACCCCCATGGCAGAGCTGGTTTCCACAGGCTCCTGGCTGTAGCACTAGCTTACAAAGTTAGGTAACGCCACTGAGCCAGGCCTGTTATGGACCATGTCATCTAAAACAGCATTATGTGGTGTCATCCGTCTGCTACAGAGGAGGAAGCAGAGGCACGAGTGAAGTCTAGCCACTTTCCCCAAACCGCACAGCTAAGAAGGAGCAGTGTGCAGAATGGAACCATCACGCAGGCATGCAGGTCATCACGCTTCAGGAGCAGGCTCGGTGCCGTGACGCCGGCGACCGGAAGTCTGTCCTACCATACCACGCACTGCGCTTTGGCCACCCGAGTGCTTTCTTACCGAATCCTCAGGTGGCCCATAAATGAGAGCTCTCTACTGTTTCACATACAAGGAGCCGACCTTGGGAAAGGGCAGTGAACTGTCAAGGTCATGGAGCCCAGGAGTGGGGAGCGGTGCGCCGAAAGCCAGGACTGGCACTCGGGGTGAAAGTAGTGATTACAAGTGATCACGCTCAGGTTTAGAGTGTGAATGAGCGCTGCTTGCCTGGGAGCTGGCCTCGGCCCTCTGATTACTGTAGGGCTTTATTACTTTCCGATTCCCTGGTCTTGGCACACCTGCTCTGTCCTTCCGCTTCTCCTTCTCTTGCCCTTTCTCCCCATCCCAGCCTCTCTCTCTCCCCACCCTGCCATCCCTACTGAAAGTGCTGGGGAAATGCTCACCCTTTACGGTGCCACAGTGTGTGTGTGTGTGTGTGTGTGTGTGTGTGTGTTCATGCACTCATAAAGAAACAGAAAACTCAAATGTTGCTAAAACAGTCATTTCAGTTTTCCTAGAACATGTTTCTCCACTCTTATCTCCCCCACGTTCACAACTGCTGGGGTCAAACTTCACAGGCCATGCCTTCTCACCTCTACCTGACACCAGCTGAGAATATTACAGGGTTTCACAACCACCCAGGCTTCTCCTGAGCTCCAGGTTACAGAGCAAACATTGAGGGAGGAAGAGGACTCCAGACTTACATGTAAAATATAAGCACCTTGCTCAAGAGGCCACCGGTGACAGTGCAGAGGGCAGAGACACTTAGCTCAGCATTAAGGCACAATACCCAGAGCACCGTGGAGGGCTTGTATGGTACAGGAAGAGCCCAGGAACGAGCAGGTGGACCTGGGGAGACAGTGGAGACAAGTCCATACAGTCCACACCCTCAGGACCAATCCGAGAGCATTGGGAAGAGGGTGGGACCACGCCCACTCATCTGTAGCCCAGGACATGAGAGAACTCACCTTCAGTGCTGCCAAGGGGATGTGCAGAGAACATGGTGCACTGAGCCCAGCCCCGAGCAGATACCTAAAGAGTGTTCGTGGGCACCATCATTGTCACCTCACGTGGTTTGTCTGGCCCGTCTCACAGTAAATAGTCTTATAAGACTTGCCATTCAGGCCCCACTGTACAGAGAAAATGGGTGTTCACAGATGCACTTGCACTGGGGTCCTCTTGATTAAAAGATGCACCTAGAGGTGCTTCAAGATGCCAAGTATAATTGGGTGAGAGAGAAGGGAACAATCACACAAGCACATACCCAGGGAATCAGAAAATGGCCCAAGACCATAGACTGAGGAGTTGAGAGCCAGAGGAGACCGTGAGTTTTTCACAGGGTCAGTGGGGGCTATGCAAAGTTAGGGTTTGTACTGAGCTAACAGAAAGAAAGGGAAGGGAGGTTTGGGGTAAGATCTGGGTCCATGCAGACGGTCCAGTCATCATCTGCATGCACAAGCTACCTCCCTGTTCATCCATCACCCTCCTTCAGATCTTGTCAGCACCCTTACTGATGCTCTAGGCCCAAGCAAGGTTCTCAGTTCTGCAGCATGACAGGAAAGGCCCACAGTTGGCCAAGGGAGCTGGGGTCCATCCACTAAGGAAAGATTTTCAAGAGTTCATAAAACATTTCAGCTTCTTATTGTCACAGCACTTCAAAGAGTGTCTGTGGAAACATACTCTTCTGCCTGAGCTGCCCCAGGGACTTCGGGCCCTCCCAAGCTCCTCACATCTCCTCTTGATATCCCACAGTTCTGTACACTGCAGTCACTCAACAAATATTTTCAGAAGGATAGAAGCCGACACGAGAATGCCAGGCGAGGGCAGAGACCCTGTAGATTTCTGGCAACGAACGCGTAAACTGCACTGCGGCTGAGATGTACAAACTCCATCTCTCCGGCCAGCCATGTTATCCCATCTTGTGGGGGATAATAATACATCCTCATGGGAGACTCCAACCAACCAGACTCTGTTGCTATGGACCGACTGGACAACGGGGCCTCTCGCATTCCTGTGGCTACGAGGATCACCACTGGGGTCCTGGGATTTATTTCCCTTTCTTGAGGGTGGTGGACAGATAATGAATACGCCTCCTCAACTGATCAATTGCCTGCACTTACAGCCTGGCACCATCCCTCCTCCTGAACAAGGTGAAAGCAACGGACCCGTGAGTGATGGTCGCAGGGATCTGGCTTCTGAAGAGGAAGGAGAAAATACGAAGAAAACAACGTGGCCATCTAAAAGCAAAGCCCTCTCCACCCCGCTGAAGCGGCGTGGACATTCATCTTGTTCTCGGACTCTGCTTCACTGAATTTGATGGAAGACGGTTGAACTGACATAAAGACCAGCTCAACGTGAGCAGCCGTGATTGATGGAGCAATTCCCAGCACCAGACAAAACCTGCACTAAAAGATGCCTTGAGTTTCCTGTTAGCTGTTTTATGAAGGGGCCGATACTCTCCCGTGCCCCCTCCCCGTGCTTAAAGAATAAACTAGCAGAATCAGTGATTTCAACCATAGAGGGGCATTCAACAGAGAGGGAGAAAGACTACATCACCGGATATGGATCTCTTGGGGGAAGACAGCGGTGACCCTGAAAACTGGGTCCTAGTTGCTCTCATTTGGATGCAGCAGCTTGGATCTCGGGATACACAATTCAGATGAGTTTTCACTTAACGCCATTAAGTGGTCCCATCATGCAACCCCGATGGCAAAAGAAAGAAAATCTAGCTTTCCTTGGGAGCCGGGAACACAGACACAGATGTTCCAAATGCGCCACACTGCAGAGAGTTGGGGAGGGCGGCCAGCTTGGCGTGGCCTGTGCTGGACTACACATTCTTTCAATTTGGAGAAGATGAGACATTTGCAGGAGGGCTGTATTCTTAGGAGGTTTCTTAATATGGAAAGGAAAAGAGCAGGCTTTCAAGACTGCTGGGGAGCCTTTCTTCCTGTCCTTTCTGGATTGCAGGAGACCTTTCCCTGACTTTCTTCCCTCTTAGTTTTGAAGAAGGTTAATTATGACCCGGGAACGTCTAGAAACATCTTGGCACTTGGGATTCTGCCATCACCGAAGGCGAGGACAATGGTTCTCAGGGACTAACTTAGGAAGCATCCAAATCGGAAGCCATCTCATGGCATTCTGGGTGATGGCATACTACCCCTATCAGCATCACATGACTTTGAAGATATGCCCATTAAGGAAATCTCAGAGATGCTTGGCTTGGAGAAATCAAGTGGCTCTTTGGCTATCAACGACAAGCTGATGCCTCACATTCACAATGAAAAGGCACTGGTATTCATGTCTTCTGCCTGGCATATTAGCAAGGTCCAGGTACTCTAACTGTGCAGTAGATTTCTGGCTTGGTTCAGGAGGTATTGGGGGGGGGGGGTCTTCCAGCTTCCTTATCTTGACCCACAAGTCCTAGGGCTTTCAAAGCAGAGATGTTCCGTCAGTGACAACATGACAATCCAAGTATCGAAACAAAAAACAGGGAATACTCCATAATTCATCCATAGGTTTCTGACCCCATGACCATTCAAACCAATGGCCATGGCTAGTAAGAAGGCAGAGGTGTGGTTGGGAAATACAAAGCCCAAACAGCCATGCTCACCACCAAGTTAAAGCTGGGCATCTTCAGAGTATTTAGATCTTGGGAACAGAATAAAATGAACTCCTGCAAATGAGGGTGTCCTTCACATGTACACATGATACTATGACCAGAAAAAAACAAAACAAGCTAGCTGGGCATTTTTATACACTGGGAGATATGAGGAGAGGGTGTGCCAAAATTCTGACTAGGCAGCCTTGGTCAGAGAAGCTCCTGTCTGCAGTGAGTGACGGTCAATGCCAAGACTCGGAACTGGTCAAAGTGCCAAGAACAATGACATCTGTGAGCTCAGCCCTAAGTAGAACATCTACAGCATCCCACCCAGGCCCAAGCAACGTCACCAAAGTGCGGCTGGAAAGAACCGGAGTGTGGGAAGTATTCGGGGGAACACTGTCATCTGGACGTGACATGGTGCTACATCCAAGAACTCACAGCATTGTCAGATACCTGCTCAAGGCTGGGATATCCTCACTCCATGATGGTTTGGGAGGGGGGTGTTGTTGTTGAGAGGTCCATATCTCCTTGGGCAGCTGTAGGCAGTTAATGGTGTTGGGAAGCCCTCAGAATTGTAGCCCCAGGTAAATTTGCCTTCACTCAAGTAAAGTATACCCAGTCTCATGTAAGCAACTCAGATTAAAGGCATGAAAAGAGTGGGTGGGGGGAGTATGGGGATTGGGGGGATGTGTGGGGGGATAGAATTTGCTGGGAGGGAAAAAGGGTTCACTGGGAGGGGAGCCTAAGTTCAATATATGATGCATGAAATTGTGATCAGATAAGTAATTTTTATAAAAAATTAGAAATGCAGACTAGGCATGGAGATATTGGATCTCTCACTCTCAACTCTGACTTTTCTACATTCTTAATACATGTGTTCCTTTTTATATAGGAAATCACTAGTTTCAAGAATCCCCCTAACCAGCCGAGAAGTGGTGGCACACGCCTGTAATCCTAGCACTCTGGGAGGTAAAGGCAGGCAGATTTCTGAGTTCGAGGCCAGCCTGGTTTACAGAGTAAGTTCCAGGACAGCCAGGGCTAGACAGAGAAACCCTGTCTCGAAAAAAGCCAAATCAAAAAAAAAAAAAAAAAAAGAATCCCCCTAACCAAGGAGAATATTTCTTTTTGCCCATGATAACTGAGTAGCTGAGGCCCAGGCATTCCGACCTATTTAACTCATTCCATGCAAGTCTACGCCTACAAGAACTGCAAAGTCCAAAACAGGAGCAGAGATGCCAGGCAAAAGAAACAGATTTTTCCTGGGCTCTGCCCAAGGGATTTGATCATCACAATTAACCCCTTTCAGATAAAACTATCAATAGAACTGATGTGAAAAAGCCAAAGCCAGGTAGCTACAGGCCTGTGAGCACAACTACTCAGGAGACAGAAGAACGAGGGTCACCAGTTTAAGGCCTGTCCTGGGCTACACAGAAAGTTCAAGGCCAGCCTGCATAACTTAGTAAGACCCTGTCCCATGATAAGAAGTTAAGAAGGATATAGCTCAGTGGTAGATCACTCGCCTAGGATGCAAGAAGCCCTAAGTTCAATTCCCTATGTGGAACATGAGTGTAAATATTAATAAATGTAATAACATAACCATCTCATGAGGTGATGTGGCAAGGAGTCAGGGTTTATTAATGGAGGTCAAGTCAGAGGTAGAATCCTATTCTGGACATTGAGAGTCTCCATTTCTTCATCATCAAGAAGAAGAATGGATCAGGGGTGGGAAGTTTCAATGAGGAATATGAGGAAACGCGGCCCCAATGACAGCCAGGCATCATCAGTGATTGCTAATAACAGCTGGCCATTTCTTCATGCTCCAGGCTCCAGGAGACATTACATGCCCTGTCTCCCACAGTCCTGCTGGGGACGACATTACTTCATTTCCACCAGAAAAATAAAGTTTGTGATAGTTATGGTTAACTGTCAGCTTGGTGGGATCTTAAGTCACTTGGGAGATGGACCTTTGGGTATGCCTGTAAAGAATTATCTTGATTACATGAACTAATCTGGAAAGACCTACCCAGACTGGCTGCTTGCTACCTCAACTTCCCTGCCACAACGAACCAATGGTCCCTCAAACTCCAAGTCAAACAAACCCTCCACCCACTGGGTTGACACCATCAGAGGATTTCTGTCACAGCAACACGCAAAGTAATGAAGACAACCACTGTCACCTCATTACCTTGAGGACTGTGTAGTGTCACTGGGTTAAGTCACCTGTCCACTATATGGAAAAGGAGAGGGCAGAGACCAATACCCAGTACAGGAGATATCCCAACCATTTGAGAAGCCCTCCACAGTGTGCAGAGCCAAAACAAGGCCCTTGCTAGAGAGTGATCACCACAGGAAGTCAGACCATACAGTATAGATTGGTCCAGAGTCAGTGTTTCTTCAAGCTCAAACATAAGTATGTATCCTGTGATTTGCACAGAGGGGTGGACTGGTGTGAGACTCTCAGTCCTCCTGGACATTCTGAGCAGTGTCTGCCTTCACCCTCTCCTGTCACGGATATATATGTGTCCTAGAGATGGGAGACTAGTCAGCTGGCAGAGAAGGAGACAGGAGAATGTCAGACTGCCCATTCCTACCTCTTCGATAAAACTCCTCAAACTTCTTATTCACCTATGTTTGTGTCTCATTTACAATGGAATGCAGCATTTGGTGGGACCACAAAGAAAACTCCTCATTATAAACTAGGAGACGTGCGGAGAGAGAATTATTTACCCAAAGGCTGTGCTCGGTCAGTGTTGCCCAATATTTATTTAGCCCACACACAGAGAAGTTGTGTTAACATTTGCCAGGGAATGTAACTTTATAAAGTAACTGGTTTTAAAAAAAAAGACAGCATATCATTTTACAAATAACTTTACAATTGCTTGAGGTAAATGGCCGGTCTCTCTCAGGTTTGTCTTACCCAAATGCTAAAGAAACAATATCCAGAATTATGTCTCATAAAGTACAGGTATTACAGACTGGCTGTTTAGCCCATTAAAGAAAATGGAGAGTGAAATGTGAATTATTTCTACCCAAGGCAGAAGCAGACAGAGTTACCAAAATTACGTTAGGCCAATGTGGCAATTCTTTAAGTCCGCAGGGCAGCGCGGCTAACGGCTCCTGTGCCAAAATCCTATTAGGAGAGCTGTATTTGTCAGCCAACGGTGACAGGAATTCCATTTCTCAGACCCAAATCGAGTGTAGCTGGAGAGAATTTACCCAAAACATTTGTTTTTGGTTAATCAGCAACATTTGCAGTCCTCGAATATCCTGAGAGAGTGAGGCCTATTGAAAGGAGAACACCACTCCAGGCAGTTTATTTAATGAGTAAGAAGTTAGGCAGAGGGGGCAGGGGTGTGAGGCCCAACACTGTCCTCTGCCAGGAGAGCTGAGCTGAGATCTGAAGCTGTCATAATCACTCACAGTAACAAACCACAATGATCAGCACTTCCCAGGTGTGACAGGGTTGATATGACACAGGATGAGACAGAAAGGGAAATGCCCTGTTTCTTTCCTTATTGCTGTGATATTTTACCCTGACAAGAGAAACTTAAGGGGGCCTGGAGAGATGGCTAAGCACACTGGCTGCTCATCCAAAAGAGCCAGGTTCAAATCCTGGCACCCACGTGGCAGTTCACAACCGTCTTTAATTCCAGGTCCAGGTGATCTGATACCCTCATACAGACAAACGTGGAGGCAGAAGGCCAATGTAAATACATTTTTTTTTAAACTTTAAAAGGGAAATAAAAAGCCACAGTTTTCTCCTGGCTCACAGTCCAAGGGTATTTCCTATCCATCATGACAGGGAAGTCCAGGCAGCAGGAGCTTGGAACAGCTGGTCACATGACATCCAGTCAGAGAGTAGAAAACAATGAATGTGTGAATTCACCCAGCATTCTGTACTCTCACACTGTCCAGGGGACAGGTGCCACCCACAGTGGGTAGATCTTCAACTGATCCCATTAGAGCGGTGATTCTAGATCTCAACATAGCTGAGATTGACCATCTCTGGAAAGAGAACTCACAACAAGCAAGTCATTAAGAGCCACTGAGGTGAACTGACCGCTTGCTCTGTGCTTGAGACCATGAGTATGCAGCATGGGAAGTGCATCTACTGCATGGAAAGCCTGGAGTGTATCGTGTGTGCTCAGTCACAGATCCCGGTACTCACATCTGCACAATGGGAACTCCTCCAGCCGTGGAGTACAGTGAGCCATGGTCCAAAAGTGTACAACAAAAAGCCAGAGTATCGAAGTAGGAGAAGAACACACTTACTGAAATGGGGGTCAATAGGTCAATGGAGACCACGACCACAACAAAATGAGGAGTGTGCGGCACTCACTGACTCGTAGAGTCTGCTAATATTTAGCAACTTTGCTTGAGTTCACAAAAGAGCTGGAGCCGACCCAGCTCCTTGCCTACCTTCTCAATGGGATGGAAGGAGGAAAAACTGCTCTCCATCCCAGCCTGCCCCGAAGAGGCTTTCTGTAAGATGAGTTTATGAATAGTACAAATGTACACTGTGAGGCCTCTACTCTGGAATGACTGATGTGGGTGAGAAAGACATTTAGAGACTGCAAGTCAAGTACAAAAAGGCTAAATTTCCGCAGGGAAGTTCCTCAGGTGATTGCTAGGGATTCCAGAGGGAAAAAAGAAAAGAAAAAGGAAAATACCAGAGACTCCATGGCTTGAGACAGCAAATATGTGCTCTCTGAGTAGCCTTCCTATACTCAAAGGATAAGCAGGCTGAGAAAGATATTAGGGAAATGACACCCTTCAAAATAGCCACAAACAGTATAAAGTACCTTGGGGTGACTTTTACCAAACAAGTGAAAGATCAGTATAACAAGAACTTCAAGATTCTGAAGAAGGAAATGGAAGAAGACCTCAAAAAATGGAAAATCCTCCCATCGGCAGGATTAATATAGTTAAAATGGCCATTTTGCCAAAAGCAATATACAGATTCAACGCAATACCCATCAAAATCCCAACTCAATAGAAAGAGCAATTCTCAAATTCATCTGGAATAACTAAAAACCCAGGACAGCTAAAACTATTCTCAACAACAAAAGAAATTCTGGGGGAATCAGTATCCCTGACCTCAAGCAATACTACAGAACAGTAGTGTTAAAAACTGCATGGTATTGGTACAGTGACAGGCAGGCGGATCAATGGAACAGGATTGAAGATCCAGAAATGAACACATACACCTATGGCCACTTGATCCTTGACAAAGGGACTGAAAACATCCAATGAAAAAAAGATAGCCTTTTCAACAAATAAACAAACAAAAAAACAAAAAAACAAAAAACAAAGCCTTCTCCCCTAGTTCAACTGGAGGTCAGCATGCAGAAGAATGGGAATTGATCCATCCTTGTCTCCTTGTACTAAGCTCAACTCCGAATGGATCAAGGATCTACACATAAAGCCAGACACTAATAGAAAAGAAACTGGGGAAGACCCTTGAGGACATTGGTACAGGGGGAAAGTTCCTGAAGAGAACACCAATAGCGTATGCTCTAAGATCAAAAATTGACAAATGGGACCTCATAAAATTACAAAGTTTCTGTAAGGCAAAGGACACTGTCAAAAGGACAAAACGGCAACCAACAGATTGGGAAAAGATCTTCACCAACCCTACATCAGATAGAGGGCTAATATCCAATATATACAAAGAACTCAAGAAGTTAGACCCCAGAAAACCAAATAACCCTATTAAAAATGGGGTACAGAGTTAAACAAAGAATTTTCACCTGAAGAACTTCGGATGGCTGGGAAGCATCTTAAAAAATGCTCAACTTCATTAGTCATTAGGAAAATGCAAATCAAAACAACCCTGAGATTTCACCTTACACTAGTCAGAATGGCTATGATTAAAAATTCAGGAGACAGCAGATGTTGGCAAGGATGTGGAGAAAGAGGAACACTCCTCCACTGCTGGTGGGGTTACAAACTGGTACAACCACTCTGGAAATTAGTCTGGCGGTTCCTCAGAAAACTGGGCACATCACTTCCGGAAGATCCTGCTATACCACTCCTGGGCATATACCCAGAGGATTCCCCAGCATGTAATAAGGATACATGCTCCACTATGTTCATAGCAGCCCTATTTATAATAGCCAGAAGCTAGAAAGTACCCAGGTATCCCTCAACAGAGAAATGAATGCAAAAACTGTGGTATATATATACAATGGAGTACTATTCCGCCATTAGAAACAATGAATTCATGAAATTCTTAGGCAAATGGATGGAGCTGGATAACATCATACTAAGTGAGGTAACCCAGTCTCAAAAGATCAATCATGGTATGCACTCACTAATAAATGGATATTAGCCTAGAAAACTGGAATACCCAAAACATAATCCACACATCAAATGAGGTACAAGAAGAACGGAGGAGCAGCCCCTGGTTCTGGAAAGACTCAGTGTAGCAGTATAGGGCAAAACCAGAACAGGGAAGTGGGAAGGAGTGGGTGGGAGAACAGGGGGAAGGAAGAGGGCTTATGGGACTTTCAGGGAGTGGGGGGCCAGAAAAGGGGAAATCATTTGAAATGTAAATAAAAAATATATCGAATAAAAAAAAATGTAATAATTTTTTGAAAAAAAAAAAAAGAGCCCTGAAAGCTAACATCAACCCTGTCTGCAGGGTTGGTCTACCCCAAAGCCACCCAGGACCCATCCCAATGTCACATGGCTCACCAAGTGTCTCCTCATGGACGGCTACATCGCCCATTTCTGTGTTTGCTTTTTCTTTCATGTACCTCACTGCGTCCTTTCCACTGTTGTAAGAATTGTAGTTAATGGACTTGGGGACTCATTCTTCTTAAAAATTCTTAAAATTATATCTTCAAAGATGTAATTTACAAATAAGGTTCCATTCAGGTTCTGGTTGGCAAAGGAGGGAGATGGATGTGGCTGGGCTGGAGAACCCACCCTAGTGTCTACAGGGTGTGTGTGTGTGTGTGTTGATATTAACCGTAGGACTTCAGAACAGGAGCTCAGCAAACAGAGATTCATCCACCCCCGGAAGCTCACTAACGTGCTTCGGTACCTCCCATCCTTCCATGCAACACAGGAACCCCTCACACCGCATCCGGAGAAACCCACAGTGGAGGTGCAGACATGCCGTGACAATGACATTTATGTTATGTAAGTGAAAATGTGATCAAGAACACAAGACAATAAAAAGAAACCAGAATGCTGACAAGTCTCAAGTCAGCTGAGGACAAGTTTGACCAACAAATGGATTTGCTAAAACTTTTCCTGGGGCTGGGGGAGGAATTGGTTTTTTATTGTTGTTGTATTTTAGACCTCTGTGCATGTTGGTTTACCAGAAAAGAGACTGGAGATGG
Organism: Apodemus sylvaticus; assembly: GCF_947179515.1. NCBI lineage: Eukaryota > Metazoa > Chordata > Mammalia > Rodentia > Muridae > Apodemus > Apodemus sylvaticus. Next base: position 14,938,505 of record NC_067492.1, read on the forward strand.
GTCTTTCCAAGCCTCCCTGAAAGACTTTCTTGATACAGGCAGCCCTATCCCCAGGAGGAAAGGTGGGGTGAGGAGGCGGGCTGGGCTCGGCCAGCCCTCCCACTCCCACCAGCCCTACCAAACTGCTCCCAGGAGGTTCAATTTAATGAAAGAATTTGGGAGCAACAGAAAAGACTGAAAATCATTGCGGCATGTCAGAGGTTGGTAAACCTTTTCCCCCCTTTTTAGGTAGAGGGCCAGATGGTAAATAATTTAAGCTTTGTGGGCCAAGAGGCAAAACCAAGGCCACTCAGATTCATGTAAAGGGAGAAAACAAAGCCCTTTCTTTTTGAAGGGACCCAAAACGTTAGCATTGAAACTGAAATATTAACTCAATTTCATTTGCATCTGTCATAAAATATTCCCTCCTTACTTCCCCCCCCCCGACCATTTAAAATTATAAATCTACTTAGTTCTTATTCTTGCCCCTAAAAACTTCAGACTGCATTTGACCCGGGCATAATAATTTATGATACAGGGACTAGGATTCTGCAAGTCAGGCAGGACCCAGTCCTAGAATGAGACCTGCTAGTAACCACTGTAAGGGGGATTGTGTGGGAGCAGAACAGAGAGGAACAGATCCAGCACCTTCTGAAGTAAGACACGCCTTCAACAGACACACCGCTCAGGAAGCAACTGCTTTATGCATGGTTTTCAAAATGGAAACCCCAAGTGTGGTACTGACCATAACATAGCAAAGAGAGATTTTTGTTACATAAACTTATGTTTTCACATTGCAGCTAGGAGCTGAAGAGATGACTTAGTAGTTAACAAGGCAGGGTACTGCTCCTGCCGAGTAGCTCAGGAGGGTCGATAAAGCCAGTTGCCAGGGGCCAGATGCCTCTTTTGGACTCCATAAGAGCCTGCATTCATGTGCATGGTCTCATACACAGACACCTATACACACACTTAACTTATATAACTATGTGTATAGGGGACATCGTGGGGCCATGCTGACTGACCATGCAGGCAGAGCTGAAGGCCACTATGGGTGGAAGCTCTTTCGAGCCACAGGAGAAACTGGAATCTCAACCCCATCACCACAAGTGCACTTCTATGACCTGCCACCAGGGCATCAAGAGAGCTGGTCTGGCAGGGTTGTTGCACTAGACCAGACAGCAAGGAACAAAGGCAGAAGGATACTGTCAGCATACACATGCATAAGCTGTAATATTCTGAAATACGTACGTTCTTAACCATTCACGTCTGCCTCAACTATTGCTAACGTTATCATCTGTGTGTGTACTTTTTTCTCCTTTAAAGTCAGCAGATACCTGGTCTGATACACACCTTTAATTCAGAAAGCAGAGGCCAGTGGATATCTGTGAGCTCAAGAAGAACTGGGGCTACACAGTGAGATGCTGTCTTTAAAACAAGAATAAGAGCAGGAAACAAGCAAACCCCCTAAAGCCAAGTAAATAACAATTCCCCACCCCACCCCCTTCGACAAACTGACTCACTACCCTTCTATACTGCTGTACTTTGAGACGGGCCTAGCCTAATAATCATTACAGAGGCTTCTTCACCCAGCAACTCATGGAAACAGATGCACAGACCTGCAGTCAAACATTAGGCTCGGAAAATCCTACAGAAGAGAGGAAGGATTGTAGAAGTCAGCAGGGCCAGGTACCACGAGAAAACTCACAGAATCAACTAACCAGCTTGTAGGGGCTGACAGAGGCTGACCCGACAACAATCAATAACCCTGCAGGGGTCTGATCTAGGACCTCTGCATATATGTTACAGTTGTTTGGCTTGGTCTTCTTATAAGACACCTAACAGTAGTGGCCAAGACTATCTCTTACCCTATCGTTCGGCCTTCATAAAAGAAGAAGAGTCTGGTTTTGTTATGTCTTGATATGCCATGTTTGGTTGATATCCTTGGGAGTCCCGCCCTTTTCTGAAGAGAAATGGAGGAGGAGTGAATTGGGGATTAAAAAGGGAGGGACTGGGAAGGGAGGCAGGAGGGGAAAATGCATTCAGGGATGCAATATACAAGAAAAATAAATAAATAAAAATAAATTAAAACAAAAAGTCTTCTTCTGGAGGAGCTGATGGGGATTGCAACCCCATAGGCAGAACAATATCAGCTAACTAAACCCCCCAGAGCTGCCAGGGACTAAACCACCAACCAAAGAGTACACATGGAGGGACCCATGGCGCCAGCTGCATATGTAGCAGAGGGTGGCCTTATCTGACATCAGTGGGAGGGGAGGCCCTTTGTCCTATGGAGGCTTGATGGCCCAGTGTAAGGGGATGCTAGGGTGGTGAGGTGGGAGTGGGTAGGTGGGTGGAGGAGCACCCTCATAGAGGCAAAGGGGAGGGGGAGAGGGGATGGGATGGTGGTTGTGGAGGGGTAACTGAAAAGAGGCTATCATTTGAAATGTAAACAAATAAAATGATTAATAAAAGAGAAACTGATATTGTTTCAAAAGCAAAAAATAAGTAAAAAGTGTTTAAGACCACCCAGAAGAACACTTCAAGTTGAGTTTTTGCTCTAATCCCCACCTAGAAAAGACCAAAAAAAAAGAGAGGAAAAGAAATTTTAAGGAGAGAGAAAAGGAAGTGAGGAGAGTAAAGGGAGGGAGGGAGAGAGAGAGAGAGAGAGAGAGAGAGAGAGAGAGAGAGAGAGGAGAGGAGAGATTAGGAGGGATTCTATATACAACATCCTTCTTAATCAGTTTTGTTTCACTTAACTTTGAGTTGTAAATCCCTTGTGGGATGAGCCTTGCGGTATTTAATAATTCTGGTTCTATTTTTAAAATACCGGCGTGTGGTTCTCTGTCCAAAATCAGCCTGATGCCGGTGAGCTGCAGCCACCGTGTGATAAAGGGAGCTGCCTGGGACATGGAGAATTATTAGCATTTTGACTCAATGGCTTCTTGGTTCTACAAATTCAAACATATCCAGACGAGTACAGGATTTCTCAATGTACAATATTGCTGGGCTTCAATGATGGTAAAACCAAAAGGAGGAAGATAGGAAAGGAGGCTGGGTGCTGGGCAACTCCTGTATCCTAAGAAATGGACACACAGGCCACCCTTGAGCTGGAGCTGCGGCAAGAGTCTGGGCCCACCCAGCACACATGTGAACTTCTCATGACCCTCAAGTACACTCATATGATATATCACATACACCATAAACCAGCCTTGTAATTACAGGGAAAAATTGATTTTAAAAGGCCTATATCAAAATTAATAGTCATAAAAATATAATAACCCATGTCAGAGAATTTAAGGACCAAAGAATTTTTTAACATTATATCTCAAACTTATAAATGTTATATATAGCATTCACAAAGGCTTTTTTAAAAATAGAATAACTAATGCATTAGGGATTTATTACATAATCTCAATATTTTAAAAATAAGTATTAATACCCTTTTCCCCCCTCCCCCCCCCCCCCCCCCGTGCTCAGGCCTAAAATCAATAAGTTCATCTCAAATCATAAAAACACTGATTCCAGGGCACATTCTCTGTGTCTCAGACTTAAAGGATAAAGTGCCTGCCTTGGCCAGAAGAGGAAGCGGCCACATGTGTGCCTGCAGGACCCAGCACAGGGAGGGCTCTTCCCAGGGCGGCAGCCAGTAAGGAGCTCCAAGGAGAGGAAACTTAGAATATCTGGGTGAAACTAAAGTATATCCTGGAATGAAAGCTAAGCCAGCAGAAGCAAATATTTTAAATTCTTGGTTCAATCCCACTCCAGAAGATGAAACCCACAGCTGGTACTATGTTTGGACCAAAAACCTCTGGCTAGACAGTTCACAGGCCCTTGAGAAACTTACTGCTATTATTCTGCTAAATGGATATGGTATTCAACTAGCTCCTAATGAGTTATCAATACGCCATACCTATAGATTAATGTTACCTCTCGATCCTCATCAGAGAAGCTTCTAGCTGTAGTAGATGTGTCTACTTCAGAGTCAGGCAACTGGCCAAAGTGTAGAGACTAGGAAACAAGAGAATGATCAGCCCTACGGGGAACATAGACACATCCTTATGCCTTCTAAAGTTAAAAGTGTGAGAGCCACAGGCAGATGTGAGAGCCACAGGCCCATGCTAGCTCTGAGGCAGCAGCAGCTGCTGGACCTAGCACAGCACTACACATACAAACTCACAGAAGTTGCGATGGTGGGGACTGGAGAGATGGCTCAGTGGTTAAGAGCATTGACTGCTCTTCCAGAGGATCCTGACTCGGTTTCAAGCGACCCCACGGCAGCTCCTAACTGGCCATCATCCAGCTCTAAGTGGTCTGATGCCCTCACACATCCATGCAGGCAAAACACCAATGCACATAAAAATAATGAGATGAATCCTTTTTAAGAGGGAATTGGGATAACGCGCGTGAGGCCTGGGGGAACCCAAGCTGGATGAATTCCTAGCGTGAAGAGAGGAGCTTAAGAGCTGAGCATGAGCTCTCACCCTGGCCAGTGGAGCCACAGGCATTGGTCATGGAAGGCGGAGTCAGTTTCTCTGAGAGTGCAGCCTCTGGTGGAAGGCCGCTAATGCAAGAATCTATGAGCAGCACAGATCGGACTAGATAATGTCTCTTTTTTATTCTTTTCCTTAAAGGACACATGTCGGACTGCATCTCAAGAGCATTGGGGGTTGGGTAATGAATATGATCAGAACACACTGTAGGGAGTTATCAAGGAACTGATAAATTTTTTTAGATCAAATAAATTCTTGTTTAAAGTGCAATGATACATATATTACAATGAAACCCACTGACAGAGGCAGAGCAAAACATAAGGCAGATAACACATTAAAGATGTCCTCAAGTATATAGTCAGCAACAATATACTTCACACTGAAAAACTCATAAAAGGAATAGATGTCACATGGAGTCTTTTATTTGAGTCTTTTTTAAACAATAACAATAATAATAAATAATAATAATGATAATAATAAAGACATTAAATTCATGGCTACTATGATTGGAAAAGAAACTGTCCTAAATGGAGAAGAACAAACTTGGTGTGGCTGTGACATGTTGGTAGAAACAGCACGCTTTAGCGATGTTTTCGATATACTTCAGATGAATGGGGGAAGGGCGGTATTACCAAAGGCACACACTCCCAGCATCTAACTCTGAGCCTGAGACGCTCCCGGCTGGAAGTGGACTCTTGCAGCCACAGCCTTACATACCTGTCCCTTTCCTTTCTCTCACCACCCAGGAAAGGCAGCCTAGCAAGTGGAGACAAAGCATTTTGAAACCAACACGGGCATCTATTCCTTTCTTATTGTTTTGATGCTTGGTAGAAAATGAGGGTCTGAGTTGAGAAGCAGTTTATATTTTCCTGCAGCCTTTGACAAACTTGATCATCTGATAATGCTTCATTAGGGAAAGTCAACTCGAGCTTAAAATAATTGTTTTGCCTCTGGAGAAAAATCCCCAACTTGGTCATAATTCAAAATTTAGTTTCTGTTATCTTGACCCAAAGTCTGTTGAGACAAGGACTTCTCCCCGACAGCTAGCTCCCTTTTAAGAAACACTTGTGTGGTGGTTTGAATAAACCCATAGGCCCATAGGGAGTGGGCCTACTAGGAGATGTAGCCTTGCTGGAAGAAGTGTGGCCTTGTTGGAGGACGAGTCACTGTGGGAACAGGCTTTGAGGTGTCATGTGCTTAAGCTATCATGAGCCCCATATGCTTCACAGTCTCCTTCTGCCATCTACACAGTAAGATGCAGAACTCTCAGTCCCTTCCCCAGCACCATGTCTGCCTGCATGCTGCCACGCTTCCCACCATGATGATAACAGACTAACCCTCTGAAGCCATAAGCTACTCCCAATTAAATGTTTCCCTTTATAAGAATTGCTGTGGCCATGGTATCTCTTCACAGCAGTAGAAACCCTAAGTCATCTTATCTAGCAAGTCACCTGTCCAAACATCTTCCAAAGCTCTGGGTCTGCACCCTGACAGACGCTAGGCTGACAGGTTCAGGCCTGTTGTGGTGAGGAAGCACCAGAAGAGTTAGAGTCAGCAGAGGACAGAAACCAGTTACCTGGACAGTGAGAGTACATTTGGGAGTGTAAGAAAGTGACGTCACATAGAAACTCTCTTCAGAGGTCAACTATAACTTAGCATACAGATACTCATAAGTTTGCTTCTGACCTCCAACACCCTAAATGTGACTTTTCCTCAAAAGAACTGAAAACCTTCTTTTGTAAGCTGTCCCACTCTGCTTATTTCTGAGAGGCAGTTGTTATGGCTCTCTGTAGAATGGGGAACCCTTTCTGGAAGAGCGCACTCATGTGCACCTCCTTTAACTGGAGCACTTATCCATGTGCTCGACTTCTGACCTAACTCGTGCACAATGACAGAAAGGACTTCTCCTCATTCAGATGCATCTTTGGATCTTAGTATCAAGGCCTAACCCAAAGCAGGCACTGCAACCTATCGAGTGACCAAGTGAATGAATTCTAGAGAGTGTAGGGAAAAGCTGGCCTCTTTAAAAATTAGCATGTCTTGCAGAACACGGGGCCTGAGCGACCCTGAAGAGCAGTCCAGTGGGAAGCCATCGCAAACAATGGCCACGCCATCAAGACAGGCCAGGCTCCAGGCTGGCAATTCTCTGAATCAGCTACTCCTTAAGTTCATACATTGCTCCTCTCAGCCAATGGCAATTCCGGGAGAGAAGCAATTGATAATAATTATGTTTTCTGCCTTCTCTCGGGTTATGAATTTATCATGATGCGAAAGTCGGGCAACTCTGATGCCGCGTTAACAATGATAAACACCATAAAGACAAAAAGAAACTAAATTTAAGCATTTAGATTCTGCAGGGGAGTTTATTAAACAGATTAACTAGGGAAAGGCAAAGCTACACAATTATGGAAAACAGGCAGCAAAGCCCTGGCTGGCTATTTCTGACGGCCACCTGAGAGTGCATTTCGGATGCCCTGGATTCTGCAGGTACGTTAGTTACTGCCTGCTTTACTGTCATTCACGGCTGCACGCTGATTAATTTGTATTCAGAAACTGTAAGTGGCAAATGCCAGCTGCATAGCGATACAAAGGGCTTCTCGGACACAGTGACCATGCCAAAGCCAGCTCTCCTGGGGAACCCACGTTCAGCCAGACAGCAGGAGCTGTGAAAAGGTCTTCAAAAGACTTTGGTTTGAAAGGAAAACCTTGAGAGGCAGTCTTTCATCCTCGGGTCACCTGTGTTCTTAGTCACAGTGTAGGTCTTCCCAACAACCACATGGGAAGGACCAGCCATGGCACAGAGGCAAGATCCCGTAGGGAGTCGGAGCAGAAGAAGATACTGGGTACGCCCCTTACATGGATGCAGTCAGGGCAGGCACCTGAGAATATTGAAACTGCTGTCGTTTTCTGTGTGAATAGATGAGAAGTAGCTCGAGTCACCTAAGCTCGTGGGAAATGAATATCCTCAGAGAACGCACATTCTGATAAGTACTAGCCTCCTCTTCCATGTCCTGGCTGACGTAGTTCCCTGACCTTTGATTTACAACAGTGAATTCAGCCTCCTTTCCACAGGGCCCTTGTAAGTGGATTTAAGATCAAGCTTCCAGCCCAGTGGTCCCTAACCTTCCTACTGCTGCAGCCCTTTAATACAGTTCCTCATGCTCTGGTGAATCCCCTACCATAAAACTATTTTGTTGCTACTTTGTAACTGTAACTTTGCTACGTTTATGAATCACAGTGTAACTACCTGATATGGGGGGTCATGACCCACAGGTTTGAGAAGCGCTGGTCTAGCCAAAGAAAAAAAGGTAGTTTCTTGAATGCCTTTGAAAATGACTCAGTTTGGAAATGGTAACTCCACAGTTGACAGCACTCTCCCTGGGAAGCTTCAACTCGAATCAACATGATGAGCAGCCCCGTGTATGACGAGATAAATATATCCACCAATGTACCATAAATGTAATATCGGCTTCCCTTTTCATCAATTCCCATGTTTGAAATTACTAATAGTTTTTCGAGGCTGGCTGCCAGGAATGTGGCCCACTCAAAGTTGGTGCCAGCACAAATACTGCAACCCTGTTCCCTTCCAGGCACACTCCACGGGGACATCAGGTCTACAGAAGCAGGCCTTTCTGAGGGTCACTGGGACATTCTAAACGTGATTTTGGATGTGTTTGTCTCTCTCTGGTTCCAACATTTCCCATGAATCTGCATATTGGATGGACTTGGCAACACTGACCTAGAAAGAGCAAATCAAGGGAGGGGCTGAGACACTGCTCTAGGGAGGAAGAAGAAGCAGCCAGACCCAAAGAGGAAAGGGAAAGAGGAAAGGCTGGCTGGTTTCAGGGGACAAGGCCACACGATGTGACCCAGACGGGCATCAGACTCAATCCTCCTGCCTCGACCTCTCCCATGCACTGGGGTTACAGCACAAGCCACCTGCCCTAAAGTGCAGCTGTTTAGGAGTCCATGTGGTCTACAGGCTCGTGGCTTACATGCCTGGGGTCTTCAGACTCATGGCTCACATGGAGCTGAGGACACTAAAACTGCAGCATTAACTAAGCCAAAACCCAAGACTTAGGTTGAGAGTCTGAAATCGAAAGACACTTGCAAACAGAAACACTTGGCCCCTAAGGTAATTAGCCTGTGTTATGGAAAGCCAACAATTAAGTTATAGAGAAATACCAAGTTTCTGACCAATTAGAGAATGACTTAAATTATAATATGTAAAGAACAATGTAGAGGCAGGGCCTCCATTTGAGGAAGAAAAAAAAAGAACATTTTGAAAATATTTAATTTTGTTCTATACATATGAGTGTGCTGGCTGCAGACATGCATGTGCATACTGTGAGTCGAGTCCAGTCTCCTAGAACTGCTGTTACTGGCGGATGTGAGTCGCCATGTGGGTGCTGGGAACCGAACTCGGGTCCTGGGTTACAGCAGCAAGTGTTCTTAACCATCGAACCACCTCTGCGGCCCCTTAATTCTTCAGTTTAAAAGAGAAATTTGGTCAATGATAAAGAGCTTGGGAATCCACCCCTGGGTCTTCTTCCTTAAAACAGATTTATGAAAACTTTCTGAGTATCGACAGTATGATAGTTAACTTCATTCTTGCAATGGAAAAATCGATGTTTATCCCTATTGGTCTATTAAATTTAACCAAATTAAGAAGACATGGGATCAGGTGTGGGAAATGGCTACAGGGCTATAAAACTGGGGCACACAGGTACTCCAGGGACAGACAGCAAGCATCTCAATGCAAACCAGCCCCGCATAATTGAGGATGCATGCTACCTAATATACAAGAACAAGGGCAGGCAATGCTGGCTGCATCTGACTGTCTTCTGTATTGCCATTTGTTTTGAGACAGAGTCCCAAAGTACAACCCAAGCTGGCCTCTGACTTCTAATCCTCCTACTTTAGCCTCCCAAGTGCTAGGACTGTGGGTGTGTGCCACCATTCCCAGCCTAGCTTTGAGTTTCACCAAAGATTCAAACACTTTAGTGTTGATGTAGAGCTGCTAGACAAAATAGCTACCACAGCTCCAAGCTCACCCAACTTTCCCCATACATCTAGAATGAAGAAGAGACTTAAAGCACGCCTCAGTGATACACCTGTTAATGGATGATTAACTTATTGTGTTAATGGATGGCCCCTCCCAAAAAAATCAAATTTAAAAATTGCTAAGGTGTCTACTTTTTAGATTACATGAAATTGTGACTCATCTAAAAGAATAAAATAACTGTTGGTCTGCGCAAACTTTCACTCAAAGACACAATCTATCCTGATGTCTCTCTCCCCTGGGTCACCTGCTACCTCACCGGATAAAAGTAGCATCTGTGCTGATTGGATACTTTGGTCTCTGAGATGACCTTCTTACGCTCTGTGTCCTGCCCTCTCTCATAAAGGCTCCAAGAGATGGGATCCATCCCAGCGTTCCCAACCATCTCCTGCTGCTGCTTTGACTAGGATTTCTCCATGGCCTGAACCAGGTATACCACCTTTCATGACTGTCTCTTTGCCAGAGAGATGACCTACTGGCCACGTTGGTATGGTGTCCTAGCGACACCTTGTGGTGAAACAAAATATAGAGATGCCTAAGGTTCCACCCATTTGACTGTGCCAGGGTGTGTGTCAACCCAGGTGACTGCTCATTGCAATTCCTTTTGTATAAAAACTAAGACAACACATTCGTGTCCAGTGGGTAGACACGGTGAACTGCGGGTGAACGACGAAGACTCCACAAAGGAGCGCCATGACCTTGATTTGCACAACAGACACAAAGTGAGCCAACGACTCTAGGTTCCCCTGGCCACAGCCATCCCAGTGACTGATAAATGAAGACAGCGGAAGGGTGGGAGACAGCATCAAGGCACAGACGTACATACTGGCAACAACACACGTGCCTAGGCTCTTCAAGTAAAACTGAGCTCAGATGACGGAATTCCAGCAAGTGCAGAGAAAGGCTGTTAGCATTCGACTAGGAATTCTGTAATCTTGAAACATCCCAGCTCGCAAAAGTGAAACGTCGGGTGTGAGAAATGAAAACCGGGCAAGACTGAGCCTCAAACCAATGAAATGATTCCTTAGCAGTGCTAGGAAGTCATGCGGCAGTGACTGCAAACATCAAAAGTGACAGCAGGAAGGATGATAGCAGAAAGGGTGGCCACTGGCACTTGCACTAAAAAAGGGGAACAGAAGCAGACATTTGACTAATATTAGTGCACATTATTGGTCACTGAGGTGGTAAACGCACTGGGTCACAGAAGCCCTGATACCTGAGTTCAATCCTCAGAATCCATAGAGGTAGGAGAAAATGAACTACTAAATTGTCCTGTGACCTACATAAACACACCACACACACGCACACGTGCACACATGCACAGAGACATAAACACACAGATACATCAAAATAACAACAACAACATAACAATAATAATAATAATATCATTACATCCAAAGTAATTCCTCTCCAAGTCTTCAGAAGGCAAAGGGTACAGGCACTGGCAGGTCTGTAAAGTGTGAGGGACCCACCACCTGGGAGTCGCTCTCAGCAGAGCATGCATGCTGGTCACTAGAAACACTTTCCTTTTCCTCTGACACACTGCCATGCTGTTTTGGTCAGTGTGCCCATTTGCAGGGACCACAGCACAGCCAGGCCTGGCCTTTGTCCCCAAATCATGTGTGACAATGAGTGAAACCGCGTGCACACATTTGTTACCTGCATTGTCCACCAGAGTGGCATAAGAGTGCAACCTCAGCTACACGACAAAAAGTCAGGAGATCTTGGTGGGGAGCACATTCCTTTAAGAAGTTCCTAGGCAGGGCAACCCTTATTGGGGTTAATCTCCCTAATTCTGCTGCATTGCTGAGAGTGGTAAGATTTCTGACAGAAGGCCTATTATGTCAGATACGAAGACTCAACGCTATAGGTACCGTTCTCCTTGAGGTCACGGGAGGCAGGATCGTTTGCATGGTATAAACTGAATATAATTTAAACTCAAGCCTGGAGTGCAGAATTTGGATATAGTACCCCACAAGGCTCACCTCTGAGAGCTTAAGAACCCCCCTCTCCTCCACTTGTCCCATGTGTGAAGGAGACCTGAAGACAGCTTAAAAAGAGATCACTGCAAAGTAGTCTACACAGGCCTTCATTGCACAAGAAACGAAAATGCTCAGGTTTCTTTTTCTTTGCTCTATTTTATGTTTTGTTTTGGTTTTTATTACTATCTGTCCTTTTGATGAAGAAGTAACAGGAACCGTGACGGCAGTGGTACAGTTGTTTACTTTTCTGAAGATGTGGGTAGAGAAGGGAGACAATATGTTACTATTTGACACAGGCTACAGAAGTTAATCAAATTATGAGACCCAGAGCATGGGATATAATTCAAAGAGATGGACACTCAGGAGGAAACCCGTTAATCTGAACAATTAAGATGACCTAATAATCACAGCAAATACACAAGCGAGACTGTCCTGGAAGAGTGACTAAGGTTAGGAACAAGGGGAGGGGGTGGGCACGAGGGCTACGTGAAAGTGGGGGAGGGCTAACCGAAGGCAAAGGGGGAAAGGGGGAACCAAAGGTGGGAGTGGGGTGGGGAAGGGCTAACCAAAGGGGGAGGGTAAACAAAGGGAGGGGCTAACTGGAGGGGGGCTAGTGGAAGGGTGGGAGGGATAACCGAAGATGGGGGTGGAGAGGGTGGGGATTAGGCTAACCAAAAGGCTAGAGCATTCCAGAAGAAGTGACTGAGGTTAGGAACAAGAGGAGGGGGATGGGGAGAGAGCTAACTGAAGGCCTGGGGTGAGGCGTGGGGGTGGAGGAGGCTAACGAAAGGCATGTAAGTGCACTAGATGTCACAAAGAAAGTGTTCTCAGACAAACAGCTAGCAGAGAACACAGCTGCTGAGGCTGGTCACTGGATTTGCACACAAAATGAAAAGAAAAATGTCTGTGAAAAATACTTGTGATACATTCAATGACGGGTTACTATCTTAATATCCAAATATGCAAATATACTAATATCTTAGTACCCAAATATGCAAAAGTTCTTATCATTCATAAATGTAAAGTCATCCAGATAGAAATTAACCCGGGACAAGAAAAAGCAATCTGAGGAAGAAAAATGTGTTAATAAATCCACAAAAAGAGTCTAGCTCTACTAACAGCGAAGGGGGCACACAGGGAGAGTCCTTAGCCGCTCCCCTTCACGACTTTGATCTGGAAAAGTGACTGGTTCTTAGGGAGGACACAGGAAGTTGCCTTGTAACCTCTCAAGAGGGTGAGTGAGCAGATTCCCTCTGGACCTCCAGAGGATCTCAGCCTGGGATGAGCAGGCCTAGAGCGCGGGCTGCTGTGAGCTTTTGCTGCAGCTCCCTTCACAGCAGAGGGAAAGATGAGGACAGCCTGCATCTCCAGCAACCGGGAATGGGCTAAATAAATGATGGCCACGCTTCCAGTCAGACGCTGGGCAGCTACTGATCATCTTCCTGGGTGGGGTTGGTAACACAGAGGCCAAGCGGAATAGAAGGCAGAGTCTAAAACAGGTCCATTTTCTTTCTTTGGCACCTGTCAGTTATTTGTTTTTAGAGAATCTCACGGACAAACACATCTCCAGCATCAGTAAGAGATGGCTGAGACGATCGTCTCAAAATGACCTGTTCTTAATGAAGAAGGGAGATAGTGCAGAGGATCTCCTGGTCCCCGCCCTTCCACTGATGCGTGCCATCAGCTTCGCCCATTTAGGCCTCGGCTTAGAAGAGGAGGAGCAGCCTCCGTCCTGAGCTGTACTGAGGAGACAGCAGTGCTGACTGAGGACTTACTCTGCCTGTGTGAGCTGTGGTGCCGGCGCCGCTGCACTGCTGGGTTGGAGCTGGCAGTCACACTAGCCACATGAAAACCACTTCCAGGCTCCCCTGGCAGATGTGTCCTCACAGCTGGGCACAGGCACCGCCCCCCACCCTACTCCCCCCCCCCATACACACCAGATCTCTGCACTGAATTCTAACACCCTGTCTTCCTCCTGATCTCCTGACTCCTGTGTAGACACCAGGATGCTCTGGCCACTTTCCGTGTCTCCAGTTCCTTCACTTGGTGACCTGCTACCTTCCTTTACCCTCCTAGGCCTAGTGTCACACTGCTCATCTATGCTCTGTGGTGAGACGTGCCAGGGACACAATCCACATGCGCACAGGCTCTCCTAGCCTTGGCATTACTGTCTTTTGGAGCATGCAGATCTCCGTGCCCTGATATCTCCTGCTCGCTCCAGAATCCTCTGCAACATTCCTAATATACTGAATGCAAACAGAAACCCATTCTTCCCTAAGGTGTGATAACTGAGATGACTCCAGATGCGGCCATGTAACGCCTTAGGTCCAGAAGGGGTGTGGACTCACTCTGACTAATAAGCACAGCATCCAGTGACTGAGGAAGGCACACTATTGTCTTAATCCTGACAGGCCTGACCCAGAAGCAGCATGTCCCTGGTCATATAAATGACTGTGTCACAAATGCCCCTTCAGCCTTCGATCTCCAGAACTCGGCCGGGATCTCCAGAGACCGACCACACATCTCCTTCCTTCTCCTGTTAGCTCTCAGCCTTAGCACAGGAAGGGCACAGTCCAGAAAACACAGAGCCTACACACAGCTCCTCTGAGAGCATTCTGGAAGCACCACACGGGCGAGCGCGAAGATCTTTTTGTGAGATTACTTATCTCAAGCGTGTGTCACTTTTTCAGCACCATAAAACTGAAATACTTGAAATAGATGTCACTACATTTGTCATGAGCTGACATGGCCAATTAATATTACAAATTCACCATGGAGAAATGCTTCCAGCTCCCAAGGAATAAACTGCTGAACATCACAATTCCGCCTTGTAACAATGGGCCGACCTCTCCAGGGCTATAAATACGATGCAGCACACTGATTAAGTGGCAGGAGGAGCTGCTTGCCGGTCGCCCCTCTCCGGAGTTGACACTTGGCCTATGCCTAAAGTTAACAGGGACCGCCAGTGACGACGTGTCTGCGAGAAAGAAAAGTCTTTTCACCCTTTCTTTATGAAGAAGTTGACTGTTACTCGCCGTGTCTCCTTCCCCACCTTCCTAGTGATCGGCACATGCTTTATACAACATGAAAGATTCTAGACATGTCATCCCAAGCTCTGTTGTACCTAGTGGGGCTTTTTCCCTCCTCCCCCCCCTTCTCTTCCCCTCCCTTCCTCCTCACTCTTATCCCATGCTGTCACAGCCAAATTCACTTCTAATAAGGTACAGGTGGGCCCCTGGCCCTGAATAAATCCATGCTAGTAATGAGTAGCAAAAGACTTGGCTTCCCTTACGCTTTCTAAGAGAAGAGCGTTGCCCCCCTTGGCCTCTCAGACCTAGATGGCTTTGTTCCCTGTGGCCATCTTAGTCCTCAGACAGAGAAAATAAGGCCATTGTTCCAAGCTGCACAATGCCGTTTGGTGATTTGTGAATGTCCTACACTGGGGCCTGCAAAGGGACCGCCAGTGAAGTGAATCTGTGGGATGTTTGGGGACCTTGTGACCCTTGACCTTTCTGTTCTTGGCAGAAGCTTTAAGCTCCTCTCCTCTGGCATCATTCTTTATGCTGCTGGCTTGGAAGACAGCGAAAGTGTTAAGGAAAGAGATTATGTATTAAGGAGACGCGGTGAGTGGTGATAAATTATCCAAACTGAATACACGGAGTCTGCTGTGCCAAGAAGGCCCTGTGGGGAGGGAGACCTCTATGAATGAGAGTATGAAATCAAAGAGAAATGTGTCAAAAACAAATTACAAACTTTCCCACTGTGGGGTCGCACAGGAACACCAGCTCGGGGTAAGCCGTCAGTCGCCTGTAAGGCGTGCACTGTGCCTGCGTTTTCTCAGTTCTGGAGAACCTGATGGGCAGCCAAGGGTTCCCAGATCCTCGGACTAGGAAGGAACTGAGAAGCGGCTCCTGCCTCTCTGTGGAGGAAATCACTTCCTTACCTGTTCTCTCTTCTTCACTAACTGCACTCAAAATACCTTCTGAGGGGAGACAAGACTTTTGTTTCCTCAGAAAATGCCTCCGGTCCCAGTCTGAGCTCACTGCTCACCTAATTAAGTACTTTACCAAGTCCCTCACGTCTCACACAAAACAGCTCCATGGGAACCTCTAGGCCTGTTTATAACACAGCACTGCCCCTTCTTCTGCGTGTCTCCATGATGGAATCTTTGTGTTTTACAAAAGCCCGGCCACCCCATGCAAAGGGCAGCTTGCTCCAGTACAAAGAGAAGTCAGAGAAAATAGAAAACCCCACTAAGCCCTTTAATCTCTTCTTCCCAAGCAGGTGAGTTAATAAGGAGGGCATCTGAGATTTATTTTCTTTAAGCTCCAACAGTAAAGAATGTTTCTGAGTCGTCCTCAGAGCTCTGGAGATTCCAAACATCTAAACGAATCAAGCTCAACTTGGTAGGATGATATATGGCAAAGGCAGTTCTGGGGCTCATTTTGGCATGAGATGGCCAAAATGAAGTAAATTAAAAGCACTTTCCATAAAGGTTTCTAACTTCAAGTAGTAAGGCCAAGGTTCTCGATAGATAGTTTCAATCCTGGTATTAGAATGAGCCCCTCCCACCAAAAAACCCTTCCAGTTTCCTTTCCTAGGAAGGAAGGGAAGGAAAGAAAGAGAGAGGAAGGAAGGAGGCAGCTATGATGCCTTCCCTCACACTCTGGTGTAGAAATGCTTACGGTCCCAGCCTGTTTATTGGCCTTAGCACTTGTCAGGCGACCTGTGAACTTTTCAATATTATGGGACATATAAATAACCTTTCTACTCCTACACATCTTCCAGAAGAAAACTAAGCATGTTTCAAATGAATATTTTCAATTGTCCATGGACAATCAAAGGTCAAAATATCTACAACGTGAGACTGCTGAGTTCAACAGGATGGTAAAAATGGAACAGGAGACTTTGATTTCCAAGTTCTGAACAGGAGGGGGGGAAAATCAACTACAGAAGAATTTACCGAGGTGTGGGGCACTTGTCGGTCACAGTCACTCCTGTCATAGAGTCGGGACCGAAAGCTGCAGCTGTCACAGGTGGTTGTTCAGTTTGGTCATTACTGCAACTGAACAGGAACAGTTTGCTTTGGAAACTTTTATGGGGGACAGTGAGTGAAAACTCTATATAGCAGTGTGTGCAATCAGAAGTATAACATAATGCTATAATTTCTGCTTAGATGGATGTCTCCATAATATAGCACATAGGATTCACTGATATCAAATATAAAACCCCCCAAAACTAACCCCCAACTCAAAAACATACCAGGGAAAATCAAAACACACTCTATGCACCATTTGGTAGGGAATTTCAATGAACATCTCAAATAAACTTGTGCAAACAGGCTGCGTGTCGGCACATGCCATTGGAGAACCCATCATAAATTAATTTTGAATTAATCAAAGTACAGTCTCCAGTGTATTTCCTACCGAAGACAATTCAAGGGGTGCTTTTTCTAAAAATAGTGCAGCTTTATGTAGATGTAGTTCACATATGCTCCACCCACTTAAAATGTACAACTCAACAGCTTTTAACATACGCAGCCATCACCACAGTCAAGAGAAAGAACAAAGCAAGAGAGGAGAAAATGGGGCCAGAAAGATGGTGCAGTGATCAAGAGTCTGGTGACTGGGTCTGCATCCCTAGACCCTGCCTGGGGAAGTAGAAAACTGATTCCCACAAACTATCCCTGTGACCTCCAAACATCTTCTCCAATGCGTGTATGGGCACACACACATATACAAAGAGATACACACACATACACACACACACACAAGCATCATGAAAACACATAAACAAACAAATGAACAAATAAATAAATGAGATGACAGTAAAAAAGAAGAAGGGGCGGGGTGCAAAGAGATTCCATGGTCAATTTCAACAGTCTCTGACACGTCATCCCTCTGTAGTATTGCAGATGTATTTGCGTGATAGCCAAAGGACTCTTCCCAAACCCAGTTGGGGAGAAAGTAAAAGAAGGAACGCTGTCATCTGCAAAGCTGAGACTCACCCAGCTAAAAAATTAAGTTGTGTGGATGAGGAATATAATCATGGGGGACAAGCTGGGGGGGGGGGGGCTTCCGTCTCCGTGCGGCTGCGTCAATTTAAAGTCATGTCACACTAAAGAGAAAAGCAGCCGCGAAATGTACACACCCAGCGTCACTTCAGAGCGCATTGGCTGAGCATTTTGCCAGCTCTCTTCGCATGTAAAGATACTGCTTTCTGGTACTAAATGAGAAGCTTGTAACTGACAACACGTTTGCCTTGCGCAGAGACGAGCAGACAACACAAATTTACGTGGAGGGAGAAATAAGCGCTGTCCATCTAGATTCATATTAGCATATTAACTAACTTCTTCAGGGTACCCTGACACGAGGCAACTTCAAATCCAGTGGTCCTTTATTTATTTATTTGTTTTAAACTTCACTCTACTTAATTTACGAGTTACACGAAAATCAATTTGTGGTCTATCTGCCTTCACCTACTCTACCATGGAGGAGGGAATTGGAAAATTCCATCTCGGTGTGTCTCAATGTCTTGTCAAGTGCGACTTCTCTCGTCTCACTGAGATCTTGCTAAATTGCACATGAGATCAGCCCTGGGCTCTGAGGACTCCTAAACATCAAGTTGCAGAAAAGTGACACTTCACCAATTTAAGTGATAAGTTTTCAAATCGTGGAGCATCTAATTGCGACAATAAATTCACCTTGCTTTCCTGTATGGCCAGACATCTGTATCTTTAACAAACAAAAGTGGCAGTTTTAAAACAATTAGACTCAAAAAAAACTCTAATGAATACAAATCACTGTCTCTACGGATGGCACATAGCCATGGATATGTCCCTGGCTGTGTAGACACCCTGCTTCTAAAAGGTACTTATTCCCCAAGTATCCCCTTCCCCTCTGCTTTCTGGAATAGAGACCATTTTATGAATCATGAATCTAGAGAAACCCTTTAAGCCTCAATGTGAGTATCATGGATTTAATTACATCACCACTGCTTGCTTCTCCTTTGAGGGAGGAAAGTGGTCCACGTTTCTATAGTTGGCATTTCTATAGTTGAAACGCCAAGTTTTCAAGAAAGAAATTGGCAGATGAACTTCCAAGCTAGCTATGAGTTGGTTCGCGCACTCTGGAAGACTGTGGAGGGTTGCTTGACCAGACTCCATTCCCAGCTTGTCCACCCACTTCAGAGCCCGCCAAGTACAGAAGATAAGGCCCCACAACCTCCAAACCAACTTCTCCCCGGGCCTCCATACATGAACACATCCTGTGTGGAGAAGTGAAACAAGAGCTTGCGGAGCAAACCGGCCTTGTGCGTAGGACTCCACATAGCGTGAAATACCTTCCAATAGACATCGCTCACACAAACCTGCTCGAATGTGATTCAGTACCGTCATCAGGATAAAAGAAAAACACATGGAGCCACACCGCTCTACTCTTGCCTGGCACTGGGAGCACCTGTTTGATTCTCCTTAAGGTTTCCTGACTATCCATAGTCAACTTAATTTTGCAATAACAAGGCAGCTCAATAATAAAGACGATTAGATCAAACCACCAAGCAAATGCGGGTTAAACCTGCTGGGGTGGGGGGGGCATGGCTAGAAATGAAAAGATCTGATAAACAGAGACGACGTGGACTTGCTTGCTGAAGAAGGCTAGCTAGCAACTTCACCACAGACTTGGGGCTGTGAATCTTAGCAAGTTCTATGTGTCGCAGTTAAACGCATCACTAGTGGAGCCAATAGGTATGACTGAGGAAGACTCCTGGAGGTCTAGGGCCCAGGAGAATCCACGAGTGGATAGAGATGGGGATGGGGGGGGGGGTAGACGCTGGTGGTGACGAAGGCTCATAGCTGTGACTTCCACTGAGACCCAAGCACTGAGTCATCACACCCTTCCCTCACAAAGACTCTAAGGATGAGGAACAACCACACACCACATTTTGAATATTTGGAAACACAAGGTTAGAGGGCTTCAGTGCTTGGTCCGAGGTCACATAAGCAGGGTTTTAAGAAGCTTGGACCTGGAGCTGACACCCTAGCGTGAGAAGTCACAGTGACTTTGGGAACGCAGGGAACCTAAGGGTTCGGGTAGCATGTCTGAAATCCAGCTACGTGGCGGCAGCCTTAAGCCCAGCATGCACAGGCCATGGGTAGCACTGTGGCAGGGATAATCTCGTGGGCAAGGTGCCAGTGTCCTTGATGGTTGAGAATGGTAGATGCCCCCACACCAGGTGCACCTCATTTCAGTCCTTGGACGAGCAGAGGCAGCCAGCCGTGCTGGGAGGGAGGCATGGGGCACAATGTGACATGCTCAGACCCCGGACAGGTCTGGAGACAGCCTCCTGAAACCGCCCTGGGGGCCCCAGAGGCCCTGAGGTCTCCAGGCTTGTCACTCACGTACCGAATACACTTAGTCTAATTGGATATTGTTCGTTCCTTATGAAGCCAAGCAGGTTGGTGCCTGGTTCCTGGATGAGACACTCGCAGCTTCATTTTGCAATTACGTCTTCCCAGCATTTGTCATGGCGCAGAAGTGAAATTTCTGTGTCTGGTCCCCGATGTCATCTTTTCCTTCTGTTTAAAAGACAGGGGCTACACAAGGTCTCTTCCCCCCACCCCCTCCCCTCTGCAAGCTGTTTTTCCACCTTCTACCAAAAAAATCCTGCAATATCTAACCAATTATTTTCTCAGTCACATTAAAAATGGATGCCACTTCCATTGACATGTGACATGTGACATAGTAACATCTGCTCACAAGGGTCCCAGTTCCTGAATTCATTAGGGCACACAGTAGGGCTGCATTTCCCTATCCTTTCAAAGTCAATTTGGTCACAGGTTTTTCTTCACCTAAGAACTGTTGTAGAAACAAAATTAACTGGCCTTCCATGTTCCCTTCCTTATGTTAGAGATTAACTTGAGAGTCAGTCTGGATCCCTGACAGACTTAAAGATCAAAAGACCCCCGCCTGCCTTCTGCTCAAATACCCTGTTGAGATATAAGGGTGTGTGTGTGTGGGTGTGTGTGTGTGTGTGTGTGAGTGAATTAACAAAGATCTGGGAATGTCCCTAGAGGTCCATCACCATGTCCCAATTCTTTGTCATTGGACTGGCTTTTCTTTTGCTTCCTAATGCTATAGGCTTGCTCATGAGTGGTGGTGTGTTCTAAACTGTCTGTGCTCTGTGGACACAAAACTGTTGGTCACCCTTCTGTATCACAAGAGGTCACACCCTTCTCTACAAAATTCAAATCCAGAGAAAAAAATCAGCCTGCTGGACTCCAGGACATGCTATGTATGTCATCAAAGAAGGATTCATCACTGGGACCTGAGTACTCCTAGAAATGTAGTTACGGCGCCCTCATTCATCTTTCCCTACCAGAGTCAACCATACCCATCTCCCTTCAAGTGAGAGCTCAGCCTTTCTTTCTAGGCAGTGAGCCTGCCTTTCGCAACAGTTTCTGACAAAAAAAAAAAAAAAAAAAAAAAAAAAAAAATCAGCCAACTAACAGCCAACACCAGAAGCCGGCCTCTGGAATAAGGTTGGAACTGGGCAGGGATCACTTCGGTCGTGAGTAACCCTCTCTGACCTTTTCAAAATGGACCAGTAAATAAATAAGATCAAATATATATATATAGTCAACTCTGATTATGTGCTGGGAACACGAGACGTCTAGCCAATAGGATCCATCACAAAAGAGGTCCACTGAGGTCAGATGCCTGTAAATGACAGGCTGGGTTGTAACTGTACTCTCCGGATGTTGTGCGACTTCCCCTCAACCAAACAACTCCTCTTCAGGAGGAGTTCTACTGTTCTCTCCTCTCCAGGATGACGCTAACTCTGGAACAGCCCAGGTTTGTTCCTGGTTTCCCATCAGCCATCTGTGTTTTCCACAAGCATCCTCCATCCTCGCATCTGCATTCCCACATGCACCTTCAACTCTCCTGAATCTGCTTACCATAGTTCTGCTAACAGAGGAGCTCTCTGCCTCTGGGCACAGCCTAGCTCTCTCTCTGAGCCCTCAGGTTGCCACTACGTTCATGGTCTCTGAACACAGGTCTTAAAGATGGAGTTGTAAGGGCATTATCTGCCCACAGGTTTGGAGCCTTTTGGATGCCTGGTGATTTCCTGAGCTGTGCTCTCCCATCTTCCTGGCCTCTCTTGCAGACAGGCTCAAATGTCACCTCCTCCAGCCAAACCTCCCAACCCCCAAAACCTGACAAGGGCAGTGCTGAGAACAAAGGAGGCCCCCAGGACAGATATAATGAAGAAATGAGTAGATGAAAAGATGGATGGATGGACAAATGGATGGACGGATGAATGAACGGATGGGCAGATGGACAGAAGGACGGGAAAAGCCCCCCAATGGCATGTCTGTGGACTTCCTGTCACATGGAACAGGACCCACACAACAGCCACAAGAAGATTCTTTCTTAGAAGCAGCGCTCCTGAAGACTCAAGGGAAGTTTGCCGCATGAGAACTCAATCCGTAGTCTCTGTCCTTCCTATTGAGCCGTGCGAGGGTCAGAACCAAAAATAAATCCCTCTTGCCTGCAGCTTCTCAGTTGGAATATCCGAAATATCTTTAATCAAACTATAGAGGCTCAGATTGTCCACAGTTCTAGAAATGCCTCCAGTTACTGTGGATTTATCAGTGAAGAGAAGGAAAGAAGGAACATTTGTTTCATAGTTAAAGTCAGGGCCACTTTATCCCGGATGTACTTAAATCACTTAGTGCTTAAGAGAATCTTTAACGATAAATAAACTAAATTTGGTAGCAGGATAGATTAACTACAAAGGAAAATTAACACTGCCTTAGAGAAAAGAGATAACATATTAAACCACTGATAGGCTACTTTTGAGAATTATAACAGGGTAGACGTAACATTTTTAAGCAGA
The DNA here is from genome assembly GCF_947179515.1 of Apodemus sylvaticus. NCBI lineage: Eukaryota > Metazoa > Chordata > Mammalia > Rodentia > Muridae > Apodemus > Apodemus sylvaticus. The sequence goes on from NC_067492.1 coordinate 14,960,914, forward strand.
TATTAGAGAGGAGGAAATAGCCTTTATCCCCTTCTGAAATGCAATTGAATTTACATTGATTAAGGGTGGGGGGGAGATCAAGATTGTCTGAGGCCTTACTCTAAAAACCTTAAAATGTGCCCCAGAAAAGAGTCATTCTGGTCACTAAGTAGTGACATTAGACCTCCAGGAAGAACATACACAGTGCTCCGCTCCCCCAGGAGTGTGTGTGTGTGTGTGTGTGTGTGTGTGTGTGTGTGTGTGTGTGTGTACATGTGGAGTTGCGTGTGCAGATGAATGGATGTTCTCTTTCGGAGGAGACTAGCAGTGAGGATCGAGTTTGCAGGCTCTGTCATTAGCCCTGTTTGCATTCTCAAAGCAAACTGACAGTCTCATGATGCAGCACATTAAAAAAACCCTCGGCGCTATCGACTGCCTGAAGCCGGTGCTTCCCCGTTAAATACAGCACAGCTCAATTAACAGCTCTTCAATACGCAATTTAATTTTTCTTTCATCTTGATCCACAGCCTGGCTCGAAATGAGGAATGCGGGGATGGATGTACTTTGAATATTGAAGCCAGTCTTTATAAATAAACCTATCACACTTGTAATGATTTCTGTTCTGACATGACAGAACACATGAAGCTAGGAGCCTGCCACTTCAGCCCACACACCATTGCCCCAGCACGGCCAGGAAACCAAGACTTCAGCGTGCGTGCTGGCAGACACACACACACACACACACACACACACACACACACACTGTTGGCTTTTATTTACCCCATGCCCCACCCCCAGCTACCTCTCAATAGCATCCTGCTATTCTAGAAAAGTTTATCTTTCTTCTTTGTTCCTTAACCTATGTGACAAAATCTTCAGAAAGAATGAAGAAAATTATTATTCTGCTCTGTGTGTGTAAGGTGAGGCATGCAACTTATAAATGAATTATGAGGGTCTTAGCCTTGGAAAGACATGCATATTTCATCATAGATGCGATCCACAACACTTACTCCACATACAGTATTTATTCGTATATGTGATTATTCAAGGCATTTTTTTAAAGTCTTGCAAGTGCTTACTTTCATAAGCAAAGCCAACATTCCCCTTTCACATGTAACACACAAAACAGAATGTACAAAGGAATGCTCAATTGACCTCACATGCCCGCCTTCCCCTGGTGGATGTTCGAGACGGACGCAGTGAATCCAACAAGGTCTCAAAGGCATGCAACTCGGTATTCAAAGCATTCCTTGTGCTGCTGTCTGTCAAAGAGGATGGTGTTTTGCCTTGGCTAGCTGCAATTCCTTATGTTTAAACACATCCGTAAAGAAAGACTGCACGACAGCCGAAGCTGTGGATTTGGAAGTCTGCAGCACTGGGTTTTCTGAGCTGATGCTCAGAAAAGAAGAGGAAGCTGTCCCTAGCACAAGGCAAAGCTATTCACGTGGCCAGGCTGAAGCCCACAGCCTTTCCAGTACACTGAGATCTCCATCACAATGTCACCATCACACCTCAATGACAGACTTAATAAGAACTTACTGGTTTTGCCTTGGTGTACTAATATGCACATTATCATTTATAACCTGTTTTAAAAATTTCCACATGTTTTCCATATTTGTCAATTCGTTTACCGCCTCTTCAGCATGAAATAGGAAGCACACGTTAGAAAAAGCGAAATTAGGGTTGGCCGGAGAGCCCAGTTACTAAAGCAGTTCCTGCACAAGCATGGGGACCTGATCCACGCATAACGAGCTGGGTGCAATGAAATTCACGGTAATTCTGGGACCGAGGAGGTGGAGCTGGTCAGGCAAGCCTGATGCACACTAACACACTAACGCATGTGCACACATTACACCCTTAGCACCCACACACATAGAAGTTGCACACCAAAGATGCACCAAAGTGCATCAAACAAGCCATCCAAAATATAGGCCAGTAAAACTATTCCTCATATTCTAAGTATACGCCTTCCTTCCCCAGTGCCTGACGGCTACTTATAGAAGGGGTGTAAGGGACGCTAAAGAAGAGCTTTGAGAGACCTTTTAATTGTCAGAGACGTAAGACTTCAAATTTATAGCCATTAACTACTCATTATTTCAAATATGAACATTAATTGGTATGTTGAGAAAATCTGCAGCATTGCAAAACTTAAAATAAACATTACAAAGATATCATTTACAACTAATCTATATTTACCACTAAAGTGAGCTTCAAACTGTATTTCTTTCTATTATGCTTTTATTGGCTACAGCACACAGTAAATGGGGTGTGTTATGCACAGCTTCCTAAACACCTAAATTTATAAAACCCAATTACATAAATTAATTAGGAATGAACGCACACATTTATGCCTTTGTTTGCAACTGTAACATATTAAACATGACAAAATTAATAAGTAGACCCTGAAAGGAAAAAAAATGGTGTCATGAATTCATTTTCCATAGCAGATTTTTATGAGATTTAATTTGACTTCTCTGGTCTTAAGGGTTACACTTCTTAATAAATATGCAGTTCTGGCCATTTCATATATACATAAGAGCATGTTTTCATGGTTCCTAAAGGACTAAGAATGTATAAATTCAAGAACATTGGTTTCCAGGTCTAGAGACAAAAGGGCAAAGCATTACTCAAATGCTATTTCTGTCTCATGTCTCTCCTACTTTATTATCAAAGACAGATTTTGGTAATTAGAGTGATTTGCTTTCACCTAGATTATCATAGGAAACATCCATTAACATAAGCTTAGTCCTAGTTCCACAGGGGAATAGAACATTGATATATGATCAAGCCAATCAGATGAACATAGCCAGAAACACATAAATGCAAGGATCTATGCATATATGTGCATGTATATATGAGTTTCCCAAAATGCCCTCAAATATACCTTTAAAATAATTAATTGCCTAATACTCTTATACATAATGACTTTTTATTTTTTGCATGAAGAATGCTAAAATAGCCTGATTTTGGAGAAGGAAAAAAAAAAAAAGACCTAAAACTAAACCTGTGTCCCCTGGTCAGTCCTGTTGCTAATGGGATGGCTCCCGAGAGCCTGAAGGTGCCCAGCCCAGGAAAGAGTGTGGGTGTGAGCACATGGGAACACAACAGGGACTTGTGATGACCAAGCCGGCTCCTTCCACCCTCTGTCTCCATCCTAAGAAACAAATGGGTCTTCTGGTTACAGACTACAGTGGGTCAGACATCCATCCAGTCCTTAATCTACTAGCTTTCCTTCCTGGAAAAGAGGAGAGTCCCTCACCGAAAAGGGTACCTACTGCAGGATTTCCCACCTCACCACACAAACTAACCCATTCCTGAACTGAACCAAACCGGAAAAGCTCACAAATGGGCTATATAGCTAAATCTCCCTTGTCCAGCTAAAGAGCCTCTGAAGCCAAGCAAGAGAAGGTGTGATCCACTTCTCAATGGAAGATGTGAACCTTACATTGGAATCTACCTGAGACCCACACAGATGGCAAGTGCTTGTCCCAGTAAGATGCGACAGAGCAGGGTGGGCGTTGTCATGCTTGGATTGACCACAGCTAAAAACACTGCTAGACACAGAATCTCAGTCAGAGGCCAAAGGTCTTTTGTGGTGAAGGGATGAAAAAAAAAAAAAAAACCACTTTCAAACACCTGATGATGCACTCTTAACATATGAGTTAAGAGTTTAAGTCCAGAACTTGGGAGTGGGAGGGAGGCAGCATTGTGATTGATTGGTGATGTCTGCCTTAGACAGGAGAAAGGTGAATTGTGGTAATGTCATACCTGACAGTAATTAGAAAAGAGGCTGATTAATGATATCCGTATAAGTAGCTCATCCATATTACGAAGAAAAAATAAAAATTAATGTTCATATTGTTATGAATCCATCAGTTTGAAAGTTCAAAATTCCATGTATCTTATATTGTTAAGAAAAATAGACACACACATCCATCAGTCATACAGACTCCAAACTTTAGCATCATCCCCTTTAGGTTTCTCAGCCTTAAGATCCAGCACATGCGCACACAAGCAGCGTTCCCCAGGCCCCTACTGTCTCTTAGCAGAATTCGAAACACTTCTGTACACAATGGACAACTTTTATATGTGCTGGCATGCCAGAATCACGTTCTACTTCTTCTTCTTTTTTTTTTTTCTTTCTGATACTATTGGAGGACAGAGACAGGTACACAAAGGCCAAAGGTTAACATACAGAGACTCCATCAGTCACTCTCCACCTCATTTTCTAAGACAGGCTCTCTTGCTGAACTGGGAGCTCAATGATTCTGCTAGACTGGCTGGCTCAAAGTTCTGAGGATCCATCTATGCCCTACCACCTCACTCCTACCACTAGCACAGAAGTTACAAACACACGCAGTCACCCACAGGTTTTATAGGGAAACTAGGGATACAGACTCAGCTTCCATCGAGATTACAGGGCAAGCAGTTTTTTGGCAGAGCCATCCCACCTGCCCCCTTCCTTCCTTCCTTTCTTCCTTCCTTCCTTCCTTCCTTCCTTCCTTCCTTCCTTCAGTATCACTTAGAATTGCTTAAATCGAGATGCTTGTTCACAGATCATCTGTCATATTTCAGGAAATCAGTGGTAAATGCAACAAATGTGTTCTGGACAAAACAGAGGCAGTAAAATAAATGGCATATATACTGATAGTTTGGGTCCTTTGAAAAACAGGGGGATGTACTACAAAGATGGGGAGTGGGGTGGGGTGCTATTGCAGATAGGGTATAATGTTAATTCAACCTTCCTGTATTTTGAGTGAAATTTCCCTCCCAAAGTGACTGTATGCTTGAAATGTTAGAAGCTGAAATATGTCTTGTCACCAAAATGTTCACCAAACAAAACTTTTATCTGAAAAACATTTCAACAATTAACCTAATTCATGTTGTAATTATGACTAAGATGCAGAAGTCTTTGTTATGATTCAAGGCTTACGATTTTGGCCATGTTCCAATACCTTATAGTTCAACATGGACAATCTTCAGATCCTCTGAATATAAGAAATGTAACTAGCTATGACCCAGGAAGGGAAAGAAAACAGAAGGATAAGGCATAATTGGAGGCCCAGACTCTCATTCGCATCAGAAGTCTCGATGTGACATAGCTAGACACCATAGCACTGGGCTAGCAAGGCTCTGGGGTCAGCCAACCTAACTCAGCCTAGACAAGAAGATAGGAGGTTTAGACAATCAACCAAGCAGGTGGTCTAAAGCGCGCCCATTCCGGCTGCCAAGGTGGAGTCATCGGGTCTTAGCTGGGGGACCATGTCAAAAAGTTTTCAGCCAGGTCATGAGAGAAAGAAAGGGGCTAGCAAATGTTCAGAAAATAAAATACAAGGCTGTGGGGGAAAGAAAGTGTAGACGGTGTCAGGAGGAGTTCCCAGAGTGGGTTCGGAGTGGGGAAAGTCACAGCCAAAGGTGACTCAAAAACGAAACTACAAGCAGCCCGGCTGGCATGGCCCAAGTTGCACCTCTTCCAGAAAGGACCAAACTGTTTTATTGATACACACTGCTCTCTTCCATTTTTTTTGGCCTGATGCTAACTTGTCTTTGTCAAACATTTCTCATTTTGGGAATTTTTCTACCAACACTCTGGGCATAGAATACAGTCAGAATAATCAAGTTCAAATTGTTAATATGGCCTTATCATGCCTTCTCATGCTTTCAATATTCTTGTAAGCTTAATAACTTTTCCTTACACCCTCAGCCTTTCCAACACTCTCTGTGTGACGATGATGTATTAATTTGCCTGCTCAATAAAGAACTGTCATTTCCAGACACACATCCAATCAGAGCTAAGACCCCTTCCCTACTTCAATAAGCAGAGGAGAAACATTCTGCTGTCACATTAACAGGTACATTTTAACATCTGATGATAAAAACATTGTACTCGGGTGTTTCTCAATAATCCATCACTTCATCCAGGGTGGGTTAATGGATACGAGGCTAAAACCAAGCAGTGATCAAAGCAGCTTCTGGTCCAATTTCCCTCATAATTGCTTCTGTGGATGAGGACTGCTGTCTGTTTGGAAGGCAGGAGTCAATGTTTATCTTTCAATCTTGGGTTCCCCTTCTGTTGGCTGTCCCCTGTGCACTTAGACCCATGCACAAATAAAGTCGGAATGAATGTTTAATTGCGTGGATCAAATGTGGTGGTGCTAGCTGCTTTTGCAGAATAAATGCATGCGGGCCAAGTGCTCCCACTTGGAGCACCATACTGCCCAAAGGGCAGGCCCAGGATAGAACCGGTGAGTCCCTGAACAGACAGACAGGCTCACCTGGACAAAGGCCACTGCACAGGAAAATTAATCCAGCCCTTTTTGACAACAGAGCTTCCCTGGGGCCGTGCACGTTGACGAGGGATCTCCCGGTCCATGGATTAACTATGAGACACCATAGAGGAAGGGCAGGCCCCGTGTGGTCACCTTAGAAGCCAAGTGCCTGGAAGAGGGGCTCAGCAATAATAAGGGAGGTAATGAAAACTCCGGGACGAACTGCAGGACATTGGGTGGCTAAGCACGTCCACAGTACTAGCTGTGCCCCACCGCAGCACTGTGATGCAGACCTGAACACACCACAAGTGGTGGGAAACTGAGGCATGGATGCCTTGAGCGAAGCTTTTTGAGATGGGTGCTGACTCTAGTTCAAAGATGGCCTGGAACTCAGACCAAACTTCCTCCTCACCGTCTCGCCTCCGGAGTGCTGGGCTGACAGGCGTGTGCTGCTACACCAGGCTCCTTGCTGTTCTTCTGATCGGCTGCTCCATCTGCCCGTCCATCCTACCCTCCCTCCCTTCCCCCTTCCTTCCTCCCTTTTTCCCTTCCTTTCTCACTCTTTTAAGATGACTGTGATACAGAGTCGCCCTCAGGTGCATGTGCAGACTGAGTGGAACAAGAAGGAACGCAGCTCACTCAAGTCAGCCACAGGAACAGACGAGGAGGACACAAGACGTGGGGTGTGGGGAAGATTCTGGAAAGCGATCCAGCTGGAAAGATGACCGGCCATTAAGAGCATCTGCAGCTTTGACCCTCTGGGCATTCAGTATTCATATGCAGAGGGTCAAAAGGGTTAAATGGGAGAACATTTTCCTTCTTGCCCTCCAGAGTCAACTGAGTCAGAAGACCATTAGCCATCTTCCAAAATGTCCTATAACTGTGCACAGTCAGTCACCTGTGCTCTTGTTCGGGGATATCATGGAAACCCCACTGGGTAGACTCCCAGTCTTCAAGAGGAGGGTCAACACACAGGAAAAATCTCCTTCACACTTCCAAAGTGAAAAAGCGGCCAAGCAAGGCCTTTCTGGCTTATCCTCACATCGATGGACTAGCTAAGCAAAGAAAGATTATAGGGGACAGAGGCCCCTCTGAAGCCCACATAAGCTCTGAGGATGAGATCTTCAACTGGCCTTCACAGTAGATTTAAAAAAAAAAAAAAGAAAAAGAAAAAAAAAGCTAATTTTGACTACTACACCCACTAAGAAAGAATAACCAGGATTCAAAGATTAGCTTGTTTCATTAACAAATCAAGTGAATACCTCAGACATTCTACCACATACCACAATGAGATGTTATTTGGACAATTATTTCTCAATAATGATTCTCTTCTTAAAAAAAAAAAACAAACACACACACACATACACACAAACATATATTGCCCAGATACAGGACAAGCCCTTCAGTGTGGCAGTATCTATTAGCAGCAGAGAAAATCGGGCCAATCTCCTTCAATGCTGAGGCCAAATTTTAAAAGATTAAAAACTGTATTCACCAACTCTGGAATGCTATCTCTTTCTGGAAGAGAGCTTCCCACCACTGTGATGTATCCTTTTATACCCTCATTAAAGGAGCCTGGGCCTGATGGATAGCTCCTTATCAAACTGACTAGCCTGGGAAAATTATTCAAACCCTAATAGCTTTCTATTTCTCTCAGATTTTCAGTAAGACGCTGATGTCCAGTTGTAACCTCACCAAATTGTCAGTAAGACACTGATGTCCAGTTGTAACCTCACCAGACTGTCAGTAAGACGCTGATGTCCAGTTGTAACCTCACCAGATAGCATCTGGATTTCACTCAGGTCTGCTCCATAGTACTCACAGCCACTGGAATAGCACCTGGTACAGAAAAAGGCACCGGCGGCTGGGAGGGCACTGCCAGTAGGACAGTGGCTTTACCGGACTCCTCCTACGACGTTTCCAGGTATGCACTCTTTATGCTGGGGTCTGGCATAACAGAGAGTCATCTGCATACATTGATCTGTCAGACAAACATGCCAATCTCGATACAAAGAAGATCACTTCACAGCCCTTACAAGGCTCTGGTGCACGGTCCAGGCAGCTGCACAGTGATGCTTTTGCCCTTCTAGACACGACTCACTTTAGTCAGACTGTTAAGAGCTTTGCTCTTTAATTCTGGTTGTTAATGATCCCCACAAGGTTGTAACTGAGGATCCCTGACACCCACTTCTGAACTTACACTGGCCCCAGAAAGCATGTCCAGCTCTTAAGCCAGACCTACTGCCTTTGCTAGCGTGGACGCCCTGAAGTGGACAGTGGTGGGAATTGCTGTCTTCCTGAAGCATGTAGCACAGCCTTCCAAGGTTCTTTGGGTGGTTTTCTTTGTCCTTTTCATAAATAAGGGCAAAAGAGCACTCTGAACAGGAACTTCCCAAACCAGGGAAGTGCAGAGAAGGTCTGTGATTGGACAGGAAAAAGGAGGGCGGAGCTAAGAGTTACAGAGAAAGCAGGCGTGCACCAGAGCCCTAGGCAGAGGTTGAGGCAGGAGTTGGACAATGGTTTGTGATGTTTCTTTCTGTGTGCTTTATAAAGTTGGAAATATTGGGATAAGACTTTTATCATTATAAATTGACATCTTGCAATTGTGAGTTTAATATACAGAAATCTAATTGGCTAAGTAATTAAACATTAAGTTATGGTTTACTCGGTTATTGGAAAGTGGGTGCACCGATGGCAGAGAGCTGGTAGCCCATCGGGTGTGTGGGATTTGCGTGAAAGCCAGAGGATCTCGTGAGACCTTGTCGGGGCAATAGTGTTATAACTGCAGTATTGCATGGAAACATGTCAGGTTCTTCCTTAATATTTCCCACAACAGCCCCCAATCATTTTCCTAACTACACTCACAATAGGAACTATAGCACTACTGTCTTGCTTTTTTGTGTTATGTTACAGATGATATTCACTCACACACAGAGGATGCACGCTGTCAAGAAATGACTATCATGCCTGGGTCCTCGATCTTTGCTCTACCTCGTAATGCCAAATCCTCCTCCGGGCACTCTAACTGCTATGGTGCAGGTTCACACAAATACTAGTAATGAAAACTAAAAATGAACCAGCCCCCTCTTACCACCCAAAGGACTTGTCTAGAGATTTATAAGCAAAGACAGAAATGTAAGTACTTGCACATGCATATGATAAATGTTGGTATATGTACCTGTTCCATACAAAAACATATAAAACTAGATGCTGGACAAAGCCTAATGTGAGACAGCTGTAACTACTGATGGCGAGACAGATCACTAACCCTGAGTTCTTCACAGCAAGAGCCGCCAGTGCCTGAGGTGACTTCAGCTGGCACCGTGAGCACTAGGTCAGGAGCAGGGAATGGCCAAACTCTTGACAAACAGAAAATGTCAAAATGGGCTTTGTCTGCTCATCTAGAATGCCTGGCTCTGGGCTGAATGAACACCATGGGCGACAGTGGAAGGTGAGAAGACATCACTGTTAGCTCTGGCTGCCCTTCTGAGACCCTTGATCCACACCCGCCTCCCATCCCCACTAATTATAAACACTTATGAAGGAGACAAAAGGCATCTGCAGGAAGTCGCTTGTTTTGCACCCTTTTCTCTTATTTTTCCGCAGTTCCTCTAGGAGAACGCCAATGCACAGGTTCTGGAGGGCTCCCTTCTTCCATCAGCGAGGATCTGAGAAGGTGGGAGAGGAAATGGCCTCACTGCAGGGCTAGCCTGGGTAGAGCCCCCAAAGGTATCGACCCGAAGAGGGATGTGGCAGCCCCAGACTGGAGGGCAGGAATACAGTGACTGGGGGTAAGAGAACTGCCCAGCCAACGCTGCCAGGGACAGCTGTGACTTTCTGGTTGAGAAACAGCAATCTGGGGACCAGAGAGACAGCTCAGCAGGTAAGAGCACTTGCTGTTCTTAGGTAGGACCGGAGTGCAGTTCCCAGCACACACACTGAGCTCTCAGCCTCCTATAGGTCCAGCTCCAGGGCACATGATGTGTTCTTCCCACTCTTCCAGTACCACATGGTACTCATACATACACTCAGGGTATACACATAAAGCACACACACATCCAAAAACCACACACACACACACACACACACATACACACACACACACAGAACCCCACATGCACCACATACATACACATACGCACACATACAAAAACCACACACACATACACACAAAAGCCATACACGCACCCATATACACACCACATACACACACATACACACACATACACCACACACACACACATACACCACATATCACACACACACACATGCACACACATACATACACCACACACACACACATACACACACCACACATACACAGACATACACATACACACAACCACACATACACACGCCACACACACATACACACACACAAACACACATATACACATAAAACACAATAAATTAACAAAGTTTTGAAGAAAAGAAACAACAGTTTTAGACAAAAAGGGTGGAAACTGTCTTTTGCCTCACAACAACTACAAATTTTCTAGATAAAGAAAAAGAGGAAAAACATTTTTAAAAGAAAAGAAAAGGTACCAGTCCGGGGTGGCTACTTGGGGTGGCCATGACACTGAGACGAATGGGCTCCATTTTCAAACTCTGCTTCTGCCCAGGAATCGGAACATGGCCTCAGGCGTGTGGCTCCCCTCCTCCTGCAGTCAGCGTGTGTAGCCACACTGTCGCTTCCCTTACTGACCAAGTGGAGGGACAGTGACGGTCCTTCTGGTTATTAAACGATTAAATCAAATGGTGTCTGTAAACAGGTGGGGGCCCATGGCGAGTCAAGACACTGTGTCCCTTCCCCCTCCTGCCCCTTGCGACAAGTGCTGAAGAAGGCACGGCTCCTCACTGCACAGGAGATTATTCATAAATGCTCCCTGAAAGGAAAGGACCTGTGTTTATAGCAACGTAATTAAGCTCAGGTTCAAACAAACATCAAAGCGGGTGGGAAACGTTTTAATGTTTTATGCCTCCGTGTTTTGATGAAAAAATATTTTTTAATTATAGAATACAAACATCAGTCATTAATCAGTGACTTGGAAAAAAAAAGTATAGTACAAAACATTAGACCCGTGCAGAGGGCTAATTACACTGTCACCCAGATGCGGTGTGCACCCTGAGGCTGGCTGTCATGTCCTGTGAGGAGCTGTTACACACGAGTCAGGTAACTTTGCAGTCAGGTAGCCCCTGAGGCTGGGTCCTGCTTCTGTTACCTGAAAGCTACGAGGCAGTGGTTGAGCTCCCTTCTGAGTGTGCCTCAGTTCGCTTCTGCAGATGACGTCACAGATGGCGCAGACCTGCTGTCAGGATTTGAGTATGAAATCCCCCCTCAGCCTCACGTGTCAACACTTCTGTTTCCTAGCTGATGACCTTCTTTTGTGAAGAACAGAAGGTGAGAGGCACTGCTGACAGCTGTGTGTCACCACAGTGAGCCTCTGGTGGTTAAAGCCAGCCGGCCATATCTCCTCTACCTGATCTGGGGCATATGAGAAGCCACCACAGACCGACACACTCCAACCGCCACGCCAGCCCTGACATGATAGACAGGCTCCTCTGAACTGTGAGCTAAAATAGCCTTCCCCTCCGTCAAGCTGCTTCCCAGGAGTGTTCTGTCAGAGTGACCCCCAGAGGCCTAGGGCCTGAAGCAATACGGGCTCACCTGACGCCCACGTGAGCTGCCGTATTTTGCAGTGCACATAACCTGGTATGATCTATTTTCAGAGTGCTGTTATGGAAGAGGGATTCCACTAAAATGAGGGCACTGAGATCCGTGCTTTGTTCCAACTTACAGGGCTCCAGCCAGGCAGTGGTTAAGTGGGGGTGATGAAACTCCCTGGTGGATGTGCCAGTGACTTTTGTCCAAAATGATCAGAGAGCACATTAAATCATTAGCAGAAACTTCGCTGCCTGCTGATTTTACAATGCGGGCAATGAAATTCGTTGCAGAAGCAAAATAGGCCCAATAATATAATTACGGTGCTCTGCCTATGCAGTCGGTGCTAATGCGGTTATTTGACACGGCAAGGCTGCGCTTTCCCCAGAGTGTCGGTGGAGACAAGGTTCGTCCTAATTGGTTCCAAAGCACAGCCTCCCCACCACCATCTTTCCTTAGGACCAGTAATGTTAATTTCCACACGACTGTAAATAGTATTTGCAAACAATACAAACATGGTAATAAGAGGCTAGGTGGGTAATTAATGTGGGTACAAAGCAGCTTATTTGCATTTTTATTTAAAAAACGGCCTTCTTTAAAAAGCAGCTCGGCTTCCTCTCTGCAAAGGAAGCCTTGGTTAAAAAGCACAGCAGTAATTACTCTCTTTAGGGGTTCTTTTATATGTCCTTCAGGGAATTAAAATGAAAAGATAAGCAGAATTATAAAGGAAATCATGTAAAATATGAAATGTACTATAAACACTTAAGTGTATTTACCGTAAGGTAGGCCTACCTTCTTTCTTAATGGAATATTTTAACCAGCTAACAATACACTCCGTTTCATTACAGATGTGGTTAAAAGGTACAATCATCCAGTTACACTATTTCTTCTTACTGTCTTCAGGGGTTATTATGCAGAGATTTGAGAAGTCCTCACTGTAAATTCCATCTGCCTACGTCGTGCTGGAAAAAAAGCCAGGATAAGTCAACAAGTTAAGCTCGGGCCGCACTGAGAAGGGGCGCGCTCATGGCCACCTGTAAAGGCAGCTTTGGAGTGGCGATGCTGTCTATCGAGTCGTAGCTTGCACCTTGCATCTGTGAGGTCAAGAAACAGGAAGTGAGACAACCGATCGGGAGTAGAATTCAGTCTCTACATCTCTCCCATTTTTTTTGTCTTCTGAGACAAGAGCTCACAGAATAGCCCAGGCTGGCCTTTTCTAGCTAAGGATAGTCTTGAATGGCTGATCCTCCTGTCTCTTCCTCTCAAATGCTGAGGTTTCAAGTATTTGCTTGAACCCTGTTCTGCTTCTCTTCCCATCTAAATGCGTGGAGATTTCTGGATAGTGTCCAGGGCATCGAAACCAAGAGTCGATAAGACATCACTGGAGGTCACTTAGTGATCATCACCTAGCTGGTAATAGGCCAACTAGGGCTGCGTCACAGAGTCACATCTCCGTTCACAAAGTCACATCTCTATAGCTCGAGAACAGCATGGTTTGAATGATAGGATTGTCACACAGGTCTAGAGAAGGAGCGGGCTCCTGTAGTCTGCAGCACAAGAAAAGTCTCACAAGGGAGGACAGGATGTTCAAGCTGACTCCTCAGAAGGAAGAGACTTAAGGGTCAGAACGTCTGTGGGCAGGTCAGAAAGTCTGTGTGGGCGGGTCAGAACATCTGTGGGCGGGTCAGAACGTCTGTGGGCGGGTCAGAACATCTGTGGGCGGGCCAGAACGTCTGTGGGCGGGTCAGAACATCTGTGGGCAGGTCAGAACATCTGTGGGCGGGTCAGAACGTCTGTGGGCGGGTCAGAACGTCTATGGGCAGGTCAGAAAGTCTGTGTGGGCGGGTCAGAACATCTGTGGGCGGGTCAGAACATCTGTGGGCAGGTCAGAACATCTGTGGGCGGGTCAGAACATCTGTGGGCGGGTCAGAACGTCTGTGGGGCGGGTCAGTTCACTTGCATCTTCCAGGTGGGGCCAAGGCCCTTGCTCATTGAACAGCTTTAGGTAACTGGAGAAGCATGCATGGGGGGAAGCTCAATGGGACCCCAATGAGCAAAGAGCCCAAACTCAGACTCTGGCCAGGCCATAGATATGTGCACACAGCTAGCTCTTCAAGGAGTATTTACCAGAGGCCTGCTGTCGAGGCGTTGAGTTCGCTATCAGAATTCAAGGTTGAAAGGCAGCTAGCTAGCTGGTGGTAGGGCCCTTGCTCTCGTGCAGAGGGCCCTGTGTCCACAGCAGCACAACATAAGAACCCAGAGCACATCCATTTGGGGATAGTCAAGAACTCACAAGAGAATTAAATAAGGTGTTCATGTATTGTAAGTGCAAATTAAATGGGAAAGAGTAGATATTTAAAGAGGGCTGATTGATGAAACAGAAGCAACTTACAGAAGAGGCGGAGTAAGCACCACCTAGCCCAACACGGAGCACGTTCTACTCCGGGCTAGCAAATCCTTGTCTTTCCTTCCAACATTTTTAAGAGAAACCAGAGCTTTGTAACCTTGAGAAAAAAAAATTTAAACTTAACTTTTAAAAAAAATGTTATTTAGGTAGTCCACAGGGCACCCTTCAAACAAAGCTCCCCTCCAAGGCAACGTCCCAGCGTACAGCAAACTAGAGCCAAGTCACAAAAAGTATGTCTTCGCTCTCATTCACCAGGCACTCCCTCCAAGGACTCCAGGAAACAAACAAAAGATGGCTGGTCGTTCCGGTTGTGTCCGCCTCTCCTCTTCCCCACATCTATGTTGGTATATCCATATGGGGCTCTTGTCTTCTCACCCGGCCCCGGCTAAGCTTTCAACATCCCGAGCCCATTTCTGACAGGAAGACTCGTGACACTGTGCTGCATAAGACCAGACCTTCAAAAGGCCGGCTGGCCAGCCGGCCGGCGGGCACTGCTTTGGAAATACTCGCCTGGTTACATTTATTTATCCTCTGGATAGGATTCGCATGCGATGATGAAGTTTTAAATACGATTTCAAAACGCAAAGAACGGAGATGCGATGAAGTGGGAGAGAAGGGCAGTAAGTTGGTGACAGCCGAGTAAACATCCGGAAAACTGGGTCATTCATACGTGGGCTGCAGCCTCCCTCCACCCCAACCCCCACCCCTAGCCCCCACCCCCGCTAAAGCATGCCAACGACGGTATGAAAAATGGTTTGTGATTTTAAAGAAATATAGCACTCCAAATGTCAGCGTGAGAGAATTCAATAACACTTAATGAAACTTTGGATTTCAAATTAATTACTGATTGACTACAGCATCAGGGGAGAAAACAGCGTCGATCAGAGGAGCTGGGGCAGGCTATAAATCTGGATGGCTCTTTGCAGGACTCGGAGCTGGGATTTCCTGCCCAGGTCAGTAAGGCTCGGCTAATGGGGTTACGGTTCTCTTTGGCGGCCACTGATTGGATTGCCAGACATCACACTGGTGCATACTTTCCAGACTTGGCTTACCTTTTGCTCTTTTCCTTCTTCCTGACTTTATTTTTAGTAACATTTAAACTTATAAAACTGCTTACAGGAGCATGAGATAAAAAGCTAAACAGATCTGAGGGGTGGTGTAAGAGCACATCTGTGGAGAAAGGTACTGGTGGTTTCAGGTATTTGCTCCTACCCTGCCTCTGCGTTTCCCTGAGGGCAGACCATAGCGCCCAGTTCCACAGACAATGGCCTCAACCTTGAGCTTCTGGTCTGATGATCAAGGTGTGAAACAGATACAAACACATGGTGTCTAAACAGCAAAGCTGTTTGTGGTTTGGCCCTCAGGACTTCAAGTCCCAGGGTGCAAGGGCTGAGGAACAACACTCAGGGAGGCCTCAGACAGATCTCCACCGTGTGCGCCATGAGAAAACTAGACTGCGTGGGAGTGAAAGCGCTCGGGAGGCTGGAGTTGCTTGTCCTGCGGCAAAAGCTGGTTTATCAATATGCCATGCTTGCCAGCTACAAAAAAAAAGGAAGATATTTACAAAGTTGAGGTGTGACTTCGGTTTGTTTGTATAAGTCACAAAATCTAAAACGCTCAACCACAGCAGCACTAAGACAGATGAAGAAGAAGTGGAACATTTTGTATGATTACTGCTACAAAATGGACTAAGGAGAGACCATATCAGCCTTTGTAGGAAGAATTTCAAAGCACTGAATGGGCCAGCGGTGAGGCAGCTAAGAGCTACACAGGAAGCCAGGAAGTTTACAAGGTGCTGCCGGGGCGGAGCCCGCCTGGGTCTAAGGTTGCAACTCCTCCTCCACTCCTCCTCCGCCCAGGGACCAGCATCTGTTTTCTTATCCCAGTTTCATACTGAGGAGAGCTAAACACCAGGAGGCTGACAAACCCACCCACCAGGAAAACCAGATCTCTCTGCCCTCGCCCTTCTTGGTACAACTCCCGGCTATTCCTCACCCCATCTTAGTATTCTCTGTGCATCGCTCTTTCAATGCAGCCAAAAGAGATTAATTAAAAAGTAGTCCAAGTCCAGGCATCTCATCCCCCAGGAAAGGCACTCACTCTTATGATCAAATGTCCTATAAATTCTGAGACCTATCTAATAATCACGGCGATTCATTTTCCGCATAGCTGTGCTTACCTCTCTACAACGCTACTCTCAAATCCTCCCTCAGATAAGAATTTCTTCCAAGGATCAAGAACCCGCCTTGCTTTAAATCCCCACCCAAACCCTTCCCCATGTGGGAAATCTATATTAATTCTACCAAACCAGAGCTATCAGACAGCAATCATGTATAGGACTTGAAAATAAAGGACTAAAATTCATAAAAAAAGAATTAACATATTCACAAGGGCTCTGCTCCTGTGTACAAAACAGATATGGAAGGGTTCTTTAAAAGAATGAGATAATTCACAAGGGATGTGCCATATACCATGTACAAAACAGATATGGAAGGGTTCTTAAATGCAATCTCTGAAAATGTTTGGAAAATATATGTATATTTAGCACATTGTCCTAAGCCCAAATAAATATCCTGAAATGGTCTATAATGCTATTCTCTATCAGCTGATATCATTTTGTGTGACCCAAGATGATTACACACACACACACACTGGCATGTACACCCTGGATGTACATCTAACTCTCCAGATCATGATCCGAGGAGCAAGGTGGGGTTGGCCCCAGGCTAGCCTTAGCTCACCAGGCACGTACCCAGCTGGAGGAATGACGCACCTACGGAGAACAAGGCTCCTTTCCTGCCTCTCACAATAATGCCCTGTGACTAACGGTCCAGGTCTTAGGCACTGTTCTGGGTAATGATTCAGTGGTCTAATCTAGGTGCCTAATCCAGATCTCCTCACCAAGGGATGGGGAGGAAGCTGATCAAATAAATTACATTGCACAGTTTCCTCTTTAAAATGAAATAGGGCAGCCTTGAAGCTAACAGTGCCTTGTAGTGTATGCATTTTTAAAGCCAGAGATGCAAGACCTAAGGAAAGGTCATTGAGAAACCCAGTGCTGATAGAAACCACCAGCCTGGGTTCCAAATAAAGTCCACCAAGTATATTTTAGAAGATGACATAAAATGCACTCAAGTGTGGCAAGCCTGTGTGGCAGGAGGCACTCCCCCCACCCATTATCAGCCAGTGCTAAGATTGGATGAAGCATGTGGTGCCCCTGCGAGGTTAATCACCTGGCTGAGGTTGGACCTCTACTTATAAACTGACCAGGGATCCAAATCAAATGGCTTCAAGACTAGTATTCAATATGCTTTCCCTTCACCCCAGTGTGACTGCAGGCAGCCTTGGGAAGGCTGCAGGACCTCAGCCAATCCATCCGAAGTGTGCCTGGCTCACGTGCCTCCTGTTTGAACAACACAAGTGACTGAGTAAGGTGTAGTGGTGATAGAACAGAAAGGCAGGGACTCCAGGAGTAACAGCGCCCAACAGGGATACCTCTGGAGACCAACGCATCACCATGTCTCATCTACTGGACAAATTTTACTGCAAGTGAGAGAAACTCGGTTTACACCAGCTCAGACACAAAGAGAGAGCCGTTATTCTAGAATACAACCAGGGCAAGGATTAAGCTTGAACTCTCTTACCCCACCTCCCACCCACATCTCCTTCCAGGTCCCAGTCCAACAGAGGAGAGGGTGCATTGTGTCCACTGACTCAGGGGCGGCCATGAATGGAGCGAGTGTCCGGCGCGCTGCTGACCACTGCTGATAGAGCATACAAACCCACAATCAGCCCAAACCAAATCATGTAAAATACCTGCAAGTTTCACAGTCTGTGAGATGCAGCCGTGATAAGGGCAGCCACTGGTCCAGATTTCTGTGGTTCATGACAGTTCTGCAGATGGCCTCCCCACCTAGGGTTAAGAATGGACAGGGGAGCCAGCACCGTGGGCCCCTCATAAACTGATTGCACCAACAAAGGTGGGGATGGAGCTAGGAATGACAGTGCTGTGTCACTAGAACTTCAGAGGTGCCCACACCACTCACAAGAGGTGATAAAGAGCAGTCCCACTGGGCTGGGACTCCTGAGAAACTGTCACTACCCAGGTGAGCTGGGCGCCTTAACTTATCACACTATCTGTGGAGCCTGTACCTTCCTGGTCCTAAGGCAGTGGGCAGGAAGCCTTGTTTCTGGCTCTGCTCTGCCCCAAATGTGCTTCCTGCAATACTGTCCTCCAGATGAACGGTTCCCCTCAGCCTCAACGTGGACAGAGAGAGGCTCATCAGCAGCAGTAGGCCAGTCCCTCCCTCAGGAGCTGCCCTTCTCTGATGCCCTGCCCAACTTCATCTTCCTGCCCCATGACCTGGTTCTCCTCAGCCACTCCTGCTCCCCCAGCCCCTTTAATGCATCTTAGCACAATCTAACACGACATCACATTTATTCATCTCTTACGTTATTGAGCATGAGACCAAAATATGATGTAGGGGCTGGAGAGATGGCTCAGCAGTTAAGAGCACTTGTTCTTACAAATGATCTGGGTTCAAATCCCAGCACCCACAATGTTGGCTCACAACTATGAATAACTCCAATTCCAGGGTATCCAACATACTGTTCAGCAATTTATAGGGACAAAGTACATAGACATACATGCAAGCAAAACACTCATGTACATAAAGTAAATAAATCTTAAAAACAATGGGGGGGGTGAGAAGGAATAGTGGTCCAGGGCAAATCCCCTCATATAACTTCAAAGGGTGTGTTCTTTCCCCCACACCCATGGAGTCTTAACCCCCATAGGTCTGCCAGCACCCTGACCTCTGCCTCAGCCAGTGATTTTTTTTTTCCTCCAGCCTGGACTATCTCATGATGGTGCACACCTTACAATCTACTCTATAAAATATTCTGTACTATAATTCTTTTCTAATATCAGCTTCTAACCATCTCCAGATTGTGGTCTTACTTTTTAAATAAAACCCCATTTCTGAAAATCGTATACTCTTACAACTATTTCCCTGGTGTAGCTAAGAGAACTGTTCTACACTGTGATATAAACAAACACCTCTTTCGTTAGTGATCCCCTTTAACCATATTGATTTAATAGACACTGGCAGGTACTAAATTCCATAGAAAGCAGTAGTTGGAAGCCCACGGAAAATGCCATTTAATCAACTGAACACTCCCAGGTTCCCATAACCCTACTGAGGAATCACCGTGAAGGCAGTGATGCTATATTAATTAAATTCTTGGAATGCGTCCATGATGCTTAATGGAAATGAAACGTTAGGAGGCCTCAATGCTTGGGAAACACCCTTCACAGCACCAACATCCCCAGAACCCACCTTCTCCCATGCCTGCCAAGAGATCTGCTTAAATGCAGTCACGGTTATCACATTTTTTTTAAGGAGGAAGACTTAGAGAAATGTTAAGGGGAGAGTAAAAGTTCACCAGCTACCTGCATACTGTTGCGTCTGGGGAGTTGGCTACACGTGATGTATTACAGAGACTTGGAGATCCTTCAACCTCAAGGCAGAAAGCTAAAAACTGGAAAAGCCATGTTCATGCATTCAGTCATTGAACAAACAGGGAGAAGGAAAGACATGCATCCACCCATTGAATACTCGAGTTATCTGTGCTACAATTCCTCAGCAATCGTGGAGATAAAAGTCAAGCTCACAGAAAGCCACCAGGGTGCCCAATGCACACTAAATTACCGATGGCTGAACACCAACACAACGATGAACATGAAAGCATCTTTATCAGGCAAAATAACCTACACCTGTTGAAACTGAGCCTCAAAGAAATTAAAATCTTGGTCCGTCATCGCCCAACCCCAAACTGGCATCTTTGCAGATTCAGCCTCAGATGAACTGCTCTCCCTCGGACACAGCTGCTCATCTGATGTTCAAAACAGCTCATTTCCATTTAATTGATTCTTTTTGGAAGAATTTCAGAATCACAATGGAGTCTAAAGAAAGGATCCTAATGAAAATAAGTACAACAAACAAGATTCTCTTCTTTAGAGGGGTGGGAGGAAGCATGCTCCAGGATTCACAGTGCACAACATGAGACACACGTGTGACAGTAGAGCCCTCAGTTTGTTCAAAAATTGTATTCACTTTTTTCATGTGTGTGCACACATGCCACAGGGCATGCGTGAAGGTAAGAGGGAAAGTCAAAGCAGTTGGTTCTCTCCTTTCCAACCTGTGGCCCCAGGATTTAAACTCGGGTCATCAAAGTTTAGCAGCAAGTGCCTTTACCCAATAAACCATCTAGCCAGTCCTTTGTCTGAAAATTTTGAAAGGAGGAATGTCAAGCTGGTTGGGAGTAGCGTATGCCTTTCATTTTGGCACTCAGGAGAAAGAGGTGGGTAGATCGCTGAGTTCAAAGCCAGCCTGGTCTACAGAGTGAGTTCCAGAACAGCCAGGGCTAGGGAGACACCTTGTCTCCAAAAGAGGGAGGGAGAGCGGAAAGTGGGGAAAATGTTATGTTTCATGTTTACAGGATGTTCTAAAGAGATGTGGGCTGGCAGATGGGGACACAGGCAGGGCTCTGGGATGAAGGGCTTGGGGACAGTGAAGACAGGTGCCTTGCAACAGCTGACTGCATGAAATGTATAAAGAGCTATCCTCCATGTTATGGACAAGAAATGCATGTGAGTATTGGAACATAGAGTTTGACACTGAGAAAGACCTGAACTTCCTGACCATCTAGTTTGACCAAACCAGTGAATTCCAAGACAGAGATGGGAGAAAGAACACAATGTTTAACTCTGGCCTCTATATGCCCATGACCGAACACACATACACACATACACACACACACACACACACACACACACACACCAAATAATCAATTAACACAAGGGCTTGAGATAAGTGCAGCTGTGGAAGGCAGTCCTCAGTCCGGATCTGTGACAGTCTAGCCATCTGCCCTTGTCCATGTACACACGGCAGATTCCTAAACCTGGGAATGCCATGAGCCTCGCACTGGCCAATGGGGTGTGAGCCTTGGTGGCAGTGTCACCTGTGAGCAGAAGCTTAGCTGCAATACAAAAGAGCAAACCTCTTCCTTCCTGTGCACAGCATCCAACTACATGGGCTGCAAGCCCCACACTCCCGTGACACTTGCAGCAACACAGGCTAGAGATTCAGTCTAAACAAGAGAGACCTTGATAGCTTTATGTTCTGGAGAGTCCACAGGGGCTGTTAGATTGTGCATCCTGACTAGCCTGTCCTGACCCACAATTCAGTTGTTTGTTCTGTACATGTGACATTAGCTATCCCGTCCAGGGAGTCTCCCTGAATGTGAGGGCTTAGCACATCTGCTATATAACCCAGCCTTGGCTTTACAGTGGTTTCATTGCCAACCATAAAAACTGTGATAGTTGAACTGTATAAACAAACCAAACAGTGTTTTCACCGTAAAACATGAATGAAATATCAATATTTGCGTTTGCCTTCTCTCAGCAACCGTAATGAGGGTGGAAAATTCATGCCATATGTTTAGAGTAGACGGGGAAAATAGATCCCAACAATTCATCTGTGTGGGTCCCGGCTACACTGTCTAATATTTTTAATCCATCCGTTTCCCTTCACATATAAATCCTCTGCAAAGCATGGACCACTCGAGACTGCCGGTTACTAAATGCACAGTCGTTTCTGCAGAACGACTTGGCTGAGGAGAGTGTGAGCACAGGACGGTTACGAAGCTGGTGGCTCCGCCATGTTGAGAAAGGGCTACGCTACCCTTGCAGAGTTCGGCTTGCTTTCCCAGACTGGAATGTGAAACTGCTTTGAGGGAGACTTAAATAGACAGAGCCGGCCTGGAGCTGCGGGTGCGGATGAGCCCTTGCTCCCGACAGCTCCTATCTCCCCATCCTTAATTCACATATGGAGAAGCACAGAGCATGCTGGGTGGATTGTGCCTGTGAGGACCTTCTGAAATGGTGTGTGTTTGGGGTAAGAGGTGTTGTCTGTAGCTCCGAGGATTGCGACAAGCTCCATCCACACCCAGCGTCACACGCAGAGAGCAATGAGGGATGGTTTTATTTTGAAGCTGTGATTGAGCCCTGGCTGTGAGGCTGCTGAAGCCTGCCCAGACTGTTTGCGCAGGCGTTTAGGATACGAGGCGAAAGGCGCAGAGAATGATTCAATTTTCTCCAAATTGGCTCACGGACCAGAGGTTTGTAGAAGCTGTCACCATCCTGCAAAATCCAATACCACAGTGAGGAGAGTTTCCTTTGAACTTGAAGCCCAGGGACCCAGAAGATGCTGTGTCTGGCCCTGAGGCCGGCCCTGCTGAGGCAGAAGGGCTACTGATGGGAAGAGGAGAGGGCAAACGTGGGAGCCGGGAGAAGTGACAGCAGAGGCTTCCGGCACCACAAGCAGGGCACTGCTGTCCCATTTACACCTGACAATCATCTCGTGATGCAGGGAAGCAATGGCCCATTTCCCTTAGGAAGATGGAGGGCACATGGAAGACCACTGATAGCTAAGATTACCACACAACCTCAGAAATGGAGAGCCAGGGAGGGGTCCAGCCTAACCTCTGTTCTTAACCACTAACCAGCCTGGAAGCAGCAGAAATCAATAAATAAATAAAACTCATCTTTCCAGATAAGCTTGGTGCTGCACGTCTAAAATCCTAGCACCGAGGAGAGACAGGAGGACCAGAAGTTCAATGCCAGGCTGTGTGACATAGGTCTAAACACGTCTGTGCCTTGCACAAGTAAACACTGAGCTCGGACCATAATCAGATCTCAACCCCATCTACCTTCATACTAGATAGACAGACAGACAGATGGACAGACAGACACACACACACACACACACCAGTGTCTTGAATACAATTATTCATTTACACATCTATTGCTATACTCAGCCTCCAGGAAGACAAGGGCAATGAGGAATATATACACATTCTCACAATCCAGTAGACTACATGCATAGATGGTGTCGATAAGTATTTGCTCACTAAATAAGGAGCCCATCCGACAAATGATCAATACACAATGGGATCAATGCTGTAATCAATCAATGCATAATTTAAAAACCAAATGCTAAAGGGGACATGGAAGTGAAAGACGGATGTTGAGGAACGTGAATAGGAAGGCGTGGGGGAAGGGATGTGGGGGAGGTGACTGTGACAAAGTACATTAGACATATGTGTGGAAATATTGCAATGAAGCTCTTTATCATTTAAAGTTAGCATATGCCAATCAGAAGTTAAATAAATGAAACCAAACGCCCTCTTTAAGTCCCTGGGAGGCAGGAAGCTTCCTTCGCTCCCTCCAATAGTGCTCAGCACAGTACCCAGCTGAGAGGGGTGGACTGACAGGTACTTTTGAAATGGGGGAACAAGACAGCAGCCCAGAGAATCCTGGGGAGACTCTGGAGCAAAGATGGGAATGAGCAGAGACTTATGGAGCACAGAACATATGGTAGGTGGACAAGCTGGCTGTGATCCCTCCACACTGAGGAAACAGACTGTGCCAAAGATGCAGGCAGGTGGGAAGGTTGGAGGGTGCAGTGGTTCTGATATAGGGAGGTGGGAAGGTTGGGGGGTGCGGTGGTTCTGATACAGGGAGGTGGGAAGGTTGGGGGATGCAGTGGTTCTGATATAGGGAGGTGGGAAGGTTGGGGGATGCAGTGGTTCTGATACAGGGAGGTGGGAAGGTTGGGGATGCAGTGGTTCTGATATAGGGAGGTGGGAAGGTTGGGGGTGCGGTGGTTCTGACACAGGGTGGTGGGAAGGTTGGGGATGCAGTGGTTCTGATATAGGGAGGTGGGAAGATTGGGGGTGTGGTGGTTCTGACACAGGGAGGTGGGAAGGTTGGGGTGCGGTGGTTCTGATGGCTTGGACAAGGAGCAGAGATGGCTGAGTGGCTGGACATGAGCTGGACAGGCCGGTGAGGCCATTCTGAATGTGGACCACAAGTGAGGTTTTATTTTCTTTTATCTTGTTTGCATGTGTAGTGTGCATGCACACATACACACACTCACACACATACACACACACATGTACACATGTGCACACACTAGTGCAAGTTGGATGGAGAAGACGACCTTGACTGACACTCCTGAGGCGCTGTTCATCTTCTTTTGGAGAGAGGGTCTCAGTAGCCTGAAACTTGCAAAGTAGGTAAAGCTGGCTGGTCACTGAGACCCCGGGATCTACCTGTCTCTATCTCCCCAGAGCCGGAATTAAAAGTGTGCACCAACAAACCCAGGCTTCTGTAATATAAGTTCCTGGGACTGAATTTAAATCCTCATGCTTGTAAGATGTCTCCCCAGTCCCGCTGGGCTGGCTTTCAATTGTTTCTCATCTCTGATGTCACTTGGATATTATAACCAGGCATCAATTGTTTCTCCTCTCTGACGTCACTTGAATATTATAACCAGGCATCAATTGTTTCTCCTCTCTGACGTCACTTGGATATTATAACCAGGCATCACTCTGGTATCACTCTTAGTTCCTGGTGAGTGACACTGCAGTTGATCCTCACAACCTTGGCAACTATTTGGGTACTACTGGCACAGCATGTCATAGACACAACGGGAAGCCAAGGGTATCTGGCTCTCATGTGCTACAAACAGGACTAAGACTCTGGACAGACCTAAGGCTGGGTCTGTTGCCTAGACCTGCACAACGTCCAACCCTGTTAGACTTCTGCAGCCTTCCCAGACACCCAGTCCGGTGCCCAACAGATGAAGATGTATGGACGCTAAATGAATCCTTCCCAACAACCATTGGGCTGACTTTGGGTGCCATTTATTCTTCGTTAAATAAAGTCTTCATATACTCCAGTTTGTCCACTTACAGATTTAAATATATATACTATGTTTTTTTTTTTTAAAAAAAAATCTATATTTAATTATACATGGCATCAATGAAATTTCACTTGGGGAATGATAATCCAACATAAACAAATGCTTCCAATTCTGGAAAAGCAGTAATTTAAACTAAATTACTATACTATCCAGGAAGGAAAAAGAATGTGTTCTCGTCATAGGAAGAAGAAGTATTATCTGGTCTTTGGTGGCCCCAGACGATCAGAAGAGAACAGCAGCAGCAAAAGGCTGCATCCACCCTGAATTCTTCCTCCCGTGGCTCGGCTCTCACTGCTGATCCAGGCTGCAGTGTGCGCTGCCTGCCCTGGCCTGACTTTCATTAAGCTTTAAAGTCAATTAAGCCACGAATTGGAACAATCATTCCTCCTTTGCAAAGTATTGATATTTGCCCCCCAGACGCTTTAGGGCTTTTCCAGCACTCGAGAAGAGATTTATGTTAGACAATTTCTTTCTGATTAAAACAAATCATAGCTCAACAATTCTAATTTCTTCCTTTCTAAGCAAGAAATGACCAGGGGACATAAGGAACAGAGAGTCTGCTCCCTCATCCTGCCCAGGCCGGTCCAAGAGAACACTCCTTAAGAGGCTGCCAGGAAAGTTTCCAGCTCTACCGCCTTGCCCTGTCTTTGTCTGTCCTGCCTGTGTTGCCAGCTCACTTAAGTTCTGTTTTCTTCTGCTTCCCTCTGTCTGTCTGTATCCACGCACAGGCACATGCATATATTCTCGGCAAACTTTACCACTTGTCAATTTGAACACTTATTAACCAAAAAGCAAGTGGAATGTTATTCACGCAGCTAACCCTTGTTCTTTCTTCTGACCTGAGCAACGGGTAACCAGAGAGGTTTTATGTTTGCCTTCTCAAACTCTAACCATATCTTGGGCGTTTTAAAACAATGACAGAAGCAATTAATCCCAGCAGAAGCAAAGAACCAAATAGCCATCCAAGCCCCTGCCCTCCCTGTTTATATACACTCATGTGAGGACCAAAGGCCTATGGAATCTATCTGCTGGCCTTCAGCTTCCTGTGTAAGCATCCCTGAGTGTCTGTCCTCACACTGTGGCCTCCGGAATGCTAGGACACCAGTGTGTCCCACATGCCTGGCTAGACTTTTATCTCAGCCCCTCTGCTCTTCAGTACAGCCTCTGGGGCCGATCTTTCTGTGTAAAGGTTCTCCTTCCCGTCCCTCGAGGTTGTTTGCTTATTAGTCCACTCTCCATCACAGTCAGGCCTCCTAAGACCAGTATGAGCGGGAGAGGCTGGCTACTTATAATCAATGAAGGATTAGTAATGTCCAACGAACGGGAATAAATCCTGTAATACAGTATTCCACAAATAGTTACCTGTTCTTGAACAGGTTAGAAGCCAGTTGAACTGGAGACCCCAGAAATAAACAGGCTAATCAACTCACAAAGCTCAAAACTTTAGAAACGTCTGGTTATATATACCTTGTACTGGTCACTTTTCCAAAGGTAACCAAGCACTGGATTGTACTATCTGGACTGCAGTGTCCATGTCTCCGTCATCAACCTTTACTGCCCACTTGTCCTTCTCATGAGTATTGAGTAATGCCTCCTGTGCCAGGGTATTTCGTAGCAAAGAGAGGATGTGGCAGAAGAACTGGGCAAGCAGGAGAGCCCATGACTGTGGCATCTGTGAGTTTGCACACGGTTCTAAATACCTCTGTGCCTTAAGAGCTTTTCAGGAAACCAGAATTCATTAATTCAGTGTGCAGACAGGACCATCATGAACATGTGTGCTGAACGAAAGAACTTGAAGTACTTAACACAGCAACTAAACCATCATGCTAGCTTCCATTCTTATTACTAAGATCCCCAACTTAAGAGGGCTTGACCAAGGGTCAGTGGGATGGAGCCTAAGGTGCAGGTGCTTTATCAGGGCTGGAAATCTCTTAGATGGCTCAGGATCTGGGCTAGGACAGGATTTAACTTTGTAAGCAAAGATAAAACTGTATACCTACCCGCTTAGCAAAAACAAAGAAAGGGAAACCAGGTGGTGATGTGTCTCAACTTCTGCGTGTACCCAGATTTCCGTGAGTCCCCGCCTCCAGAGACTCTGAATTGGTGGTTCTGGTCAGAACCCAAGAATCTGCATGGCTAGCATGTTCTCAGGTGATGCTGATTCAGCCTTGAAAAGCACTCTGTGAGTTTCTGTGAGCACTGGAAACCACGGAGATTAGTCAATGAGACACCGCAGAGAGCAGTACAGATGCCTCCTTGCTCTCCCTACCTTAAACACAGCAACCTTCCCAGCCTCCTTTACGCTTACATTTTTGTCTTCTTTTTGCTTTCAATTTGGGGTTGGTTTTAAGCATCCTGTAATTCATCAACCAATTCTCTCCTGGCTACACATTCCAAGTAATTAAAGTTCAGTAATGACTGAGTCTTTCTGCTCCAGCACCTGCATTTCATTTGTTTATTTTCCCAGAGTCATAAATCTGAAGGGCTGTCAAAGTGCCATAATATTAGTGCAATAATCAAAGTTAATTAGTCCCTCTCAATAAACAACAACAAAGCTATTACAAAGCTGCATTGAAGTTCCTCCCAGCCTAACGGGTTGCAGACTGCCTTGTAGTCGAAACAACTGGAGATCCCAGAATTGTTGAGTGAATAAATGTGGTGTTCCTCCACCAGTTAAAGACAAACTGTGCCCTCGGTGAGTGCTGATTCATTAGCTCCAGGGAAGGCAAAGCAGGCCCAAGCTCCCGCAGCTGCTGCCTGCTGCAAGATTCAGGGGCTGAGGTCCCCCAGTCGTACCATGAGCATCCCAAGCTTCAATAATAAAAGAGGGACAAGGGTTGCAAAGAAATGAGAGGGGGCAGTCTCGCCGCCAACTCTCAGTAACCTGATAGCTTCAATAACTTTGGATTTATTATTTAGGGAATTTGAGAGATGCGTGTATTAGTTGGGGTCTGAGCAGGGAGCCAATAGCACTCTGGGGAAGTGTGCAGACCTCTGGCTGGTGGCTCAGGGAAGAAGATGCTGTTTTCACTATAAGGGAGGCCTTTCTAATTAATTCACACAAAGCCAGGATGGGATGACTGTGTTGGCCCATGCAGAAGGGAGGCCCCTAACCTGGGATGCTGTAACATGCAAGGCACCTGGGAAGACACTTCAAACTTGAGATGCCTTTCACTTTGAGGAGCTCACTGGGTCGCAGGATCCAGTCTGTCTCAGAGATGGCTTCTCCGCTGGAGGCCACGGCTCCTGTATTAATTACCACTGTTTTCCCCAAAAGCATATGACTCAAGACTGTACACATTCTGTATCTAATCAAGCCTAGCAGGTCATAAGGTGGGGAATGGTCTAGCCATTGCATGATTCTGAAGGAAGAACTTAGCATGGAAATCTAAAGGGCCATGGTAGCAACTGGGTAACAGAAGGCTGAGCTGGCAAGAGGTTCTGAGTGGGTTCAAACTAGCATTGAGGTGGTGAAGACTTCACATGACTGCTTGACTGTTCTCCCAATATGGTGGCCTAAATCCAATGACACAAGACAGTGTGCCAAGAAGACGCCAGCGTGCCTTTCGTGAACTTTCACCTTTCTTGGGAGTTGCCCTCCATCACCAGCAGCACAGGGACCTCGCTGAGAAAATTCACCAGCTCCACCTCACACGGGTGAAGCAGAGGCAGGCTCCAGTCTTGAAAGCAGAACTGTCAAAGAATGGATGCACAGGCTTTGATGCCACTACATCACACCTGTAACACTTCCTTCTGAAGAATTCTCAAAACTCAGCTGCATCTACATCCTCCACATGACAGGGACGGGGACAGACACCCGGTCTCACAAATCCCCTGGGGATGTGGGATGGGTTCTGCGGGCTCCACTTCTCTCCAGCACTAGCCCCGGCCAGCAAGGCCAGCCCAGCTCCACGTCATGCAAGACTGTACCAGTACAATCACCTCTCTACCTCCTAAGGACGGAAGGGGGCTCCGGTCTTTCATCACAGTTCATTTCAGTGCTGGGAAGATGAGGAGATCCAATAGAAGGAGAGCTTAGAAGTGTCTCTCTCACTCCCTCCTTCCCTCCCCCTCCCTCCCTCCCTCTTTCTCTCCCTCTCCTTCTCCCCCCTCCACCCCCATCTCTTCAATTTCTCTGTTCTTTACCATGAAGAGACATGGTGAGCTATAAAACAGGAAGACAGTCCTCACAGAGATCCTGAGCAAGCAGGCCCAGTGGTCAGATTTTCAGCTTCTGCAAATGCATACTGCTTGAGCCCACGGCCGATGGCATATTTATAAGGGGAGCCTGAACTAGAACAAGGGAGAATGACACACTTTTTCAAGATGCGTGAATGCATCTGTCTAATTCGGGAATCCGTGTTGGACAATGGAGCACAGAGCTTTCTGGATTGCAACGTGCTAGGCTCTGTGCAGAAGAGCTCTGTGTGGCTATACTCTGTCCTTGTGATGACCCTGAAAGATGCCACTCATGCCATTCTACCAGACACAAGCGAGGAGCACCGGTGGGCAACTGTTTGTGTCATAATTTGATCCCAAGTCTCTAGGACTTCAGAGCAAGGACCTAAATTAGTCCTGTTTTAAATACTTCTCTTGGGTTAACCTTGACCTTCTGCACTTGTGCTGGCCAGCCTGAGACCCCATCTTCAGTACTGCTGACCTCTATTTGCCCTTGCCTGGATGGTTTGATCAGCACAGTGACTATTTCTCTTCTATTTAATCTAATATACACTACAGCTGAGGCACTCTGGATGCCCCACGATAAACATGAAAAACAGTCCCAAGTATATTTTTCCCCCTCTTAAATAACAGGCTAAAAGCTGAGTGGTCAGATGCAGGCCTTGCAGCTACTGGCTGGGTACCCTCTTAAGATGAAATCTGTCTTCTCAGACTGTGTCAAAACTGCTTAATAAGAACCCAGGGGAGCCCACATTATTGAAAGGATGGATCTTCTTTGGGCTGCACACAATTGGGGGTGATGGTTGGGAGCCAGCCACCTGTGCTTCCTGCTTGTCCTCTTAAAATTCTGCGGTGAACCACGGCCTTTGTTATATAATGGTTATAATGGATATAAAGTTCGAAAAGATTCAGTTCAAGACTGCCAGGGATGGCCAGGAAGAAAAAAAAAAGAAGATACAGAAATAGTGATCAAAGAATGAACGGTAGATACAGTCAAGAGTAAGTCAATGCAGAATTTTCAGAATGAGAAATGAGATGGAAAAGTCGGAGGAGAAGGACCAGGCACAATTTTTCAGACATTCTGAAGACAGAGAAAACTCAGAATATTTTAGCAACCAATTATGTCGACGAGAGGATGAATAATTTATTAACTGATAAAGAATCTTTCCTGGGCCTGTGACAAGAAAGGTCAACTGGGCAACTTAAGCAGAACAGTAAATACACTACATAGCACTTAACAAGGGAGGGAGGGGCGGAAGGCAGGATGCAGACTCCTTTGACCCAGTTATCAATGACATCAAATTACAAAGAGCTAGGGAAGTTCCTTCCTAGGTAACCACAGGTACCCTCATGTTACTGACACATTTCCCATCATGAGACACTGACACACACACACACACACACAGATGAAGCACTTTGAATACAGTATCAGGCTAAGTTCTTTAACAAGCCTAGTCAAGACTAGGAATGTGTGGCTCAGCTGAGAGAGCGGCTTGTCTGGCAGGTATGAAGTTCAATCCTAGCGCCAGAAAAACTGGATGTGATAATGCAAGGCAGTGTGATCTAAATCCATGAGAGGTCAAAGGGGGAGGAGGTGTCAGAAGTTCAAGGTCACTTTTCCCTACAAGAAAACCAGAGATGGCTCAGTGGTTAAAGGGCTTTCTCTGCAAGCCTGAAGCTCTGAGAGGGGATACTCAGAACACACAAAAGAGTAGATGTAGCAGCATGGCCAGCTCAGCATTCCACTGAGAAGTAGAGACAGAAGCTCCCAAGCCAGCTACCCTGGCTAGCTCACGCTGTGGCAAATAAGCTACCCTTTCT
This sequence comes from Apodemus sylvaticus, assembly GCF_947179515.1. NCBI lineage: Eukaryota > Metazoa > Chordata > Mammalia > Rodentia > Muridae > Apodemus > Apodemus sylvaticus. The sequence continues at coordinate 14,992,060 of NC_067492.1, forward strand.
CAAACAAATGGAAAGCAAGCTCCAATACCCAAGACTGTCTTCTGACCTCTACATGTGCACCATGGCATGCGTGTACCTGCACTCACACATATCAACAAGTCCATACTCATGCATACACAAACACACTCAACTCACAGACACAGACAGGCACATATGGAGGTTACTGGTTAAGAGCACTGACTGCTCCTCCAGAGGACCCGGGTTCAGTTCCCAGCACCCACATGGCAACTCACACCTGCCTATAGCCCTAGTTCCAGGGGATCTGACACCTTCACACAGACATTCACAGACAAAATACTGATGCAGGCATGTATGTATTTAGACAGACAGACAGACAGACAGACAGACAGACATATGAATAAAGAAAACTCGGGCCAATCATTGGAACAACACACACCAGGAATTTTAGATTAGGTAACAGAATGACTGAGAATTGGGGTGATGTAGTTTCAAATTCAGAGTCCCTACTCATCCCTCAGGAATTACACACCTCTTACCCAGCCCCCAAAAGCCTTGGCTGTCAGATGGTGTATGTATTTCACTGCTAGTGCTAAGCACATCACATCGCATATAGACACCTCAATGTCATATGAAGATGACAGTAAATGACACGTGATAAGGTCCCAGGGTGGAACATTAGAACTTATCCTTGTCTTCTGCTGTAAGTGCTATGTTTACTGGCTCAAGCAAAAAGCTTACATAGCTGCTGCTGCCTCACAGAATTGTTTCTACCATATTTTACTTACTGAAATCCAATACTGTGCAGAAAAACAACTTTTAAAGCAAATAAGTGAGAAAATCCAGAGGCTGATTTAGGATGAACTTTTCCTAGTAGCTTACTGTAGTGGTTTGAGTAAAAACGGACCTCATAGACCCAAGTTTTTGAATGGTTGGCCCAAAGACAGTGGCACTAAGGAGGTGTGGCCCTGTTGGAGGAAGTGTGTCACTGAAGGGCAGACTTTGCTGCAGCTACTGTGAGCCCAGTGTGGCTCACGATCTCCTGCTGCAGACTGAAGATCACGAGGTAGAACTCACAGCTCCTTCTCCAGCACCATATCTGCCTGCTTACAGCCATGTTTCCCACTATCATGATAATGGGCGAATCCTCTGAAACTGTAATCCAGCCCCAGTTCAGTGTTTTCCTTTATAAGAGCTGCCACGTTCCTGGTGTCTCTTCACAGCAATAAAACCTTAACTAAGACACTCAGCTATAATCTTAATAGTTTTGTGAGTTTGTTTAGCTGACATTCAGAACAACAAGATGAGCTTTGTATCTTGGACTATCTCAGATAACAATCATGTTTTCCAAGGTAAGCAACTAACTTGGGCAGAAAGCTTCTAGGTCAGCCACCCCACATACAACCTACACACACACACACACACACACACACACAAACACACATACAAATATATACATACAACTTACATGCATGCATACATGTGTACACAAACACATACAATCACACCCACAAACTCAGACACATATGCATGCATGCAGATACATATACATGCACTCACATGCACACAGCCACACAGCCACAGACATACACACACACACACATACACACATAAACACACACAGGTGCTCACATTGTATGAGAAGACATCAACCCTCATACCTTCCATCTGGAAAAACGAACTGCCATATGTAAGCTTTTCGTATCAAAAGGGACTAAGAGAAAATTCCCACACCCACTGAGGCTCCATCAGCTCAGAAAGTTGCCGGGTGGCTCTGGGATAGCCAGAAAGGTGCTGGACTCCGGGGAACTTCTTAGAGCTGCGACTGAGCATGCCACACTATCACCCACACTTAATGCTACAGCATGAGTGAATAGGGTGTCTGTGGTGCTGAAGGCTCGGCTGTGTAGGGGTGGCAGCACACACCATTAACCCCCATGTTCAGGAGGCAGAGGCGGCATGGGAGCGACCTGGTCTACAGCATGAGTTCTAGGCCAGCTAGGACTACACAGTGAGAGACCCTGTGTCGAAAAACAAAAATCTAAGCCAAGTGTCAGTGGTGCTTGCCCGACAGAATGGCTGGCACCACGTCCTCCACATGTAAAGCCCCGACTTCTGATGCCCACGACGAAGGCTATCAGGACACAACAGCGCCATAAGACATGGAAAACGACACCATCAAAAACTGGAGTGATTTAGCTCTGCAGCACTGGATCAGGTGGCTACGTTCAAGGCGGCATGTGTGCTCTCTGCCACATACACATCCTACTAACTGCCGTCACTAATAAATAGGTCTCTGTCTCTCTCTCTCTCTCTCTCTCTCTCTCACACACACACACACACACACACACACACACACACACACACGCCCCTCATCCCCCTCCCTTCTCAGTAACCACTGCTTGCAGTTCCTGGTGAGTGAGCCCTTAACAGCATTTCCTGGATATATGCAAAGGGCAGATGTTTGTAAACACAAAGGGAAAGGCAATCATATAAATAACTAAGATGGCTTTGCGGACAACAGTTGAGTGCTAATATGAAGTGCACTGGAAAATACTAATCAACCAACTAAGTGTGCATCTATCAAAATGTGAGAGTCCAGACATGAAAAGCCTGGGAAACAATTCTTCGTGACTCGGCTCAAATCGTGTGGGTAAAGGTCCTCTTTACAGTTCCCCTTCCAGCCACTTGTGGACGGTGAGAAAAGCAAGCTTCACGATGCTCTGCATGTGTAAGTAAGAAACTAGCAACTCCATCACTGCTATCAACTAAAGCAGCTGGCATTTAACTGAGCACTTAATCTTTATCTACTAGGTGTTAGCACTTTACCTACCCATAAGTCTTTGTGTTTATCACAAACCACCTCTGCCTTGAAACACACACTATACTCTGCATTTTACAGATGGAGAAGCTGAAATTTCCAAAAGTTCAGACACTTTACCAAGGTCACAGTTTGCGTATCTGTTTCTAGTCTTTGCCAACATACTACAGCTTTATTTTTTACTATTGTGTATCCCTGTGCGCCTGTATGTAAGTCTATGCATGTAAATGCAGGTGCCCAGAGGCCAAAAGAAGGAATTGAGTTCCCTGATCCTGGAGTTATAGTCAATTGTGAGTTGCCCGATCTGGGCATTGAGACTGAAACTCCGGGTTCCCCACAAGAGCAGTGCACACTCTTACTCACTCTCCAGACCTACAATATCTTTTTATAACCATGATAATTAGATCAGCTAGATAATTAGATCAATGACAGCTCTAGGCCCTGGTAGACCCAAGGCTATATCTAGTGGTGCACATCGGGAGCCTCGCCACTTGAGGGACTAAGCAGGGGAGTGGTAGGTTCAAGGCCAGAACAGCCTACATAGTGAGTTCCCAGCTAGAACCCCATCACGAGGAGGAGGAGGAGGAGGAGGAGGAGGAGGAGGAGGAGGAGGAGGAGGAGGAGGAGGAGGAGGAAGGGGAGGAGGGATTAGGCTATGTCGATGTTTATGAGTTGCTTTCTCTAAATATGACTGAAACTAATGATGCCAAAGGAGCTGAAGCAAAGACTGAAAGAAAAAAACAACCCAACAACAACTTAGGAGGGAGAACCAGCTGATCCTCAGGCAGATGGCATAAACAAGGGCCCTTTCCCTGAGCTCACAAGCTATGTGGCTCTGAGCACCGCCCTTCTTTGGCACTTACCCTTGGCTCCCCTGTGAAATGAAGACTAGGCTTTTGTTATGGTAGTGGATTGTTACTCCTGGACAGTCTATGGCAGGAATTCCATGAATGAGGACAGTCAGCTGCCCCAATACTGAGAACTGAGAAAAATCATTCCACTGGCTAAGACACAGGCATGAAGCACTGGGAACATGGAGATCCTGGAAGGTACAGCGGAACTTGGGTGGAAAAGCCTTCGGTGGAACAAGCCGGGTGGATGAAGGAACTGGCACCATCTCCAGAACCAAGCTAAAGACGCCGACAGAGCCTTGGCACCTGAAGGTCAATATCGAGCCAAAACGCCCAGGGACTTTTGAATGAGCTCTTGCTGCAACCAAGATACCCTGGCCCACTCAGAACCTCCCACAGGGTGGCAATATGTCCTACTACGTCCCCAGCCAGGCATGGCCCATCCCAGGGAAAATATGATCACATTCAAGCTGGCTTGCGAACTGAAAACCTGCAGTGGATTAAACTGACCCTGACAATCCTCTGAAATACCAGACCAGATCCCTGCGCAGAGACCAGGAATCAGGAGGAGTTTGAAGAAAATCAGACGGGCAGTGTCAAGGGTGAGCGTGTGGGGGAGGTGTGGGGGCCAAACATAAAGGTGACAGTACTGGGTCTCTACATTGCACTGACAGGGAAGGCAGTGACAGGAAATGGTAACTGTGGCTTTAGTGCTAAATCTGGGCCTCTGTAATGACCACCTTGGGTGAATGAGGAATACCCAGAGAACAAGTGCCCCAGTGAGATATGACCAAAGGGCTGAGTTTGTACAGTCCAAACCCTCCAGGATGCGATTTCAGTGCTTGAAACTACATGAGATACATTTGCTTCCACTAGTGTTTCTTGTTCTCAGGCCCCTAATTTGAATGTTTCCAGATAATCATTCCTCTAGGATTGCTATTCCACATCAAGAAACTGTCTGGTGAAACTACTCGGTGATAATTCCCATCATCTGAAGCTGGCTCACAGGGACACCGTCAGGGCTTAACATGAAAGGAGGAGAGAGTACATGCTGGGATCATCTCATTAAACCTTCTTCATTAGAGATGGGCCAGATGTATTAAGAGACTTCCCCGAGGTAGATCCAGGAATTTCTGCCTCTGTGCATCAAACGGCGGTGGAATCAGGACAAGTGTGGTGGCTTATGCCCATAATTTCAGAACTCAGGAGATGGACACACACTGTAAGTTCAAAGCTAGCCTGGGCTACACGGTGAGATCCTGCCTTAAAAAAAATTAATTAATAATAATAATAAGAAGAAAAAGAAGAAGAAGAAGAAGAAGAAGAAGAAGAAGAAGAAGAAGAAGAAGAAGAAGAAGAAGAAGAAGAAGAGAGATGGCAACAGAGATGGATGATAGAGAAATGGAGATACAAATTGGTAACAGACAGATGGTAGGTAAACAGAAGATAGGTAGCTAGATGATAGATAGATAGATAGATAGATAGATAGATAGATAGAAGACAGGCAGACAGATTCAGATAATACAGAATTGGTAGGGGAGAGATAGACAGTAGACTTAAATAGATGATAAACAGATAAAAGAGATAGATGAAAATAGAGGATAGATAGATTTAAGATATCAAAATTGAATGCCTACAGATCAATTTTGTCTGTTCCCATCTGTGGTACAGTCTAAGAGAAAGATCACTTCAAAGATGAGAAGCAACTGAACTAGGCCATCCCCTTCTAGACCAGCTTCAACGTTAAGTCCTTGTACGGTATTCTAACGGCAGAATCACTGAAGTCAATGGAATCATTCCAATTTGAAACACATCATTCAATTGAGCAAAATCTGAGAAGTCTAATCATCCTTGAGACACCAGGAGAGCTATTCCACCCAATCAACAGGAGCAGACACGCAGCATCAACTACACCACCAACATGTTACCTGCATATGTAACCCAGTGAAGAGAGGAACTCACTGCTAAGGTTCAGCCCCATGGGTAAGTCAAAGACTTAAATATCAAAAGGGGCTCACATACTTTAGACCGAGTTTCACATGAATTTATGAGAAAGTCTGATGCAGGTGACAGAGGATGCTGTATCACTTGTAATCACACAAGAATGCTAACAACCTTCCCACACCCCAGATGGGACCCTGGTTAACTTAATGTATAAGCACACACTGGAATAGCATGTAACCATTAAAGAGAATGAAGTTGAATGGTTTGGAGGCACCATGTCCCCCCAAAGGTTCTTATATGAAGACGTATTCTGTAATGCAGCAGTGCTCATATGCAGAGCTTTGGGGGGCGGGGGGGGGGTGAAATTAGGTCAGAAAGATTCTGACTTCCTGGATGGTCAGGTCTACTGATGGATTCAGAATCGGATAGTATGGTTAGGAGGTGCTGGATATTATAGAGGGGCAACTAGTAGAGTAAAATAGACAGACCACCAGGGCATGAGGTGTCCCAGAGGATACACAGAAGCCCCAAGCAGTCTCCCCAACTCCCTTCTTCCTTCCTGCCTTCCCCCTGCCTCCCCATCACCCTCCTTCTCTCTCTCCTTCTTGCTTCCTTCTTTACCAATCTAAAAGCAAAGGAATGGACCAGCTTTAGTCTGAAACCTGAGCAAAAGGTAATGTTCCCTCCTCCTTTCCTTTTGTCAGGGATTGTAACTAGGGAGCAAAGCCCTAGCCCAAAAGGCGCTTTAGACCTCACCCCAGGGAAAGATGGTGCAGTGTATGAGATGAGCCAATCAAAGCGTGGGGCAGCATAGCACGTGTGCACGCTCATTTGCCTATGTTCGAAACCTTTTCCCGGAAGGGCACACAAGAAATAGTTAGAGGTGTGTACCTTTCAGGGGCTGAGGGAGGGCCTTTCCTTTTTACCTCTTCTTTCCACAGAAAAACAAGACTCATCTAGGTGTTATGATCTCACTGTGTGGATCCTTGAATTCTGTGGGGTGGGCCTTTCTGTGTCGGGACATGCCGCTGCTCCTGCTCAGGGCCACCTCCCCTGCTGTCTGCACAGCTTATCCCCTAACTTCATGAAGTCAAGGGGGACCCATGGGAAAGAAAGGCTTTAGCAGAAGAAGAGGGATTAGAGAGGGTAATGGGGAGGGATGAAAATGACTCAACTGTACAATATCCATGTAAAAACCCTGGAAAGGAAAACAATCAAACGACTGCAGAAACAGGGGAACGATGTCGCGTGAGCATACTCCCAACTGCATTCGGGGGCGTTTCGTTTCTCTTCATAAAAGATTTAAATAAGTAAACATTCTCGTAATAAAGCAAGTGACACTGGCGGTGAACTATAAACAAACGCATGGGTAATAACCGGCTCACTTTACCCTCTCCTCACACAGTAAACAGCGTGAAGATGACTCAGGAAGCAAAGATGTTATTCTGGGAGCAGCCAACTGTATGTACTGCACTGAAACCAATTTGATAGTTAGAAAACAAAGCAGCCAAGTGCTTGCTTACCCATTCCTCCAGAATGTGGGACACAGCCTCGCTAGCTCTGCTCATGTTCCTACAGGCCAGGATCACATGCGCACCATGGAGGGCAAAGGACTTGGCGGTCTCGAACCCTGCGGTTAAAAGAAAAAGTCCCCATTAGAAATAATGATAGCGTCAATACGTGAGTCATAAGGGGACGTGTCAGTGGACAGCCAACAGCACTGACAAGACTGAGTGGCTCTCAACCAAGGGTGATTCTGTGCCACAGGGGACAGGGACAGGTCAGGAGATATTTTCAGTCAGTGAGACTGTGCAGTGGAGTACTAGTGGCTTTAGTGACATGATAGAGAAACTATCTTACTTTAGATGCACAGCAGAGTCTTGTTGACAGAGAAGGCCAACAGCAAGATGTGAGAAAGCTGCCCCAACAATGACAGCTATATCAAAGAGGAAGACAGTTCAGGCTACAGCTAGTTGCTTCACTACCAACCATGACTAGACCTTTTGTTTAATGAGAGACCCACATAGTCTACTCTGTGATGGGTGTTTCTAGAACTTACAAATCCAGCAATTGTGGCAGTCTATGTATCCTAGGCCTTCCTTCTTACCTTCCTGGTGAGAACAGCTAGAAAAATAATCTAAGCATACACTCACACACACACACACACACACACACACACACACACACACACATAATGTGTGTGTGTTAAGGCATGTACCCATGTGGGAACACATGCCTATGCATGCACACACACAGGTATGCATAGACACACAGGTATGTACACATGTCCTTCTTTGAAAATATCATAGAACCTCTGGAAGCCAAGGTTCAGGAAGGCGGGGCAGCACATAGCAGGACTATGGCATGTCACTCAAGTCCTTTTCCAGTTCTACAGTAGTAGAAGAGAGACAGAAGACAGGCTAAGCTTGTGCCTTATAGGCAGAGAAAGATATAAATGTAAGCCCAGGACCCGAAAGGAAGGGTCCTGGTAAATGTGCCAGGGCTACTGTTTCACAGGAGAGCCAGGCGGGCCAGCCTTTCAGGAAACTCCGCCTCGGGCATTTCAGTTTCTGAGTGGATTAAAGTGGCCTGTCCCTATCTAACTGCAAAGCAAGAGATAAGGACAAGCTCTCTGAGGAAGGAGCCTGCCAGCCAGAGCCTCAATTATCCCTCCAACCATTTCACATTCTCATGTAAAATCTCGGGAATGAGAGCCTAAAAGACACACAAGAGAACCAGATGTTACGAAAGGCCGGAAGAGAGGCGAACAGAAGCAAAGGCACAAGCGACTGTTCTCGATGGTGTCAGAAATGGCGGCTGAACGCATCATGGTTATAATCTCCAGGAAAGGGGAGCTAGGAGAGCGGTGGACAGCACTTGCTGCTCTCCCTAAAGACAAAGTTCAGTTCCCAGCACTACCTCAGGAGGCTCACAGACTGGCAACTCCAGACCCAGGGGATCTGGTGCCCTCTTCCAGCCTTTATGTGCAACTGCACTCATGTGCACACACCCATACTCTCACACCAAGAAACATGATGGAAAAGGACATAAGCAGGGTCTGGAGAGCTGGCCCAGGGGTTGAGAGCACTGGCTGCCCTTCCAGGGACTCAGGTTCGGTGCCCAGCACCCACGTGGCAGCGCACAGCCATCTGCTATCTGTAACTTCAGTTCCGAGGGACCCGATGACTTCTATTGATCTCTATGGGCACTAGGCACAACACACATGTTGTGTATCTATACAAGATACTCATGTGCATAAAATAAAAATAAAAACATCTTTAAAACATAAATAGAGTCTTTGTAAGTTACAATGGTGGCTTCATGGAGAGTTCTCTCCAAATCATCAGAACACACATAGAGGCATGTTCAGCTCCTGTGTAGTATTTTCCTAAATTTTAAAATACTAAAATGAAATTAAAATATTAAAAGGACTACATACCCACAAACCCTAAAAAGATTTTTTGAAATGTTCGACTACTTTTAGATGATAAATTCTTAAGGTTTAAAAGGCAAACTCCTAGGAAACATTTCTGAAAAGAATGTCACAAGGATAAACAGGAAAATTTAAAGTCTACATATGTAAAGAGTCTACATAAGCAAAGATATTGAATCTACATGTCAAAATCATCTAAAAAGAAAAGACCACGGGGATGGAAAAGCACAGGGTGAGAGAAAGGAGGAATAAATCTCCTTCTAGAGTTGAAAACCCAGCCATTGCTCTGAATGGCAAAATGATATGTATTTTATAGATACATTTTATATTAATGCATGTGTTTGTACATGTACATTTATGCATATACATGGTTCATGTGTGTAGTGCACACAGAGGCCATCAGATCCAATGAATCTGGAGTTAGCTGTGGCTTTGCACCACCCAACATGGGTTCTAGGGGCTGAACCATAATCCTCTGGAGAGCAGGAAGCTCTCTTAACCCCCCAAGCCATCTCTCCAGGCCCAATGTATCATTTTTTATAAGTTACAGTAAATTCAAGTGAATACACAGTTCCTTTTTCAAAAATTGTTTTATTACACATCCATGGATGTGTTTATACGTGCTTGCATGCATGTATGTGGATATCAGAGGACATTTTATTCTCCATATTATTGCATGGATGTGTGTGGAGGGGCACACATGTATGTATATGGACATCAGAGGACACATCTCAGAAGTCAGTTCTTTCCTTCCACTGTGGACTCCAGGGATTAAGATCTAGTTCTGAGGCTGAACACTGGTTTTCAGAACAAGCATCTCTACACTCTGAGCCATGTCCCCAGCCTCCAAAATGCCACATTTTAGAAGCTAAGGTAGATACAACACTGTTACCTGCTTGAAGGAAGCTCCAATGGACCAATAATACCTCCATCTGTTACCTGGGACCTGATGCACCATAAGATCTTCAAGAAAATGGCAAAACCTAGATTCCTCCTAAATTTTCATGTCAATTCAATGACCAGAAATGTGTGTGTGTGTGTGTGTGTATGTGTGCATGCGTGCGTGTGTGTGTGTGTGTGTGTGTGTGTGTGTGTGTGTGTGTGTGTGTGTTCAAGATAGGGTTTCTCTGTGTAGCCCTGGCTGTTCTAGACCAGGCTAGCCTCAAACTCACAGAGATCTGCCTGCCTCTTTCTCCTGAGTGATGAGGATTAAAGATATCTACCACTACCACAGAAATATTTTAATCGTATAAATGATATTAAAATATAAATCAGTTATGGTAAGTGCAGTTCCCAGGCAGTCCTTGGGAACCATTTTGTTTTGTTTGAGATGAGTTCTTGCTATATATCCCAGAAAGGCTTGAAACTCACTATGGGGCCCAGGCTGGCCTCAAACTCCCATTCCCCTGACTCTACTTCCTGAGCATTTAGGGTGTGTGGTACCCTAAAGCAACGTGGTGCAAGGCCAGGCAGGTGCCGAGGCTGAATCCACCCCCTCAGATTATCAGTCAACAACTGTCTCCAGGCTTGGTCGTCGCTGCATCCCAGAAGCAGTCCCTATGGAATGGATGGTCCGCACAGCCTGCTAATGGGTCACGATGCTGTGTAGCTCTGAAATAATCCACCTTCTCCTAGACAGCAACCCTAATAATCCTGAAACTTGCTTTTTAATAAAGACTAAATATTAAAATCCTGTCAGAATACTGCTCACTACAATTTGGAATGACACTGCCTGGAAGTCTGCAGGGAAACAAGAAACAGAACCTTCTGTGTCACCTTTTATTTTCCTAGGTTATGCTATCTCACTTGAGAAAATGACCTACTGCATAGGAGCCTGTATCACTGAAAGCCGTGCATCGGGCGTGACGTCAGCAATGGAGCAACGGGCTGTGGGGGGGGGGGGGGAACGGGGGGGGGTGTAAGCGTGTGCCTTCTCTCCCTCAGATAAGCCCTGACTAGAGCTGTGGCTAAGCCATCTGTCTCTGTGACTTGTAGAGTTATTCTCTGAACCTCATGCCTCTCTTTATCTAAACAGAGCTACACGCAAGGCTAGTCGACTTGTCAAAGCTACGGCGACAAGTCCATTTTCTAATCCCTTACAACTGCCTTTGGAGCAAAAACAAAGCAGGGGATATTTCAAAAGATGATGGTTTAACAGCAAGGACAATAACATGTTTATAGCAAACCACATCTCCAGAGTATGGAGTTTTATAAATTAAAAAAAAAAGTTTAATAACATTACCTACTGCTAAGTCCTGAATAAAGCCCATGAGGACAGCATCCCTCAAGCTCGTAACACCGCGGCTGATGGCCAGCTTAATTAGCTAAATGTAGTAGTGCTAAGCCAATCCTGCATGGTGCCAAAGTTGGTGCAAAATAATGAAGGCAATGGTTTACTAAATTTAATAACCTGATTCATCTTATAAAAAATTAACTTCATGACAATGTTGAGATTGCAGCAGCTTAACCATGAGGAGATAGCCAGTGGGTGCAGGAGAATATTTAACGCTAATAAAATGAAGAGAACAAATAACAGAAGGCATTTTTAAACAACGGGCAGCAAGGTTTCCCAGCATCTGCAATGGGAGATCCGGTCGGAAAGGGCTAAGCGGCCATGGGGATTCAACACCTCATGATTTCAGGTTGTCAGCTTTAAATACAAGCAGCTAAGATAGAAAATGTACCCCCAAAATTAAATACCCCCCTTATGTTATATTAGCTTTCATTCACAGGGGTAGAAATTGCAATGGCTAATTACAGAACAAACCAAATACACACAGTCCCATTTGCCTCATTGTCTTCGTTCCCCCTTTCCATCCTCAGTCCTCCTTTCCCCCACCCCCACCCCACTAACACCCCCACCCCACTATCTCTAGCTTCCTCTCTCAGTGCCTCCCAAGTTAGTCCTTTTCTTCCTAATTGGATTAGTTGCATCTCAGGTCAGCCACTGAGAACCGCCATGCTGTTGGCATTTCCCAGGAACCACATGCTCGGATGTGGTGGCGCACCCAGATCTGTGATGGTAGTGGTGGTTGTTGTTGCTGTTGAGTTCTTGTTATGAGCAAAAGCTGGGCTCTAACTCATGATCCTCCTGCCTCAGGCTCTTAAGAGCTAGGACTACAGGCGTGCATAGGATACCTAGCCATCTCTGATGGCTACTGTTGACTGTCAACTTGGCCGGATGTAGAATGCATCAGAATGTGTCACCGTGTGGCAGCAGGAACCACGGGCCAAGAACGACATCAGGACTGAGGGAGCTTAGAAGGAAACAGGTGCACGAAAAGGTACCAGGAACGACAAAAGACCAGGAATGGCCTCACAGGAGAAAAGTAGTGACAGGAATGAAGACTGGGCCGTGCACACCAAAGGACAGGGGGGATGTTGAGGAAAAACTCTGGACAGAGTGAAACACTGTAAGTTACTATTGTTGTTGTTGTGTTGTTGTTGTTGTTTATCCAATTAAAGCCCTTCCAGAGGCCGTGGAGATGATGGAGTCGAATAGACAGGGAAACGCTGTGCTCAGCCAGGTGGGGACAAAGAACCCTCTGACCCTGAGTGGCTGAATGCGTAAATTAGGAAAACACTCGAGAAATCTACAGAGCACGGTGACTGTAAATGCAGGGCTTGCGTGGGCATCCAGAAGGTTCCGGTGCTTCCCCTGCAGCACGGGGGAGCCTGGCCACTTGTTGGCATGGACAGAGAACACACAGGGAGTGATGGGTCTCTCCCACACAGACGAGCAGAGAGTTGCCCACGGATCCCTGGGGCACCAAAGCCTCCAGGGTGGGAAGGTAGAACAACAGCCCCGACGAGGCGCCACGGACACGGGCTCAAAGGGCACAGCAGATTCTTCCACACTGCCAGGAATGTTCTTTCTGGTGGAAGATTTTTAATTTCTTCCATATTGTGGATGTGCTTGGGCCGTGTCCCCATTTACTGTAAATTATGGTTTTAATTATCATTTTTATTAAGATGCCCAAAGGAGTTGGGACTTACGACACTGGTAATTTCTAATGGGCTGTTATTATTAATTTATAATGGTGAAACACTGGAGACAAACAGTACTTGCAACTGTATGCCAATAAAAGAACCCAGAAATGGTGGTCCACTACCCAGCGCACACCCCCACACACCCAGGATGGACGGTTGGTGCAGTCTTTAGAAACCAAGCAAGAAGTCAGAGAATTTGCCCCACCGGCCTTCATCACGTGCACAACAGGAAGACAAGCCTGTGCATTCCAGGCAACGTTAGATTTGAGGGTGGCTCAGAGTTGGGAAACTGTCGCTGGGTTTTGGATGTGAGTGGGTAAGTGTGCATGCACACAGCACAGCATGTGCAGTTCCAAGGATAACCTTGGGTCTGTTCATGGGTGGGGTCTCTACTGATCACTGTGTACATCAGGCTAGCTACTAGCTGACCTAGGAGCTTGCAGGGGTCCCCCTGTTTCTTGTCTCGCTGTGGGGGTGCTAGAATGATGGGTGTTCACTACCGCCCAGCTTTTCTGTGGGTTCTTGGAATGCAAGCTCAGGCTATCACCCTTTCACTAGAGCACTTTCATTTGCTAAGCCGTGGGCCAGGAGTGCTGCTCAGTGGGGGACTGTTTGCATGTGTTCAAGGCCTTGAGTTCAAGCCCCAACACTACAAATTAATAAAACAAACAAACAACAAAACCTAGTAGTTTTAAGGCCGTGAGTTTCCCTTACACCCTCTTACATCTGCAAGGACCGCACTTTCCAAACAGATCTGACTAATGTAAATGGAATTTAAAAGACATGACACTGGCTGAGACACTGAAACCCAACTGTCCTGAGGAAGCTACAGAGGAAGTTCTGGGACACACAGCCATGCCAGCGGTGAGGATAAAGCCAACAGGCAGTGATAACCCGCTTTGCTGGTTCTGCAGTTACTTTAATTCCCTGAATAACTCCTTGCATACTCTTGCTTACCTTCTATACCTCTGAGTTGCATGGCACTCACCAAACAGAATCCGCAACTGCCAACTCTTGAGAAATTACAAAACATATGATCTCTCCACAGAAAGTTAGTGAAGACCAGCTGTGGGACCGTGAAAGGCAGCCTGGTTTCTGGTTGAGCTAGATTTGAAACCCCAGTGACCCTGCAGGGGATAACTATTTTGCCACACTCCTGGACACCAGGCCCTTGACACGAGACCGCAGCTCTCCATAGGTCTGTGGCCACCAGTCTCCTAAGGGCAATGCCCCAAGTCCCTCCACAGGTAGAAAATGTGACTACAGGTCATGTAGTCTCAAGACAGAGCTCCATTTTAATGAGGTACCTAAAGATCTGAAGGGCTTAGCCAATAAACTCCCCTTCCTAGACACTCCTCCCTGCCAAAGGTATTTAACCTCAGGTCCACCCTGAGAAAGTGGGATACAGTTTACTGATCACCACTCTCCACCATGACAATAAATGCCTTAAAACCATAGACCGTCTCTTTTCATCGGGATCCACCGTGGGGAGCAATGGAACGGGTCTTCGTCTAAAGAGCCCCCACAGAAGGCCTCTGAGAGCTTCCACCCATGGCCTCCACCAAGCCAAGCTGCCTGCCAGACAACCCAAGGACTGTCCTCCCCGAAGGACCCAGCCAGAGCTCTCCCTTCTATTCCCCTTCAGCCCCGGCTAGATCCAGCTGGGGCAGGGGCCCACTCCATTCTCAGCAAAATCTTGGGTGTCCAGGAGTCTGAGAACCTGATGGCCTCAGCCTCTTCGCAGGCCTGGGGGACCCCTAGCCAGCTCCAGCTGTCCCTGGGGACCGAAGACCGCTCCCTACCCCCAGAGCCGGGGTTGGGGGGGGGGGTCCTGTGGCTTCCCATACATCGCCCAAAACCATGGGGAAAGTGCAGTCAAAACTCTAGAGTTTCACATTCCACCTCCCCAGCAGCCTGAGCCTCGAGTGGACCTGAGCCTCGAGTGGACGTGCAACACAGCTAACCCCACAACCAGCCTTGCTTTGAAAATGATGCATCAAATACAGCCAATGAGAAGTATCAAAGTACAATGCCTTCTCAGCACTCTTCACACCTTAACTTAATACCAAAGAAAGATACTAGTTCACGAGAGGAAAACACAGAGGTGGGAAATGGGCTGGTTCACTGGGAATCTTTTTTTCACCATCCCCAAGCTGTATCCAACACAGTACCAGAATGTTTTGCAGTGCTAGATAATAAATTGCAAGTGACTGTGGGAGATCTCTCAAGAGGCGAAACTGACCTCAGGCTGGCTACGAGTGCTGCCACTGTACCTGGTGAGGAAGTTCTCATCTGACCTGCTAGTGACAGTCCTGGTTAGAAATCACAGCGAGAAGAGTGCCCGGAGATCACAATTAGCCCAGTCCTCGACAGGCCCAATGAAGACGCATTCTGTAATTGCAAGGATGTTGAGCAGCGCCTGAGTTGTCAGAGTGTGAGGGAACCAGACAACCTCACATATGAAGGGAAAGGGGACATAAACTGACTGGAAGCCTCTGAGGGCAACTGGACATACCAAGCATTAAGTGGGCATGATCTGTGGCCCAGGTATTCCACGACTAGACATTTAGCCCACAAAAGCATCTGTACACGTGCATAATACTGTGGGAGAAACATTTGACGCCACATGGTCCATTGCTTAGGCTGAATCGGCTACATGGCATGCAGAGATTAAAATACACTGTGCTGACTTAAGGGCAGTGGGGCTGGAGAGGTGGCTCAGCGGAAAAGAACACGCGATGTGCAGGCATGACGACCTGACTTCGGGTTCAGCAAGAACATGCCTCTATCCTTTAACTCCAGTCCTGTCAGAGGCAGAGATGGGGGTAACATCTTATTGGAAAACAGCTTAGCTTCGTCTTCAGGTTTAGAGAGAAACCCCTTTCTCATCGGGTGTGGGGGAGAGTGGTGGAGATATACCCAACACCCTCCTCAGGCATTTATGCGTGCACGCGGGCAGACTCTCCCACACGCAATACACGTGGGTATATACCACTGGGTACTGAAGAATACTACCTGTTGGCTTCCTCGGCCTCCTTTCTTATACAGCCCAGACCCACCCGCCTAGAGATGGTATCCACAGTGGGATGGCCCACCCGACGTCAATCATTAATCAAGATAATCTCTCAGACATGGCCACAGGCTAATCTGATCCAGGCTGTTCTTTCAACTGAGCTTCTCTCTTCTCAGGAGACCCTAGGTTGTACTGAGTTGACATTAGAAACTAACCAGGACAGCAAGGGTTGCAGCTCGGTAGCAGAACACTGGCCTAGCATGCAGAAATGTCTACCTTCAATCCCCAGAACTGAGGGGCAGAAAATGAAGCTGTGCTAGGCTGGGAATATAGCTCAGTGGTAGAGCGTTTGCCTACAGCACTCAAGGCTTTGAGTTCAACACGCAGCTATCACACTCACAAAGCTAAAGCCCAGAATGGCCTGCAAAATGGAACACAGATGAGGAAGGCACGTGTGTAAACAGCGCTGACGGTGATTATTCTGAGAGAGGGCAACTGTTTGGGAGCAAGGAAGATTTCCTGTACGAGTTCCAACACATGCCATTTCAATTTTTAACACATGTATGTATGCCTGTTATAGTAAGAAACTAAAAATAACCAACTGAATGACATCTAATTGATAATTTATGGGTCTTTATGAATTTTAATACAGAGAAATCAAGGCAGATAAGAATGGGAGGAACCAATTCACACTTCAAGGATGTTTTGAGCTGTCTGGCGTATAGACTATGGGAACATCCAGGTAAGCGGAAGGACCTCGGAGAGTCCCTAGCTGCTGGGTGGGCATCATGCCAGGTGCTTTATCCAATGCAGGGATTCTAAGAAGCTCTTCAAGGAAACCGAGAAATGTCGTCACCATCTCATACAAAGACAACCAACGAACAGAACGTGACACAGCCCTATCTGTGCACATCTCGAGCTGTGGCCACTATATGCATATGCGCTTTGGGCACTTGTACAACCTACCATCCGTATCTTCAGCAGCTCCCTTCTCAGGCAAGAGTGGTCCCCACAGCTCATACCTCATCGCCAGCAATGTGTCTAAGCCTCTCCCTCGCTTCCGTGTCACCAGGGCGAAAGGCAAGAACTGTGGTTTCTGTGGCTGCCAGGTTGCACCCGCACGCCTGCTTCGTGGAGTCTATCACCCTGCTCTGTCGTGTTCTCTGCTCTTTAACATCTCATCACGGAGCATGGAGTAACGCCATTTCACGGCTGACTTCATAAACAGGTCCCTGTGTGAGACCTATGAGGGGTGAGGGCAAGGCCACAGAAAATAAAGTCACTCTGTCCCTTCTTCCAAGAATGGCAACTGCTTTCCAAACTGAATGAGGCCCCTTTCCTGCTTCCAACAGCCAATGCGCAATCTCAACGCCAAGATCCCAGGATGAGCTCAAAATTTTCCCCTTTAATTCCTAAAGGCTTTTAAGTTCAGACATTAAAGAGATAACCTGATTGATCAGGCTCCTATAGCTACTGCTCTCCTACTCCACAAACATAACAGGAGCTCCGCTGTGGCTTGCTGTCTGTGCCTCTTTAAGCGAAGTACATGTGGCACAACGATAAACATACTCCAGAGCCTAGGACAATTAATTAAACACGGGACAAAAATTAAAGAGAACAAGGATCTTCTGACGAAAAATGTTTTAAAAGCTGCCTTCAACATGCTGAGGACACCATGCCTTGGCAAGACAGCTTTCTTTAGTTCACAGGCATCGAGAGAAGTGGGGATCCCATGGATCCGGGGTCTCACACACAGCACACAGGAGTTTATTACATTCTTTTCAGCTCGAGATTCTATTTCAACTCATGTGTATGCACACATTTGCACTTCCAGACACTCAGCATAGTACTTCTGGTTTGCTGAAGTGGAAGGGTCCAACCAGAAGCTTGGCCTTTTGCACTTTGAAGGAGTCACTTCCACACACTAGGAGCCTCCACTCGGCCGGGCTGTACTGAACCTGCAGTGTCTGTGCTGCAGGGACAGGACCGTGTGGAGAGGGACAAGACTGTGTGGAGAGGGACAGCCTTTCGCAGCCCTCCCTCCCCCAATCCTCTGGCTCTTGCACGCTGTCCTCCTCCCCTTCTGCTGTGGGTGACGTCTCAGATGTCTCAGTGAGGGCTTCCTTAAGGACCACTCCCAACGTACCTCCCTACACCTGTCCATGATGAAGTGGGTAGGACGGAAGAACCTAATACTGAGGGAAGGCGAAAGAAGGGGGTAGAAAGAGGAAAACGATGGGGAGGGGGACTGGGAGCCCTCAGCAAGGGAAGTCAGCCAGCCCAGTGGCTCTATGCCCCGTATGAGCCTGTGTTTGCAACAGCCACCTAGCCACCGAGACAAGCACTTCCTTAAGAACCTTGGTGACCTTGGTGCATGGCTGATACTCCTGAGAAAATTAAGTTCTTCCTGCTCCATTGGTGCACCACACAAAACTGGTATGACAAAGTACTTTTTTGTAATTCACCTTTTAAAAGTGTCCAAATTCGATTTTAATTCGATTTTCCTTTCTTTATTTTATTTTATTTTATTTTATTTTTCCGTCAACAGTGTCTCAGGACACAGCTCTAGCTGGCATGGACATGTGACTATATAGATCAGAATTAATCATAGAATCCCTGCCTCCGCCTCCTTGGTGATGGGATTAAAGGTGTGTGTGCATGGGGCATCAAGCCCAGCCAGGGTGCACTCCTCCTTCACCAACACTCCCCACCGCTTTCTTTTTATTCAATATATTTTTTATTTACATTTCAAATGATTTGCCCTTTCCTGGCTCCCCACTCCCCGAAAGTCCCATAAGCCCCCTTCCCTCCCTCTGTTCCCCCATCCACGCCTTCCCAATTCCCTCTTCTGGTATTGCTCTACACTGCTGCACTGAGCCTTTCCAGAACCAGGGGCCACTCCTCCGTTCTTCTTGGACATCATTTGATGTGTGGATTATGTTTTGGGTATTCCAGTTTTCTAGGCTAATATCCACTTATCAGTGAGTGCATACTATGAGTGATCTTTTGAGACTGTATAGTATAATGTTCTCCAGCTCCATCCATTTGTCTAAGAATTTCATGAATTCATAGTTTCTAATGGCTGAATAGTACTCCATTGTGTATATATACCACATTTTTTGTATCCATTCCTCCACTGAGGGACATCTGGGTTTTTTCCAGCTTCTGGCTATTATAAATAGGGCTGCTAGGAACATAGTGGAGCATGTGTCCTTATTACATACTGGGGAATCCTCTGGGTATATGCCCAGGAGTGGTATAGCAGGGTCCTCCAGAAGTGATGTACCCAGTTTTCTGAGGAACCGTCAGACTGATTTCCAGAGTGGTTGTACCAACTTGCAACGCCACAAGGAGTGGAGGAGTGTTCCTCTTTCTCCATATCCTCGACAACACAAGCTATCTCCTGAGTTTTTAATCTTAGCCATTCTGACTGGTGTGAGGTGAAATCTCAGGGTTGTTTTGATTTGCATTTCCCTAATTACTAATGATGTTGAACATTTTTAAGATGCTTCTCAGCTATCTGAAGTTCTTCAAGTGAAAATTCTTTGTTTAGCTCTGTACCCCATTTTTTAATAGGGTTATTTGGTTTTCTGGGGTCTAACTTCTTGAGTTCTTTGTATATATTGGATATTAGCCCTCTGTCAAATGTAGGGTTGGTGAAGATCTTTTCCCAATTTGTTGGTTGCCGATTTGTCCTTTTGATGGTGTCCTTTGCCTTACAGAAACTTTGTAATTTTATGAGGTCCCATTTGTCAATTCTTGATCTTAGAGCATAAGCTATTGGTGTTCTGTTCAGGAACTTCCCCCCCCCCACCAATGTCCTCAAGGGTCTTCCCAGTTTCTTTTCTATTAGTTTCAGAGTGTCTGGCTTTACGTGGAAGTCCTTGATTCACTTGGAGTTGAGCTGAGTACAAGGATATAAGGATGGATCAATTCACATTCTTCTGCATGCTGACCTTCAATTGAACCAGCACCATTTGTTGAAAAGGCTATCTTTTTTCCACTGGATGTTTTCAGCCTCTTTGTCGAAGATCAAGTGGCCATAGGTGTGTGGGTTCATTTCTGGATCTTCAATCCTGTTCCATTGATCTGCCTGCCTGTCACTGTACCAATACCATGAAGTTTTTAACACTATTGTTCTATAGTATTGCTTGAGGTCCGAGATACTGATTCCAAACCCAGAAGTTCTTTTGCTGTTGAGAATAGTTTTAGCTATCCTGGGTTTTTTGTTATTCCAGATGAATTTGAGAATTGCTCTTCTTGAAAGCAGGGATTAAGTTCAGTCTTTCAGGATGGACACACAGCCAGAGTTACACTGTCTTCCTGACCTTCTGTGACTTTACTCAAAACCAGTGAGTTCTATAACTCTGAATGAAACTGGTGACTGAGAAATGTCCTGTGATTGACCGAGATACAATAATGACTAAGAACAAAATATTTGCTCAAAATATAAAATAAGAAGGCTAAGTATAGAATCAAATGTGATGCCAAAAAAAAAAAAAAAAGCCCTAAATAAAAGATTATCCTGTTCTTGGAGCTAGTTTTTGAAAAGTATCTCTAATAATCTACATAATAGATAGGATAATACCTTTAACATAATTTCTTTTGAAGTTTGGTAAAATCTGATGGCTTGGATGGGTGCCTGTTGCTATTTTGCTCTGTTGTTATCAAACATAAATGTTGACAGTATCCAAATTCAATTTAAAACACTAAAAAAAAATCCTACTTTTCTACCTCCCATTCCCCAGTTTTCTTGCAATAATCACACACAGACACACACTGATGTGCAGTGGAAGGGAGCAGTGACTGTAGACAAAGGTCCGGATCATTGCTTCCACAGAGGAAAGCGCAAGATTACTAATTTTGGTACACCGTGTGTGTGTGTGTGTGTGTGTGTGTGTGTGTGTGTCTGTATGTGTGTCTGTGTGTGTATCTGTGTGTGTGTCTGTGTGTGTCTGTGTGTGTGTGTGTCTGTGTGTCTGTGTGTGTCTGTATGTGTGTCTGTGTGTGTGTGTGTGTCTGTGTCTGTGTCTGTGTGTGTCTATGTACATATGAGCACACACACATAGAGGACAGAGGTTGATGTCAAGTGTATTCTTCAATCATGCTCCACAGTTATTTCTCAATCAGGGTCTCTCCCTGAGCCCAGTAGCAGCTTGGCTAGCTGGCACAGAGCTCAATCTGTCTCTACCTCCCCAATGCAAAGTTTGTAGACATGCACCAGAACAACCAGATTTTTCCATGGGTCCCAGGGGCCTGCATCCAGGCCTTCATGCCTATGTTTCAAGCACTCTCCCAACTGAACCATCTCCCCATCCCCCACCCCCCAACCCCTGCACCCAGCACACCTTTCTGATGTAGCCCTGGGTCCCAACAGAGCGCACACCTGCTGAAGGAAATTACCCATCACTTTGTAAGCTCCCTGAGAGCTGCTTTTATAAAAACCATACTGACTTGAGAGGGGAAGGAGAAAAGGAGTGTTGAGCCTGAATACATCTTGTTTTAGACAAACATCACCAGATGCTAAAGAAAGCCATCAGCATTTAAATCCATACTCCTTGGGAACCTTGTGAGCTAACCGCTAGCTGTGACCAGGCACCTGCTTCTCTGACTGTCAGGGATGCACACAGCACCGTCTAGCTGAGGCTGGCTCTGCCTGATCCGTGAAGCTCAGCCAGCTGTACACCTTGGCTTGGCTCCCCTCATCCGGCTGCTGCCTCTGGGCCAAGAAGTCTGGGTAGAAGTTTCCAACGTCAGTAATGGGAATGATGGGAGATTATGCTCAACTTCCATTTGGAAAGGAGAAGGAGTGTGCTCTGAGCTGGCGGAGGCTCTCGAGCCCTGACAGAAGATTCCAGTTTGCAGGGATCGAGGTTCAAAGCCAGGAGGTATGATGGCTCCGAACAGCTGGAACAGAGGCAAACGGGAGGTCATTCCAGAAGATTCCCGGGGAGAGTTTCCATCACAGATTAAACAGCTTGAGGGAAGCATGCTCAACAGTGCTCTCTCTTATTTAGCTCAAACACGCCACCATATTTAGACTGCCCCGCAAGCACACCGCATTTCAGTGTCTCCATTACAGTTGGTTTTGATTTTCTTTGGCACATTAAAAAAGACATGGAAAGGGAAATGTAACAAACACGTAAACCTTTTCTTTTTAACTTTGAGTCAGGGTTTTATGTAGCGCAGGATGCCCTTAATTCCTGACCCTCCTGTCTCAGCCTCCAAAATGCTAGGGTTACATGCAGGCACCACCATGCCTTACTCTGAAAGCAATGAATTTCTCAAGTTGGAAAACACATCAAGAGTCTTATCCTGCTGAGCAGTGGTGGCGCACACCTTTAATCCCAGCACTCTGGGAGGCAGAGGCAGGCGGATTTCTGAGTTCTGGGCCAGCATCGTCTACAGAGTGAGTTCCAGGACAGCCAGGGATATACAGAGAAACCCTGTACCAAAAAAAAAAAAAAAAAAAAAGTTTTATCCCAAGGTCAGTTTCGTCACTACTGTAACCACAGAGGTCATGGACCATCAACAAGCAGAAGTGGGGGTGGGGGTGGGGGTGAGAAGCAAAATATAGATAGGGACAAGGCAAGATAAAGCTCCTGGAGCCTGCGCAGAGTGAGCTGCTCCCTCTAGCAGAGTCCCACCTCCTGTAGTTCACCATATTCACAAACCATCACAGCACGAATCCATCACTTCAGCCACTTATGAAACCAGAAGCCCCGTGATCTGTTTCGGCAAACGGGCTCTCTGATTCACTCAAAGATCTGTTCTCCTCATCTCTGGCATCCAAGACCACAAGGCAGTACATTTCCACCCAGCTTACAGACCTCTGTTACAGCAGCGCAAGTAAACTGACACAGTAAGTTTCTGCGAGCTCCCGTTTCTTCATCTGCAAAATGGGACTATTAGGAAAGCACACCTTAACGGGTTATTGGAAAGGTTAAATGAGGGTCCTCAACAGACTCTTTCGCCAACAGCAGGTGGGTGCATCGGGTTCGCCACTAATACAACATTCACAAAATGCTCTCTGTGTAAGTTATGCCTCAAATCCTCCTGTGGAGTTTTCAAAATCTGCATAAGAGTCTATACAGAAGAAATGAATATTGTTTGTGTCCTAGCTGTGCCCTTCAGCCATTAGTCTTGCATACCCTGTTGACCTTTAAGAAGTATTGAAAACACTATGTAACAGCCAAAGATGGTGGTAAAGACCTCTAATTCCAGCATTTGGGTGGCGTAAATAGGAGAATCAGGAGATAAAGGTCATCCTCTATCTAGGGAGCTTTACACCAGCCTGAGCTACAGGAGACCCTGTCTCAAACAAGCAAATAAGTTGGTATGGTGGCTCAAGAGACAGAAGCAGGAAGATCTCCCTAAGTTCAAGGCTAGAGAGTTGCAGGTCTGCCAGAGCTACTAAGAGACTTTGTCTCAAAAGAATAAACAAACACACTGGGTAACAAACACCCGCATACAAGAAAATTAAAAATTGCTGGGCATTCGGTGATTGCCTGGGGTGCGGGTTGGGGGCGGGGGAGAAGATCCCTTGATCTTCTTGAGGGATGTGGCTATGGCTGTATGCATATGTCTGCCCAGTCACAAGCGTACAAGCCAAAGGTGCAGGGTTTAGTGAAGTAGGTTAGTGCACGGTTGCTAAGTTATAGTGCAGAGAGTGGGTTTTCTTAGAAGGGCAAGTGTGCACCTTTGTCAAGAAAAGGAAGTTGAGCCATCAGGAGGCTGAGCAGCTTGAGCTGGTCTTTCCCTTGGGCACCTGCACGTGAGCCTGAACCTCCTGGCAAACCAATGCAAAGAAAGGAAATAGGCTACTTCTTGCTGTCCGTCTTACTAAAGGGAAAAGGCCATAGCAGTTCTTTAGGTGAGAAGTGCTTTCTTTAATTTAAAAATAATAATAATAACCTGTGAGGGGCCGCTCGTTGCTCCTGCAAACTCCATTACAAGATGGCGTTCGCATCTAGCTAAAATGTATCATTAACCGGCGAACAAATCAGTGCGCATGCCTGAAGTGATTTAACGTCCTTTGGTCTCTGCCTACCTCGTGGCGTAATATGGGCTGATGAGCTGCAACCAATTAGGAAGTGCCACGTCCTAGGCGGGCTTACCAGCCTATATAAGGGACGGTTTTTCAGACCGTTGGAGTCTCCGTTGTTGTAAGCTTATGCTCTCCCTCTCAAGAGCCATTAAAAGCTTTCTACAGAAGGATCCTGAGTGTGCCGCGTCGTTTTGCTGGCGAGACGGTAGCGCGGGACAATAACCTATGAGTTACAGTAGTAATAGTGGTAGTAGACTGTTTTGCCTGCATGTTTGTCTATACATCATGTACCTGTGTGGTATCCAAGGAGATCAGAGAAGGCTTGAGATCATGGCCTGGAACTGGAGACAGTTCTGAGCCACCATGTGGGTGCTAAAAATAAAACCCAAGTCTTTTGGAAGGGCAGCCAGTGCCCTAACTACTGGACCACCTCTCCAGCCCCAAGACGTGCTTTTTTCTTTTCTTTTCTTTTTTCTTTTCTTTTCTGTTTTCTTTTCTCTTCTCTTCTTTTCTTTTCTTTTTCTGAGACAGGGTTTCTCTGTGTAGCCCTGACTGTTATGGAACTCACTCTGTAGACCAGGCTGGCCTTGAACTCAGAGATCCACCTGCCTCTGCCTCCCGAGTGCTGCAATTAAAGGCATGCGCCACCACTCAACTCCAAGATGGGCTTTGTTAATGCTGAACATTTACCAGAAGAGCATCTCATGAGAAAGTCTTGCTCTGTAGCTGGGCCAGAACTAACAGTAACTCTCTTGCCTCAGTCTCCCAATGCTGGGATTATAGGTCCACACCACCAAGATGGCGAATGCTTTCTGTAGAACATGTCTAGGGTTTGTTGACCAATCTGATGGTGAACTATGGAAGCAACTGCAGACGATGCACAAATGAGCAGGTATCCATCCCCATGTCCGGTAATACTTTACTAGACTAGACCTGACAAGGCTAGCATTGCTCACATGCCAGTTGGCTGACCTAAGGAACAAGCAACGCCCTTTTAAACCTGAAGCAAAATAAGAAAAAAGGTCTGGATGTAGGTAACCTCAACTTACAGAATTCCTCTGATTAAAAGAAAAACAATTATTATTTTTTTAATTACAACAGCTTAGGTTCAGGGCTCAAACAGAATAATAATTGTAGACAGCTTAATTTTGGACAATTTGCAAATTTCTATGCAAAACATGTATCTGGGGAGAATCTCACTATAACAAATAGAAAACATGAAATGTAAGTATCCTGCTAGCATCAGAATCTTACAGTGCTGTCTCACCCCGTTCACTCAGCCTCCCAAGACTCCTATGGCTCCTCACAGCCAATCTGGGTGTTAAACTACATCCTGCCTCCCCATCTCTGTGCAGTCAGCAAACATGTTGATTTGGGATCTTGGAATTCTGGAGAAAGCCAACTTAGATAAATTAAAATGACTAATGTATTGATTCTGCTTCCAGTTCAACAGTGTTGACGTGAGGACCCTTGTCACATGGTCCTATGTATTTTGGTTCCAATATAACAAGCCACTCAGTGAGTGACGTGGCAGGATCTCCATCTTATTCAGATGAGTAAAAATTGGAACCAATCAGATCAGATGTTGGGACGGCAGGGCCTCTGACATCCTCAACAGTGTTGGCGCCAGTGGAATGATGGGAAGCTCCCACTGTAAGTGAGGCAGAAGGGTCCATTTCAAGTCACTAACTCATAAACCACAATGTCACCGCAAGTCCAGCGCATCACAGCTGAGGAGCACGGTACCCACCGAGATTCCCACCAAACACACAGTGTGGATGCAAATGCTGTGTGTGTGCGTGCGGCTCCCAGGGCAGAGCTGGTGTGACTGGTTCTCTCCCAGCAGGGTGATGTTTGGATGAATGTTCACGCTGAATTTCTTTTCCACTGGCTGGGGAGTTCCAGTGGTCCTAACACACCGAAGCATACCATTGTTTTCTATTTACTAACTTTAGTTTTTCATTGTGTAATACATGAGTGATTACTGTGTCCGCAGAGGTGGTCCCTATATCTCTTTTAAAAGCTGTTAAACGTGTTATGGAACCTGAACTTGATTCTGTAAGTGTTTCTCTCCTACCTTCTGTGAAGAAGACATTAAAGTCTTGGACGTTAGCTAATTCTAAGAGCCAGTCCTTCAAATTCCCTTAAATTAATTGCACATATTGACCATTAAAGGTGCTACTTTATTAATTACCTACAGTGCAAATATCAAATTTGTTAAGAGATTATAAAATAAGGAAATCAATAATGAGAAGTCTCCTCTTTCAAAAAGAAAGGAAATTTAAATTTTTATAAGGAAGAATTTAGAAATTCAGGGTCTAGAAATGGAAACTACATAGAATATATGTATTTTGCCCCCAGGTTTTAGATTCAACCCTGACAAGCTGTCAGTGACTGAATTTTTTTTTTTTATTACCTGCCAGTTATTTAGGAAATTTCCATTGTTTGGCAAAGTATAATTTGGAAATCGGTAATACTTTATTAATTACACACTAATACATTTCTATTGAAAAACATATCCATTTAAAAAGAGTTAACAAAACATCCACAGGCATATTTTTCTTCCTTATCCTATTTGGTGAATTTTTATGGATTAAAAGCGGGTGGGAGCAGACGTGTGCATTGAACTGTCACTAGCGATTGCAGCTCCTGGAAGGCATCAGGATCGCTTCATTCAGAGTCCAGGAGCTAGCCCTTCCTCTACCCAGAGACTCTGCACAAAGGCCTGTCTATGGATGTGTCTTTTCCCCTAAGAGAGAGGGCAGAGCTATAGTCTCAAAGGAGCACGGGATGCACAAAAAAAAGAAAAAAAAAAGTTTACAAAAGTAACATCCAATGGCCTGGGTTGATTTTTAAGCAGAAACCTCAAATATACTCTGTTCTCCCTAAAAGAACACAGAAGCCAAGTGCAGGGACACCCGTGTATACAGGTCATGACATCAAGGCAAGGATGGGGGTCCTTAACCATCACACACCCTCGGTCCAGCCCAGCTCTGAACTCACCCAGAGCTGCAGCACTCTCCCCAAGCTGAGCATTTTAACACTGGCCTACAGGGAACTGAGGTACTCAGGGTAGCATCTGGGTTAGCACAGAGAGCTCGTCCCCACTTAGTTCCTAATGGGTGATAGAAACTAGACCAGAAGCAAATCCTTCTGAAACTTATGTTCCACAAGAAGGCCAGTCCCACAAAGCAGGAGCATTTTGCACCACTGATGAGTCCTCGTGGTACTTAGACAGGGTTTGTACATCATAGGTACTCGATAAGTTGGCCTGTTCTTACAGCTGCTGCTGCTGGTGCTGCTGGTGCTGCTAGTGCTGCTGCTGTTTTTTTACTGTTCTTGGTGGTGGTGGTAGTGGTGGTGGTGCTGTCTTTTGAGACGGGGTATCATATAGCTTGTTATAGCCTGGGATGACCTTGAACTCCTGATCCTCTTTCTCTGACTTCAGGAGTGCTGGGATTACAGACATAAGCCACTGCTACAGGCATAGTAATATTCATCACAGGGACTCACTGGACAGCTGCTATTTATCTGAACAGCACCCATAGTAGAGAACATCTTCTGTTTGCAGAACAGTTGTTAATGCTCTGAACTGTATCCCTCCCCAGCACAACACACAAAAGAGGCTGAACCAAGGCTTCTGCTCTGAGCACTTTACAGGAGGCAATGTAGATATAGTTAAGGTATGGTGAGATGTTAGGGACTAGTAAGTTAGCGCAGCAGAAAACGATGCCCGCTAGCAAACCTGACAAGTTCAGTCCCCAGAATCCACATGGAGGAAGGAGAGAACCAAAGCCTGAAACTTGTGCTCTGACTTCCACACATGCATTGGGGCAGAGAGAGAGAGAGAGAGAGAGAGAGAGAGAGAGAGAGAGAGAGACAGAGACAGAGACAGAGACAGAGACAGAGAGACAGATACAGAGACAGAGAGGGGGGAAGAGGGGGGGGGGAGAGAGAGAATCATACATGCATTAACTCATGTATATATATACTCATAAGGAGTAAATAAATGTCAATTTTACTGAGACCATAAGGAAAGCAAAAATAACTAATGTGCTTTGGAGAAATGGGGGAATTGGAGACAGACACAGAGGGAAGATAATGTGAAGGAATGTGGAGAGATGGTTGTGCTGACAGAGCAGTGGCTGGAATTGCGACCACAGCCAGTGGACCTCTTACAGGGATGCCCAGCCTTCTAGCTTCATTAAGCCGTGCCATCAACCACAAAGTTAACATTTAAGAATCTTACACTCTATCACACACACACACACACACACACACACATGACTAAACACAAACACACACAAACATGCACACACACATCTCAGTATATATTAAATTTACAATTGCATATTGGTCTACATGTACTGCTATCCTGGGCTACATGTATCCTTCAAGATGCACACATCATCATGTCTAGAATCTCTGAGGAAGAAGCCTTTGCTCCAGGGTGACAGTTGGACCCTGGCCCTTCCCCACAACTTGGTTTCAGATTTCTAGCCTGATATAACACAGTGTTCTAAGCCACCACTCCCTGGCACTTGTTAGAGCTGTCCTTGCAAACAATGTATAAGGCCCCAAAATTGACAATCAACTGGGACTGGTTTTTAGTCCTCATATCCTTTAGCCTGAAGGACACCTGGGATGAAGATGTCCTTTAGTGTCTCCCAGAGCATGAGGACACAGCAGGGCAATGGGTGGGCAGTATTAGGTGTCTCCCCCTTGCACCACTTCAGATGGCCCTAGCTTCATCTTACTCCGGTGACCATCAGCTAGCTCCACACAATGCCCTCCCCCACCATTTCCAATTCTGGAGATCCCTGACACTGGAGCGTCAGAGGCCTACAGAAAGCTGCTTGGCACCACCACGCTATGGGGCCACAGCTGCCTGTAAGGGATGAATGCTGTGGACAATCGCCTCTCCTTCCCCAACAGACAGCTCTCAGATTCATCCCACAAGCTCCTGGGAAGGCCCTTCCCAGAGAAGCAGCGCTTCCCAGTTGCTGCAGCACTGGCCCAGCGCAGACACACGTGCTTGGCCTGCACATCCTTTCCCTCCTCTCCTTGCTGAATTCTCACAGCCTCTGTCGAGGTCTCTGAAACCACATCTTAAATGATTTGAAGTCTGCCTTTGGCTCGGGTTCTGCCTTTGAGGGAACAAAAGCTAAGAGATAAAAGACAAGTTCTTAAATCATTCCCATAAAAAAACATAGCAGTTTTCATACAACTTGAAATTTTAAAAAAGGCCTACTCATATACACACACCAACTTTTGATCACTTAACTACTGTGTCTTATAGACGAATTATGTCCATTGCTCCTGGGCCCATCCTTAGAGCAGTGGTTCTGAATCTTCCTATTGCAGAATAGCATATATGCAACCCCTGCAAAAGGAGGTCTTTGACCCCAAAGGGGTCATGACCCACAGTTTGAGAATCACTGCCTTAAAGTATATTAAATTTATATCTGTCTCTGGTAGCTATCAGAATTAATTTATGTAAATCTTTCTTACCATCCATTACCCATTCACTCTTCCTTTAATGGTGTGCCCAGGACAGAAACCTCAGCAAGCTTTCAGCTTATCTGTGCTTCATCCAGAAAGGAACAGAACAGTCTAGATCAGTGGTTCTCGTCCCAGAAGTTGCGACCCTAAGACCATCAGGCAAACAAATTTTTACTTTAGAATTCATAAGAATTGCAAAATTCCAGTTATGCAGTATCAATAAAAACATCGTGGTTTGGGGATCACCACCGCATAAAGAGCAGCAACAGGAAGGTTGAGAACCACTACTCTAGATTTCTATTTCTACGGCCACATGTGTGCAGATGCCTGCAGAGTCCAGAAGAGGGCGTCAGATCCCCTGAAGTTAGAGTTGCTGCAGGGTGTGGGCGCTAGGAACCCAACCGGGTCCTCTGCCAGAGCAGCAAGCGCTCTCAACCACTGAGCCACTGCTCTAGGCCCTGTTTACCTTTATTTTCAACAAGCTGTGATCGTTTGAACTAACTAAGGGTACAAACGGTCTGTCTCCATCCCAGGCCGCGTTGCTGGGAATGTCAAGGGCTGTGCCAGGCAGCTGCATGGTGGAAGCATCCTGGAGCAGCTGTGGCTAGGGCTGCCAAGCGCTGATTGAGCCCTCGAAGCTGGCACTCTCCGTTTGCTCCCCTTTCACATCAGTGGAGAGGCGCATTAAACACTTCACTCCGGCTCTCCCGCAGGGCAGCGCACCGGCTTCTAGCAAACCTGATTACTGTCTACCAGCGGTTCCGTGATTGCTACTGTAGTCAGACAGCCGCCTGCTGGCTTCTGGGGGTGGGCTGCCCCCAGTGCGTTCCATTGTCATTCTTGGGGTGAGGAGAATAAACAAGTATTTGAAAGAGTCCCACTCAGGAGGTATGACTCCTCAAAATATACTTATTTCTTAGAAATGACTAATCACTCTTCAGTATCCCCTACTCTCCCATGCTGAATCACGGACACCAGCACCGACAATGAGTCTGCACTTGGCCACTGAAGGGCAAGTGCCAGCCTCGGCCTGTGCATCTTCCTCCTGTGGCCTACACATCCCTATGTATTTGGAGTCACCAAGATCACACATACCTTCACTGCGCACAGAGTTCTAACAACTCTTTTTTAAAAAATGTTGCATGTTTCCAGTATCTGTTGGCAAGTATCCTGGCCTGGTCCTTAAAGGGGAAGGCAAATTTAATAAAATCAAGAGGAAACATTTCGCTGAAGACAGAATAATTAAAAGACTTACTATACCATCCATAAAACTAGGCTGGGTCTTGTGGGAGTGTAGGAGGGACCGGTGGGGCCTGCATGATCATTCTCACTTCTTCTCCTGTCTAACCACTGACAATGATGGAGCAGTCCTTCACCCAATGGCCATCACCAACCTGCCAGAAGGCTTTCATCTCCATGACCTTCAAAAGCAGGACCTTTCCAAGGCATCATCTTTCTCTTGACCTAAGCTCCCGTGCCTCAGAAGGACCGATTCGCCTATTTCTTCTTCTTCCTCTTGTGAATTCCTATGGTCACACACTACAGAAAAGACTTAGTTCTAAAACACAGGTGTGGCAGGTTCAAGACCTGCTTGGACTAGAGTGAGTTCAAGGCCACTCTGGGCAACCTAGTGAGACCCTGCCGCCAGACAGTCTCATTTTCGACTGGCAATACAGCTCAGTTGCACAGTGCATGCCCAGCATTCCTGATGTAACTGGTTCAATCCTCCTAACAGAAAACAGCAACAACGAGGAAGGTATGGCTGTTGTTACAGTACAGCATACAGAAATGAAGCTCTGCCAAATTCCCTTCAATATCCACTGGCAAGTTTGTGCAGTCAAGAAAACCAATGTTTATGAAACTGTCAGGGTGGCCATGACAAGTCGTACAGCTGTCCCTCGGGAGGTCAACTTGTAGATCTCAAACTCACTCGACTGTTCTTTCCCTGTGTCAATTAAGGGTGCATCCTAAGAAAAGAAAAAGGAAAGAAAATAATTCTCTTCATGTTAACATATATTTAAAATTGCCTACCAGAAAGAAAGAGAGAGAGTGAGAGAGAGAGAGAGAGAGAGAGAGAGAGGAAATCAAGAAAATAAATTTAAAATGCTTGTCCTAGAAATAAGGCCTTAAGCCTATGAGGGCGGTGGTGGTGGTGGCGGTGGTGGTGGTGGCGGTGGTGGTGGTGGCGGTGGTGGTGGTGGTGGCAGTGGCGGCAGTGGCAGTGGCGGCAGCGGCCTTTAATCCTAGCATTCAGGAGGCAGAAGCAGACAGACCTCTGAGTTCAAGGTTAGCCTGGTCTACAGAGTGAGTTCCAAGACAGCCAGAGTTACACAGAGAAACCCTGTCTTGAGAAACCAAAACAAGAAAGAAAAAACAATAAGGCCTTAAAGAGAGGAATTCTTCATGAGCAGTCAGTCACAGGCTGCGAGGCAGATGCTGTGCTGACTGGCTTTGTTCTGTAGCTTTGTTGTTTTTCTATCTGACCTCTTACAACTCCAAATGGCTAGTGTTGTGGGCCCCACGTCTCGAAAAAAGAATCAAGGCTTGGGACAAAGAACATAGTCCAAAGTCCCAGAGTTAACAAACTGGAAAATGAAGAAGCAAAAAAAAAAGAAAGAAAGAAAGAAAGAAAAGAAGAAAGGAGGAAAAGGAAGAAAGGAAGGAGGAAAGGAAGGAAGGAAGAAAGAGAGAGAGAGAGAAAGAAAAAGAAATTCTAATTATCTAAGTGGCAACATTTAACCCAAAAGCAAACTAGATGCTACATTTATTCATACTAAAATTTTACTTTCCCAAGGCTTCTTTGTTTTGTTGTTTTTTAAAGGTTTTGTGTGTGTGTGTGTGTGTGTGTGCGCGCGTGTGGGTGTGCATGTGCGCATGCGCACGCGCGCACACGAGCCCCTGAGTGTATTATGTGAACCATGCACACACAGGTACCCAAGTAGACCAGAAAAAGGCATCAGGTACCCTAGAACTAGCGTTACCAACATTGCAAGCTACCATGTGGTGCTGGGAACCAACCCAGGTCCTCTGCAAGAGCAGCAAAGGCTCTGACCACTAAGACTTCTATGGCCCACACTTCATCATGTTAACTGGAGTTTCTAATCATTAGGGTGGAAGAAAAGGCTTCCCATTTCAGACGTGTTTTCCCCGGGTGAACCATTTGTATCCTGATCCCTCTTGTGTTCCTAAAGCATTCTTACCCGTGGGAGACAATGCACCTTAAGTGAGTTAGAATCCTGAGAGTCAGACGTGCAAAGCCTCGCCTCTCTTTTCAGACAGCATGCACTTAGCTCTCCCCCCACGTCTTGTGCATGCAGCAG
Organism: Apodemus sylvaticus; assembly: GCF_947179515.1. Taxonomy (NCBI): domain Eukaryota; kingdom Metazoa; phylum Chordata; class Mammalia; order Rodentia; family Muridae; genus Apodemus; species Apodemus sylvaticus. Next base: position 15,024,939 of record NC_067492.1, read on the forward strand.
AGACAGGCTCTGCCGAGCAGAAGGCACTGGCCCAGTTCAGTGCTGACCCAGCCCCCTGTGTACTTCTGGTCTTTGGTAACGACTCTCTGACAGCCTGTCGATATAAGTCAACTACAGCGGTGATTCCAGGGGTGTTTCATTCCTCAATTTGATCTATCACTGGTCTCATTTCTCCATTTCTCATAACTCAGGAAGGAGAATGTATGTTCTATGCTGGGTCTCTCTAACCCTAACGCCTCTTTTCGAGTTCACAGAGCCACCTATGCTCAGATTTTGCCAGTAACAGTGAAAATCTGCATCACGGAGTTATAATTCAAATCAGTCCAGAACTGTAACATGCTGATGTGGCACCATTAGACCCAAACAAGTTCACAAGCCACATCATGATGGCTGGAAGGGCAAGGTCACACTCCATGTAGCCTAGAACTGGAATATGCCTACCGTAAATTAGGATCTCCATCACAAGTGAATATCTTTCTCCAGGTGTGTGTGATTTCTTGTTTTGCTTTAAGACTGTAATTTTTAAGAATCAGGAGCATATCATGAAACCCCATGCTCTGTGAAAGATTCCATTATCAGAGTCGCCGCTATTGAACCTTTTACCCAGATGTAATTTCTTACATGTTACAACAAGTTTGGCACGCATTGTGAATTTCAGCCAAGGTTGATAAAGTTCAATAACTCGGCTAACCAACCGTGTGTGCGGCTCATTATAGGAGTAATAAATAGATTCATCACAATGGACATGAAGAAGCCCTAGGAAAGTCGGATGCCAGTGCCAGCACGGCTCATAAAAGCACCTTTTGGGCTTTAATGTAATTTTACATGTGGTTACTATACCTGCCCATCATTCAACACACCATATACATATACATGCATATATGCATATTTAATAATCAGCCAGACACACTTCCAAGCTGAATGCATTCTAGTCACAATGGCGGATGTCTATTGTAGAGATCTAAAGCTGCAATAATCTACCCATGTCCAAGGTTCACTCCTCAACATGCCAGACCAAGCAGAAAGGTAACCTGACAGACATATCTACAGGCATCGTTTTTATTTATTTATCTTATCAGGTGTGGTGAAATGTTTGGGATTTTTTTTAATAAAAATTTTATTGATAAATAATTCACACAGCATACAATTTGCCGGTGATATATATTCAATGGTTTTCAGTGCAGCATGTAAAGACATCACCAGTTTCACTATTAAAACAATTTGTGGCTATTTCATATATAAAGTAGGAGGGGGAACTGATTTAGATAAAAGTCATGGGTGGAAGAAAGGGATCTAAGTTCCTAGAACAAAGAGACCCAACAATGTTCAGATATTCAATGAAGCTGGCCTCTGATATCTGAACACCACTAACAACATTTAATTTACTCAGATAATAAACTCAAATGAGTAGAGAAATGAAAACCTAAATCTTCTCTCCTATTGTCTTCTCTTGCACGCTCCTAAAAGGAAACTCTACTGCAGACATCCCAGAGAATGCAAGTACACGCTCCCCAAGAAGGAACTGTGGCATCTATGACGGCAAACAGTAGGCCAGGAAGGGCTGCCCTTAAACAGGGCATAAAAATGGGGCTCATCGCATATTCAGGGCTGGGCTGGGCTCTGGTGGCTCCCTGGGAAATCACTATTCATGAGTCGCTGCACTGCTGGCTTTCCTGAATTCTAAGAAAGGAAGCCCAAGGGAGCATGTGTGCTCTCCATTCACAGCAAGTCCTGCTCTTAGTCGACAGGGGACAGACCGCAGTTAGACTGTCTGGCACGCAGGCGACACCATCTCTCCTGTCCTCTCCTGGTCGGTCTCCTGTGTCAGCAACATCGTAAGTCACCAAAAATCTTTCTCTTGCTTCAGTTTAGTGCACCCTTCTGATTCCTCTGTGCACACTTCTCCACTGCAGGATTACCCTGTGACGACACTGTGAACAGCCTCAGACCAGCCTGGTTCTGTTCCCGTCTAGCACAGACAAAAACACGATCAAGCTATCTAACACAAAAGCTATCGGCTTAACTCAGCAAGTAGAACATTCTGTGCGATTCATTCTAAGCAGCACCTAAATTATCACTGCCGGAGTCTAATAATGGGAATTTTTTTAACTCTGCAGAGAACAACAGTAGAGCGATTTATGTTCTCAAGCAGTCGGCAACTGCCAAAATCTTCCAAGAGTATAAATACTGTAATGGCAGGCACTGATGTGCCAAAGTAAAAGCAAAAGATGCAACCCGATAGGACAAAGAAACAGGCAGGGGCTGGACTCCGAACGTCGTGCGCTAGGAAAAGGCACCAATTCCCTTCCTAACAAGAGAAGTTGAGAGAATCAAAGAGGAGTTGGATGCTTCCCAGAGACTAACAGTACGGATAGAGCAGCAGGGGTTACTGAACACAAGGTACTAGCCCAGAACTTTTCCAAAGTCCATACTGTTTGCAGTAATACCCAGCATTGGGGATAGCTTCATTCCTAAGTAAGACGTCTGATAGCTTCCACTGGCAACCGTCACCGCTAGCATGGGGATGCTGCTGGCAGTCCATACTCAAATTCAAGCAAGTGCCACAGAGCACATTAACTCCTACTACTCTGTATCAGTCACAGTTAAGTCCCCCCACTGCCTGAGAACACTCACACGTGGCTGCACGCTCACCGACATGAAGGGGTGAGGGAGGGGGGGCACTATATAGCAACTCCCAAGGGAAGCCGTTAGGAAGCATTTAAGGAAACACATATGGTGCTCTAATATCTGAACGAGAGCCCCACAGTCTGCAAAGACCATGGAAGACTTTACAGCCTACCGACTGTAAATTCAGAAAGCCTTACTTCCAATGTGCCAGCATTGTGCTGACTTGTTCCCTGTGGGTCCAAGCTCAGCTCTGCAAATGCACCCCTGCCCTAGTGAGCGGGCTTCTCTAGGTGAGCCTCCTGTGTGTGCAGGGCAAGCAGAGGTCTCCAGCAGTGGGATCTGTTTAAATGCCTCTGTGGGAGGGTCTTAGAAATCACGCCCAAGTACTTTTCTCTGGACAGCTCAAACACAACACAGAGGTTTAAAGGAGTAGCCTTTGAAAAGTGAAACACTTTTAAATTCTTCACTGCACACGAGACCACCTTTATGACAACTGAACTCTGAAATCCAGGTCACCCCCTGAAGATTGACTATGCCATCCTGATTTAGTTTACTCTTCCATTTAAATAAGAGGTCATTAAAAAGTCTGTTTGGAATGCGTGGATTTGAATCTTACCCAGCACCGTGACCAGCATCCCCACAGCCCTGACAGAATGCACAGCCATGAGGTGCAGCTCTGGGCCTCTCCCTCCTGCTTCAAAACCTGTGCTCCGCAGTAACTGCGGCACTACGGGAAGAGCGACAAACGGGGTGGCGCTGAGAATTATGGCAATTATAAAACCTCCTTACAGACTGTCAGATCCACAGCCAGCATTAGCAGGGCTCAGCTACACCACTGGACCTGAAGAGCCCAGGGCTATGATGAGGCCTGGGAGCTCACTAAAGGAGACCGGGAGAGAAAAGTAAAGGCGATCTGGCCAGGAAATCAAGCACGTGAGTCTGCCCCTCAGCCCGGCTACTCGTTCTCAGTACACGCTAGGTGGAGAGTCACTGCCCAGGTCAGAAGCGGGAACCTGAGGCTGCTGGTGACCTTTAAAATAACTGCAATATGCCTGTGTGCTTATTAACACAGTGTGAGCAGCGTGTGGAACCATGGCCAACAGACATCTCAGAATATGCAATGGCGCTGGATCACAGATCACACAGTGCTCAGGTCCACGGTGACTCACCCCGGACCTATCCTACACTCTGCAGTCCTTTGTGGCCACTCAGACACATGTGGGACAAAGCTCAGGAAAATAAGAATCTATTTAGTGATTTCTTTGTAGATGTTTCAAGTGTGAAGGGGGAAGGGAACCCTTTATCTGTCTTTAAATGAAAAGGGAAAAATACAGGAAGTCACCCGGAGGCATACATATACATGCATACCAGAGAAACCACACACACACACACACACACACACACTTGCTGTCTAGCAAATCAATCGAAATGCTGTGGCGAGGCACAAAGATCCCGTTGCTAACATTCTGAGTTGCTCGCACCTTCCTGAGATTAGAGGCCAAGGCTGCTTTCTACACTGCAGACTAAGCAACCAGTACCCAACTAGTACCCAGGAGTTGGTATGTGTGTATTGAATGCATAAAAGACTGAGTGTGTGGGTCGACCTATCCAAACTTGCCCCTCAGCTAGGTCACATGGCCTCGCAGCAGGGAAGTAGCCTGCAGGGGGCAGCCCTGCTCAGTGAGCACCAACAGACCACAGACTGGCTGCCTTCAGGAGCAGCTTCCTCACCTCTGTCACTGAGCAGGAGTCCAAGGTCAGGCTGCTGACTTAGGGGGGCTCTTGGAGGAGCTCTCATCCTGGTTCCCAGGCTGCCTTCTCAGACCGCAGGGCACCCTCACTAGACAGAAGGGGGGCTTGCTCTCGGCCAGTCTTGAAATGGCACTAATCCTATTCACACTTCGCCTTGGGATTTTATCACATGCCTGAGGTACCTCCTCCACTCAGGATCACTCAGGATCACTCAGGACCAAGCCTCCAAGCCTCCAAGCCTCCCCTACCACGGTTCACTATACCTTCTGGAACCCTGAGCCTAGCATCACTTCTGTCAGGATCTGTCACCATGACAGGAAATATACCTGATAATCTGAGGCTAAGGTTCTGGGACAATGCATCAGTTTCTGTCCTGGGTACAGTAATGTTCCTCTTCAGACAATGTCGACATCCTGATCTTTGGGAATGTCACCTGACACAGCGAAGGGGATTCTGACAATGGGGTCAAGTGAAAGGTCTTAAAATGGAGGAAGGGTGATCTTGGATGATGGGGGAGAGGAGAAATACTGACTATAATCATAACAGCTGACAGACAAGCACTCAATAGCTATACTGCACTGGAAGAACGGGCGGCTGGAGTGATGTGCTGGAAGGTTAGAGGGTGGAGGATGGGGCTGGGAGCCAAGGGACACAGGCAGCCGCCGGGAGCTTTAAGAAAGGGAGGAAAATGGGTACCCCGACCCCCACCCCCACCCCAGAGCCTCCAGAGGGACCACCCCTGCTAGCCTCTTGACTTCAGCCCAGTGAGATGAACACACCTTCTGACCTCTATATCTGCAGCACAGAAACTTAGTTTGTTTTAAGCCAGTAGGTACATGATGATCTTTCACAGCAGTGACAGGAAATGAATACTAAGTAAATAGGGAAGGACCATGCGACAGATACTGCGTATACGTGTACCGTCCGGTTAGTCAGTCTCAGAGTGCCTGGTGATGACGCACACGTTTAACTGGCCCCATCCCTGATCAAGAGAAAAATATGAAGGACAAAACCCAGGGGAGGCTGGCCAAGCAGCAATTACACTTGGAGAAAAAGGAGCCTCGTGCACTCAGACAATCAGCTCTGCAGGCTGAAAAGATGGTGTCCCTTGCCAAAAATCTGACTTGGCTCCTGGCTGAGACGTCTCTTGGAATGGATGTGTTACAGCGCTCCCCGATGTATCCAATACTTAGTTTGGTAACTGTACATGAACTCAGAAGGGAAATGTCTTCACTAACTGATAAAGCTGTGATGGTATGGGGTTTGTTTTGTTCTGATTTTTTTTTTTTAGTACACTGATGATCTCTTGGCCAAGACAAGCTTCTTAATCCCAGCTGCCGAACTGAGAGAGTACAGCTGGTTACTCTACAACACGGCCACACAGAAGAGAGAGCACCGCAGTTAGAGGACAAGAGGCTGGGGGACGCCAAAGTTTGGGGGTTCGTCCTTTCAGACATGAGCGGCTAACAGGGAGGCCCCTCCCATTTGTTTGTTTTTTCCTCTTCCCATTTTTATATGTGTGCATGATGTGCACATATTGTATATGTTTGCACGATGTGGGCACATGTGTGAATGTGTGTGTGTATGTGTATGGAGGTCCACGGCTGCTATCAGGAAACATGCCCCATCGATCCTCTACCATATTCACTGAGGCAGGGACTCTCAATCAAACCCAGAGCTCGCTGATATGCCTAGTCTCACCCTCTCAGGCTGAAACAGCTGGTGGGCTGCTTGGCCCACTGGCACTGACTATGACGATTTGAACTACGGCTCTCATGCTTACAAAGCAAGCATTTAACCACTGAGCCATGTCCCCAGCTCCTTGGGGGTCCCTCCTTTGGAGAGATTATTTTCATCCTTTGCTTCGTGTCATGAGGAAAAGCTTCCAGAATCGAGGTGGGACTTGCAATTTGTTTTATGTCCTATGGTTTAAGAAGAAAGCACCCAGTTCACGTAAGATTTCTGCATCTCCCTCTGAACTGGTTCCATGCTGAGGACAGACCAAAGGCTTCGAAAACTAAAGGCCACCAGCAAGAAACCACACAGTCCAAGAACTGACAGCAGTTCTATGTGTGAATCCTCAACACAACTCCCCAATGGGATTCCTGGATCAAAGAGGAAGCCCCTCCCACACCCCTTCCTACATCATTTCCGCTTCTGAGCCTCTGGATACCACTGTACCTTATACAGGTCAATACCTGGCGAAGACTCTAGATATGACCACCAAACCGCTGCACAGTACACAGTCCAGTTCCTCAGCATCAGGCTCCCTTTCTGAACACTGAAGCTGACATCTGAAATCCTCTTGGCACCCCTAATGAAAAGCTATCAAGAGCGCTAGGATGTTCCGTCTACTAAAGGGCTTAAGACGCTCTCCTTCTCTTCCAACCTTCAGGGCTCTTTCCTACAGCCATGAGGTTATTTTCTTCCACAGCCGTAAGCACCCTTATCCTAAAGGGCTCTACGGTATCACACTTCTGTCCATTATTTGATCCGTGTAAAACAGACACAGAGCCAGGGATGGTGGCGCATGCTTGGGACTCAGCACCCAAAGTCAGCCTAAGCTACAGGACCTCATCTTAACAGGCAAATGTGGAGTCACTGAGATGGCTCAGGAAGTGAGAGCGCTCACCATCATGCCTAATGGCCCCAGCGGGATCCCAGGGAGACCCACATAAGTGGAAAGAGAAGTGGCTCTTAAAGTTACCCTCTGACCATTTGCACACACACACACACACACACACACAAATAAATGTAACTTCAAAATGTTTGAAGAGACAGAGAAGTTACAGTCTCTATATTTTACAAGCGAAGAGCCTTATATTTAAAATGCTAACATGGCCTGCCCTAGGTCACTAAACAAGCTGTCATTCCAATAGTTTTCTTCCTTCTCTGTCCCAAGAGCCTCCAGTCAAGGTGCCGACCTTCTGGGTGCTGATAAACTTACACACCAACACTGACTCATTCTTGCATATTCCGGGAGAGGGAAACTGCAAACCTGGACATTTAGTCTTAATACAGCAGGCAGCCCTGCAAACCAGCAGTTATGTGAGCAAGTGTCCTAATGAAACAACTGTGATCTGATTCATGCAAGGACTAATGGCCCAAGTCCCTCCAGTCCCCATCTGTGATATCCCTTTTGATCCCAGACTACAGAAACATTAACCAGCCAGCCTCATTGGATGTTGGTTTGGTTTTTTTTGGGGGGGTGGGGGGTGTTGTTTGTTTTGTTTTGGCTAGATGATGGTACTATCTGACCTCTAACCAAAAGGTGGGAAAAATACTTTCAAACTAAAGACTAGCCAATGCCTACCACAGTTATTCAAAACGATCAAAAAGATGCTCCTAGGACCAAGGCGCAGCCCCTGTAGCAGCCTCGGGAGGGCTTCCAAAGCACAGAGCTTGCAAACACCAAATTAATATAAGGACGCATTTCGGGGCTTAGCATCCACTGCAGAAATGGCTGCGGGGTAAGTGTCTGCAAGGCACCCAGATCTCCATCCTGAACACCTGCACAGACACGGAAGGGACTGTCTGCGTTGCCCGTGAGCTGCAGGACGTCACCTGGCCTGAGTCACCCAGGCAGGAAGAGGTGAGCAGTTTGAAAACTAGGTCATGCCTGCTTCCAGAGTCTCAACTCCTCACCTGCCCCTCTCCAGACTGAAACGCGCCACCAATCAAGCCCGCCCCGCCTGTCAGCAGAGCTATTTTTGGCATTGATACAGTTTCACTACATGGGAGCCAGGCTCATCTCAGGAGCCAACGAACGCGCGGGAGAGCTCCAGTGTGGCGTTACGAGCTCGCAGATCTGGGGGGAAGGCGTAAAGCCCAGAATCACCAATCCCTGGCCATTGTTTCCCAGCCTCTCGAGCCCCAAGGTGGGCTAGCAGCACTGAGCTGAGTGGGTGTCCCTCTTCCATTCGGGGACCAGGATATGAGTGTGTGGGGGGGGGGTGCTAAGCAAGGCAAACAGACAGGAAGCCTAGAAGCTGGGAAGTCAGGCCGACTTCTCTATGAATTGCCTTTTGATAACAGGATTGAATATGTACTTAGAGTAACGGACACTTTGAGATAAATTAACTTCTAAGAGAAAGGGACATTTTGAAAATTAAATTATACTGCATGGAACGAGCAATCAATCAGCAATCAATATGTATCTGATAGCCGTGCATACAAAATGAAAAGGCAATTCATAAAAGAATAAGTACAAACGGCCAGACATGAACTGCTCCATCTCGGGTATAATCGGAGGCATGAGGATTTAATTGACAGGTTTTTCTTTTCCTTTATGCCCCTTCCCAAGACTGGCAGGAACACGGAGCAACAACTGGCAATCAGACTGGTACAACAATTGAGGGGCGCAGTGTCACAGGTCGAGATATTAAGATCAGTGGGTGAATCCGTCGAGTCAGCAATTCTCCTTGCGCAAAATAAGGCTGTAGAATGTCACAGATGGGTACAAACATTTAATTGCAAAATGTCTGCCTCCATTCTGCGGCTATTAAAAAGCTGGAATCTACCCAAATGTGCCACACTGGGGAAATAGCTGCAACCATATAATGGAATAGTATGCAACCATTTAAGAGGTGGAATATTTAACAGCAAGGAAAGATACATCTCACAGCCCAGTAAGGGGGGAAAAAATCACAAAAGAAAAGAGGAAAGCCACTGCCTAGGACCACAGATGCTGAATACTAGTGGTACGCTTCCAGCTGGTAAGGATTTGGAGTTGTTCTTTTTGTTTTTTGGTTTGGTTTTGTTTGTTTGTTGTTGTTTGGGTTTTTTGTTTTTTTTTTTTTTTTGTAATCTCTATTTTCTACATTTTCCATAGACGATACATTCAATAAAAAATCTATTTAAAACCATTTAAATGAGAAGATACAGAAAGCTAATTCCATGTAACACTCTGCTTGATGGCCCCTGTCCCTCACAGCTCCACGCCCACCCCTGTCTGCCTCTAAGCCACCATGAAGAACCCCAAGCAAGCACTCATGCCCTCACCCATGATCCAGCCCGGGCTTAGAAACCGCATCTGCCACAGCCCGCCCCACAGCTCCACACTCCCAGGCCTGGTCCCCAGCCAGGCAGGTCAGCCCCACCCCAGGCCTGCTTTCAGAGTGAGCTTGACAGGCTGTGTGCAGTTACTTCTCAGGTGAGGAAGGGAAGGGGTGCAGCGCACCGAGCCCCGGGCAGGAACTCACACATCTTCTGTACCAGTCCAAGGGCTGTGTGAGCTTAGGCCGCTGACCTGACCTCTCTGTTCTCTTACTCTGGCACCATTTTGATACAGCTACAAGCACTGAGATGAGAATTTTAAAAGACAGACAGCAGAGTCCTTCTATCTAAAATGCCTGCCTACATGATATTTTAACAATGCATAAACACTAATCTGGGATCACTGAGTGAAAAGACAAGAGTGGGAGACATGGTTTGAAGTTTCTTTACAGCCACAAATGAACGCTGGCTATCTTTGTTTCTGTGAGATCTGTTCAAACAACGAGCCTAGCTCTGCTCGCCTTGCCAATCAACCTCCACACAGTGAAGGTGAGGCCCCAGTGAGTCTCCTGCCTCCCCTCCCTCTCACCTTCCTCCCTCCCCACCCCTCATCACCATCTCTTATGCACACAGAGCATCTAGATCTCCTTAGAATCTAGGAAGGAAACGTGACTCCAATGGCAGCGTCTGAATACAGAGTATAACATATCCAAAAGGAAGGAGAAGCCAGATAACCTGATAGACAAACACCGGGACGGAACAGGCAGCGCAGTTTGGCAAATCACTGTGGGGGCGTTATTTGCTACATCAAGGGAAATGATGGACTTCTTGGTAACCTATGGGTGCTTTACATTAAGAGACCCTAGAAAGAGGCCCCTGCTCACCAAATGCAATTTTGGAAAAAGTTGAGAACTCATAAGGGGGCATTGTGCATGGCTGAAAAGGCACAAGACAGGACAAGACTGCTTCACACAGCCCACACGACAGCCAGGGGCCCCGCCTGCCAGTGTCGCCTTTATTATCAAGTCTGCAGTAATTCCCAAAAGTCACCTAGGTTTAACAATTTATTTCTTAGATAATGAACACATCTGCGCTTGAGCAAACCGAACGTCTTCACTGTGGTAAAACAGCTCTGGGACAGATACTCACACTCGCGGCATTTGTAGGCTCGCCCATGTTCAAAAGGCTGGGAGAAGTCACTGAGAAGGAACACAATACACACAACAGTACATAACAGAGTTTCATTCTGTCTCCACTTAAAATCTGAAAATAAATAGTTTATAAAGCCAAGCCTAAGTCCCTTTCTTCTGGGTCGCAAATGACCTGCTCAGACTTCAATAGTAATATCCAACCCCGACTGTTCAGAGACTGGCTGCCTGTTTCACAGTCTGGCTGTTGTGACTTCTTACTTAAGAAACAGATACCAAATCCAAAAGGACGCATTTTCTTCTAGTAACAGAATGCATAGCTCATAAACAATCTAATTAAAATACATTATATCACACTAGATAAGGCTGCTGGGCAAAAAGAAACAAACAAACAAACAAATAAGGTCACTGAGGCATTCTAAATGAACCTTAAACACAGGCATTAATATTTAAATATTACAATCCCCACTTAGAAAAAGAAATCAGATAATTGATAGGCCGGCACACTGAGAGCCGATAATGCCAAGAAACACTGTCCTTGTGTAATTTGGCGGAACAAGCCGCTCCGGCATACAATGGGCCTCTGTGCTAAATGGACCTCTTCATCTTTGGCATTTTATACAAACAAAACAAAAACGCAAAGCCAAGAGGGAGAAAGATGACACCGGCCCTAGCCTTCAGCCAGGGCTCCATCACTGAGGTGGGCATGTCCTAAAAGATAGGTGAGGGAAGGAGAGGGCACTGTTTAACAAAAGGGAAAGCCAGGCTAGGCAACCAGGGACTGAAAAACCACTGAAGTTCAACGATCTCGAAGGGCAACAGTGCCCTCTAGTGGACAACAGAATAAACTAGAGAAACATGGCTGCTCTTAGGTTAATTACAGAAACAGCAATGCTTGGGTTAGGACTCATACTGTGCCATTCCATTACATAAAGGCAGGGAAGAATAGAATCACTTTAATTGGATTTTATGTAGAACCATTTCCAAGTTTGCATGTGACATACCACCATACCTTAATAAGGGAAAAATCAGATCTGTGAACATTTTCTTTAAATTGGTGGTTTGAGCCACTTCGTCATGAAGCCTAGCAACACGAAATTATTAAACTGACACTATAAAAATGTGAAAGCCCAAGTGCAAATATGGAATTAACTGGGACCTCAGGGGACAGGCCCTTCTGAAACTGTCCAGAGGGGTACCTGTGGACACAATACACGAGTATAAACTAACTGGGGGCCTGTGACGAAGAATACACACTCTCTATACCTACTCTGCTCCTACCCATGGTCAGCCAACTTCACCACAGCCATCACCACAGCATTTCTAACTGGCCCCTGGTTTGTGTAGTTAGCTTCTCAAGGGCTATGATATCTAAAAATATTCACATGTGAAATGGCTGTTTGACTCATAAAATAATAACTTTTAATTTTTGTGTAATGACAGTCAAGGACTTTTTTCAATACTGTCAAAAATCTCAAGTTTGCAGCAGGTGTGGAGAAGGCTGAGGCAGGAGAACTTCCCTGAGTTGTAGGCTAGTCTAGGCTAAGTAAGGAGACTCTGTCTCAAAGGAAAACAACTTCTGATAGTTTCTCCAAAGGAAGTAATTTCAAATTGCTTTAGCATACAGCTTAGAGAACCTGCTGCAGTCTGGAAGGGAAGCAGCGAGAGAAGGGAGAATTTACTCCAGGCAGGAGTCCATCACAATGACAACGGTCAAGACCAAAGTGTGCCACTAGCTTCACGTCAGAGCCCCAGCCGTCATCAAGGGACAGACCCTCTAGGCCAGCACATGAAGACGCTCTACTGTTAAGACTACTGCAGGGCTTGCAGCAAGAAAAGCTCGTGCTTTTACTTCGCTCTAAAGATGACAAGTTGAGGGATGCCTGACACCTTCAGTGTGTGCCTCTTTCATCTCTGAGTATGAACCTGGTGTATGTGTGCGTGCGTGCGTGCGTGCGTGCGTGCATGTGTGTGAATCTCTACAACAAGGTCTGGGGTGATGATCACAATAATATACTCTAAGAGAAAAGCTAGTTTTGCTTTTGTTGGTCCTCTGGCTTAAAAATCAAAACCAGGCCATGCTATTTCAGAGGGAGACCATGTGTGATGCAGCCCGACATTATAAAGGTCCAGAAGGGGAAAGACCAAGCTCAGGAAGAAAGTTAAAATCAAAGCTGAACCACTCCAGGCTTCAGACTGGAAGAAGAGAGCTCTGCCTTTAATACCAAAAACCGGATTGTCTGATGTACTCACAGCTGCTATCAGATTTCCAACAGTTTGCCAAAAGCCTGACCATTCCTACAGAAATACAATGGCAGTATATTGATCTTTATGAAGCATCAATCGTATGGAACTCAAATGCTCCTCTGACATAAAGATGAGCAGCTGCTGTCCCACTCAAGGGACACGTGACCACCCGTGTTAGAACGTGCTGCCTGACCAGCAAGCCAGCCTGAAGGTCCAAGGCTTCCACACAGTTCTGTGCACTCACAGCCAAATCTGGTCTCGGACAGATTTAGCTTAGGAAAATCCTCGGGCCCCAGGAAAGTGGGAGACTCCCTAGTCTAAAGCATCCCCTTTCCTGAGATTTTCCAGGACTTAGATGTGGTCATCTCCATGTTGAAGCCGTTTCCTTCTTTTTTTACAGAATCAGAGCCAGCCAGTGTGTAACTCCAAAGAGCCACAACCTCCTGCCCCTCCTGCCCAGCCGTGCTGCACACAGGCCAGTGAGCTCCTCCCTTGTCTACTGGGTAGCAGGCTCCGGCTCTTGATCTGCTAGCGGCAGCTCTGGATGAAGGGATGGCTCACCCCGGAGCCCGAGATGCTGTTCTCCACTGAGGTCCACAAGCTACAGCTTTCAATCTAAAAGTCTTCAGGTTCAGAAAGCTGGTTAAACAAAGGTCAAGAGGAGAAGCGTGTTAGTTCCTGAGGTGACAACATTCTAATCTTGCAGCTCACTAAGGACATAGGAAGGGGTAGATAGATAGTGGTGGGACAACCCTTCCAGCTACTCATAATGTGCTGGGTGCACTCTTCCTGTAGCCTGGGCATCCCCTTATCCCAACCTCAGCTAAACTGGCTGATACCAGATGCTGAAGCAACCCTGCTTTGGGTTCAGCTGGACCACCCAGTGCAGTAAGAGTAAAGGCTTCGAGTGCAGGCCCCACAGTAAAGACTTCGGGAGCCACTTGATCCCTACTATAATTATTCAACTTCTGCTGATACCCTAAATATGCATGACTGTGTTCCAATGGAAAACACCTATAGAATCAGGTAGGTCAGATTATACCCAGGGGTTGTAGGTGATCCACATCCAATCCAGAAAGCTGAACTCAGTTGGTAGAGGTAAAGTCAGCTCACAACTGTAAAGAGAAGGACTGGGAACTAAGTGTGGTGGGTGGACACATCCATAATCCTGGTGTGTGAGGTATGAAGAGCAGGAATTGGAGGCCAATTCCTAGTCACTTACTCAAGGCAAGGACACAAAGCAAGACACTATCTCCAAAACTAATGTTTTTCACACTCCTACTGTACTTCTGCATTGCCTCTGAATCCTCCTACAGTCCAGAACCATCCTGACCTTTCCTTCCTGCTTGGAACTGAGAATTATTCAACTGCTGTAGTCCAATCAAGTATAAACATTCAAAAGTTAGTTCTGCATTGCTTACGGACAACATGAGAAAATCAGGGAGAGAACAGTCTGCTCAGAGCTCCTATCAGAGCCCTGAGAGAACCCAGTTTGTCAGTCAGGGAGCAAGCATCTCCCTCCACCTCTCCTACCTCCCACATGGAGGGGAAGTGTGGTAAAGATATTGCCCCAACTGCACTCTCGGGCAGGGCAGACAAGGTGTCTGTCCAGTCATGGGGAAACTGTGCCCAGCATCCATTCACTCAGCTTCACACACTGAAGACTCAACTGTTGATCCACAGACAACAGTCTCCCTGCTGCAGTCCAAAGAAAGGAATGCTAATGACCCGCAGAGCTCTCCCAGAGGGCAACGGCAGGAGTCTTGGGAGCAGATGCTCACTCCACCCTGCATTGCACAGGCAAAAGAAAGCAGTAATAGCAATTTATAAATGGACAAGCTCAGGAGAAGGAAGCCTGGTATCTAGAAGCCACAGACTACCTGGGCAAGGACACTTTCCAAGGCTGGCTTGAAGGACAAAAGCCAACTGTTATGACAAGCAGCCCAAGCCTATCAAACTCCAGCCTCTTTATGTCCAATCTACCTGCTGAAGAGGGAAGCTGAGTTGTATGCACTCGACTGGAATCTGCAATATATTATCATCCCAAAAATTAAGAATCAAAATCTTCAGCACTAGCAGAGTCATGCTTGGTGGTATGGAGAGGAAGAAGGAGTGACAGGCAGTTTCCTGAGAGGAAGTAAGGTCTGGAAACACTGCTGGCCTTCCTGAAGCCTTCTCCAATCCACCCTCATGACTAGCCACACTGGTGGGACCACTCACACCTCCTGCAGTGTCCACAACTATGGGCACCAGAAGGAAGTGTCAGAAAGAAGGGCAACAGTGGAGAGGCAGCCCTCCGCCTTTGCTCCTAGGGTTGGGGGGTCGTTTGGATACACACATTCTTTCCTCACACTTCAGAACCTCCTTCTCTCTCACTATCAGGATCAGCCAGACATGAATCTTGTCCCATGCTCTGACACTGCAGACCTCTGAGGACAGCAGACTTAGTCAAAAGTCTACTAGCACACACCAGACAGAACGCGCTGCCTGGAACCATCACATACCTCACTGATTGAAGCAAGCCTCTCCTGAGGGCTGTCGGGAAGGTCGCCTGGTTAACAAGCACTGGCTGCTCATGCAGAGAAGCCAGGTTGAATCCAAGTACCAACATGGCGGCTCACAACCATCCCTGGATGACTCCAGATCCAAGTTATCCAAAAAGCTCTCAGGACTCCAAATGTGGTGTGCATACATACATGCAGACAAAATACTGATGCTCATGAAATAAAATAAATAAATAAGAAAAACTGTCCAACTAAAAGACCAAGGGAATGAGATCATTTCATTCAGTTCCTAGTGAGCTAAGTGTTACATAAACAAAGGGAAATTTTCTTAAGTCCTCAAATCCTTTTCTAAAAACTTACTCTACAGTGTCCTGGGTCCACATCCAGAGCCATACTAATGCATCTTGGGTGCTGGGGAGGGAGCCAGGCATTACCACTAGTGGGGAGGGAGCCATCCACTATCACTCGTGCTGCAGCTCCACTGACAGCATGAGAATTATCCAGACTCCAACCCAAGGCAGACATTGGAAAGGTTAGACTGCATGTATTCTGGGCTCACAATGAGGTCTGGGAAGTGATTCTATGGAAACTGCTTTCTATTTACAAAACAAAAAACAAAAAACAAAAAACCTTTCCCTTAGGAGGAGTATGGTCAGGAGACCAAAGAGATGGCAGAGTCAAGCTCTGAGAACCTGCCACTCTGCAGAGTGGCTGATCCACTGTGGTACCTCACCTCCTCTGCTTGCTAGAGGAGTCCAAAATCAGGAAAGAGAGGAAAATAGACTAAAGCTCATGAGAGAGACCATGAGGGGGCACTGTGACAGGAAGACAGATGGACAGAGAGAAAACTGACAGAGGACAAGCAGAGGACAAACAGATGCAGCTCTACTCTTTAATCTGAAGATACATATCCTATCCCAAAGCAATTCAGACACTAATGTCAGATGTCAATGGACCAAAACAAAATAAAACCCCATCCCTTGAGATGGCACAGGTGCCACCCTCAGTGCTGCTACTGCAGCAGCCCAGGAAGCCACTGACCTCACCATGGTCACTGTGGTTAAACAGGGGCAATTAGGAGGGTTACTGCAGAGGTGAAGACAAGGACAAATTCTCCAGTTTTATGAAGAAATAGGATATGGTTACCAAAAGAAAATGATAGGCTCTGTGACCAGTGGAAACCTGCAGCACCCTTGGATCCAAAGTCACAATCTGCTGCCGTCCAGGATCCCATTACCAATCAATTTTGGTTTGAATAAGCCAGGTAACTGGAATACAGCCATGCACCACACGGGCCAGGTCAAAACCTCTTGGGCAGAGCCTGCCGTTTCCGGCCCCTCAATACCAAAATAGCCACAGCCTTCTGCTGACGTCTCAGCTCGAGCCTCTTCAAGGTCAGGCCCACAAGCCTCCCACTGCGACACTGGGATGGAGACGGAGCGTGGTCTTAACGAGACAACAGCTGAGAGAGCCGCAGAGCCTCTTTCAACTGGAGAGTCACCACCATCTCATTACAGTCACATTTAAGTGGAATTCTCTGCAGCACTCACAAACAATAAAGAAATAAGATGACAGTAAGCTACAGGCCTACCTATTCCTGAACTCGCTCCAGTAACCAGGACCACCTTGCCTGTGAGGTCCCGGCCCTGCAGGATCTCCATGGCGGTGGTGCTCCCATCGTATCTCTGTCTGGTGGTTGGCTTTGTCGGATTATCATCCACAGTAAATGCCAGTCTTGGATCCAAGTAGGTAGTTCTTTTATTTATGTGGCTGCAAAGAACAGGGAGAACATTGAACTCTATACAGCAAGGACCAGCATCTCTAAGTACACTTCAGGCAAACACCATTGTTCATTCCCAAAGGCTTACTGCCAAACACTCAGAGACCCAGAACCCATCTGACTGGCCTTCTGGCCTTGGAAGGATGGTATTCTTGCCTGAAAACAGAGCAATGGAGGCCTCTCAGAATGACCTTGAAGGTACTGGGACACAGTAGGCCTCTTGAGTACCACAGCAGCTTGCTGAGGAGGCTCTGAATTTCTACTGAATTCACGTTAATGTAAATGCATCTATAAGATCTGTCAGCCGCCCTAGTCAGTAGATATCCATGTAATTTCACTGGCCTGTGCAAAGGCCTATACACACTGGTACACAAGGAAATGGAAGTGATCAAAGTCTTAATAACTATAAAGCAAGCCAGAGTGCAAGGTTCCAATTGTTTGCATTTTAAGACCATAGCCAAGCTACCTGTAATTAGCACTGAACTTCTGGTTTGAAATTAATCTAGAAACATTAAAATATACTGGTACATGCAGATTATTAAATAACTCCTTTTAGTACCATTTTTACATTTTAAATGTATTCTTGGGCTGTCAAGAAGGCTCAGTAGGGAAAGGTGCCTGCTACCAAGCCTGATGACCTGGGTTCAATCCCTAAAACCCACATGACAGAAGAAAACACCTCCAAGTTCTCCTGGTCCGCACGCGCACACACACACACACACACACACACAATGTATAAAATGTAGTACAAAAGTTATGTGCATTTTTGAGATTTGAGATAATGACCTTGAAATGTTATAAGAACCCTCCTGAAATGCATGGATATTATGATTTAAGGTGTATGTATCTGAGCGTCATGACATAGCCCTGAGACTCAGGAGGCTGAAACAGACAGACTACGATTCCAAGGGCGGCCTGAGCAACTTTGTGAGACCCTGTCTGACAACACTGACACTTGGCAGTGCCGGCTGGTGCTGCTGTCTCCACTCCCCTGGGATGCCGCCTTGGTAGCCTGTAAGTGCCTACCAAGCACTGGTGACAGTACTTGCCCATGGAAACAAAGTTCCACTTCCTTTTTCTCAAGGCCTCTTTGTGCTTACCCCAGCACACCTCTACAGCAGGCTGGAGAAAACCTAACCTTGCTCTAGCTTGCTTCCACAGTCCATGCTCAATTTTCATTAGGCCAGCAGCTGGCTGATTCAGTCTCCTGCCTGTTTCTAAAAAGTCTTACTAGGACACAGCAACGGCCATTATTTTTGTATTAAAACAGGAACCATGTAGTGCCATAGCCTAAAACATATCTGATGCATTACACAAATGTTTAGCTGATCCTGTTCTAGAGCAGACCAGACAACCACAAGCTTCAGAACTCCCTGAAGGGCACTGGCTGCCCCTCGCCACCACAAACACACCCCACACTGAGATTCAGATGTAGGGGTCTGAGGATGTATCGACTATGTTCCCAAGAGCTGCCAATGATGCTGATGGGAGAATCCCATCTTGGAAGCAGTGCTCTGGGCCCGTGAGGAGGAAATCACTCCTGAGGACAGCTTTATGGGCATGTGTATGCACAGGAGGAGTCTGGCCACACGGGGCCTAAGAGTTTCTACAGTCAAGTCATCCAAGGAAAATACAGAAAGGGATATTTGCAGCAAAAGACTATAAAGAAATGATATCCCTGTTTTGATAAGGGAAAGGATTTTTATAAATCAAGGAAGAAGAAACCTTTATAATCTAATAGGTAGCAAAGACCATCCACCTAATCACCTGCCAGAGAGGCAGTCCTGCTAGGGCTGCTTAGACTCTCCAAAGCAAGCCCGGCCTACCTGCTCCCAGTGTGGAAAATGAAGCGGGAGGGAGTTCATTAGGTATGCTGACAAAACACACCTCCAGGCGAGCCCGTTGCTACAACTATCACTATCACTACATGGCTAGTAACAGGTGAGGGCTGTCACTGGAGTGCTAGAAATCTGGAAAATGAAGTTCCGGAGATGGCATGGCAGTTCTAGAGCACCCGCTGCCCAATCCTGAGGCCTGGAGCTTGGGACACAGCACCATTCAGCAGTCCAGGCACCCCAAGTTAGCACATCTGTAACTCCAGCTCTGAAGGCTGCAGGTACTACAGGCTCTCCGAGACTTACTGCCTTCCACCTGAGGTTAGGGAGAGACCCTGCCTAAGAGGAGATGTGTAGACTGACAAGAGAGGAGACCGACACCCTCGTACAGACACATCAATCAACCCTTTGTAAAAATGTTAGGAAGCCTCAGGATGAGCCGCTTAAAGAAGAAAATGAGGGAAAAGAAAGAAAAGTAGTAGTCCAATCAAGTACAGTGAAAACCTAAGGAAATCTTCTTGAAACTCACAAAATATCACGCTGTCTCTGAATAGCTAAGTTTTTGTTTAACCTTAAAGGAATGACAATTATATTATGTGCTATATTAGGGGTGTGCTTAGGGAATATCACACCACACAGTCTATGAGACAGATGAGTCACGTGTAAAGGGCTGGGCTGACCTGACCCCAAAGCCTTAGTGTACAAAGAAGGGTGGAAAACTGCAGACTAGAAAAAGAAAAAAAAAATCACAAAGCTCATAAAGGGGGTTGGCTACTCCTGCTGGTAAAGCAGGTCTATATGACTTCATATTTTCCTCTGGCCAATGTAGGAAATTGTATCTGGAAATTCCTCTTGAGAGTCAAACTGGCTATGCTTCTACATAGACACTTACTCAACAAAAAACACTTGTCCATTCTCGTCGGTCTCCTGCTCCCAGCCATATGGCAAATCTGAAACACAAGGACAATTAACGGTGTTATGTGCAGGGAATGAAGCCAAGTCACATCCCAGGGTCAGGAAAGAGGTTATCTCTTGTCCCTGGTCCCGTAGACCCTCTGGTCTGGTCCCATGCATCTAGGGTGGCAGTTAGAGGATGCCCAGCACCCCATCTGGAATCCACATTCTGCCTCCTGCTTTAACCAAAACTGTTACACTCTTGATCACTCTCACGTGTTCTCTCAGCTGCTGCTTTACTTCAGGCCTCTGCAGATGCTCCTATGAGCATGAATTCCCAAAGCTCACAGCCATGGCGCAAGTTCACCACACAGCAGCAGTGGCATGCTGACTGCCTTGCACCTGCTGTAGGGCCACCCGTCATTGTCACACACAAGCTCACCTGTCTTCACCTAAGCCCTGAGGAGCTTCAACCCTGTTTTCACTCAGTACTTTCACTCCATGGGTTGTGTACCTCCTCAGAAACATCTCTGTAGGTTTCCATAAAATACTGACATCTGCCTCCACAGCTTACACCAAGAGCAGTAACTCCCACAGTGCAACTGCAGAAAAGCCCAACCAGTCAGAGTCCCAATTGTCTCAGTAAACTTTGTTTAAAGCCATAAGACATCCTCCGACCATCTCAAGATCTTATCTTCTTCTGCCAACCCCCATTATGCTCTCAGACTGACAGCCTTGTTCCTTGGTGACCACCCACCAGACAGCCTTCCCAGAAAGACAGGGTTAAGTGCTACCTCACTACCTCTAACATCTTCCCTAGCTACTCAATGCTTCAGATAGTGCACTTCTACGCTTCGGACGGCATACAGACCTCCTGCGACTCGTTTTCTCTTGCCGGTTTTCGGATGTTCCCACTGGGTCTTTTCCTCGGTGTGACTGTAATAGAGACCCACAACAGAGTAAGTTAACGCTGCTAAAATGCAGTTCACTGTATTAATTGTATCTTTTCCTGATATAGCTGGAGTCATGAGAACAGACAGAAAGAAATACTCGAAGCAGGTTTGCTGACTACGTCAGGTCAGAGGCCCCAGGTTGAAGGTCAGAAGAATCACACCTGAAGGAATCTTGCAGCACAGATCACTGGGAGGGCAAGAGGGACAGGGTCCCAGCTAGAGTCAACTTTACAATGCTCTGTGAAGCACAAAGTTCTAGACAGACATTTGTATTCCTTTTCCCTTTATTCAAGGATATACTGACAATCTTTAATGTCTGGTCTATAACACTCATTTTAAATACTAAGTGTAGCTTAAATATTGCGTTGTTAAAATTTATTTTCCTTGTTCTTTTTTGAGTTTTGGCTTTTTGGTTTGTTTTGGTTTTGTTTGGAGACAAGATTTCATGTAGCCCCAGCTAAACTCACCATGTAGCCGTGGATGACACTAAATGCTTGATTCTGCTGTCTCTACTTCCTAATTACTAAAATTACAGACGTGACTTTTAAAATGTACATTCTGGGCTAGCAAAATAGCTCAAAGGAAAAAGTGCTTGTCAAGCAATCCTGAGGACCCAAGTTTGCTGCCTAGACCTCACGGAGGAAGAAGAGGTGCAGTTCCTGATTGCTGTCCTCTGACCTCCACCAATATGCCATGGCATGTATACAGGCACACTTTTACACACACACACACACACACACACACACACACATATTTAAATCTGTATTCTGACCCCAGGTTCAGTGTCTCATTAATCTCTGGGTCCTGGGTGCAGCCAAAAGGACGTTAAGAGTGTAGGGAGACAGTAGCACAGGTCACTTAGCTATGACAAGACGACCGTGGATCTGTGAACACTTGGTCTGACAAGATAGCCTCAATGCACAACTGTTCCACTGACTCCACCCCTCAGCTGTCACCTCTTGTCCTTTGCTGAATGGGGCTGTCTCAAGGACACTGTTCAAATGGTCTCCTGGAGCAATCATTATAATAAAATGGTGAGCTGTCATACATTCTACTGGTAAATTGTCACATGCTGTCCAAGCTTACTAAAAGCAGACTCTGTCTGGTATCAAGGAGGCTTCCCCTTACTAGGCTCCAGCGTGTTTATTTCACATGCCCTTCAAAAGCTCCCAAGAGACTAATGGGTCCCCAGTCTGTGACAGGAAGAGAGGAAAACAGCAGACAGCTAAGGGTATTAAAAAAAAAAAAAACACTCTGTCCTTGAACATAACTAAAAGATTCCCAAGTGGCTTCCCTCAGCTACTGTTTATCCCACGATATAAAAAAATGTCTGTGGCTAAGGGAAACATGGAGAACACGTACCAGGCAATGGGAACTCCACCATGGCCTCAGTCAGGGCTCCCACATGTGGGCTGACGTTGTACACACCTGACTTAAAGCTATTTCTCTCTCAGTTGGGCTCTTCCAGGCAGTTTCTGACAGGCACTGTGAGTGCTCTATTGATAATATTTCTATTGATAATATTTTGCCACCCACGGCTTCTCTCTATCTGCCACTTGCTATTTATTCCTTTACTTTTGCTTAATTCACACTTAATAGAGTGAAACACAGTGGTAATAGATCATTCTCCTTAAAACATGGACCAAAAGCTAGAATCACCTGTCACCAGTGACAGAGCATCCTAACATGTGTGAAACAGCCAGCGCTGAAGGAGGCTTTCGAAGATGACACTTGATTTCCTTAAATCCAGTCTCAAAAAGGGAGTAACTAACTGTATTACTTCATCACCAACCAACAAGATGCCACAGAAGATGCCAAGGCTCAAGAAACAGTGCTAAGCACAGGGGGCTGTCGCGGCACAGACTAGGATGTTCTCTACTGCTTAGACTTCACACACAGAGGTCCAGGTAGGAGCACCAAAGGCAGGACCCTTGGCATGTCTATGCCCTGCACCTCCTGCTCACACAATCCACTCATGTCTCCAGAGCCATCCGTGCTTCAGAAGACACAAACTCAGTGTCCCTCCCTGGCTCCGGATCATCAGCGGGCTCTAGAGTCAGAAAATAGAATCCGAGTCCTTGGCACAATTTGCTGAGAGTACAGAAGAGCCTCTTCAAACTGACTCCTTGCCTGCTTGGGGTCTCTCATCACACTGTCCCCTCCACCTGCCTGATTTCCTACCACCTGAACCCACCTTCTACAGCTCTCTGAGACACAGGGCAAGTGACACCTCTCCTAGGCGGCCTCCCCTCAACCCACACACCTCATGCTGGACACACTGCACTGGAACTATAAAATTACACGTCATCTGCCGGTCTGATAGCGCTCCTTAAGAATGACAGTCGTGCCACACTTAGCCAGACATCTCCAGTGCCCACCAATCAGCCTGGCCCTTAAGGACTCTTGAATGAATAAACTCACCAAAGTTTTTCTGTTTCCTGTTTCTTTCTATCTGGCCACCAGGGGCAGCAGTGAATAGCTTTGAGTACCTGCAAATCACATAGTTTACAGCCCATCCATGGGTAGACTCCAGGGCACAAGCTACTAACTTGATAATAAGGCAAGTTTTCTGGAACCAGGTGGGCTGGTGCAAACGTGTAATTCCATATCTGGAAGGTGGAGGCAGGAGGCATTAAGAACTCTATGTCATCCCGGTTCCATAAAAAATTTCTAGGTAAGCTTGGGCTACAGGAAACACTGCTAGACAAGACTGCAGCACATGCTATTAGCCCCAGAGGCTGGAGGATCTCTGTAAGCTGGAAGCCACTCTTGTCTACATTTTTTTTAAAAAGTTAATTATTAGAAACTCAAAATACACTTACAGTAATTTATTTTCTGAAAGCCAAGTGATAATATACTCTCGTGGGAAGCTGTAAGAAGATTGATTCGCTTAGCTTTTAAAAACATAAAGTCAGGTGTGTTCATGCACACACTGACCCCAGACCAGGAGAACTGGGAGCTCAACCTCAGCCACATACCAAGTTATGGCCAGCCTGGACTACAAGAGACCCTGCTTTAAAAATATTTTACAAGTGTGGCAGTGGTGGCGCACGCCTGTAATCCCAGCACTCTGGGATGCAGAGACAGGTGGATTTCTGAGTTTGAGGCCAGCCTGGTCTACAGAGTAAGTTCCAGGACAGTCAGGGCTACACAGAGAAACCCTGTCTCGAAAAAAAAACAAATCCAAAAAACCAAATATATATATATATATATATATATATATAAGAAAATAGAAGAGGAAGTATTTGAGAAGAAAATCAGGGAAAGTATACATTATTCTTGGAGATGATAAAGGGGATCATGAAACTTGGGAACTAGGAGGCAGACAGGCATCTTGGAAGGCAGACAGAGAGAGGGACCATGGCTAGGTAACACAAGTGGTGAACTTCCAACATGGCCAGCTTCTTCCTCACCCTCCTTACGTGAGACAAAAGCCTGGCATCTTAAAACAAAGTCCTTGAGGGCTTTTTCTCGTGCTAGTCAGCTGCTGCTGAAAAACTGGCCCAGCAAGCTCAAGGCCACATCTGGACATCTTACCCAACAGTTGTGGGCCAACCAACCACCTTATCTTTCTTCAAATTGACCAACTCTTAAATTAGGGCACAAAAACTCAATGACTTAAAACCAAAAAGGCCCTCAAGAAGAGGCTGGATTTTTTGGCTTCCAGAGTTCCCACTCTGTTTTGTAGTCGTTTTCTCCGCGTGTGTCTGTTGTGTGAATATGATTCTCCCCCCCCACACACACACACACACCACAAAATGCCTTTTAGCCTGGGGACTATGCCTGCTGCTGTTTGAGGTGTTGGAGATTTCTGCTACCTGTTACATTGCTAATTTCCCCTGCCTTTTAATTCTTTAACTGGCAGAGAAAAGAAAAAAAAAAAATAGCCTGATCAAGACTGTATCAAAACCCATCATTCTGTCCATTAAATATCTATTTGTTAAAAATGAATAGATTAGCCGGGCGGTGGTGGTGCACGCCTGTAATTCCAGCACTCTGGGAGGCAGAGGCAGGCGGTTTTCTGAGTTTGAGGCCAGCCTGGTCCACAGAGTGAGTTCCAGGACAGCCAGGGCTACACAGAGAAACCCTGTCTCGAAACAAATCCAAAAAAAAAAAAAAAAAAAAAAAAGAATAGATTTCCTCAAGCCTAGAGTCAGCTGCAGTAGGTTCTCTATGGAAACTCAGTGTCTGTACTTAAGACACTACCCAGAAACTGGGGGTTTGGAGGTGAGATTACACAGGCCTACATATACAGTGAGACCCTGTAAAAAGAGATGGATCTGTGAAAGTTCCGGGCCAGCCTGATCTACTAAGCTAGTTCCAAGCCAGCTAAGTTTGCATAGTGAGAGCCAGTCTCAGAAAAGGGAAGATGAGGGAGGGAGGAGGAGGGAGAGGCTACACAGGTAATTCCTGTATCAGACCTATACAACTGCAACTTTGTCACAGATACAGTCCAACTAACAGAAAATGCCTGCTGGGCAAGCGACCTACAACCCACTGAGTGCCTTGTGCACAGCACAGATTCATTCTTGTGTCAACAGATTCCACAGATGAAGAGGAGAAAACAGAAAGCCTGCTTTGAGTGGCCCCGAAGTCACGGTTAGAAATGGGGAAAGGCTCTGCTGAAGTTTCCAAAACTTCCCTGGGAAACCACTGTGAGCCACCCAGGGCATCTGCTTAAAAAATAAATACAGATCGCGGGGCCTCCAACTCAGATGCCCTTGGCGGGAGCTTGGCTTTGAAGTTTTCTCTGATTTCCTCTTTAGAGGAGTAAGACCACAAGTGCACGGTGCAGTGCCACCTAGTGAGCAGCAGGGGGCGTGCTGCGAGTGGCCAGGTGACTGGACCTTGACCCAGACCCCTTAACAACGGGGATCCTGGGACAGGTGGCTGGCTGGCAATTCGGATGCGCATGCCCGCCTGGCAGGGCAGCGCAGGGTCCAGGCCTCGCAGGACACAGCTCCCAGGAACGCCGCTCCAGGCCGCTTACTTGGCGTAGTACACCCAGCCGTCCTTGGTGGTTCTCTCCTCCCAGCCCGGAGGCAGCTCATCCTCACTGTCCGTGTCGTCCAGGCCCGCATAGCGCAGAGCTGCCATACTGGAGACAGAAGTAGCCGCCTGCTCTTCTCAGCAACTCACTCGGGCTTCAACCGCGCGGCGCGCGTCAGGGGCCAGACCGCTCGCGCCTGCGCACTGCTCGCCCTGCCGGTCCGCGGCTGCAATCCAGTTTCCTGGATTTGCGGCGACTGGCGGGAAAGGGAGGCAGAGCCCAAGAAGAGCGGTGGTGGGAACGAGGAAGAGAAGGAACGGCCGTGAGGCTGGAAGGAAAAACAGGAACGGCTCAGAAACTGGAATAAGCTTCCTCACCTCCTGGAAGAGGCGTGCTCACCATGCAGGACTCTGCACGTTGCTGGGCGACCCGAAAGCACTTCCTTATTGTTTTACCCAATCATGAATGAGTCCCAGAAGTGAGGTGTCCTGGGAAATGTAGTCCAAGCTCAACTGGATTGTACAGAGGGAAAAAAAAGGTGGGGGCGGGGGCTGTCTGATGAGATTGTTCTGACCTCCAGTTTCTTCCCATGGCATGCAGATGCACAACCTTGTGTTACCAATACGGCACGATACTGTGACATTGTCAAATTTCAAATAGGAAAAAGGAAAAAAAAATCTCACAGTGTTTAAAGTTTACGATATTTTTATTGGGCCGCATTTATTATTATCCTGAGTCAGGTGCTGCGGCGAGCCTCAAGTTGGACACACCTGCAAGAGAAAATGTCCCGACTTGATACCCTCCAGGTATTTTTCCATTCACAAGCTGGGTTGTTCAAGTAAATTTTAAAAACTACACTTAGAGAACTAAGAAATTCCACTATTTGGGAGGCTAAGTCAGAAGGATCACCACAATTTCACAAGTTCAAGGCCAGCCTAGGCTATAAAGTGAGCCAAAAATACAGAACGTACACATTCTCAATGCCTCCAGATTCTCAGTTAAGAGAGAAGAGTCTTCCATTCATAACCGGGTTCTCTTGTTCATAGGTATCACCTAATTACAAACTTGCAAAGTAGACTTTTAAAGCACCTGATTATAAATATCCTAGATCTACAATGTAAAGCCTACCTTCAGCTTGGCCTTGCTGAAGCAAGTTTCCAAAACATGTCCTTCTTATAACGTCCTTCCCACGCATGTGCTGTGGAGAAGTCCTCTGGCCCAGGACGGAGAGAATGTAGGCCTTCACGGAAAGAATGCATATGTTATGGGTAACCTGGGGACAGTGACAATGTTGCGTTTGCCTTTAAGACCGTTCCTGTGTGGGGGATAGCTCTCTCCTCTCCATAGTCCTTGGGGGCAGACACACTTTCCTGAACACATACAGTGAAAGCTAACTAAATAAAAACATTTAGTTAAGTTTTCTTTTTCTCCACATGTGCATGTGTGTGTGGTATGCATGTGTATGTGGGCACACGTGTGCACATGCCTGAGCTGGCCAAGGCTTTATAAGAAGAGTATCTTCCCTAACTGCTTATTCACTGAGGCAGGGTCCCAGTTGTTGATCCAGGGATCCCTGCCTCAGACTTCCCAGCACTGAGATTATAGAACGGCACCACACCCACCCTGGATGTCTGTGGTTTCTGAAAATCCAACTCGGTCCTTGCTACAGGAAGAAATATTAAAAATGGTCCCTCCATTTCTCCTGCCCTGCCAGGCCGCAACACCATGTCCCAGCAGGGTCCCGCTTACAGTTTTCTTAGCTGCTAAGCTATACTCTCCCTGCTTGCTCCCACAACCTCCCAGCTCTATTCCCTCTCCACCATCGGTGGACCCACATTCCAGTAACCAAGTACATCAAAACTCTTAAAGCTTAATTAACCAATCAGACTTATGTATCAATAAAAATCACAATTTACAAGATGCCAATATAGTAATTTAAGAGCCAATTTGATAAACAGCTTTATTCCAGTATTTCTAACCCTATAAAAATGTAGCTATTTGTGACTAGTAAATACCACACAGGTCCACATCCAAAGCCATCTTGGCTCCTCTCCCCTTCTCCTCCTATGACCTCTGTCCCCCTCCAACGCCTAGCTCTGCCTCTCTTTTCCTGTCCAATCACAGGCCTCCCACTGCACTAATAGGGTTGGACATGGAAAATCCTGCAGTAGGTCCTCCTGTTGGCAAGGCAAGCAGTTGAACCACAGAGCTGTCTCCTGATGCCAACCATTTAGTCATAACAGTGCTGCTTTCCCATTTGAATCCTGAGAGAGTATGTTTTTTGTCAAAGGCCTGTGCATTGTATCTGGTACAACTAGTCTACTTCATCTCTGCCCACCCTTTCACCACTCATCTTAACCCACTGACTCCTCTGATATGAATAGGAAATGGGATCGTGAAGTCCCCTGATTGTGCAGAGAAAATGAATAAGGTCAAAATGAAGAGTCTTTGTTTCTCTGGTGACCTGTAACCTCTACTCAAGGCATAAGGGCTTAGGTTGACCCTGGATTGCTCTAACAAAAGTCTCTCTTGCCACTTGCTTCTGGTGACATGGTATGAAGCCATTGAATATCAAAAATGTATAGTTTTCTGTTGTGGTTTGATTCAGAAATAGCCCCAATAGGCTCACGGTTTGACCAGCTGGTGGTACCATTATGGAAGTTTCTGAAAACTTTAGGAGGAGCTGGGTTACTTGGTGGGGAAGAACCTGGTAGGTATATTATCCCTCGCTGAATCTCCTCTCCCATCTCCTCTGCCTCTAATCTGTTTTCCACCTCACTATTATGGTTAGTTTTTATTTTTAGCTATACATTCAAAATCAAAAGTCATCTGGAAAGAAGGAAGAGCCCAGACATGATTAGCTCATACTCCTGACTATAAGGAATTGTCTTCATGTTCGAGGGTCCAGCTCAATGTAAGAGCAACTCTTCCTTGGGCAGGTGGTCTTGGGCTGTATTTAAAAAACTAACTACAAGTGAACCAATAAGCAGCTCTCTCCCATAGTCTCTGCTTCAGTTCCTGCTCCATCTCTTGCCCCAACTTTTTGCAGTGATGGACAGTTCCTGACCTGGAAGTATAAGGCAAATAAACCTTTCCTCCTGAGGTTGCTTTTGGTCATGGTGTCTCTTTTAGCAACAGAAAACAAACTATCATGGCCACAATGATGCAAAAGAATCTGCCCTTCCACAACTTCCCCACTCTCATCCACTAAGTCCTCGGAAACAATAAGCATATCATATTTTATCCATTAAGTTGGTTCTGTTGGGTATTTGCTTCACACTGGGCTGAAGCGCTAATACACAATACATCTCTAAGCAGAGTATTGGTTCCCATGATGGAATTCTAACCTTCTGGGAGGCCAGCCTTCTGCTAATACAGAACAATCCTATAACCTCGTAAATATAGTCCACCAAGGTGCTTCTGTCACTGACACCTGACTTCTCAACCTCAGCACTGCTGACATTTGGGCCAAATCATAGTTGAGCTGTCCTATGCATTACAAGACACTTAGCAGAATCTTTGTCGTCTTCCAATAGCATCACCCCTCCCAGGTATGAAAAAAAAAGTCTGTAATTCTAACCAAGCCTGTAATTCTAACACTCAGAAAGCAGAGGCAGGAGGATAGCTGCATGTTCAAATCCAGTCTGGGATATATAGTAGGACCTTGCCTCAAAATACTAAAAGACCAAAAAAAAAAAAAAAAAAAAGTATCCCTAAGTAGCTATTTGAGTTTCAGTTAAGAAGCATTCTTTAAGCCAAGATGGTGGTTCATGCCTTTAATCCCAGCAGAGGCAGATCTCTGGGTTTGGAATCAGCTTGATCTACAGAGTGAGTTTTGGAAATCCAGAGCTACACAGAGAAACTGTCTCAAAAAGCAAAGCAAAGCAAAACAAAAAGAATGCATTCATGTTTACGGTAAGCTAATAACATATTAACTTGTGTGCTAGGGCAAGTGTGATATACTAAGATTTATTTTAAGATGTCATGGAGCAGGTTTCTGGCAAGAGTTATAAAATAGCATACCCCTACACCCTTAGTGGTACAACACAGGCTCTGAATGCAGAGTTCTATAACAATATCCCATAGATTCTGAGACCTCCTGCAGGTCAGAGATATCTGCCTGGCTGTTCTGCATTCATATACTGATTATCTCAGATGATTAGTGTGACCTCGTCTTCTTCTAACTCTTCCTTCATCTTATTTGTTGACCTCTATTTGAAGACTCACAAAGAAAACTATGCAGCCATTAGCTGGGACTGTAGTTCGATAGTAGAGTATTCAGTTCCAAGTACTGATAAAATAAACATAGGACCATGGAGATGGCTCCATTGGTAGAGAATGTATAACGGTTAGTGTATTCATTAATATTCTATTGTTGTGATAAAACACCATGACCAGGCAACTTATAAAAGAAAGAATTTAATTGAGCTTATGATTTCAGAGAAATAAGAGTCTATGACAGTAGAGCAAAGGCATGGTGGCAGTCTGCTGGAGTTGCTGCAGAGAGCTTATGTCTTGACCCATAACTAGGAGGCAGAGAGCATATTAGGGATATAAGAACTTTTTGAAGCCTCAAAGCCTGCCCTTCTGACACACCTCCCCTAACAAGACCACACCTCCTAATCCTTCTTAAACAGTTCCACCACCTAGAGCCCAAGTATTCACACATATGAGTCTGTGGGGGTGGGGAACATCCGCTTTCAAACCATTAGGATGCCAGAGTTAGGCATTTAGAGTTTCTGCTTCACAACAGCACTTAGTCCCTTCTTCTACTTGCTTATCATTTCTGGCTCCTGGACTTTTAACTCTGACTTTGATCTAACAAGGATCTGTCTTCAAGTAAACCCTGGCAAAGAAGATTAGCACGAGCTTGAAGATGTGTGAGACAAAGCCAACAACCACAAATTCAAACCCTAAGGAGATTTTACAAACAGCTTGTTTCTGTAAAAACATCTGGGCCACCGTGGTTATTAAGTGAGGATTTTTAAATATCCAAGCTTGTGCTTACCAAGATGCACGCCAGGTGGCTCTATCGGCCTGCAGTTTAGAGCTTTAGATCCCAGCAAGGATGTCTGATTTTAAAAACCTTTGGGGTTTTTGGTTTTGTTTTTGTTTGTTGGTATTTGTTTTTTTAATCGATTACTTACTTCTTTCACTGGTAGAAATTTGCAAATGACAAAATGCACTCACTTCTGATGAATAAAATTTGACACCACTCAAAAGAAAATGTATGCAAGGGACAGGAATTTTAGTAAGCTCTTCCTGGAACCATCTTCCTCTAATGTATCAATACCAGGAAGTTGGTGATTTCAACACCTACCCACCCAATACCCTGAAGACCTGCTTTAACTTAAATCATGAGTCCTTGCTAAATCAAGCTTGCTGCTTTGGTGCCAAACTTCATATAAAAAAGAGAGCTGGAAAGCTTCCTGACTTTTCTGGCTAGCCCAAAAGAATGTTGAAGCTTAGTGTTAGGATTCTGTCTAAGCTCCACCCCACAGTTACCTGGCAATAGCCAGGTGTTTTCCTCCCCACAATTACCTAGCAACAGTCAGGTAGATCTGGCCTACTATAAAAGGGGCTGCTTGCCCCCTCCTCTCTCTCTTGTCTCTCTTATTCTCTCTTCTCTTTCCCCTTCCCTTGCCCTCTTGGGCTCTTCCCTTCCCCCCTCTCTCCTCGTGGTCATGGCCGGCCTCTACTTCTCTACTCTCTCCTCCTCTCTGCCTTTCTCTGCCTCTACTACCCTCTTAACTCCCTTCCCCATGACCTAAATAAACTCTATTCTATATTATACCATCGTGTGTCTGGTCCCTCGGGGGGAAGGGATGCCTCGGTATGAGCCCACTGAGGCTCCCCCTTCCCCCACACAGTCATAGAACATATTCTCACACCTCTTTCTCTTTTTATGATCACAGCACTTAGAGTGGTGGCTCTTGCCTGTAATCTCAGCACATGGGAGACTAAAACTATTTTCCTGCCTCAGAAATAAGCATTTATCTGTACAAACTAAAACACAATGGAGGATGGGGAGGGCTATCTGAGACCAAAGCAAACAAAAAAGGATGATCTCTTTAAGTTTGAGGATAGCCAGGGCTATGCAACGAGTACGAGGCTAGTCAAGACTACGTAGTGAGATCCTGTCTCAGTTAGAAAAGATAACCCAGTGCCTTGGTTTTCTTGTATTCCAAAAGAAATCAGGAAACAAATACACAATGGAAAATGTCCTTGTTTGCATTTGTTCAAACTGGGAGAAAAAAAGAACCTAATTGTTCTCCCTGGCAATCTTATCCCTTACAGAAAACCATGAGACAAAAGACAAAAGCTGTATGGATTTTGCTGTAAGACAGTTTTAACACTCCACTGGATGGGAGGGGTTTGATTTGGTTTTAGGTTGTCCTCACACTCAGAAGGCTGCCCCCTGCTAACTGGATTTTCAAATGACGAGGCTGTTATATTTTATCAGATAAAATAAACAAGGTATGGTAAATAAGGCCTGTGATCCCAGAACTCTGGAAAAAAAAGGTCAGAGGATCAGAAATATAAGGCCATTCTTCACTATGTAAGCCCAAGTATAACCTGGGCTACATGAGACCGGTTCAACCAGTCCACAACGGAAACTATGGTAACAGAATAAAGGTTCCAAGGCAAGAGAAAGTTTCAGTATTATGGTTTCCTGTAATTTGTCACTGGAGTCTAATCAATGACATGTGTAAGACGAGTAACAGGCATCATGCCCCAAACTTCTCTGAGTCTGTCTGAAACAAAGGATCTGGGGGACTGGAGAAATGGCTCCCTAGACAAGAACACTTACCAGAACAGCATACAAACACTGTAATCCAGTTCCAGGGGCTCTGATGAACTTGTCTGGCCTCCACGGGCACATGCCCTCATATGCGCACGCGTGCGCGCGCGCGCGCGCGCACACGCGCACACACACACACGCACGCACGCACACGCACAGTCACACATAAGTAAATATAAAAAACATCTTTAAAGTAATAAATTAATATTGCTGCCTTCCTCAAGCAGTGTTTCAATCAGAGTTCAATCAGTAAAATAAAGTAATGTTTCAACATTTGGAATTTAACGAGAGAGTTTACTATACAGGGACTTTAAAGAGGGAATGTACTGGGGCTGGAGAGGTAGCTCAGCAATTAAGAGTTCTTCCAAATTACAACTGCTCTTCCAGAGGTCCTGAGTTCAATTCCCAGCATGGCTCACAACCATTTGTAATGGGATCGAACGCCCTCTTCTGGTGTGTCTGAAAAGAGCTACTGTGTACCCATGTACAATAAATAAATAAATAAATAAATAAATAAATAAATAAATAAATAAGGAATATACTACCCAAAGAAACAACTGCATTGGTTCACATATATAGTTATTTTATTTTACTTTTTAGACTTTTATTTTATGTATGTGAATGTTTTGTCTGCATGGATGGATGGATGGATGGATGGATAGATAGATAGATGATAGATAGATAGGGATAGATAGATACATAAATACATAGATTCATAGATACAGAGATACAGAGATATAGAGATACATAGATACATAGATTCATAGATACATAGTTACATAGATACAGAGATACATAGATAGATACATACATAGACACATAGATACATAGAAAGCTACATAGATAGATACATAGATTTATAGATAGAGTGCAGGTCTGGTGCCCAAGGAGGTCTAAAGAGGGTATCAGCACCCTTGGAACTAAAGTTACATACAGATATTTGTGGGTCACCATATGGTTGCTGTGATCCAAACCAGGGTCCTCTGTAAGAGCACCAAGTGATCTTAACCCCTGAACCGACTGACTTTCCTGTCCCTTCATATTATGTTTTAAATTTTCTTTTGACAGTGTCCTTTGCCTTATAGAAACTTTGTAATTTTATGAGGTCCCATTTGTCAATTCTTGATCTTGAGCATAAGCTATTCGTGTTCTGTTCAGAAACTTTTCCCCTGTGCCCATGTCCTCAAGGGTCTTCCCCAGTTTCTTTTCTATTAGTTTCAGTGTGTCTGGTTTTATGTGGAGGTCCTTGATCCACTTGAAGTTGAGCTTAGTACAAGAAGATAGGAATGGATCAATTTGTATTCTTCTGCATGCTAACCTCCAGTTAAGCCAGCACTGTTTGTTGAAAAGGCTATCTTTTTCCCACTGGATGGTTTCAGCTCCTTTGTCAAAGATCAAGTGATTAGGGAAATGCAAGTCAAAACAACCCTGAGATTTCATCTCACACCAGTCAGAATGGCTAAGATTAAAAACTCAGGAGACAGCAGGTATTGGCAAGGATGTGGAGAAAGAGGAACACTCCTCCACTGCTAGTGGAAACGCAAGTTGGTAAAACCACTCTGGAAATAAGTCTGGCTGTTCCTCAGAAAACTGGGCATGACACTTCCAGAGGACCCTGCTATACCATTCCTGGGCATATACCCAGAGGATTCCCTGGCATGCAATAAGGACACATGCTCCACTATGTTCATAGCAGCCTTATTTATAATAGCCAGAAGCTGGAAAGAACCCAGATGTCCCTCAATGGAGGAATGGATATAGAAAATGTGGTATATTTACACAGTGGAATACTACTCAGCAATTAAAAACAATGAATTCATGAAATTCTTAGGCAAATGGTTGGAACTGGAAAATATCATCCTAAGTGAAGTAACCCAATCACAAAAGAACGCACATGGAATGCAGTCACTGATAAGTGGATATTAGCCCAGAAGCTCTGAATACCCAAGACACAATTCACATATCAAATGATTCCCAAGAAGAAGGAAAGAGAGGTCCCAGATCCTGAAAAGGCTTGTTCCAGCATTGTAGGGGATTACCAGGACAGAGAAGAAGGAGGGGGTTGCTTGGAGAACAGGCAGAGGGAAGAGGGTTTATGGGACTTATGGGGAGGGGGGAACCAGGAAAGGGAAAATCATTTGGAATGTAAACAAAGAATATAGAAAAAAATTCTTCTTGGATGGCTTTCTTGAAGTTGCTTTTTTGTTTGTTGTTTGTTTTGTTTTGTTTTTACTGCTTGGGTGATAAACAGGTCCATTTGGATCAACTCCTAAGAGAACAAGTTTGGATCAACTCCTAAGAGAACAACATTATTTCCTTGTCCTTTATCAGAAAACCTCAAGCTAGACAGTAATCTTAGGATCTTTTGTACAGTGTAAAAAAAAAAAATAATAAAAATCAAGCCTCTGTTCAGGGCCAGAGTTAACATTCAACTTCCATTCTTTTAACCAATAATCAAAGTCTTGGGGCTTCAATTTCTGCTTTGACAAGTTGCTGATTATGGGGGCGGGGGGACGCTCTTCAATGGCCTTGAACAAGTAAGTTTTTTATCCACTTACTTTTATATCCACCCCATGAACGTTGAAGAGACAAAGAAGTTGTTATTAAGACTGGGGAGATGGGTCAATAGATAAAGTGCTTTCTCGGCAAATGTAAGGACTAAAGTTCAAATCCCAAGTACTCACTTAAAAAGCTAGGCATGACTGAGTGTAGGAGTGCCACTAACCAGAGCATCGAGGGGAGTGGCAGATCCCAAGAGCTCTGAACAGCAAACCTGGCTACAAGAGACCCCATTTTAAGGCCATTGGGGGTTAGTGATGAAGGAAAACACTGATAAATGAAAGTAGTCACTGATGCAGATACTGGGTAATGAGAACAGGATAAACAAACATAAGAGACTGTAATGAAGGATAATCTGCAATGCCTTTCTAGGAAGAATTTTGGTTTCTTCAAAAACACAGAAATAAGGATGGGTTTTTGTCTTAATCCCAGGTGGAGGGCTGCTTCACAGCTGGTAACTATGATCTGCCTCAAGCACTGGTAGGAAGTGTGGTTTTGCCAGCTCTAAATAATTTATGCAATTTTGTAACTTTGGGAATTCTAGGGACTTTTCAGAGGGTACATAAATTCTAAGGCCCCAAGAGATGGTGGTAAGGGAGTTGCTGTTGGTTGTAGTTTGTTATGTAGTCATATGCAAAGGAGGAGGAGAAGGAGCAGGAGGAGGAGGAAGAGAAGGAGGAAGAGGAGGAGGAGGAGGAGGAAGAGG
The DNA here is from genome assembly GCF_947179515.1 of Apodemus sylvaticus. Classification (NCBI taxonomy): domain Eukaryota; kingdom Metazoa; phylum Chordata; class Mammalia; order Rodentia; family Muridae; genus Apodemus; species Apodemus sylvaticus. The sequence goes on from NC_067492.1 coordinate 15,060,732, forward strand.
AGGAGGAGGAGGAGGAAGAAGAGGAGGAGGAGGAGGAAAAAAAGGAGAACGAGGAGGAGGGAAAAAGGAGAAGGAGAAAAAAGAAGGAGGAAGAGGAAGAGAAGGAGGAGGAGGAAGAAAAAATGAGGAGGAAAAGGAGGAAGAGAAGGAGGAGGAAAAAAGAAGGAGGAGGAGGAAAAGAGAAAAGGAGGAGAAAAAAGGAGGAGGAGGAAAAAGAAGAGGAGGAGGAAAAAACGAAGGAGGAAGAAAAGGAGGAGGAGGAACAGAGGAGGAGGAGGAGAAAGATTAGATATCCTGACACTGAAAGTCAAACTTTCCCCAAGAACTCAATGCCCCTAATCAGCAGGAAGCAGTCTAAACACAATCAATCGCATGCCCTTTCCCCTCTATCCCTTTTTAATCTCCTATCTAGTGCTACAGGGTTGAAAGGGTAGAAAAAGAGAAGGGTGGAAGAAAAAAACTACTAAGTAGACAAAGTCTGGCTCTGTGTGTGTGTGTGTGTGTGTGTGTGTGTGTGTGTGTGTGTGTTTTCCTACTCTTCGATGTGTTCCATGGTGTGGATGATAGATTGGTTTCATAACTTAGGAAACTTATTTTTTCAAAAGATACTCTTCCAGTTTCCTTTCTGTGGCTGTGATAAACACTATGATCAAAAGCAACCTGAAGAGAGAAAAGTTTATTTGGCTTATATTTCCAGGTCATAATCCATTATCAAGGGAAGCCAGGGCAGGAACTTGAAGACAACTGGGTCAGAGGTCATGGAGGAGCACTGCTTACTGGCTTGCTCCCTTTGGCTTGTGTTCAGTCATCTTTCTTATAGCCTCCCCCCCTCCCCCGGTCCACCTGCCTAGGACTGGTACTGCCTACAGCAGGCAAGGCCCTTCTGCATCAATTAGCAATCAAGAAAATGCCCCAAGAATATATCTAAAGCCAATCTGATGACTGTAACTCTTAAATTGAGATTCCCTCTTTTCAGCTGTGTGAATTACAAAAGAAAGCGTGTAATTTGGGCTTACAGTTTCAGTGGGTTATAAAGTCCATGATAGTGGATCAAAGGCACAGGAACAACTGAGAGTTTACATCTTGATCACACGCAGAAGGCCGAGAACACAAACTGGGAGTGGCATGAGTCTTCTGAAACCTCGAAGCCCGCCCCCAATGACACACCTACTCCCACGAGCCATACCTCCTCAAGTACCATTAAATGGGAACCGAGTGTCCAAATCCCATAAGCTGTGGGGCACACGTATCTTTCAAACCACCACAGCAGACTGGTGGTTTCAATGAGAATGATCCCCATATATTTGAATACTTGGTTTCCAGTTGGTGAAACTGTTGGGGAAGGGTTAGATGGGGTGGCTTTATTTGAGGAGGTGTGTCACTGGGGGGTGGGGGGGGGTTAGGTTTTGAAGTTTCAAAGCTTCCCACCATCTTCACTTTGCTTTCTCTGTTTCAGGCTTGTAGTTACAGAGATGCTGAAACAATGTTAATAATTGCCCACTTTTGACTTTTTGTAATATAATAAAGAAAAAAATCTCTCCCTTATCTCTATCTGTTCTTGTTTCCCTCTGAAAAGTAGAATGTCCTAGGTAGCGGTATGCTGCTCAGGCTGGATTCTTCCTTATAATTCTCCTGCCTTATCCTCTTAAAGCAGGTGTGAGCCACAATGCTTATCTTGACACATGAGTGTGTATGTGTGTGTGTGTGTGTGTGTGTGTGTACACAGGTACATGCACGAGTGCAGGAGTGCCTGCTTGTCTTTTTGTATATCACTTGCATACATGAGCCCAGGGAGATCAGAAGATGGCATCTAATCCCCTGGAACTGGGGTTACAGGCAATTGTGAGCCATTTATGTGGGTGTTAGGAATCAAACTTAGGTACCCTGCAAGAGTAGCAAGCACTCTTAACTACTGAAGCCACCTGTCCAGTCCTCCATATTTGGTTTTTAACCTAAGTGTTTAATGCTATAATTTTTTCCTCTAAATGCTGCTTCATTTCATCCAGTGAATTTTGATAGGTTGTATTTTCATTTGAGTTTATCTTAAAGTATTTTCTAATTTCTCCCAAACTTTCTGTTTTACCTGTTGTTTGTGGAGAAATCTAGTTTCTATATATTTGGAGATTTTACCCGAATTGTTCTGTTATTACCTTCTAGTTTAATATCACTGCGGCCAGAGAACATATTTTAAACAATTTCAATGTTTTAAAAGTATAGTAAGTTTCATTATGTGGTCCATTTGTGGATGGTTTCTTCGTTCTTGTAGAGAAAACGTATTTATCAAATGAACTCTTCTATAAATGTCCCTCCGAGTCAGTTGGGTGTTGTTGATGGTTAGCTCTCTATTCTTGCAGAGTGTCTTCTTGTTGTATCAATTACTGACAGTAAAACTATTATTTCCAACAGTAACATCTATCTATCTTTCATTTCCAGAAGGTTTTTCTCCACTCATTCTGTGGTTATGTTTTGTAAAATTAATATCTCATTCTAAATGTCAGAGTCCTGAAATTTTATAGTTTCTCCAGTCCCTGTGGCACCCATCAATACCTTCATTATGATGCCATGTATCTTTGATCCCTGGAGTCTTCTTGGCTCTCTACTCTGTCCGAAATCATCTTTGCTCTGTTTAATGGTTTTTCCTGCATCCCTATGTATTGTTGAATTTCAGTTATAAATTCTTTGACTCCTTGCTTGATTTTCAAGTCTTACATTTCATAGATTTCTCAGTTTTGTTCCCCTATTCATTTCTAGACTCCCTGCTGACAAGAGAAGAGGGATTGTGTGATACCAACATTTTAAACAAGCTGTGTGTCCTAAGATGTGGCTGCATAGAAAGGGGGTGAGGGGTGTCAGATACATATCTGTCAGATGTAGATGGCTTACAGCCCTGATCAAGTCTTCTATGACAGCACTGAACTAAAATCTTGCTGTTCTACCTATATTGTTTGCAGAAATATTTGGATTTGTCCCTCGTGTGTTAATGTCCATTTTGGGACCTGGGTAGCAGTTACTTTTCTTTTGCTGTGATGAGACACTATGGCTAAGGAAACTTTTGGAAGAGTTTATTTTGACTTGTGGTTTGTCTTAGTTGTTTTTCTGAGCAGAAAAATAGTCTTAGTTCTGTCCTGAGCAGAGACACCATGATCAAGGCAACATATGGAAGAAAGCATTTAATTGGGAGTTCGCTTACAGTTTTCAGAGGGTTAGTCCATGGTCACCATGGAGGGGAGGATGGCCTCAGAGAGGCAGGCATGATGCTCGAGTAGGAGCTAAGAGCTTACATTCAATCTATAGGCAGAGAAGCAGAGAGGGAATGAGACTGAGCCTGACTCCCAGTGATATAGGTCCTCCTCCAACAAGGCCACACCTCCTCCAACAAAGCCACACCCCTTTCAACAAAGCCACACCCCTCCCAACAAGGTCATGCCACCTAATTCTTCCTAACAAGTCTGGGAAACAAATATTCAAAATACTAGTTAATGAGGGCTATTCTCATTCAAACCACCTTGGTTTGCTCCTTGGCTTCCATTCCCTTATAGCCCATCATAATGCAAAATATGACTTGTTCAACTTCAAAAGCCTCCATAGCCCTTCACAACCTTAATACTGGTTAACAAAGTCCGAAGTCTAAAGTCTCTTCTGAGACTTGAGACAATCTTTGTAACCCCCTGTAAAACCAAAAAGCAAATTACATATATTACCATTACAAAAGGGGAGAAAAGTGGATATAATAAAAGAATTCTGAACCAAAGCAAGAAGGAAACCCTTTAGGGAAAACTCCAAAATTCTGCAGCTCTGTATTCAGTGTCTAGGGGCTTAGATGGTTCTTTGGAGCCTCAATTCCTTCCAGCTTTGCCAACCACAGCACACATCTCTCACTCTTGATCTGGTAGGCTCTATTTCCTAGACAGATAACCCCAGCTCTGGCATCTGCAATATCTTGGCATCTCCAACACAATACAGGCTCCACCTTTGTGGGTTCATGCAGTGGCCTCTCTATATATTCATTTTGCAGGTCAGATATAAACCCAGCTACTGCTCCAGCACCATTCCTGCCTCTGCCTGCCACCAAGCTCCCCATCATGATGATCAAGGACTACCCTCTAAAACTGTAAACAAATTCCCATTTAAGTGGTGTGTGTGTGTGTGTGTGTGTGTGTGTGTATCTTGCCTTGGTCACAGTGTCTTTTCACAATAGTAGAACAGTAACAAGTAACAAACACATGGTTCTATAGGGAGGAGTGTCCCTCACAGCAGGAAGATATGATAGCAACCAGGCTGGCAGGAAGCGGAGGCTGAGAGCTTATCCCCAGCCCTCACTATGAAGGGCCAAAGAGGCCATATCAGGGGTGCTAAAGAGGATGCCCTAATGGATAAAATCCGTTTTGCCAGCCTATCACCATTCTGCTGGGTTGCCCACTCCACATCTTCACATCTGCTCTGGACTCCTTACACCGTTTCTAATCCAGCTCCTCCTCCTTCCATTGCCCTGGCTCAGTAGGCTTCTAGGCCCTCTGTCTTTCCTGATACCACGCTTACCCACAATCCCCTATTTCTCTTTGGATTCTCCCTTCTCACTTTATTCCTCCGCTTAGGGCCTCTGGGGGTTCTCATGCACATAAACAAAGACCATAAGTGAGGACATTTCTCCTCCAGGAGGAGTGAGTCTCCTCCCCTGTCTTCTTTTTTTCTCCTCTAACCTGAGCCTCTAAGAAATTTGCCCCACTCCTTCCTACCCTCCCAACCCATGCATCTGAACACAGGGTGCTAGATACAGGCACAACTCCTCACTCTGACACTCTGCAGTGTAGTGGAGCCCTCTGCCACTCCCCAGGTCCCACACCCTTGTTTCCAAGCAGCAGGAGTTGGCTGAAAAACCTCACAGTTTCCATTGTCCATTGACACTCAGGGCTCATCCACCCTAGGCTCACTTCAATATATTTACCTTATTCATTCATTCATTCATTCATTCATTCATTTATTCATTTAATGTACATGTGTGCTCATCTGCAAATACACCTGCATGTCAGAAGAGGACATCCGATCCTAGTATAGGTGGTGGTAAGTCACCTTCTGGTTGCTGGGAATTGAACTCAGTACCTGTGAAAGAGCAGCAGACAGTGCTCTTAAGCGCTGAGTCATCTCTCCAGCCTGGACTTAAACTTCTGATCCTCCTGCCTCATCCTCTGGAGTGTGGGATTGCTGGTGTATGAGGCTGTGCCCAATGAATGCAGTGTTGGTGTTCAAACCCAGGACTTTCTACTTGCTATGCAAGCATTCTACCAACCTTGCTATAGCCCCAGCTCCACTCCAGAATTATTATTATTATTGAGATTTGTTTTCAGGTGTGTATGTATGCACATGTGTGGCTATGTACAAATGCCTACATGTGCCCTTGGAGGTCAGAAGAGGGCCCCAAATATCATGCGAAGAACATAACTTAGAAATTTGCAGGTTCATATACACAGACACTGTGAAGACACCAAGTATGAGTTTCCGTCAAGAAGCCTACACCCATGTCTTAGGATGTGTACCTCTATGACTCTCTGTCTAAACGATTAATAGCCACCAACGACTCCATGCTGGTTCATCATGATAGTCTTCCCACAGTGCAGTCAAAGATCTCCCTTTAAGTGACTGGAGGGGAGATGGTGGTGGGGATCCCTCCAGCAGCTGGTGGCACTGTTCGGTTGTATGTTCCAGCTGCTGTTGCTGAGATGTTGAATGCTTGCTCCTCAGGAAAAGATGATCTTGTCTGACACAATGTTGAAGGATCCAGACTCTGTCATCGACACAAGTCCTTGGCTCCTTAACCAAGTCCTTGTAAGGAAGTCAAGGGCAGCAGCTTCACAGTCAATGTCTTCTCGAGGTCAAGTGATGACCTTAGATGAGGAAACTGAGCCATGATTTGGAGTTTGCCCCATCACTTGTTGGGATCCATTTCTTGAAGTCACAGCCTCTGTGGTTGCTGAGGGTGTGGTGAGTTAACCTTTACTTCCAGGCACATGATTTTGGGACAGCTGTCACCTCTGTCATTGTGATTTTTTTTTCTCCACATAATAAAATAAATCTAGAGCTGACAGTCACCCTAGTGTTGTTCTGAAAAAAACTGAGACGTGTGTCAAACTTACCGTGGAAAAGTGGGATGTGATGGAAACGTGCTGTTCACTCCTGTTTGCTCAGTTCATGCCTCCACCCAGTGTGTGTGTATGTGTGTGTGTGTGTGTGTGCAGGTGTACATGGTACATGTGTGGAGATCAGAGGATGACCTTGAGGGTTGGTCCTCTAAAGCCTTTCCCCATTTCTATGAGGTAGAATCTTTCATTGGCCTGGAACTTGGCCATGTAGACCTGGAGAGCTGGGCCACAAGCTTCCAGAAGTCCACCTGACTCCATCCTCCACTGCATGGCTTACAGATGTACGCTTCTGCATTCAACTATTGATGTGTCCACTGCATGGCTTACAGATGTATGCTTCCGCATTCAACTACTGATGTGTCTTTCTAGGTCTGCACTCATGTCCTGAATCAAACACTTTAGAGACTTAGCTACTGTCTAGCTATTAATGTCACCTGTCAGAAGATGGTGATATTGGGGCTGGCTGGGCTCAACCAAATATAATTGCAATTGTGATATGTTTAACGTTTCCCCTGTTCCCCCATCTCCTGTGCTCCATCTCAAAACTGTGCTTCTTCAAGGCCGATTGAAACTGTTTTCCAGTTACACCACTGTTCCAAGTTTCATCAGCTCCAGGCCTTTTCGCTTTTAAATTCTGTCCAGTTTGATATAAATTTCTTAATCTGAATAAATGTAATCAATATCCAAACACATTCACACTGATCAGATTTGGAGCTTTATTGTGCAATGAAAAAACAAACCTAAAATTTGATTCCAAGCATATGTAATTTAGCTCTTGGAAGCAGGACATTATTCACAAAAGAGAAAAGATATTTATTTGAAGGACAGAATATATTCAGAATTGTTTATTTCTACAAAACCCATTTCCCCTAAGCCTTAAATTTATGCTGCTGTGTTTAAGCAATGAAGTTATTTTTATGAAATCTAGTTAAGCAATTTAATGGGAATAGCATCGTTAGAATAAAAAATTGCACACCTGTGCTAGTCTCAAATAGTATTATTTAAGTCCAACTTCCAGCTTCTAATGACAAATTGCCCTTCATAGATTGAGATGCATAATGATAATTGAAGAAATATATATGTAAAGAAAGTAAAAAATATCGCTGTCATATATAAAAGAAGACTGTAAAGAATACACACATGAGGGAAAGAGACATTTTTCTTTTGTCCTTGTTGTTTCAATAGGGCCTCACGTCGTCTAGGATGGCTTTAAACTTGCAGGTCAGTTGGTAGAGCATGACCTTGAACTCCTGATCCTCTTACCTCCACCTTCCCAGTGCTGGGATTATTGGCTTATGCGTACCACTCCTGTGAACCCAGGTCTTCCTGCCTGCTAGACAAGCTTTCTACCCACTGAAGTGCACCCCCAGCCCTGCTTCCTTTTCCTCTGGTTTCTTTGTCCTCACCATCTGCTGCTCTTCTCCTGTCTTAATGTTGCTCGTTGGCTAGAAGCTATTATAGAATACCAAGAGGAGAAATTATCAAATATATGCTGATTCGAGGGAGTCGGGGGTTGGGATCTTGACTGGGCACCTTTAAGAAAGCCAGAGTCAGGGAATTTGAAGAGTTAGATGAGAATCTTTTCAGTCATCCCTGCTCTGATGTGGCAAAGAAGATTCACATCCTACCAGGGGATGTGGCCAGCAACTGAAAGCAAGGACCATAGGCTAAGAGGGTGGAGGAAATTAAGCATTGTGCTAGACAAGTTACAGATTGGATAGCACCCTAGAATCACTGACTTGGGACATTCTTGTCAGCCAGATGTATCCACACACTACACAATATTTGGACCTTAACAAACTGCATATTTGATGGTGGTCCCATAAGCCTGGGGTGGAGATGAAAATTTTCTGTTGCCTACAGACGTTATTGGTGTCCTCCCGTAGCAAATCTGATGCATGTTCTTGGTGGCATTGCTCAGCACACCACAAGTCACAAAGCTGAATGCTGTGGTTGAGCACAGCTCACGCTCCTTGACAACAATAACAAACGACAGCGTGTTGGTTTATATGTTTATCACACACTACAGCTGAAGGTAGTTTAATTGCTTCTGTCCCCACCAAGGACCATGGTGTGGCACTTTTGATAAGTATTGTGTGCCTTAAGCAGGTGGAGCCGTCTAGGATGTCCTCGGGTGACTTGGAGACACTGCTTTGAAAGGAGACAATGCCCATCCTCTGTTTGCTCTGCATTGAGATGTGACTGCTTGTCCTTGTGATCTGTCACAGTCGCCATTGGCCGAATTCACTGGAGCAGCTTAACCTTTGACCTCAAGCCACTACAGTTACCACCTAAATAAACCTCACTTTGTTTCACACGTATTTGCATCAGCTAGCTTATTAAAGTGATGGAAAGGGAGTACATCATGTGACTTTTTTTTTTAAGTAGGTCAGGTCTATTCACCTGAGAGGGACAAGAAGAGTGGAATACAATTGGACTGCCCATTGTCAGAAGTCCATTTCTTACTGTATCTGGGTCATTATTTTCTGATCCCCTTTGTCATATGAAGAATAATATTACAATGAGCTACGGTAGAAGCATGGCCTGTCTCTGCATACCTATGAATACCAATACTGGCATTGCGATTCTGCAATTAGTAAATGTAATCTGAGTTTACTGAGGGGGCCTACCAGCTTATGTATCCTGACAAGTCTGTCTTGGGAGGATGCTGAGGAAAGGCTTCTCAAGGGATGATAAACTCACAAATGTACCGCTTGCTACTGCGGCAGGCCTCATCGCTCCACTTCCCCTGAGCTGACTGGGAGAACAGGACACAGTTTTCCCGCTTGCCACCACTTGGCTGGGCGCGGTCCCAGTTGAGGAAGGAGACAGCAAATCCATGGACATCGAGGAACTTGCCTTCTGTGACCATGTCATTTATGCCTAGCCAAAAGTCATTGACACCTGGCAGACTCCTCTTACCATAATCTCGAAGGGCATTGATTTCATCAGAATTCCTGGGGACAACCAGGGTTCCTCCCTTGGAAATGCAATCTTCGTTAGCTTCGTGGTAATGCTTGAGGCCTTCTGAAGCAAGGTAGCATTTCTTATGAACTTTGGTGCCTCGAAGACAGACTGTGAAAATGAGAAAGTTGGTGATGTCATAAGATGCCTTTTGTGCATGGGTTGCCTAAGACCAGACCTGGCAAGAACTGGTAGACATTTGTGTAATGATTAATGGGTTGACAGTGATAACGTACCATTGATGATTGTGTTGGTGCCAGACACAATAATAACCACATGCAACCCCACAACACAATGGTGTTATCTCCATGTATCAGGTTTAGACACATTTTTACTTACAACTTGACATGCCCCCAAAGGGATTAGGGAGGATATAATGGATCCTCAGCCATATAGGACCCAAAACATAACCTTAAATCCTGGACCACTTCGAAATAATTTGTAGCCTAGTTTATGTAAGGAACTGCGTGGTGGGTTCCCTTTGGACTTTTAGAAGGGAATAAAATTTTATAATAATTTATAATAATTTAAAGAGCAAACACAAGCCACCTGGTGGCACACGCCTATGACTAGAGCACTCCGAGACTGAGACAGCACCTGATCTACATAGCCACTTCCACGCGAGTGAGCCCTACATACATAGATCTTATCTCAAAAACAACCAAAAATAACCAAAACCAACCAAACAAAACCAATAAGAAATGAAGAAAGGAAGGATGGATGGAAGGAAGGAAGGAAAGAAAAAAGGAAAAAAAAGAAAGAAGACAAAAAGTCAAAGAAATAGTGGGTTTTCCCCTACTTTGTTGAATTTCATTTGCTTGCTTTTTGACACAGGATCGCTCCCTGTCCACACTGGTGTGTGTGTGTGTGTGTGTGTGTGTGTGTGTGTGTGTGTGTATGTGTGTGTGTGTGTGTATGTGTATGTGTGTGTGTATGTGTGTGTGTGTATGTGTGTGTGAATGTATGTGTCTGTGTGTGTGTGTATGTGCGTATGTGCATGTGTGCTGTACAGCAGCCACAGAACATTTGGCTGTCAGAGGACAATGTTTTCTCCTGTCATTATGTGGGGCCCAGGAATCGAACTCAGGCTGTCAGGCTTGACAGCAGCCCCTTTCTTTGCCTGCTGAGATTTGAACTCGGTTCTTTAGGCTTTCACAGCAAGCACTTTGCTAACTCAGCTATTTATTCCTCCAGGCCCCAAAACAGCCTCTTAAGGGCTCGGGATTTCCCTCAGTTAGTAGACCCTTCACTTATCAGCACTTGCAGAGCCCTGGCTTAAGTCCACTGCACCACAGACACAAGGCCCTGTGGCCCTAGCACTCTGGAGTTGGAAGCAGGAGGATTTGGAATTGAGTTATCCTCCACCCCATAGTGAACTCTGGGTCGGTCTTGGAAATAAGAGAACCTGTCTCAAAATATTAAACATAGGCGCTAGAGAGATGGCTCGTTGTTGGTTAAGGGCTCATGGTGGCTCACAACTGCTTGTAACTCCAGTTCTAGAGATCCAATGCCCTCGTCTGACCTCTATGGGCATGCACATGGTACAGAGAAAAAAATTATATGTATATGCATATGTGTATATGTATATATCTATAATGTATACATGTATGCATACATTATGCATATGTGTGTATATATACATGCATATATACATGTATGCATGTGTGCATGTATGCATGCATGTATGTATGTGTATGCATATGTATATACATATATATGTATTGAGCAAAGCACCAGTACACATAAAATTATTTAAAAATTTTAAATTAAAATAAATAGCATGTACTCTTAAGCTACCTTTTTCTTCCCCCAAGAAGAGGGTTCTCTGTGTACCTCTGGCTATTCTGGAACTTCTCTGTAGCTCAGGATGGCCTCAAACTCAGAGATTTTCCTGCCTCTAAATGCTGGGATTAAAGGTGTGAGCCATCCTCCAACTCTTCCACCAGCTGCCGAAGTTTTTATTTTGTTTCATTTGGTTTTTTTCTACAAGCAAACCCCAGTACTCAGCAAGCAGTCTGGATGAATTCAATCCTGGGCAACAGCTGATTCTCTTCTACTACCCTTCCCGACCAGGCGCCGGTGAAGGGGACCTCTCACCTGTCTGCAGAGCTTGCATTTCCTTCAAGGCATTGACTTCTCGCCACAGCTTTTCAACTTGAGACTTCAGGTCACCATCCTTTTCTAGGGGACATTGGTAGGGTGGGGTGGGGTAGGGTGTGGGATGGAAAACATTCGAAATAGAAATGTTAAAAAGGAAAAAAAAAAGCAGCTTTGTAATGCAGAATCCAAGGCAATGGTTCTGTTGCTGGCGCGCCAAATGCGCATGCGCACTAAGACCAATTTGGGCAGAGAACCTGCAGGAGAAGGTTCCCTGGGACTTTGAGGATGGCTTCCACTCTCATCTCTCATTATGAGCTCTGGGAACACTTGTCCACCCCTGACATGGTCACTTCTGATCTTTCCTGCACCGCGCTCACTTTCCTGCAGAGCACCATCTGTATTTTACTTACTTCAGTAGCTTGGTTTCCTTATCCACGATTTCCCCCCGTGCGTGATGTGCTCCGTTTGGAGCGTATCTTTTATGAAATATAAAAAGGTTGATGTCGTGTGTTAGTGGAGGATGAAGGTGAATGCGATGAGCTAAGGGCCTTGGTGGGGGAGTGCCAGGAGCCACACTTACTGGGCATCACCTCTCACACCCTGGACCCCTTACTGATGAGGTCTGATGGAGGCGCAGTGGCTCTCCCGGCTTGGACCATTGAAAACTTGCTTATGGGGGCATCACCACCAACCGTTTCTCCTTAGTCCCTGTTCTCCGTCTGCCTCTTGCTCTTTTCCGTCTCCTTTCTTGCTTCTTTTCTCTTCTCTACATTCCTCAACCCCCTCCCTTTTTGGCGGTATTAGAGACTAAACCCAGGCTCTCTCGTAACTTATGTATGCTAGGCAAGGGTTCTGCCAGCTCTCTGGATCCCTAGTTCCAGTTTTGTATTCTTGAGTGTTCTTAGATGGTACCAAAAACTCTTTGGCTAGCCTCAGCTACAAGTGAGGGAGTAGCTGTGGCTAAAATCTAGATTGCAGAAGAATGAGGACTGTCTTAGTGACTACTAGGAACTGTGACAACCCATACCAAAAATGACACGTAAATATATTAAAAGACACCATACAGGCTGGGCCAGGAGATCACTTGCCTTGCCGTCCCTGAGGTAGAGTTTAGAAGTTCACAGAGGAGTATACAGAGAAACAGAAAAGTCCACCTGCTGAAGGTTTCCAGTCTGTAAAATGCAGAGCTTAAACGTGGGTGTCTGGCGTCTCCTATTCTCCCTGTTCTCCTGATCTGCTTCTGCAGAGCAGCTGCCTCCATCCCCTCGTCCCCATTGTCCCCCAGCACGTGGACTCACTCGAAGATGACACATAAAAATGGTATGACCCATCCCCAGCTGTCTCGTTATAGGGCTGGCAGATAGAGACTCGGTTCTGTGGACTAGGAAGGTGGCTAGGCCAGTGAAATGCTTGCCTCATGACACAAGAGAACCCAAGTTTAACAAACAAAGCCAGGCAAAGTAGCATGCTTATAATCCCATCTTGGGAAGCAGACCTAGGCAGATCGCTGAGACTTCCTGGCTAGTCAGCATAGCCTACTTGTCAGAAATCCTGGCCAAGAAAAGAGACTTCTATTTAAAAACAAAAGCAAAAAAAAAGGTGGAGGTAGATGACACCTGAGAAATGATATTTGAGGTTGTCCCCTGGCTTCCTATGCATGTGCACACTTGTGAATGCGTATCAACACACACACACACACACACACACACACACATACACACACACACACAAAAGAAACTCAGTTTTGTGTCCCTGTGATTTCTCAGGAAAATATAAAATCCACTATCTTAATCTTCTCTCTGTCCCTTTACACTTGTGCATCGCAAGCCAGATGGTTCTACATTTGGGCCAGGAAACTGTCTTCTAGGGTATTGAGTACCTCTCCCTCCAACCCCTATTTCCCTTTATATTGTACATCAGTTATTAAGCATCCAACAACTCAGCTCAGGAATACAACTGCCCAACGATTTTGTCCTGTGAGACCATTCAAACTGAGGGGCCATTTAAGATGCAAACCCATCAGTTATGGGGGCCCACTGAGGGCTTGCTTCCAACTTCCAAGCAGTCAGCTACACACATTTCAGCCCCCTTCCTTCCGGGTCAGCTTCCAGCTCCTTTGTATTTAAATAAGTAGCTGTAAACACGCTCATTAGCAGGAAGACACACCTGGCCTTATTAGACTCCTGGGAGATCTTTATGGCTGTCATCTTCTGGGTGGCTGGCTGTCTTCCATCCCCTTCCAAATACCATTGCTCAGGTGGATGGACAGAAGGAATGCCCTGAGGAGCCAGCTCCCTCTAAAAGGTGTATTTTATTCATTAGTGTAACTCGTTAATTTGTTGAAACCCATGAAGTAAGTACTTAGGGGACACTTGTGCTTGGTGCTTAACTGCCGTTGCCATTTTGAGTCTCTGAAAAGGTCTCCTTTTCTTTTGTGAGTGTGGCTACACAGTATCAGTTTCAGGATAGGAACACCTCCACACACCCCCCCCCCCCCCCCACCCAGCAAACATTTCCAGTGGAACCATGGTCGGTTGGGTTTTGGGTTGAGTGAGAAAGGTATAGATTGGTGATGTCATTTGAAGAGACAATTAGGGAAGCTGATTAATGGCATGCCACTTCTAGAAGGTATACTACAATATCTTAGTGCCGGGAAGGACATATGTGCCAAAAGGGACTTCATGTGTTACACTGTGTCAGAGAGAGACATACCATAAAGGTTGCTGAGAACGAACCAGTGAAGTCAGAGACTTGCCCCAAACAATAAAGTAACACATCCAGCTGTTAAAACGAATGAAACGTGCTTACATGTATAGCTATCCAAGACTGAACACATGTAGTAAGTTTATTTACCTGTCAAATATTTGCAATGTCAATCTGAGATGTAGTTATTTACTGTTAGTAACAGGAGACAATTCTGGGTAAAGATTGGGGGGTTGGCTTCTGCTTTTTGTTGTTGTTGGTGGTGGCTTTGCATTTTTGAGACAAGGTCTTAATAATGCTCACTCTACCCTTAAATCTGTTGAGGCTGTTCTGGAACTCATGTTCCCCACTTCCCAAGTGCTGGGATTAGAAGGATGCATGGCCACTCTGCCTTGGCTTTTGCATTTTGTTCTAGAGTCTAAGATGATTGCTTCGCTTCTTGTAGACCTGACTTTTATTAGATCTGAAAGCAAAGGTTGGCTATTACTTTAGGGGGTGGGTCAGTGTGTGATGGTTAAGATATGTTTGCAACTGATTAAAATAGCATACCTGCTGGGGGTGGGTCCTGCGGGAGGAGAGAGATAGAGCAGGAAGAAGCTACTCACATACATTCCTATCCCCTCCTCAGGGTTCCTAGTTCAGCGAAGGAGAGTCACAAGACCAAGCCACAGCACTTCCTGTCTTCTCTCTCCCTTCTCCAGTCCTCCCCTGCCATGACATACTTCACCTCTATATGAGAAATATCCAAAGCTTTTATTTAAAAAGCTTGCTGGGAGAGGCAATAAATACTTTATAAAGAAGAACATCTCTGCTTAAAAAGCCTTCCATCGCCAGGCAGTGGTGGCGCACACCTTTAATCCCAGCACTTGGGAGGCAGAGGCAGACGAATTTCTGAGTTCGAAGCCAGCCTTGTCTACAAAGTGAGTTCTAGGACAGCCAGGGCTACACAGAGAAACCCTGTCTCAAAAAACAAAAACAGAAACAACAACAACAACAACAACAACAACAAAACAAAAAAAAAGAAAGAAAAGAAAAAAAGAAAAACAGAAAGAAAAAAGTAAAAAGAAAAAGAAAAAAGATAAGTGGGCCCACCAGCCGCTTGTGACAGGTAGAACATATACTTTGTTGTTTTTCGTGGGTCCCTTTTTGAGTCCTCACCCTCCCTACCAAAAGATGACTTTGAAATTCTGATCCTCCTGCCTCCACATCTCAAGTGAGCCAGCCACCCCTTACTTCTTGGTTTTGCTTTGAAGGAATTGACTGTGGTAAGGCAACTGAATCATGAGATTTATGTTGTATGAGACTTACGTTCCTGTTAGGAAAGTGCCTCTGAGGCTGAGATAAGGCATCTCTGGGTCCCAGTGCATTTATCTCTCTTCTGCCTCAACCCAAATCAGGTGGAGTCCCATTGTCTTTGCACTTTTAAACTTTGAAGAGGTTTTTTTTTTTTTTTTTTTTTTGACTCTTAGCCTAGAGTAAGCCCCCTCAGATCTAGCTTTGATCCATAAGTGAATTCTATGTCAAAGTATCTTTGAGTTCTATCTGATTGTGTGTTAACAGGTTCTTAAGTTGAAGAGACAGACACGACTTCTTGATATGAAAAATTCCATACCTGGTTTCAACAACTTTCCCTCGACTGACAGAAGTGGCGAAATAAAGCAACAGGATAGACAGGGTAAAAAACAAACAAACAAAAAAACCACAGCTGTTCCCTGCCATCTCATTTAATGAGATTGTAGTGTGTGTGTGTGTGTGTGTGTGTGTGTGTAGTTACAAATATATTTGAATAGGTTTAATACCCAGGAGATCACAGAGCACCACTAATCAGTTTCCTGCTTTCCTATCACCCATAAAGGCAGATGTGCATAGGTCCATGTAAGTAAGCTCTAGCTAAGAAACATCCCACATTATCAAAACTCAACGGATGACAGACATGCATACTTTTTCATTATAAGAGATTATTTTCAATTAAAAAAAAAACCTAGTACATGTTTTCTTTAAATAGCAAAGTCTCCGGAGACTCTAAAGGTCACCGGATCCCTTGCAAAGCCATACACCCACCCACTATGATAGGATGGTCTCCTGGTGCAGTTTGGATACGTGCCGTGTCCAACATCTTCCCACCCTGAGTAAGCCTAGGGTTTTGCAGGGCAGCAAAGTCCCATTACCTTTCACACGGCGTTTGCTGTGTTTCCTGGCTTTCATCCGGGATGGGTAGCTGTTGGTCTGGTCCAGGAGTAAGCTGGCCACCAGGATACAAATGACAAGTCCGTTCTTTGCCATGCCTCTGGGACAGGCCAGTCTGGCCACTTGGTCAGCAACACTGAAGCAGCTAGGGAGCAGGGAGGCTGCGAAGCCACATCTTGCTCTGGGCTGCTAGGGGCTGGCTTTATATAAAGGAGCTGCAAGGTTGGCTGGAAGCCTGCTGACGGAAGGCCGGAATGTTCCTCCAGCCGTGGCATAAGGAGGCCCCTGTTCTCACACCTCACGCTGGGCTCCAGATTCGTTTATTTTTATTCTGTTTGCATTTTCCCAGTGATTTGCCTTTTCAGAGTGTGTCTGAGTTAAAGAAAGATTTGCTTTTTAAAAAATTTATATATATATACATATATACATATATTATATATTATATATTATATATTATATATTATATAGTATATAGTATATAGTATATAGTATATAGTATATAGTATATAGTACATAGTACATAGTACATAGTATATAGTATATAGTATATAGTATATATGTATATAATATATAGTATATATATAGTATATATAATATATATATGGGAAGCTTAAAATCTCTGTAAAGATCCTTTGTTTAAAGCTCTGATGTGTATTCAAGATCTGGAAAGTAGATCCAATTCACTTTTAAGAGTTTTGGAGGTTTTTTTGTTTTTTGTTTTTTGTTTTAAGTAGCCAAATTGTTTGAGACTGTGGCTCAGTGACACTGTGCTTGCCTGGCAGATGGGAGACACTGGGTTCAACTTGCAGCCCCATAAAATAAAGCTGACACCATGACGCCCCAACCAATGAAAGAAAGCTGAAATCCCATGAGGGTAGTTTCTGCTTTTGCATTGTGTGTGCTTGTACGTGTGTGTGTGTGTGTGTGTGTGTGTGTGTGTGTGTGTGCCTGTGTATATGCCGGGCTGGAGAGATGGCTCAGCAGTTAAGAGCACTGACTGTTCTTCCAGAGGTCCTGAGTTCAATTCCCAAAAACTACATGGTGGCTCACAACCATCTAGAATGAGATCTGATGCCCATTTCTGATGTGTGTGTGTGTGTGTGTGTGTGTAGACAGCTACAGTGTACATGTATACATAAAATAAATAAAATCTTTTTTAAAGAAAGAAAGAAAAGAAAAGAAAGAAGAGAAAAAAGAGAAAAGAAAAGAAAAGAAAAGAAAAGAAAAGAAAAGAAAAGAAAAGAAAAGAAAAGAAAAGAAAAGAAAAGAAAAGAAAAGAATGTATATGTCAGAAACACACCCGGAGGTCAGAGGACAACTTGCAGGAGTCACCCGCCTCCTCCCACCCCTTCTGCGGTGTGGGTCCCATGGATGAGACTCAATTCTTCAGTCTTGGTGGGCAGTCTTGGGCAGTGGTAGCACATCTTTTATCCCAGTACTTACCAGGAAGTGGCAGAGAAATCTCTGAGTTCGAGGCCAGACCAGTCTACAGAGTTCCACAACAGCCAAAGCTACATGGTGAAACCTTGTCTTGAGATAAGATCTAAAATTTTGTTTTAGCTTAGTTTTAAGGCAGAGCCACATAATCCAGATTGGCCTCAAACTTGCTAGGTCGCTAAAAACGACCTTGATATCATGATCCTCCTGACTCTACTTCCCAAGTGCTGGGTTAGAGATATTTGCTACAATTTCCAGTGCCACTGTACATTTAAGTCAAGACTGAACACTCACATGGCTACACAATCCCATGTCTGTGTTATTCTGGTTGAGTTTGGGCATCAGACGTACATCAATGATAGACACAGAAAACTCATTATGAAATATAACTTTGCCTTCTGTTAAAGTTTTGTCAGTGCATCAGTAATTGTATTTCTAAACTGTGCCATGCTGGGATAATCTTCTTACGCACTGTGTAAACATTGTCTTTGTATTATTAAAATGTTGATTTCTGTACCATCAGAGAGCTGAATCCTGTCTCCACTTTGGGATTATTTTTATGAAACATCATCATCATGTGTTTCATAAACATTCTTCTCCATCACCTTCTGATTGGTTTAATAAAGAGCTGATGACCTATATAGCAAGGCAGGAGAAGAAAAGAGAAACATATGGGCAGAAATAGGAACTCTGAAAAGAATCAGGAGTGGGGGAGGGGCTTCTGGGGGAGGATTGGGTGGGGGCAGGATTCGCCAGCCAGTCACAGAGGAAGTCAGATGTCTAGGGATTGAATAAGAGATAACAGGCCGCGTGGCCAAGGTAGATTAGTATAAACTGGTTATCAAGTTATATCAGCTAGTTGGGAAAAAGCCTAAGCTATAGCACCTACACTTTCATAAATAAATAATATGTCTCTGTGCCATTATTAGGAAGCTGGCAGGTCAGAGACAGTCCGACGATAGTACCTGGTGGGTCAGGTCTATACTCTCAGCTATTTGGGAGGTTGACAAAGGTTTTAGGCACGGTTGGGGTATAGAGTGAGTTCAAAGTTCAACATTTAGTGAGACTTCGTCCCAAAATAAAAAGTAAATATAAGGGCTTGGGGAAATGCCTCCGTGGGTAAAGTGTGTGTTCAGAACTCTTGTGAAAACAGACTGGGTCTTAGGCATCTGTAACCTCTATGCTCCCAGGGTGAGAAGGGAGGTGAGACAGGAGGATGCCTGGATGGGAGCCGGCTAGCTAGCCCAGAGTATTCACCAATAAAGAACAAAAGTCATCGTCTCAAATAAGTGGGTTGGTAAGAAACGACACCCATGGAAAGTTATCCTTTTAACCCATTTACATGTGGCTACACACACACACACACACACACACACACACACACACACTCATAAACCAGAGATTTAAAACAAAACAGGCCTGGTATATAGCTCAGTAGTAAAGCACTTGCTTACTACATACAAGGTGGCAAGGTGAAAGGTTCAATCCCCCACCACACACACACACACACACACACACACACACACACAATTATACACCTAGAAGCAGCTTAAACTGAAAAGAAGACAGTCATTGCTTCTATAAGAATTAACACAAAGTATTGAACATGGTTATCTCCTAAATCTCTAGCATCAGACACTTCTTCCTGAAGCTTCTCCAGACACATGAATACACACTGTCAAGAGAATTATATAAGAAGTAGAGGAACGCATTGAGGGGCTGCAAAGAATGCTCTGCAGTTAAGAGCTATCACTGCTTTTGCAGAGGACCCTGTTTGGCTCTGAAAGCCCATGTCTGATGTCTCAAAGTGCCATAACTCCAACTCCATGGGACTTGTACACATGTGCACACATCTGTACATGTGTGCCAAACCCCTAACATATATAAAAATAATAAAACATTTGAAAGTAAATAGAGAAAGATAATGAAAGGTTTTTAACTGTTCTTAGCTGAATGATCAGTTATAAGAATATTATGTAGGGGTGGGGCAGGGGCAGGATGGAATTAAGGGTGTATGCAAAATACTTCCTGTACAAGCATGAAGACCAGAGTTTAGATACCCAAGACCGCATAAAAGCAAGTGAGTTGGGTAGCCCACTTGTAACCCTAATACAGGAGTGGTAGCAACAGGAAATCTTAAGAATAAACTGTCTGACCAGAGTGGTTAAAATGGCAAAGTGTGGTTCAACTAGAGTCCTGCCTCCATGAATACCTCAAAAGGTGGAGAAGACACCTAATGGCCTCTACACATGTGTGTATATGTATGGGTACTCACACATATGTCCACCGCATACACACACACATACACATGCAAAAAAAAATGTACCAAGAATAGACAGGCTTGTCAAAAACAACAGGCTGTTCTACAGGCATGATCAAGATGGAATCTGAGCCGGAGATAGACTCTAAAGGCTATCCTTGCTTAGCATATGGAGGTCTATGTTACTCATCTGCAGTATCTGAAGGCTTGTCAAGCAAAAAGTGAGTCCTTCTTCTGCGTGTTGGTGAGGAAAATTAATCCAATCCTTCACCATTTCCACCCAGCAACAGCTCCTTTGTAAGAGCACGTCGGTGCTCAGGTAGGACCACATGGATGGAAAATCCTGGCAGCTTAGCACTGTAAGTATGCAGGAAACTATAAAAGTGTCACCCACAATGTTGACTCTTTGTGCCAACGGGGACTTCATGTGTAGCATCTGAGGGCACTGGTGGACTGCAGGTTGAGCTTCTTGTTCTACTGTGAGCCATTTATCAGCTGTGTGACCTTGGGCAAATCACCTTCTCGAGGTTGATCCGTGGGGCTAGGAAGGCCTGCTTTACCGGCTAAAGGAAGGACTGAACGAGGTAACAACTGTAAAGCCCTTGGTATGTCTTACGGGAGTGTCCAGACGACAACCAATAGGCGCAACTTACAGCATGGAATACATCCCTACTTTAAACATAGTGTGTACGAATTATGGAATTAGGGAATAGGATACCATCTTCCTGTTTTCAGAGCTTGGGATCAACCCCAGAACCTCATTGGCTAGGCAAATGCTTTACCACCATCACAACTTCATATGTTGCTATCTTAAAAATTTATTTTTAGCTGGGCAGTGGTGATGCATGCCTGTAATCCCAGCACTTGGGAGGCAGAGGCAGGCGGATTTCTGAGTTCGAGGCCAGCCTGGTCTACAAAGTGAGTTCCAGGACAACCAGGACTATACAGAGAAACCCCGTCTCAAAAAACAAATATATATATATATGTTATGTTTATGGGCTTTGCTTGCATGTATGTCTATGTACCATTTTCATGCCTGGAGTCCACAGATGACAGGAAATGGCATTGGATTCCTTGGAACTGGAGTTACAGATGTTGGTTTGTGAGCCATCATGTGGTTGCTGGGAACCAAACCCAGGTATTCTGTAAGAGCACCAAGTGCTCTTAACCACTGATCCATCTCTCCAGCCCCCCTCACATTACTCTTCTTGAGATGGGGTTTTACTCTGTAGCTCAGGCTGGCCTGACACTGTAACCCAGGATGGCCCTGATGTCAGGCTATTTGATTCTTGATAGCAAGTCCGTGTGTGAGGCAGGGATTCCCTCTGTTGCCCATGATTGAAAAAGAATCTAGAAGGCTAAGTGGTCTTGTCTCTCTTCACTAAGGTTCTTAAGGGCCTGAGATGACACCATAGCATCATTGTCACTGACTCCAGATTGCTTGGGCTGTGAGAAAGAGCTTCGAGTGAATGGGGAAAGTGGGACCAGTGTGTAAACCAAACATTGACTTCACAATGGATCACAATGTTCTTTGCCATCTTTTCAAATCTTTTCCTAAGAGGGAGGGAAAATTCAAGTTTGCCAAACAAGGATGAAAACCCAGGTATTTGTCTCATAGCTTTGAGCTTTGCTGCCCTCCCACGGCCCTTGTAAGCTGAGGCATCTTTTTTCCCCCTCTTAAATAAATGTGTAGTGTTGTAAGGCTCTTCGTTCATTTCCAGGAAAGATTCCAATACCTTTTACACCTGTTTTTGTTTTTTGTTTTTCTGAGTCTGTTCCAAAATTCTATGCTCCTTTCTTTTCGAGATCATAGGATTTGTTTATCTTAGAATTTTGGATTTTTTTTTAAGTTTTAAAAGCTATTGTTTTATGTTCATGAGTGCTTTGCTTGTATGTACCTGTGTGCATCACGTGCATGCCTGGTGCCCACAGGGGCCAGAAGATGGTATTGGATCCCCTAGAATTGGAGTAACAACTGTGAGCTTTCAGGCAAGTGCTGGGAATAGAACCTCCGTCCTCACAAGAACAGTGAGTGCTCTTAATCACTGAGACAACTCTCCAGGCCCAGTAGAATTTTTTATTTTTTTGGATTTGGTTTTTTCAAGACAGGGTTTCTCTGTATAGCCTGGCTGTCCTGGAACTCACTCTGTAGACCAGGCTGGCCTCGAACTCAGAAATCGGGCTGCCTATGCCTCCCTGAGTGCTGGGATTACAGGCATGTGCCACCACCGCTTGGCTAGACTTTTTTTTTTTTAATAGAGCAGAATTAAATTTACAGAAACGTTGAGTTCGAAGTACAAAGACTTCCCTCATGTCTCACTACCTTCCCTGTGCCTGCCAGGGCAGTTTTTCCTACTGGTAGCATTTTGAATTAGTGTGGTGTGTTTGTCACACTCAATGAATGAGCACTCACATATCACTTGTAAGCTAAAGTCTGGAGTAAATAGTATCTGGAAGGATTTGCCATCCATTAGTAATGTCCATTTTGTGGGCATGAACAAATGAATATTCATAGATGTAGTATCCTACAATAGGGCTTCACTAGAGCTGGCCATCTTAGGTTCATTAAACTATCTCTGCTTGGATGCTCAAATCCCCTAGACCAGGGTGTCTCAACTTATGGGTTGAGATCGCTTTGGGAGTTGTCTTAGTCAGGGTTTCTATTTCTGCACACACATCATGACCAAGAAGCAAGTTGGGGAGGAAAGGGTTTATTCGGCTTATATTTCCGCACTAAAGGAAGTCAACACTGGAACTCAAGCAGGTCAGGAAGCAGGAGCTGATGCAGAGGCCATGGAAGGATGTTACTTACTGGTTTGCTTCCCCTGGCTTGCTCAGCCTGCTCTCTTATAGAACCCAAGACCACCAGTCCAGGGATGGTACCACCCACAAATGGGCCCTCCGCCCTTGATCACTAATTGAGAAAATGCCTCACAGCTGGATCTCATGGAAGCATTTCCCCCAGCTGAAGCTCCTTTCTCTGTGATAACTCCAGCCTGTGTCAAGGTGACACACAGAACCAGCCAGTACACTCCGCATCCCAGTTCTATTGTCTGTTATGTATGTTTCCGACAGGATACCTCTGTCTTAGGGTCTTACGAGCATTTCACATTTATGATGGCCAAAAAATTAAATTCTTTCTTTTTCTTTCCCTGTGAATTCAAAAAGAAAGGCCCATTCTCTGACCCTGTCTTCCCCAGCAGAGTGAATGGCTTCATCATCTACTCAGCTGGCCAATCAGAGCCCTGGAAATTATCTTTGCCTCATTCTGCAAACACTCCAATCCCACAACCATCTGAGCCCCCATGATATCTCCCCCACAGCCATGCTGAGACGGAGCTTTCGGTTAAATTTAAAATCCCAACTCTACTGTTGTTTATAAGGCTCATCTCCCGTGGTCGTCTCACCTAGCTCTTCCTGGTGACACGCTCAGGTCACAGAGAATGCTTTATTTGTTTCTATAAGTTTGGGTTACATCTGATGAGCACTTTAATCATAACTAGTGATCTACTTCCCAATCTTCACTGAGCCTTTCAAGACACTTTGCCTCTGGCCTTCTGTACCCCACCCCCAGTCTCCACCCCCTTGAAGTCTAGTGTATTCTGCAGTGACTGTGGCTGGTTCTTTCCCTTTGGGGTCTGAATTCAATGTCACTTCAACTCCTGGGCTTTCTATGCGAAGTCTAAGAGGTCCCTACTCTGCTACTTCCCATCACAGTTTGATAGTCACCCAGGACTTGGCTTGTTTCCTAGAACCACTGGCTGGATATCTATAAGCTAGATCCTGGATCGGTGAGCTTGGTTACAGATCCAGTACAATCCTTGTTATATAGCATTTGCTTAATAAATACTTAAGAACTCGTAGAAGGCAGCTGTGATTCTGTTTCCTTCCAATTCTCCTGTCTTTCCAACCAATGAGGCCCGTGAGCAGAAGATGACAGCACCTCAACCCACAGAAGTACCCTGGGACTCACAGGTCTGTCTGAACTTGGAATCTGCTAAGAGGTTATAACTCTGAGCCCCCGGGGAGTAGGATCGGGAGAAGCTCTCAATATCTGAAGTTACTCAGCCCTGGGGCCAGACACCATTGGAAACACTGCTTTAGCTTTAAAAGGTTTTTGTTTTAAATGTATTTATCTTACTTTATGTGTATAAGTATTTTGCTTTCATGTATTATCTCAGTTAGGGTCTTCATAGCTGTGAGGAAAAGGTTTATGGAGTGACACTTCGAAGTCACAATTCATCATCAGAGGAAGTCAGGATAGGGCAGGAACCTGGAGGAAGAAGCTGCCAAGGAAGGCACAGAGTGGTACAGCTTACTGGCTTGCTTCCCCTGACTTGTTCAGAACTTAGAATCTTAGAGAACTCAGGATCATCCTCCCGGGGATGGTACTTCCCATAGAGGGCTGGGTCCTTTACCATCGATCACTAATTACACAGTGTGCCCTACAGCCCTGATCTTATGGAGCCATGTCCTTAATGGTGCTTCCCTCTTCTCATACGACTTCAGGTTTTGTCAAGTGGACACGACACCCCCACACGTATATATGTGTACTACCTGCATGCCTAGTCCTGAGGAGAGCAAAAAAAAAAAAAAAGTCAGATCCCCTGGAACTGGAATTACAGATAGGGAATTAAACTTGGGTCCCCCACAAGAGCAACAAATGCTCTTTCTTGACTGTTGAGCTATCTGTCTCTCCAGCTCCCAATTTGGCTCCCCACCCCCTTTTTGTAAAGATTCCAAGTTCATCCCACCCCTTCAGGAAAATAAGTAGATTAACTTGCTGGGTGACTGGCTAAGAGGAAGAAATGGAGATGTGGGAGGGTTATGGGGAATGGAGATCTTGGGAAATATTGAGTGTGTTTATGCTCTCGAGCTAAAGATCTTTATCCTATCACACGGGACGTCAGTCATGACCTGTTCATTTAGGTAAGTCCTCACCTTCAAAACCTCAATAAGAAATTTAAATTTAAATTTTGGGGGCCTTAAAACAAACAAACAAGCAAGGAACAAAGCAAAACAAGACTCAGATCAATACAGACATCAAAGAGAGTGGGAGTGGTGGTCCCTTCAGCCTCTATTTTCTTAGAGGCTGAGCAGTTCCTTTTTCGTTAATCCAAATGATGAAATCCACTTGTGTCCTGGGTTGGGCTTATAAAAGGGCTATTTAAGAAGGAACACACATTTATAGGCAGGGAATAGGAACTGTAAAAACATTGCCTTCAGACAAAAAGTGTTTTGATGAGTGATTTTAAAACTGTCGCGGGTGTTTTATTTTCCTGAATAAATGTCTGTTTTCCACACATCCTTGGCCACCCTGTGTCACTGATGTGTTTGTTCCCCAGTTGCTATTTTAAAGTCTGCTCTAAGCTGTTTTCCAGAGTCTCGGATTCTAACCAGCAAATCCATCCGGCCACATTGGGATTTCATCTATTAATATTTGAGGGCCGGACAAGGCTGTGCCCAGAGGTTCAAGGGCATCATTTAGGGAAGGTCATGGGATTGAACTGGACTAGGGCTCAGCTGAGCTAAAATGCACAGATTGCAAGAAAGTCGTGCAAAATGCCTTGTTTCTCTTGTGTCTGTGACTCATACTGGTGACTGTCAAGAATGTCAACACTTTCAAGAGAGCCAGTAACAGGTTTAAAGGACGATGTTAGAAGACTGTGCTAACTCAGAACAGCATTGTCTATGGGAATGACCAAGACCTCTGGTGGCCTGAGAGCAAAATTTCAGAAGTCACTCATTGGATGCACAACAGTGGTCCATGGCCCTTTTTTAAAAAGCACAGCTTCTGATAGATGTCTCAGTGGTTAAGAGCACTGACTGTTCTTCCAGAGGACCTGAGTTCAAATCCCAGCAACAACATGGTGGCTCACAACTGTTTGTAGTGGGACCTGATGCCCTCTTCTGGTGTGTCTGAAGACAGCAACAGTATACTTACATGTAATAAATAAATAAATCTTTAAAAAAAAAAAAACATAGCTTCCTTACCCATCTTGCATCAGGAACAAGCAAACTCGAACACGAGTAACAGTGTGTGTTGTTGATATAGTTGGTGATCATCCGTGGGATACTCGGGCTTCCTTTTCTTCTTCCACGAGGAAAAACGAGATATCACACCTATATAAGGCCCTTAGACTCACTCTTGTTCTATACCCAGCTTCATAGACTTAGTCCTATAGGTGTCACATGAAACATACTTCTACTATGCTTGCGACTACTTGATCCTAGGCACAGACATCACTTTGTTCTCTCTGTCCTCTCGTCTCCTCCCCTGCCCCATCTCTCAATATCATTCTTCTCTCCCTCTTTCTCTATCTCTTCTCTCAGGTCTCCAAAACTCCAAGCTGGTCTCAAACTTGCTGTATAGTTAACGATGACCTTGAATTCTGGCCTCCACTTCCCCAGAGTCAGATTTACAGGCATATACCACCACACCCATCTTGTGTGGTTCAGGGATCTCAACCTCAAGGTTTCCTGCGTACGAGGCTAGCACTCAACCATGTAAGAAAGCAGCACCCTCAGACTTCTGCTGTTCTCTGCTCAGTTTTTCAAACCAGTGCTGTTGGCTACAAGTGCTCTGCAGGACCTGTGCCTGGCGGACGCCATGTTGTCTGACACACTTCTAAGGCCTGCGCAGAAGGATACTTAGCTTAGAGAGGTCGTCATAAACGTGTATTATATGAAATGATTCGATCAAGATGCTTTGAAGTAGAAAGATGGTGACTTAGATTCTGTTAATCTTAGGTGCTAGGATTTTTTTTTCCAAATTAATATTGGATTCTGTGATGAGTTTTTTCCCCCCAATGTAAATCCAGTAAGGAAGTTATTACTATGTAGTGAGTTTTCTTTTCTCAACCTATAAATGGTCAAACTTGGCGCTTTAACAACCAGAGCTCAGCTAGGAAGCAACACTCATGTGGTGTTGGTGAAAGGGATGGGGGTCTCCTGGGTTACCTGAGTTCAATGTGGAGGTTTCTGATAAAGTCAGGACAGGAAGATGAGCAAACTAGTGTCACATTTGGGAGATGCAGAGGGTTATCAGAAGTATTATATGAGTACCTCAGGCTGTATTGGTGACAGGCTCGTTTGGAACCTTCTTCCTTGGATAGAGAATCCAGTATTCGGCAAGGTCAACAGATTATTGCTATGGGCGTCTGGTTTACTTAGAGGGCATTCTTCCCCCTCCCCCTCCTCCCCCTCCTTCTCCCCCTACTTTCCCTTCTCCTCTTCCTCCCCTCCTTCCCTCCTCCTCTCCCCCTCCATTTAAGCACTCTGTGTGAAGAAGCCATCTCTGTCCTTCCTTGCCTGTCTAAGGCTTCTTGTGATTGGTTAAAATGAAAAGCCTATGGCCTATAGCAAAAGGGATAATAGAAGGCGGGATATCTGCCAGGGAAAGAGGAACTCTGGGAAAGAGGCAGACTAGGGAAAATTGGCTACTGAGACTCAGAGAAATCAGGCGTATGAAACTGAGGAGAGGTACCGGCCATGTGACAGACATAGAATAGTACAAACTGGATAATTGAGTTACAAGCTAGTCGGAAACATTGCCTACCTACTCTAAGGCCCGACTGCATTTATCAATAAATATAGTCTCCCCGTGTCATTATTCAGGAGCTAGGGCAGGCATAGAATGGCCAACGGTTACACTCCTCCATCTTCGATATCAGCTTACTAGGACTAGTCTTCTGTCTTGGCAACTTCTAGGAAGATTACAGGGCTGGAGATGGCTCACTATATAAGTATTTGCCTTGCAAGCATAAGGACCCAAGCTCCATCCCCAGAATTTAATGTTAAAAAGAAAAATTGGGTGTAGTGGTACACATTTGTGATCCCACCTCTGGGATT
Organism: Apodemus sylvaticus; assembly: GCF_947179515.1. NCBI lineage: Eukaryota > Metazoa > Chordata > Mammalia > Rodentia > Muridae > Apodemus > Apodemus sylvaticus. The sequence goes on from NC_067492.1 coordinate 15,088,371, forward strand.
ACAGACACTGACAGGCAGATCCTTGGCTGGCTGGCCTGTGAGCCCACTTGGTAAGCTATAGGTCAGTGATGGAATGCTTAAAATAATAATAATTATTGTTATTATTATAAATGTTATTATATAATAATAAAAGTAGATGGTACCTCAGGTAGTTCTCTGGCCTTAATATAATACTTATTATAATACTTAATTTATTACAAACACATATATGAAGCACCCCCTTCCCACATGTACACACACACACACACACACACACACAGATTGTAGGCTCTGATTTAATTCAGCAAAGCCTGCCTGTTTCTGCTGTTTCTCCCATCACCCTGGTTGACAAGGTTCTATTTGCCCACTGGTTTGGCTTGAGGCATGTGGCAGTCACTTCTTTGGGCTGCTTTCTAATTTGTGATCTCATCTGGAGTCAGGTCCTCCTCCTCTAGGTTCAAATTTTCCTGCAGCACCTCCCAAATCGGCTACTTAGGACTCTCAGATGAAGTGCTAAGGCAGCTGTGTCCTTGGCCCTTGGACATCCGGACCAGCCACTCCTTTCCTTATCCCCACCCCCAACATGGAGTCCTGGAAAAGGCACAGATGACATCACATTGACTGAGGTTGGTCTAATTGTGTCCCATTTGCTGGCTCAGTAGGTTGAGCAAGTTTTTTTTTTTTTTTTTTTTTTTTTGAGACAGGGTTTCTCTGTATAGCCCTGGCTGTTCTGGAACTCACTCTGTAGACCAGGCTGACCTCAAACTCAGAAATTCGCCTACCTCTGCCTCCCAGAGTGTTGGGATTTCAGGTGTGCGCCACCATGGTTAGAACAATCCTTCTGCTCCTACAACACAGGGATTTTATAGTTACCATCAAGGTGGGAAAGATTAAAAAGATCCCCTGAAAACTACAGATACAATGCTGATACCGGGTCATTTAATGCACCACCTTACTGCTAGGAGTGTAAGAATTATCATTATTATAAAATGATATTCAAACCCCTACCACCTTTCCTTTTGATACCCACCTTTCCTACCAACTAGCCTGTATCTTCCCTCCCCATCCTCCAAGCACTAACGGCACTGAAAGCTCACTTTTAAAAGAAGGCAAACATTCTGTCACAATTTTCCCTAGGTGTACCAAGGTCTCATTTACGGTGAGACTTGCCTGGTGTCAGTGCCAAGGTGGTTGAAGAATACAAATAAGTCAGTATTCCTCTCCCTCCTCTGAGAGCACAGGCCAACCACAGTGGAAAGGCCTTCATAGTCCCCCTCTGTGGGGCCTCCCAGAACTGAAGCTGGTAGAAGTGGTTTGCAACCCTTAGTTGCCGGCAACAAACAAAGTTCTTGTTCTCCTCCTTGGGAGTTAGCAGTCTGCTGCCTCTTCTTGCACTGGAAGCAAAAAGATGGCGACCAACTGGGAAGCGAAGCATGTGGGCAGGCTCATGGTTCTGACTGAATAAAGTTTCCTAGTGCTTTATTGGTGCAGAGTCCGTGATGGAGCCAAGGGTGTCTTAACATTGACAGATTGGATTATGCATGGTTTTCATCTCCATTTGAAGCTTTGGCCTGTCTTAATGGAGCAAAGGTCCTTTCTGGAAGTTGTTATAGAACTTCTGCTGATGAGACTGTCTGTCTGTGTCTGTGTGTGTATGTGTGTGAGTGCGTGTGTGTGTGTGTGTGTGTGTGTGTGTGTGTGTGTGCATACTCGTGCATTCAGGTGTTAGTAGAGGCTCGAATCTCCTGGAACTTGAATTATGGAAGGTTGTGAGCCTCCTGATATAGATGCTGGGAACCAACCCCCCAAGGGTCCTCTGCAAGAGCGGTGTGTGATTTTCAGTGCTGAAACATCTCTCCAGCCTATGTTCTTAGAAAATATGATATATAAATCAATTTATTGAAAGATACTTAGTCCAATGCTTAGCAGCATGTTATTCTGGATTGTTTGGGACCAAATCTAGTCTGCTCTGTACTGTGGACAGTTTTCTCAATTTGTACACATCATCGTGTCTCCATCTATCAAACAGGAGAGAGGGGGTACTTGAAATCCAGGATTGTCAAGGTGCACAAAGGAACGCATGCTTGGGAAGCACTTACTTAAAAGTGTTACCCGGGTCACAGTAAGCATAAATAAACTGTAATTTCTATCACTGCATCAAAGGGAATGACACATGGGACTCAGCAATTATTACCAATTATATCCAATGGGAAAGAGGGGATGGTCTTAGCCAGTATCCTTCCCACAAGGGGGGTGTGACTAGATTGTTCAGCTTCCAGGACATAGATGGGTCCATGTGACTCACAAGGAGAGCCTGGAAGGTTTCTGAATGTGTGTGTGTGTGTGTGTGTGTGTGTGTGTGTGTGCATGTGTATGTGTGCATGCATATGTGCGCGTCTCTGTGTGTATATGTCTGTGTGTTTATGTGCGTGTGTGTCTGTCTGTGTGTGTGTATGTGTGTGTGTGTATCTCCAAACACCAAGACCAGCAGAATATTGATTCTCCTGAGGCCAGGAGGACGTGTGAGCCAACATACCTCAGCAGCAGGTGTTGCTTCAAATATCAAGAGTCTGACCCCAGGAAGCTTATTTCAGGCATATTTAAGCACAGCACGGTTTGGGGGAAAAAAGTTTTCTGGTGATATTAATTAAATCCTTACACAAGAAAGTATAAGACCGAATAAGTTAAAACTATTTGAAAAGTACATGTGACCTCTTCCTCAATGATGGGGGAAGGGTGTCTACAGACTGAGAAATAGTGCTCAAAATAAGAGTCTGGTGAGCCAGAGGTGGCCTGGCCATACAGACAGACAGCACTGAGGTCTCCAGGCTATCAACCACACCCATCCCAGCCTTCTGGGTGGAAAGCAGGCTATGTATCTCTCTCTCTCTCTCTCTCTCTCTCTCTCTTTCTCTCTCTCTCTCTCTCTCTCTCTCTCGGAAGAGATAAAACCATTTGTTTACCATTCCTGGTTTCCCTAGTGCTTATCTGTGAGCCCGAGGACCTTGAGTCTCCTACCCTTATGGAACTGGCTGGCTTTGTCACTTCTTTTATATTTATTTACTTACTTTATTTTATGTGTTCATGAATGCTTTCAATACATGTATATATACATGTGTTGTTTGCATAACTGGTACTTGCAGAGGTCCAGAAGACCGCTGGTGTCAGCTTCTTCTAGAACTGGAATTACAGATGGCTGTGGGCCACCATGTGGATGTAGAGAATCTATCTCCTGTACAAGGACAGCCAGTGCTCGCAACTGCTAAGCCTTGTCTCTACCCCTCCTTCCTTTACCTTTTAAAGTAAGCTTTGTTTCCTTTTCAGCCCAAATCTGAGTAAGCAAATATGGATGTGATATGTAAATATGGGCAGGATATGCAAATATGATCAGGCTAGGCGATCCAAATGGGTACTGGCAAGATTCTAAGATGCAGGCCCTGGTCCAAGTAAGATACAGAGATGCCGAGCTTTGGGAGAGTTTCTGATTGGGCAGCATACTTCCGGGTGCCCTGTCGTGGGGTTTAAGACTCTGTATTGATAAAGCAGGTCCTCGTGTTCACAATTTTAAGCAGAATGGTAGGGCAGGGCAGGCTAGATTCTCTTCCTTTGGTCCTCTCTATAGTTTCATCAATGCCCCTCATTTGGTTTTTGGTTTTTTTTTTTTTTTTTTTGTTTGTTTGTTTTGTTACAGGGTTTCTCTGTGTAGTCCTGGCTGTCCTGGAACTCACTCTGTAGTCCAGGCTGGCCTTGAACTCAGAAATCCTCTGCCTCCCAAGTGCTGCATGCACCACCACGCCCAGCAATGCCACTCCCCCAAGGTGTGGGATTGAGGAGGACCCGAAACAATAACAAACTCGCAGAGGCACATATCAGCTTTTGTATCTATTTTCAAAGGTCTGGAGAGCCCTGCAGGCTAGTGGGAAGAGATGTGAGGTCAGAAAACAGTGCCTCTTTTCTCAGAGGCAGTCTTAGGGCTTTAGAACACTGCTCGACATTACTCTTCGTTGAGGAAGCCACAAGCACACCCATTCTGGACACCACCGGTAAACACTGAAAAGACTGCTGTTGTTTGGTTAGAGTCTAGTTTCCCTCTCAGGAGTCTTCCTCAGCTTCTGCACCGTGCCAGTCTGTAGAAGGCCAGGTAGTTTACACTGGCTGCTGAAGCTTCCTTCTAACGGGCTCCTTCAAGTTGCAGCCAGACAGGAAATGCTTCCAGACCCAGCCACTGGGATGTGGAGACAGTAAGTCCGGGAGACGGGCTAAATGTCTCTGAAAGTCCCTCATTCACTGGGCCTGCAGCTTCTTCTAATTTATTCCTGCTGAGGAGACGAAGCTGCAGTCCAAAATATACTAGATAGCTGAGTCTGTTAGTGAGAAAAGCAGTCTTTGCCTTTGAGTGTCTCTTAGTGGAAAAAAAGAGCAAATACAGTCTGGTCTGAGCCTATTGATGGCCATTTATGAAGAGATGACAGAATAAATATTTTTAATGACTAAACTTACAAAAATATTTCTCAAAATGGGTAAATATATTGGGCTTTGGGCATTACTGAAATTCTACTGTGATAGGATCTTGATTGACAGGGGAAATGTCTATTGTGTTAGGTGATTAATCTGAGGACAACTTGCTGGAGTCTGTTCTCTCCTTCTACCACATGGATCCTGGGGACTGAGCCAGATCTTCAGGCTTGGTGGCAAGTGTTTTTATCTGACAAGCTGTCTCTGTGAGTTCCCTTCCTCAATAGGATATTTGTAAGGGAGAGAAGGTTATAAAAACACAAAGTGGTCTCAATATAATAGTTGAATTTCTGAATGTCCAGATCTCTCTCTTCATTTTCATAAATCTTTTGCATTAAATATATCAACGTTCTCCTGATTTTGACATTTTATTTTTGGTTTTGGTTTTGGGTTTTATATATGTATATATATAGTGTATGTGTGTGTGATATACAATATATAGGTATAAATATATATTTACACATAAATTATATTTACAAATACATATATTATATTTATTCTCTCAGTTCTGTTTCTCTAGAGAACTCTGATTAATATACCCATAGATTTTTATTTGTGAATCTGCCCTAGGGGATGTTCTTTTTGGCTTGATAGACACAGCTGATTAATAAAGTAAGATGTCGGCTTTTTAGCGAATAAAATATTCCACTCTTAATGAAAAGTGCCACACTGGGGGAATTGGATTTCTCCTTGACTTCAAGTAACTGACAAGGCTTGATTAAACATTAATCACACTCTCCGACAGACAGGGCAGAGCGTGTTAGGATTGTGGCTATCATAGCGGGATCACACTTCCTCCTGCTTCCTCAGGGATAATACCATGATCCCCTTGATGCTCATTAAGTCCTGCAGACAGACAGAAGGGACAAAAACACAGTGTTGCTTCTATTTGGTGTGGCCACAAGTGGGTTAGACCATTGATTAGTTCTGACTGGAATATGCCTTCTGTGTGAATATCATTTTGCCCTTCTATGTGCAGGTAAATGTTCTAGATACAGGATGCAATGGGGAGCCAGGTGAAAGCCTCGCTCTCACGAGGCTTCCCTTAATTGAGAGTGATTTTACGTCTTCTTAATGAGTGTTCATGGGGACCTATGGCATACAGTTTACTATATGTGGTGCATGGTCAGCCCATGCAGCCTTTGATTGCCTAACATATTTTTCTCCTAGTTAAAAAGATTCTGTGCTGTGACAAAAGGAATTCTCAGTGATTGATTTGGTACAGATGGATGATTCCAGAGATGGACAAGTAAGCTAGGTCTGGCCATGTGAAGGATCTTTTCTCTAGATCAGACAGCTGTCCTCCCTGGTCCTGGGAACGAGAACTGCAGAGTCTGAGCCCCTTGCTGAGATTGTCAAATCCATCCTCAGTGGCCAAAGTCCACATGGTCAGGTGGGTTTGGTAAGTGCAAACTTGTAAATGCTGAGGCAGGAGAATTGCCAGGAATGTGAAGCTGTCTGGGCTATATACAGCCAGACCCTGTCTCAAAAACAAAGCAAAATAAATCAAAGAATTCCTATGCTGCTCTATGCCAACCCCACAGAAGACCCAGATCTGCCCAGGGGATCTGCTACTCCTTAGAGCCTCAGCCTTGCCAGGAAGATCTCCTCGGTTATTGTGGGCACTTCCTCAGACATTCTTGAGTGTACAGCATTGGGCTGGGATTGTAGCTCAGTAGAGCTTGCCCCTCACAAGCCTGAGTTGAATCTCAGCAAAACCCCAAATCAACACATATCTAATTCTTTAAAATCATTATGTTATTATGAGTGTATGGTGTGTGTGTGTGTGTGTGTGTGTGTGTGTGTGTGTGTAGGTGAAGGACAACTTTTGAGGGTCAGTTCTCTCCTTCCTCAGTGGGTTTCAGGGATCAAGCTCAGGTTGTCCTGCCCTCGCAGCAAGTGGTTTTACACACTAACCATCTTTCTGGTCCCGAAATACCCAGTTCTTAACTAGTTGGGAATTGTGTAAGCTCACCAGTCTATTACTGACAACAAGAAATTGACCAAAGTGGGATCTGTTTTTTATACCACACAAGTGAGCAACATCAAATCTCTTCCTTCCTTCCTTCCTTCCTTCCTTCCTTCCTTCCTTCCTTCCTTCCTTCCTTCCCTCCCTCCCTCCCTCCCTCCTCCCTCCCTCCCTCCCTCCCTCCCTCTCTCCCTCTCCCTTCCTTCTTCTCTCCCTCTCTTAGCCCCTCTCTCTCTTCATATCCCCCCAAACCTCCTTCTCTTGCTTTTCTTGTTTTTATTCCTTTCATTCCAGAGAGTTGGTGTCTCAGGGTTTTACTGCTGTGAACAGATACCATGACCAAGGCAACTCTTATAAGGACAACATTTAATTGGAACTGTTTCAGAGGTTCATTCCATTATCATAAAGGTGGGAGCATGGTAGCATCCAGGCAGGTATGGTGCAGGAGATGCTGAGAGTGCTACTTCTTGTTAGAAAGGCAAACAGAAGACTGGCTTTCAGGCAGCTAGGACAAAGTTTAAGCCCAGGCCCACAGTGACACACTTCCTCTAACAAGGCCACACCTCCTAAAAGTACCGCTCCCTAAGCCACACATGTTCAAACCAACACCGTTCTTTGCCAGCACACCCAGGGTTAAGAGACAGTTTCCTGAGTCCAGCCGTCTCAAGATAGAGTTCCACCTTGCTGACAGGGTCAAAGTTGAGGTCAGGTTCCCAGGTCCCAAAACTCACCCCTATCCTGCTTGTTCTCAGGTGCTTCCTGTTTGTGTGTTAGCCAGTAAAGGATGTAAAGATGGAAGATGCTGTTATCTCCTCATCCACACTAAGGCACAGGAGTCACATATGTGCTGCCTGTTGTGATTTAAATTGTCTGTGTGTAGCTCCCCTCTCCTTGTTCCCTTACCATTCCAAATTCCAGGTCAGCGTCCAGGATGGGACCTGACTGCAAAAGCTGACTCAGGACCCTGAAACCAGGTGACCCGGATAAGGCCCAGTCCCCAATGTTAACTTCGTTGCTTAATCCTTTGTGTCAAAGTGTGATAGGTCAGCAGACCCTTACCCCACCACCATTACCAACACCCCCACCCTGTCATTTGTGTTCCCATCCTATAAAAATGTTGTACAATCTCCCTTCGGGGACTCGGTTCAGATCCCAAACTGGCTGCCTCCCTGAGCGCTCAGAAAATAAAGATTCTATTTTTAAGCTTCCATATCTGAAATGAGTTTTCTTGACTTCCACCCTGAACCTAGTGCCAGAACACCATTGTGAGCGGTTGATGCTGAATAGTATATAAAGGCTGTGGGAAGTCGTCCTGAGCTATTCAGATTTAATGCTTACTCACGGCCCTAAGGTGGTGGCTGCTAAAATATGAGAACAATTAACTAGAGCCTTCCCCATGAGCTATCGGTGCGAGAAGATTCCCGAGAATACCACAAGATGTTCCTGCCCTAACCAGGGAATGTTCCTGGTGTCCCCACCGGATGACCTCCTTGCTTCCTGCTTCAATCGCGCTAGGGGTGTCTCTGTCCTTCCCTCCTTTGCTCTTGTGTGAAGGTCAATTCCTTCTCTGTAAGCCTTAAAACTCATTTACCTCCCTGACATTAAATGAGGCCTTGACACAACCCAGACTGACTTTGCCTTTCTTAGTGTGCTTGGCCTCCTTTCTCTCTTCCCCCCATTTTTGACCTTCAGGTAGTGCCTCTTTGGAACCCTGGAATAATTGGACCTGCTGGACGGGTCAAAAGGCAACATGGACCAAAAAAGAGATATGTGAAGGATTCCACAGGATGCTAAGGATTTTGAAGACCTTGGACTGTGTCATATTTATCTCTAACACTGTCCTTTCTCCACGCTTTCCGATTACAATGCTCAAAATACTGACTAATATTTAAACGCCTGACCCTTCAGCGGCTGGCCCAGACTGCAGTCAGCCCTCAGACCTTAGCCTCATGTTCCAGAGTGAGCCCCGAGCAAGCAGGAAATGATGGGATTTGGAACAGTCAGAGCCCGGATCTGAGGCACAATGTTATCACTGAGTTAGTGCTGGGGCCTGGAAAATGAACATGGCCTTGGCCAAGCCCGCAGTCCACGTCACAGGGAGATTACATTTGCACACGGTAGCCAAAGGGTTAAAAGAAATGCAGATAGGAAGGCAGTCTGGGAACTGTAAAATATTACGGCAAGGCAGACCAGGCACTTGTGAAAAAATGGGTTATGAACCCTCTGGGTCACAAGTCAATGTAGGTGTTTTGTGTCTGTTTTAGGGAGCACAAAGGGAAGTTTGTGGAGGTTGTGGTTGGTTTTTTGTTTTGTTTTGTTTTGGACACAGGGTCTCATTGAATAGCCCTCGAAGGCTGGAAACTTATATTAACCAAGGCTGTTCTCAGATTTGTAGGAATTCTCCCAACTCCTGTCTGGATTACAAACAAGTGTGCACCACCACTCCCAGCTGTCTTTGGAGTTTGTTCATTTGTTTGTTTATGTTACTTCTAGACAGGGCTTCTCTGTGTATCCCTGGCCATCCTGCTACTTTCCGGAGTGGTTTTGTTTGTTTGTTTGTTTGTTTTGGGGTTTTGGATTTTTTTGTTGTTGTTGTTTTTTTGTTTTTTGAGACAGGGTTTCTCGGTGTAGTCCTAGCTGTCTTGGAACTCACTCTGTAGACCAAGCTGGCTCAAACTCAGAAATCCGCCTGCCTCTGCCTCCCACATGCTGGAATTACAGTCATGCGCCACCATGCCAGGCTCGCTTCCGGAGTTTTTAAAGTGTATTTACCCCGGGAAGAATCCAACATAAATCTCCTAACTATGACACTTCACAAGTGGACCCCTAGAGAAATAACTTTTCAAAATTTCTCCCTTTCCCCCCCCCCCCCAGTTGATTCCAGCTTATACCACTGTTGTGTGTAGGAAAGAACAATCAAAGTGACTCATCAAAGTGCTGGACAAACAGCAGAGGAGTAAAGGGAAATTAGAAGCATGTCCTTAGACAGCCACTAGGTGGCAGTAGACTTCAGCTGAGTCCTAGCTGTAGGAGCCAGCTGTTTACAAGGGGAGTCTTGCATGTCCTAGGCTGTGCCTTGTCATGGAGCGAGTAGCTAAGGTAGAGACTAGAAGGCTCTTTAGCAATAAGCTCTACATTGAGCTTTAAACCATAAATAAATTTATGTCGCCATAGAAATTCAGATAGAACCAGTCTGTGGTGGCTCCTGTCTTTAACTGAAGGACTTGAAAGAGACAGAGGCAGGGGAAATCTCTTAGTTCAAGGCCAGTCTGGTCCACAGAGTAAGTTGCCGGACAGTTGCACAGAGAAACCCTGTCTGGGGGAAAAAAAAAAGAGATTCAGATAGAATTACAAAAAACTTTTCTTGAAATTATATGATCTTATGGTGTGTGTGTGTGTGTGTGTGTGTGTAAAAGTGTAAAATCTGAGTCAGATGTATGTAGTGTTGAACACCTTTAATCTCAGCTCTCAGGAAGCTGAGATAGGAGGATATCTGGGAGTTATAGGCCAGCCTGATCTATATAGCAAGCTCCAGAAGGACTAGGGTTATAGAATGAGACCCCGCTTTAAAGACAAATAAACTAAGAAAAAAACAGTGGGGGAGGGGAGGGGGGGTTGTGAGTGTTCAGGTGGAAGTGCTTGTTTGTTAATCTGCGATACCTTATTGGTTGGTGAACTGAGGCAATTCAAACCAGATTAGATTGTATTAAAGGCAGGTTTATTGGGTAAATTTACTGGCTCCAATAAAGGAGGCCAGGGAAATCACCATGGGAAGGAGAGAGAGAGAGAGAGAGAGAGAGAGAGAGAGAGAGAGAGAGAGAGAGAGAGGAGAAGGGGAAAAGAGGGAAAGTGCAAAGAGAAGGAGGTGGGGGAGGGGAATGAAGAGAAACCAAATGTCTGAATTATACAGGGAGGAGCCTCTGGGGGAAGGGCAGCCCTCCCTGCCCCTGGGCTGGAAAGTTCAGGGTTGGGGGCAGGGTGTGCCAGGTAGGGATTGGGGGATGTTGGGAGAACCTGGGGACCAGGCATGTTTTGATATGTAATATATGCACCTCAGTCCCTTGCCTCGGGTCTGGAAACCAAGTCAGGACGTGCCTGTGCTGGTACCACAGGGAAGTCAGAAGACAGTCTTAGGTGCAGGTCTTCTCCTAGCTTGCTTCAGACAGGGTTTCATTCAGGTCCAGGGATTTTTGATTCTCTTGATTCATCTCTCGTCTCCTATCCTGCTGCAGGAGCCGGGTAGGTCACTGGTGTCTGATTTCCCATGGGTTCCAGAGGTCCTAATCCAGGTCCTTGTGCTTGTACAGCAAGTGCTTTACCCACTGATCCATGTCTCCATCCCAAGATCTACGTATTTCTTAAACTCTAACAATTTATAAACAGGGACTGGAGAAATGGCTCATAACCATCTGTAACTCCAGTCCAAAGGGACCCAGTGCCCTCTTCTGGTCTCTGTGGGAACCCGGTGTGCATGCGATATACATTCATGCAGGTAAACACCCATACACATGAAATAAAATAAAATAAATGTACAAAGTAAATACAAATTTAGAAAGGATTTCAAACCGGAAATGGCAAGCTCTCCCTTCTATCCCCGAGCTCCAGGGTTGCTCCCACACCCCCTGAGCCACACCCCCTGAGCCACACCCCCTGAGCCACACCCCCTGAGCCACAGAGCCTCCTGTGTGGATCTTCAAGGTGGAAAGACTCTGGGCCTTTCCACCCTCAAGGCTCATTTGCATTACAAGAGCCCAGTTCCTTCAAAAGCCTTCAAAAAGCACAGGGGAATCACCTTGGGCTGGTGTGTGTAAATGAAGGTTCCCAGGGTCACCTCATTCCCCAGTTGGGGGGGGGGGAGAGAGAGAGAGAGAGAGAGAGAGAGAGAGAGAGAGAGAGAAGGGAGAGAACGAGTACGAGTACGCAAGCAGAGAAGGACGTGAGGGGGATGAAGAGAAACCAAAATGTCTGAATTATATAGGGAGGAGCATTTCCGTGGCTCTGCCTTCCTTGAGCTCCATGGGATTCTAAGGGGCAATAAAAATAAGAAACTGTTCCCTTTGCATTTCCTAAGGGATGTTCTGGGCTCCAACCACTTGCACCTTTACACACACACACACACACACACATACACACACATACATACACATACATATGCACACATGCACACATACTTATACACACACACATATACACACATACATACACACACACACACACACATATACACACACATATACACACATACATACACACACATATATACACACATATACACACATACATACACACACATACACACATAAACATGCTAGGCTGCCTTTTCTTTACTTTGGATCATAAGCATGCATGATACTGCATTTTCGTTGTACAGATCTGAGGTTGTAAAGATAAATATCAGGATATTGAAATCTTCCCTATTGTTGTAAATCAGGGAGAATGACTGTTACTAAATGTACTTCATCGACTCCAAACTTGACCCTCTCTTTTCCTTTAAGTAGCTACAGTCAGTACAATTTCCCACCAGAAAGGCTCCTCACACAAAACTATCAGTGTCCAAACCCATTTTAAAAGTATCTCTGGAGCCGGGCAGTGGTGGTGAGGAGCATGCATGCCTTTAATCCCAGCACTTGGGAGACAGAGGCAGGTGGTGTTAGGGTTCTGTCTAAGCTCCACCCCACAGTTACCTGGCAACAGCCAGGTAGGCCCCGCCCCACAGTTACCTGGCAACAGCTAGGTAGGCCTGGCCCACTATAAAGGGGGCTGCTCTGTCTTGCATCTCTTATTCTCTCACAGCCTCTCTCTTGCCCCATCTTGGGCTTTCCTCCCCTCCCCCTCTCTCCACGGGGCCATGGCCTGCCTCTGCTTCTCTACTTTCTCCCTCTCTCTCTCCCTTTCTCTGCCTTTACTACCCCCTTAACGCCCCTCCCCATGCCCTGAATAAACTCTATTCTATGCTACAGCATTGTGTGTCAGGTCCCTCAGGGGGAAGGGATGCCTTGGCATGGGCTCGCTGAGGCACCCCCTTCCCCCACACCACTGTAGAACGTAGTCTTATGCCTATTTCTCTTTTTATGATCACAACAGGTAGATTTCTGAGTTCGAGGCCAGCCTGGAACTGAGTGAGTTCCAGGACAGCCAGGGCTACACAGAGAAACCCTGTCTGAACCTCTCCCCCCAACACCCCCCCTAAAAATCCTCTGGGACCAGCAGGCCAGCTCAGTGGGTAAAGGTGTCTGACTCTAAACCTTATGATTTGGGTTTGATTCCTGGAGCCTAAATGATAGAAGGAGAGTGCTTGATTTCTCCAGAAGAGAAAGGAGTGCATTAATTATAGAAAAAAGACAGATTTAAAAAAACTTTATTGTGTTGTATTTATTTACTGTATGAATGCACACGTGGCACACTGTGAGTTGAGGAGGTTAGAGGACAACTCGTGGGAATCAGCTCATTCCTTTAGAATGTCGAATCCAGAGCTTAGGGTCACACGTCAGGCCTGACAGCAGCACCTGTACGCCATGGCTCTAATGCCTATTATTATTTTCTTTTTCCTTTTTTTGTATTCTTTATTCTTCTCTCTCTCTCTCTCTCTCTCTCTCTCTCTCTCTCTATATATATATATATATATATATATACATATAGATTTATATGTATATATACATATATGTATATATGTGTATATATGTGTGTCTATACATATATGTATAAATATATATGTGTGTGTGTGGTATATATACATATATGTATATATGTATTCTCTCTGTTTCTATGTCTCTGTTGTCATGTAGTTCAGGCTACCCTTGAACTTGCCATGGAGCTGAGGATGACCTTGAACTCCTGGTCCTCTTGCTTCTGCCTCCTGGGTTCTAGGATGATAATGTTGTGCCAGGAAACGTTCATGAACCTCAGAAGACCACCAAGGAGCCAACTCCGACATAATCACATTAAGATCTGTTTATTACGAACTCAAGTTTGGGCTTATCCAGAACAGACCCACAGGACTGTTTGTCGAAGCAGCCCCTAACTCTCATCAGGACAAGGTTTTATAGGAAATGGGAGCAAATGAGAGGGGACCCATCTTGGTGAGCACCTAATGGAATGACTATTGCTAGCCGACAGGTGGGTGCTCCAAAGCAAGACCGTGTACAATCACAAACGGTCTGTCAGTGCACCTGAAACAATCAGACTAATCTTTGATTAACTGTTGCTAGGAAGTAACTCGGGCCAAGGACAAGCCGTGGGGTCCTTCCTGGTCCTTGGATGCAGCTTGGGTTCAGCTGCGGGTCAAGTTCTCAGGCTTGTTTTCTTTTAAAATGGAGGCCTGTCCCAAGGTGGAGTAGGTTTGGCCTCTCAATAGGAGTGTGCTGCTGTGTCCAGCAGGAGTCGACAGTGTTTGAGTTCTTTCCATGAGACATGCACTAAGCTGAATGACCCAGTACTCATTGATTCTTAAGACAACTCAACAGCTGGTATCTATTACGGTCCTTGTTCTGCAATTAGGAAAGAGATATTGCTACATGAGATCATGGTAAGTCTGCCCAGATACCTCGAAATAAGACCTGGGTTTATTAACATCCATGTACTTTGACTACACAACTATGTCCTTAGTCGATATAGTACAACAGCCCTTCAGTTCTTTCTCTTGGCTATATGTGGTAAATCACGGGTTACGTGTTTTCTATTCTTTGTAGGGGAGACTTGACAGCACCTTGCCTATTACAGAGGACTGACTGCTCCCAGGGCTGGAGAGAAGGCTCAGCGCATAGAAGCCTCCACAGAGACCTGCCTGCTTAATCCTCTGAACAGTATTACAAGGTGGGCAATGGTCTTCTCATGTTACAGTTGAAGACACTAATAGTCTGGTAGGCTGAATTCTAAACTGGCCCCTCCCCCATCCCGTGCACATTTGTGGACGCCATCTGCCTTGACTCCACTTCTGTCTTGGCTCCATCTTATCCAGTAACTAAATGAGAGTCAGGAGAGCTTCAGTAACAGAGATTCATTTGAAACTGCCTACAGTTCCCCATTTTCTTCCTTCCTCTCCCTGGCCCTTAGTGTTGAGGAGAAACCCTTTCTAGGATTCTAGTGAACGAACGACACATGCAAATAAGTCCACTGTGCTGAGTTGTTCACCAGAGCAAAGGGAAGAAGGCACGGATGATGAAACCCTATCTTGGGTGTGCACAACCTCCCCACCCTTTGCCATAAAATCCCTTTGCTCCTCCTTAATGCATAGATGGTAGAGATTTGAGGGAGAGTCTACTCTGTATCCTCTTTGAAGGAAGCCCATTTCCTTCCACTGATTTCTGTCTCCTTGATCTGTGATAAAGCAGCAAGCCTTGCCCAACGAGCTTCATCATCATCATCATCATTATATGAGTGGCTGGGGTTTAGAAATGATGAGTGAATGCAATGAGGTCCTGTATATAGTTAGGCGAAACTCTGTCTGAAGCTTGTCATGGATCTGAGAGTAAAGGTTTTACCTTCTCTGACTCATTCCTGAGACCCAATCTACACCTATGTTGTAACCCTGTCTGTTCCTTAATTCCCCCACAGGATTTTTTAGAGTTCACCCCCTCCAGTCATCCAAGATTCTGAAGTTATCTGCACATGTATTTGCACAGAAAAGTTCCAGATCTGGTAGAGTTAGTCCTGTGGCCTAATAATTATACTCGTTATCTTATGAACCAAGGGTTGTAGGTTTAGATCTTACTAGATATAGGGCTCAACATTTAATACAGAAAAATATAGGCTAGATCTCTACTGGCATTGCGACTTAGATGGCACACACGGTTTTTTTTTTTTTTTTCCTTTTGAAACAGTCTCATGTAGCCAAGTATAGCCTCCAACTTGCCATGTAGCCAAGGCTGGCCTCCAACTTGCTGTGTGCCCAAGGATGACCTTGAAGCTTTGTTTCTCCTGTTTCTACCTCCTGAGGGCTGGAGTTATAAGCATGTGCTGTCTTGTCTCGTTTATCCAGGGCTTTGCACACGCTAGGCAAACGTTCTACCAACTGAGCTACATCTGCAGTTCAACAGCTACATTTTGGACATTAGATGTCTTATATAGTACTTAAGATATCTACCCCAAAATGTTCTCTGTATGTCTAAAGGTCTAAAGGAACTGGGAATCCTATATTTTATGTGACAGTTCACCAACAAATGGAGCTATTGTTTTCTGTGGAGTTGCTTATCTTCATAGTGGATGGAGATTTAGCATGTGAGCTCTGTAGCTGGATGATTAGGGTCTAAATCTTGGCAACAGGTTGCTGCCCAGGGAACCAGGGTAAGATACTTAACTCATTCCACTGGGAAATGTAGTCTCAAATGGTGCGAGAATAAAACAGTCCACACAAAGCCTTTAGAAGTGGTCTTTCCTATTGGTAATTGATAACTAAGTACTTATTTATCATGATGATGAATTTTGGATTTGATGGTGTGGTGATTTGAATAGGAATGGCCTTCATAATCTTTTAGGGAGGTGTGGCTTTGTTGGAGTATTGTGGCCTT
Source organism: Apodemus sylvaticus (assembly GCF_947179515.1). Taxonomy (NCBI): domain Eukaryota; kingdom Metazoa; phylum Chordata; class Mammalia; order Rodentia; family Muridae; genus Apodemus; species Apodemus sylvaticus. The sequence goes on from NC_067492.1 coordinate 15,104,340, forward strand.
GTTGGAGGAACTGTGTCACCTTGGGCTTTGGGGGGGGGTCTCAATATGCTCAAGCTAGGCCTGTGTGGCATTCATTTTGGCTGCCTGTGGATTAAGATGTAGAACTCCCATCTCCTCCAGCACTATATCTGTCTGCCATGGTGATAATGGACTAAACCTCTGAAACTGTAAGCCAGCCCCAGTAAAATGTTTTCCTTTAAAGAGTAGCTATGGTCATGGTGTCTCTTCACAGCAATAGAAACCCTAAGACAGATAGCTTGAATGAAAAGGTTCTCCAAGCTCTCAAGTATTTGAATGCTTGATCCAGAGTTGGTGGTCCTGCTTGTGGAGGTTATGAATTGGTGTGGCCTTCCTGGGGGGAAGTACATCTTTGGGGTGTGGCCTTACTGGGGGAAGTACATCTTTGGGGTGTGGCCTTACTGGGGGAAGTACATCTTTGGGGTGTGGCCTTACTGGGGGAAGTACATCTTTGGGGTGTGGCCTTCCTGGGGGAAGTACATCTTTGGGGTGTGGCCTTACTGGGGGAAGTACATCTTTGGGGTGTGGCCTTACTGGGGAAAGTACATCTTTGGTGACTGGCTTTGAGAATTCACAGCTTCCTTTTGCTTCCAGTGCAATCTTTCTGCCTTGTGCTTGCAATTGAGCAAGTGATCTCTCCTACTCCTGTTTCCATGTCTACTTCCTGCTGCCACTCCTCTCCACCATGATGGACTCATTCTTATCCTTCTGGAACTATAAGCCAAAATAAATTCTTCTATAAGCATCTTATCATAACAACAAATAAGCAACCGACATACCGAGGATCCCTAAGACTCTTACTCCTCCCCCAAAGCAAAAATTCATTGGGCATGGCTATGGTAGTGGGTGGTACTATATTTTAATCTTTTCCAGGATCTGGGACCATACAAGGAGTTGGTTCTGTGTGGTTCTATCTCAATGTACTTGACAGCTGCAGACTATAGAAATGGCGGACAGATGTTTCTAGTTCCATATGAGTTTTCTGGAGAGGATGAAACAAACTTCTGTCTTGATGACTCACTGTGGAAGCCATGTCTAGCCAGCCTTTAAATAGCAATGGCTAGCCACAGAAAATAAGAGTCACCACCCAAAAGCAAGGCCAGCCAGCCAGCTTCAAAAGTGGTGAATGGAAGGGATTTCTTACTGATGAAAGCAGAGCGTTAAGTAATACGCACTGGCAAGTTCCTCAGCCAGAAGAAGCAGGAGTGCTCTGGCCTCCGGCTGCAGGATCCAAGCTTCTGCAAGGATCCAAGCTTCTGCAAGGATCCAAGCTTCTGCAAGGATCCAAGTTTCTGCAAGCCTGGCTGCAGAGGCACTCTGGGGCAAGTGCCAGGCAAGTGCATTTATGGTGTTCAGTGACTTACAAAGCCTTACAAAGAAGCCAGCAGGCTGCTCTGTCTTTTAAAACCATTCTCAAGCTTGCAAATGTCTTCTTTTTTTAGGAAAAGGAAAATGTCCCCTTGTCTTCAAGACTTGAAGGGCCAACTATTTAACTAGACTAGAATAACATCTATTGTTGTGGTAATTTTGGTAGTGTGTGTGTGTGTGTGTGTGTGTGTGTGTGTGTGTGTGTGTGTGAACTTCAGTATATATTATATATGTCAGTTGGAGGAGGTCTCAGGTGTGATAGTCAGGAACCCTGTCTACCTCCTTTGAAAGAGGTTTTCTCATTGGCTTGGAATTCGCCAGGTAAGCTAGACTGCCTGCCCCATGAGCCCTAAGAATTCTCCACTCCTATCTGCACCTCCCAAACACTGGGGTTATTAGGATGTGCCCACATGCCCAGAAATTTTACATGGGTTCTGGGGGATTGAAGTTGGGTTCTTATGCTTGCAAAATAAGCACTTTACTAACAAGCTTTGGCCTGGTGTGAGCTTTTTTTCCCAACCTCATATTAGGCTTCGTTTTTTGTTTGTTGTTGTTGTTATTTGTTCTTTTGATATCATGTTTGGTTTGTAGAAAAGCTACAAATATGGCTTTCCCAGTCAGACTCTTACACTATTTTTTTGTTCATGATATGCAGTGGAAGTCCTTTGTCACACAGCAAGGCCTGACCTTCCTTGAGGAGGTAAGATGTTGTCAATGGACACAACCAGGAAGCTGAACCATCTGCCTTATATTGAGAGACTCCAACTCAATATTTTTATACCCCAGCAATTAGCTTAGCAGTGAGTCACTGAGTAACTTGCCTTCCCACCCTCAGCTTGAGACCTTTGGCCTCAAGAGATAGCCCACCCTTTCCCAGGAACTAGCTCACCACATCTTGACACATCTGATGACTGGCCCAATGTTTAACTATAAAATGGCCCAAGGATGTTTGCTCCAGATAATCTCTAACCTTCCTTAAGGCATAAACTATTGCCTGACTTGCTCTTTCTGTACTTCCCATCCTGTGCATGAGTTGTCCTACACCCCTTGCCTTGTGATTTTTCCTCTTTAAATACCCCCGACTTCAGTTGCTCAGGGTCCACAGTACTCTACCCCTGAGCAGTGTATGACTGTGGACCCCAGAGCTCTGGAATAAAAATCCTCTTGCTAATTTCATCAAGACCGTTTCTCGCGAGTGATATGGGTGTTGCCTTCTGAGGCGTGGGGCGCTGGGGTGCCCTCGGTTTTTTCGGGTCTTACAATATCTCCACTGAATCAGTCAGGGACTCTGTTTTTATCAGACAGGGTTCTTGGGTTCCATGTGACAGGAATTGGATCTAAGCCACTGAAGTGCACAGGATCCACTTCTGATGGACTGAGATCCAGAGACGGATAGGGAGGCAGCTTGGGGGTGCTCTCCCTATCTCAGTGGTGAGAGCTTTTGCAATGTGCTTTGTGCCAAACCATCAATATCATCAAATAAATAAATAACAAAGAAAGATGACTGGCATTGGGGATCTGGGTAGTTAGGACTCCTGGGGAGTCTTGAGTGTGTTCCATTGACTTTCCTGTGTTCACACTCTTTTCTTAGTTACTAGAATAGAATCCTCAGTCGCCTCTGCCCCCCCCCCCCCTCCCAAGGCCTTCCATGGGCCCTGAGCCCACTTGGTTTGACTTAAACCCCAAACAATATACGGGGACAAGTTCATGCTGCAAGAGAAGTTCAGGCACAACAATCAAGAGCCTCACAAGAGCAGGGGTCTTCTGTGCCAGACTCCCATCGAAGCATCTTTATATCTAGCAATTCATTTAATCTGCATCGTGCTTTAATGGGAAGAGGGCGACGAACGCTCAGAGGTTAACAACTTTGCAAGCTCACACCGTTGGCAATGAAGAGTGGGATTCAAACCCAGGATATCCATCTTCAGATTCCTTGATTCTTATCACAACTACTAATAGGACATTGTAACTTAACAGGCCCCCAGCGGTGTGTTAGAATAGCCACTCGAGTCTGGACATATCATACCAGGCCAAAGCTGGAGACAAAGAGGGAAGAGAGAGAGAAAGACTAAGGGAAATAGAGAGCAAAAGTGGGGAAGGATCTCTCTCTTTTATTTAGATTGTGATGTAGCCTGTTCGCAGGTGAGTGTGGGAAGTGGGCTCTGGGAAGGTATGTGGTTGTCATAGCAACAGGTGTCACCTATGTGTGATATCCTGAGTTTGGAGCCAATCTACAAAACTGGTCTTTTGATGCCAACACTCAAACCTTAGCATAATGGACTCCATGATGGAAATGCCATTAGGTCATAAAACTCAGCACATGGGCAGTATCACCTGCCAAAATGAAAGCAAAGCCCTAATCCATCAAAGTCTAGTTCTGGGAAAGTCTGTAAATGTACTAACCTTGCCTTCTGACTTTTGTAGTTCCACTTCTGGCTAACTGTTCTTGTTAATGGAGGTGTGTCAACCCAGAACATGTTTTTTTTGTGCTTAAAAGCTCACCCTGTGTAAGGCTCAGTGCTACACTGGGCTCCTGAACGCCCAGTGTAGTTGCTGGCTGGCTAATAAGAGACTTTCTATTCGCTTAAACCCTTGTCAAGTCACTCTTCTCCGGTAGATACCCCAACCCTGCAACAGATACAGCTGATTCGTTGTTATTAAGAAAACTGACCTGGCGGTGGTGGCACACGCCTTTAATCCCAGCACTTGGGAGGCAGAGGCAGGTGGATTTCTGAGTTCGAGGCCAGCCTGGTCTACAGAGTGAGTTTCAGGACAGCCAGGACTATAAAAAGAAACCCTGTCTAGAAAAAAAACCAAATCCAAAAAACCAAACCAAACCAAACCAAACAAAACAAAAAAAAACAAAAAACAAACAAACAAAAAACAAACAAACAAAAACCCCAAACAAAACCAAAAAAGAAAGAAAGAAAAGAAAAAGAAAACTGAGTTCTTGTGAGCTGGAGAGATGGCTCAGCAGGTAAGAACCCCTGATGTTAGACTCAGGTTTGTTTTCCAGCACTGATAATCAGGTGCTCACTACCTGTACTGGCTGGTTTTGTGTGTCAACTTGACACAAGCTGGAGCTATCACAAAGAAAGGTGCCCCCTTGAGGAAATGCCTCTATGAGATCTAGTTGTAAGGCATTTTCTTAATTAGTGATCCAAGTAGAAGGGCCCATCGTGGGCGATGCCATACCTGGACTGATAGTCCTGGGTTCTACAAGAAAGCAAGCTGAGCAAGCCAGGGGAAGCAAGCCAGTAAGCAGCACCCCTCCATGGCCTCCGCATCAGCTCCTGCTTCCACATTCCTACACTGTGAGTTTTTGTCCTGATTTCCTTTGGTGATGAACAGCAATGTGGAAGTGTAAGCTGAATAAATCCTTTCCCTGTCAACTTGCTTCTTGGTCATAATGTTTTGTGCTGGAATACAAACCCTGACTAAGACACAACCACTTGTAACTTGTAGCTCTAGAAGATCTGAGACCCTCTTTGACCTTCTTGGGCATCTGCATGCAAGTGGTACGCATACATATACTCAGGTAGCCTCACATACACATAAAATTAAAAAACAATTTAAAAAAAAAGAGAACTGAACCTGTTCACCATCATTTCAGGCCAGCTCATAGAAACTTTCTAGTCTTTTGCTTCAACTTCATTTCTCTTGGTTTTGTGTCACCCCAGGGTGCCACTCAACAAGGCTTCTCCCCTTGGGGTGCCATTCATTTCTCCTTGCCAGCTCTCTCCTGTGATTTGTGTCTCTGCCTCCCTCTGTCATCTAGAACTCTCATCCAGGTTCTGCTTGTCTCCGAATCCTTCACAACTCATAAAGCAGAGCCACGCCCATAGCCAAAGCTTAGTAAATATTTCCAGGAGTGAATGAAATCTTTGTAACTTTTGCTTTAATGGAGAGTGACAAGAGTTGGAACCCAGGTGGGGATCATTGGATGTGCTTTCAAATCCTCTAGTTAATAATTATACACTTTAAGTGTCAACTTGATGGGACTCTGATTTTCTGCATTAGTAATTGATTAATATCAAAGAATTATCCAGCTTTCCATGGGTGATAGTTAATCTACATCTTGAGGAGATATCAGGCTCTGGGTAGGAAGGATGTCTGTGAAGATGTTTCCAGAGAGGTTTGAGAAGGGAAGACCATACGGAATGTGGGTGGCACCTCCCTATGGGCAGGAGCCCTCAAGTTTTATGTAAAAGAAGAACATCCACCTCTCTCTTATTCCTGACAGGACACATGTGACATGTTTCCTAACAGCCCTGGCATGAACCTATCTCACCATGATGGACTGAACCCTCAAACCACATGTCAGCATGAACCCTTCCTTGATGGGGCGCATTGTATGAAGACTCTCTCTCTCAATTGCTAATTCTGTACCAGCAGAGAGCTAAATGCTGGCAGGATCTTGGTATTGTCATTTGACTTGGTATTGTCAGTGACAGTGTCCGGCCTGTCACTGGAACCATATTCTGTAAATAGTCTGCCTTCCTCACAAGTCTAGAGGCAATCTAGAATTGTATCTGATAGGCTGTAATAAATATCTGACAGTCAATAGGTGAGCAGGAAGTGGAGGGGAGAACAGAAAGAGAGGGAGAGAGAGAGACAGAGACAGAGAGAGAGAGAGAGAGAGAGAGACAGAGACAGAGACAGAGAGAGAGAGAGAGAGAGAGAGAAAGAGAGAGAGAGATATGATATGCTGGGGGAGAAGAAATGATACACAGAATTGTCAGAAAGACAATTGTAGAACTAGCCGAGTGACAGGATTAGTTAAGTTAGATAGCTGGTTGAGAGACTAACCTAGGCCTAAGCTTTAAAATATTAAAAAGCCCCTGTGTCATGACTTATATAGTTGGAGGGTCTAAGGAAGTCCTGCTGTGCATCTTTCTTTGATTTACTTTGGCTAGCTGTTTTGCCTCTGCAATACAACTAACAGCGAAACATTTTGTCCAGAAACAAAAGAGGTGGGGGATTTTTGTTGCTTTTTTGTTTTGTTTTGTTTTGTTTTGTTTTGGTGAGGGTGGTGGGGTGGGGTGGGGTGGGGAGGAGGTGGTAGTGGTAGGAATTGAACTCAAAGCTTTGCACATGTCAAACAACCTGTGCTCAATAACTGGGCCTTTAGGCTTGCTTCGCAAAGGGTGTGGCTGGCACAGGTGTTGCTGTTCTTTGAGTTGGTCTGACTCCCTGTCTCCCAGCACAGCCCTTTAAGTCATCAGGATTGCTCAGCCCTTCCCTTGGCCTCAGGTAGAATTCTCCAGAGTTGGAAAAACAGCACTAATCCCTTCTCACTCCCTGGGAGGACTTCTGGAAAACAGAGAGGGACTGGCACCAGGAGTTGTATTAGTAAGGACACCAGTTTAGATTTTGAGTAACTGTTTCCAGTGTCCCAAGTGGTTTTGCTTATTTTCAGGGACCTGGGCATTTGGGAAAGCGCAGCTCGATTTCTTGAGAGTGATTTCTGGAAACAAAGTCACTAGTCACATTGTTTCTGATATTTTATTTGATGTCTCTGATTTCTACGCCATCTCTGAGAAATGGTGATTGCATCATGGACTATATAAAATAGTCAGAAGTTAGCAAACTAACATCTAAAATGCTATTTTTATTTGAATATCTCCCAAAGGTGGCTTAAAGACAAGGGCTTAAGCCAAAGTGATTTAAGTGGAAGGAGATGAGAGCTGGAGAGATGGCTCAGCGGTTAAGAACACTGGCTGCTCTTCCGAAAGTCCTGAGTTCAAATCCTAGTAACCATATGGTGGCTCACAACCATCTCTAAGGAGATCTGATGCTCCCTTCTGGTGTGTCGGAAGACAGCTACAGTGTGCTCACATATAATAATTGTTAGTATTCTGTCTAAGCTCCACCCCACACTTACCTGGCAACAGCCCCGCCCCGCCCCATAGACCTGGCCCATTATAAAAGGGGATACTTGCCCCTCCTCTCTCTCTCATCATTCTCTGTCATCACACGCTCACCTCCCTGCCCCTCTTGGGCTCTCCTCCCCTCCCCCCTCTGTCCACGTGGTCATGGCCGGCCTCCACTTATCTACTCTCTACTCTCTCTCTCTCTCTCTCTCTCTCTCTGCCTTTCTCTACCTCCACTATACCATAACTCCCATCCTCTGCCCTGAATAAACTCTATTCTATACCATGTCTGTGTGAGTGTGGTCCCTCAGGGGGAAGAGGTACCTGGGCATGGGCCCGCCTAGGCACCCCCTTCCCCCACATGGCTGTGCCACACTCCCTAAATCCCTCCTCTCTCTTTTTAAGCCTCCTTCAATAATAAATAAATTTAAAAAAATAAAAAGTGGAAGGAGAGGTTAGGAAGTAGGAACAGGAATATGGGAGACTGTCCATGCCTCTTAACAATGGCCCAAGGGTGCTGGGTGGGGTACCTACCACCAGGCTCTCCATCTCCTTTGGTTGAGCCTGCCCTTTGGGTCCTGTTTCCCTACTCACAACCCATGAGTGCTTGTCTCCTGTGGTGAAGGAATAGGCTCATAGGTAGAGAAGAACAAAGACCAATGGAGAAGCTTCAGATGGGAGCTGTCAGCATGCCAAGAACTGTATATAGCTTAGGTGGTATCTGGTAGAGCCAAGCCATGTATGCGGTGGGATTTCTTGGGGGTGGGGCTGCTATGGAACTTAGATGACTCTTTGGCATATAGTGAATGATCAATACATTGGAAGTCTTAGGTGGCTGGTTTATATGGAAGGAGATATCATGAAGAATAAATAGGGGAACAGGAGAATAAGGTGAGAACGTAAGAGCCCCCCAAGGACTATAAAAGAGGAAATCACTACTGGGGCAACCTGGATTTGATCCCTTTCTGGTGACCCCTTGAGATGCTATGTAGAACATGCCTTAGAATCATAGCACCAGTGGGAAGAGATGGTATCTTAGGGTTTCTATTGCTGTGAAGAAACACCATGACCATGGCAATTCTTATGAAGAAAAATACTACTTAGAGCTGGCTTACAGTTCAGAGGTGTGGTCCATTACCATCATGGCAGAAGCATGCCAGCACACAGGCAGACATGGTGCTGGAGAAGGAACCAAGAGCTCTACTTCCAAAGGCATCAAGAAGAGAGAGAAGCCACTAGACCCGGCTTGACCTTCTGAAACCTCAAAGCCTGCCCCAGTAACACACTTCCTCCAACAAGGCCTCACCTATTTCAACAACATCACATATGATGGTTTATATAAGCTTGGCTCCAGGAGTGGCACTATTAGGTGTGGCCCTGTTGGAGTGGGTGTGTCACTGTGGGCGTGGGCTTTAAGACCCTCACCCTAGCTGCCTGGAAGTCAGTCTTCCACTAGCAGCCTTCAGATGAAGATGTAGAACTCTCAACTCTGCCTGCACCATCTGCCTGGATGCTGCCATGTTCCCACCTTGATGATAATGGACTGAACCTCTGAACCTGTAAGGCAGCCCCGATTAAATTTTGTCCTTTGTAAGACCTGCTTTGGTCATGGTGCCTGTTCACAGCAGTAAAACCCTAACTAAAACACCATACCTCCTAATAGTACCACTCTTTATAGCCTGTGGGGAGTATTTTTATTCAAACCACCATGGATGGTTTAACTGGCCAGCATCCCTTCCTAGAAGGATCTAACCTTCTGTCACTTGACATAGTTCTTGAACAGTTGAGTTCCAGCCTCACCTTAATGAGGGTCCTGAGAAAGAGTTGAGTAGGAGTATCTGATTCAATGACGACTTGGAGTCAGTAGTGGATGCAGCTGTCAGTTCCAGGGCCCTCTCCTTGCCCAAGGATTCTCATCATTCTTCCTTCTCTTTTCTTTTTCCTTCTTCTTTCTTCTTCCTTTCTCTCAATTTTTTTTGCCTTCTTCCCATTTCATTCCTTTTCCTTCTCCTGACCAGAGAGCCTGAACCCAGTCTTTTATTTACTAAAGCCACACCATCAAGGCTTTGACCACTGTTAATAAGTTTTTTTTTTTTTTTAGAAATTCTTACATTTATATAAATTCTAAAAATCCAGCATCATTAGGCCCAATCCCTGCCCCCTTAAAACAGAAGCTAAACTCCACGCAAAAGCACATTTCCTTACAGTTTTTACACAACCTGTTCTTCGTGGGCACGGCTTTTATGATTTCTTAGTACAGCAGACAGTAACTGTTTTCATGAAAGGACAGAAACGTGACAGACTACTAAGGTTAAAATAATTTCTTACAAAGTTTTAAAACTTACGTAAGTAAAGGCGTACATTGTTGCCTCCAACCCTTCAAATAGCTAGGCGGATGAAGTATTTTATATGAGTGCACAACAACTTTGAATTCTCTAATCTTTATTATCCTAGCTATTCCACGGCCTCATTACTCTCCTTCTAATACTATTTGTTTCTACATCATATATAAGTCTTCCTCCTATGAGATAAACCCATCTATCATTTGCTAGTTTTCTATAGATTCCTTCTTTTCCTACCTATGCCTTTTCTTCTTGAGGCCACTTTAACTCTCTATCCTTGATGTCCCCAAGTTCACCCTGACTAATTAATACAGCAGTCATTGGACTGGAGGGTCCATGCATCTCTTCATAAGTCCAAGATCCAGGACAAGTCTCACAATGAGGAATTCTACAAAGGACCATGTGGACTTTTAGAGCCTCTGCAGTTATGCTGTCTAGATCCTTTCCCGTGACCCTAAAAGCCAAGCAGAAGGCCCGTTCCTCATCCTTCACAGCCTTATGACCATCTCCATTCCTCGTTCCTGAGAACCACATCTGTTTCATTTATTATGGAGTGATTAGCTCTGTGTGATGGGGGAGGAATATTCCCTAGAAAAAGAGATTGGAAGTAAAATAGAAGAGAGAGCAGATCGGCTTCAGGGCAACAGGAACCATCAGCACACATGACAATGACCTGGCGATGCTCTTTAGGCAGGAACTGTGTCACATCTCCCCTTATCCAGCCATGATGGACTGGCATCAATCAGACTGTCCTATTCTACCGTGGTAAGTCCCTGGAGTGGGCACATGCAGCCAGGCTGCACAATCAAAAGAGCCATCCCTCTACTCAGTGATTGGCTTGAAGATGGGCCCATGACATAAGCTTGGCTAATGATAGATAGACTTCTTGAGAATATTGCTTTGTACAAGGTCTAGTGAAGAGGAAGGTATTGCACTTGGCCAAGATGTGGGGAATATTCTTGTGAGCAGGATAAATGGGAACTGCTGAACTCTATTGTTCTCCACTGCTGGAAAGACCTTTTCTGTTATGTGGAGGCCTGTGTTTCAAACTTGGGTCCTTCATTTTCTGACAGAATGCTTGTGGACGGGACCATCCAGCCTCTTTGAAATTTGCTACCCTGGCTATAGAGTGGGATGACGTGTTTCTTTCAAGGCATCTTTGCATTTCAGCATGGGTGTACGTAAAATGGCTGTTAAATAACAAGTTATTGGTAATTTTCCTGGTTTATTTTGATTTAGCTTCATCCTATGGACACCTAACTAGGAGCTGGAACAATGCTTTATGTGGACAATTCTGGTTTTTGAACTCAAGTCCTGGCATGAGGCCGTGCCATGTGGGCTTGCTGCCCTACATTATTTTGACTTCCTCACATGACAGTTTACTTTCCGGAAGCCTCTAATGGAACAGACTTTCCAGATTATCAGGAAAAGCTGTGTCTGGATGTACTTTTCTTGAGATAAATATTATCCATGTCATGGCAATGTAGCAGTCATCCTAAAATATGGCCAAATAGACCATAGACAGATCCTGGGAAATTGATCAAAAAGTCTCATTCCAGTCTGGTACCCCATCTGTTCTGCTTCCCACAGGTGGACCGAGCAAAATAATGAGGCTTGTTTGGAAAGATTTCCCATGGTTTTCTCCATTCTCCAACACTATCTTAGCTGTTGTTTCATGTTTAGTATAAAATTTGAAACTCTTGGATTTCATATTCATGATCTTCCATCTCTCTGTGTCTCTGTCTCTGTCTCTCCTCACCTGGTTTCTATGGTCTTATTTGTATAGCCCTGGTGGTCTCTCTTCACACAGTACACACAACAGCTAGGCAGATCATTCCATGAACTTGCCTTGTGCTTCTAAACTCAAGTACCTAACGATAGTGAATCTGCCTGGAAAGTTATCATAGTTACCCCCCCCACCCCCCCACACACACAAGGAACCTTTTCTTTGGCTATAGCCATACTCTTTTCTATAATCACACATACATTCTCAGTATTAAGGGAGATTCCTCAAACACATTTGCCTTTCACATAAGAGATAAAACTTATTATCATGACACTAAACTGAGAATTGGTTGATGGCTGAAATTTCATTTTTTTTCCAGCTAAGACACTGAAAAGATTACAGCTGGATCATACTAGGCATGTGTTCGGTCTTTGTGACTTCTAGAATGGAACTTATAGGCGATGCTTTCAACAGTGTGAAAGCTATTCCAAGTTGTGAACTTGACTACAATCCAGAACTGGAGGGCACACCTGTGATGAGATCTTGAGGCTGGAAGACGTAGGCTTTTGTTCAGGATCTTAAAGCATAGTGGCCATGAAAAGCTTAAGCCCAGGCAAGGCAGTGTACACCTTTAATCCCAGGAGACAGAGGCAAGCAGATCTCTGAGTTCAAGGCTAGCTTGGGAAAGAGCAAATTCCAAGTAAAGAACAACTTAGGTCCAGGCATGGTGGTGCACGCCTTTACTCTGGGCCACACCTTCAGCTGGAGGCCCACATAAGGACACTGGAAGAAGGGAGGCTCACTCTTCTTCGCTTGCTTGCACTTACTTGCCAGCACATCTGTTGGAACCTACTTCTTCACGATTCCAGCTTATAGGGAAGACCAGTTGAAACACCCAGCCTCGTGGGACTGAGCAACTACTTGATTCTCGGACTTCTCATTCACAGCTGTCCATTGTTGTGTTAGCTGGACTGCAGACTGGTAAGTCATTTCAATAATGTCCCTTAATATAGAGAGATATTCTATGTGTTCTGTGACTCTAGAGAATCCTAATACAAATGGCCTACATATACAATGCCACATTTAATTTTTTATAACAATCCTGAGACACAGGCAACATGGCCATTTGTGTCAGCCAGACTTCTAATTGCTGTAGCAAAGTGCCTGAGAAAACAGCCCACAACAAGGAGTATGGGCTCATGATTTCAGAGGTTTCGGTCCGTAGCTGGCCAACTCTGTTGATTCTGGGTTGTGGTGAGGCAGAGCATCACATCAGAAGGGCATGAGCGAGCAAAGATTCTCATCTCACAGCAGCCAGGAGGTAGAGAGGAAGAATGGAAGGCAACATCGTAGGTAAGCCTTTCCATGACACTACCCAGTGACCTACTTCCCCCCAAAGGCCTCTTGTTCCACACTTCTATACTTCTAGATCCTCCTAATAGCCTATTCAGATTTTGAATCTCTCCATGGAGTAAGCTGTCAATGAAGGTAGAGCTCTCACAATCCAGCCCCTTCTGGTGTGTATTGTAAGGAGACAGTTGTCTGAATCCAGCCATCTCAGGGACAACTTCTCTATCTTGCTGCAGGGTCAAAAGGAATTTGTGGTCCCAGACCCAGGAACAACCTCCTTTGTTTCCTTATCATTTTGAGTAATTGTCCACAAGGAGGCCTGATCATCAAGGCTCCAAGTCAAAAACCCTGAAACGGGGTAGCCAGAATAAGGCCTAATTATCACCTTTTTACCCCTTTCCTGTGATTGGCTGTCTTAGGGTTTTACTGCTATGAACAGACACCATGACCAAGGCAACTCTTATAAGGACAAAATTTAATTGGGTCAGGCTCACAGGTTTAGAGGTTCAGTCCATTATCATTAAGGCGGTAACATGGCAGCATCCAGGCAGGCCTGGTGCAGAAGGAGCTGAGAGTTCTACATCTTCATCTGAAGGTTGCTAGCAGAATACTGACTTCTAGCCAACTAGGATGAGATTCTTCCTAGTGGCCCTTTCCCACCATGACACACCTATTCTAACAAGGCCATATCTCCAAATAGTGCTGAGCGCATATAAACCATAGCACTGACTCACCCCAAGTCCAGGCAAAACCACAATGGAGGCTCCCTTGCCCAACCCCTTGTGTCAAAATATGATTGGACAGTGCTATAGCCCATGCTGGTCCCCCTCGCTTTGTAGTCTCATCCTTTAAATATGCCATGCATTTTCCTCTCCATGTATACATTCTGCTGCTGAGTCTGTGGTCCCCGGTGCCTAACTCAAATAAAGATCTTGCTTTGCTGGACTCTTGTGACTACTTGGGTTATTTCGGTTTTTCAGACACCAACAGTATTCCCTATAAATATTGCTTGCATCCCAAATAAGTCTTCAGTATAAGAGCCTTTTCTGGGGGAATGGGGTGAGGGTTTAGATCCATTTCTATTTCAATCGGATAAAATTCAGATATCAAATCAGTTTGCCCAACTGATTTGATATCTGAATTTTATTGCCCAACTCTCATTGGAGAGACTAAGGCTTTTGCTCTTCCTGACTGGGCCTGCGCGGTATTGTTGTTTCATTCCCCTTGTGGGTGTTGTTTGGGGGTTGGAATACCTATTGAATTATTCAGAAGATGCATTTACTGTCATCTTTACAGTTGGAGGTTGGCTTAATCTATTCAGGACAGACAATGCTAAATCACTTGTTTCTTTTTCCAGAAACAAATCAGTAAACAAACGTTGGGATGTATAAACTGTCAGAAGGGAAAAGAGTCTTCTGAGTATTTCCTAGGTATCAATTCTTTCTAGCATGGGTAAAGAAAGAGAATGCTTACTACGTGTTTACATCCTTTAAGTTTCAATTCCCGGTGTTGTTTCTGGACTGTGTTTAGATGCGGCTGGGTACAGTACAGTAAAGGTTGGCCGTAAGGTCTATACACAGAAGAAAGCATTAAATCGGAAAGGATACATGACAGAGTTTAGTGTTTGACTCTGTAACATTTTGATTGGCAGCGCTGAGGATAGTTCAGTTTGAGAATCCTTGCCTAGTATGCAGGAGGCCCTGGATTTGTTTCCTGGCACAGCATAAACTGGATGTGGTGGCACACCACTGAAACTTTAGCACTTAGGAGGTAGACACAGTAGAATCAGAAGTTCAAGGTCATCCTCTTGAGATTGAAACTAGCATGGCTACTGGAGAACTAATCGCAATTAAAACCAAACCAGACAATCAAAAAGGTCACGATTGTCTCGCCATCCTTTCTACTTTGCAAACTGAGCTATATCCACGTCACGTGACCTATGGATAGGGGCTTGGGGGCAACGTCTGTGGTTTGTCAGCTTCCTGCTGAGAAGCATGGCTCTGAGCCAACTCTAGGAATGAACCCCTCTTCCTTGAGATCCTGGCCCTTGCAAAAGCGTTTGTCTTGAAAAAAAAAACCTTGAATATTTTAGATTGTAAAAATGAATATTCTTGAGATATGTAAGCTTTCAAAACAGACTTTCATGGACTACTTGGATAGAGGGCCTGGAGAGGAACAAAGAGCTTCTTGACACACATATTTGTCACTACAAAGCAAGGCAAATTTACAAGCGCAACCTTGGAATCAGAGGGAAAGAGATCCCTGAAGGCGTTCTGGTGAGGGAGGCATGGTGACTGGAAATCATCATGGTACAGCTGCTGTAAAGGAAGGGTAGCAGTGGGTGTCACAGAGGAAGCTGGCACTCTGCTCCCTTCAGTGAGGTTTGAGAGCATGAGGGCCCCAAGGCCATCATGGGGTCTTATGGTGAGAGCATTGGACAGAAGCAATATTGGGAGATGGATCTGAACATGATGGAGCCTTAAAGGGAATGAGAGGCTTCCCACTGAAGCTTGGAAGAGAGCTTTATTGAGGGGGGAGGGAGGAGGGAAGAGGGAGGAGGGAAGAGGGAAGAGGGAGGAGGGAAGAGGGAAGAGGGAGGAGGGAGAGAAAGCGAGGGAAAGACTGTGGGTGAAGGGTGCAGAGGAGATCTTCAGAGATTAGCCTTCAGGACCAAATCCCTCCAAGGAGTCTTGAGCCAACTTGAGTCCAGAACAAGGGAAAGATTACACTTTTTATAATCTTTTAGGGCTAAAGGGAAATTTCACATCACGTGATTTAGTTGAGCAGAGCCTACAGGATAAATAGCCTGGAAGAGCCAGGTACCATAAATTGAGAGCTGTCAAGTCGCAGCGCAGGCTGCTTCTTAGGTTTCTGTCCCGGAGAAAAACTGCAAGGAGGGGCTGCCTGAGCCGGGCCTTGGCATCTGGTCTAATGGTGCAGGCAGGGTTGGTTGAATGCCACAGTAGTAATGTACTAATGTTTATAGTGTGAGACAGTGTAGACCGTGTGATTGCTGGTTCAGAACATAGGTTCCCATGGTGAAGGCCTGGCTGAAACCTGTTGAGGGCTGGTCTCATTTACTAGCCGCGCGACCTCAGACCTGTACTGATGCTTCACATGCTCTGATCTTTCCATCCATGCATGGGTGCCATATGAGACAGGACTCAGCACTGCTGGGAGACTCAGTGCCTTGGCATGTCCTTTGTTCTTTCAGCTCCATTCAGTAGGTGTCTCATAAATGCGTGACATCATCAATGTTGGTACTCTGTCTGGACTCCACCCCTACAGTTACCTGGCAACAGCCAGGTAGGCCTGGCCCACTCTAAGAGGGGCTTCTTGGCTCCTCCCCTCTCTCTTGCCTCTTGTCTTCTTGGGCTCTTCCCTTACCCATTCCCTTCCCCTCTCTCTCCCCGTTGTCACGCCTGCCTCTCTACTTCTCTATTCTCTTCCTCTCTCTGCCTTTCTCCGCCTTTACTACCTCCTTAACTCCCTTCCACATGCCCTGAGTACACTCTATTCTATACTATACCACCATGTATCTGGTCCCTCAGGGGAAAGGGATGCCTCAGCATGGGCCTGCTGAGGCACCCCTCCCCCATACCTCCCCTCACACCCATTTCTCTTTTTATGATCACAACAATCATCATTGTTACTTTCTAGGATGTTCAGTATCATCACTGGTATCTGCATGCAATTCATTTTATTTTGAGATGGTGACTTACTATGTAGCCTCAAACTCACCACCATCTTCCACTCTCTGCCAAATTGAGTGCAGGGATTACAGGTTTGCATGGCTAAGCTCAGGTAATCAGAACACACCCAACTATTTATGGGGAGTAAAGGATGCCAATAAGAGGTTATGCTATGCTGAATACTTTATTTATATTTTTATGTAAACATAATTTGCTTTATAGGCACAATATAACAATATAACGAAAGCTCTGAAGCCACAGACACATTAGACGATGTTCGGTTCGTTCTAATAAAGCTCAACCTTCCAAGAAGCCTTCGAAGCTCCTTTAAGGCAAACATATACACTCTTTACACTTCCTCCAGGAAACAATCCCGAGGTGGGAAGGGAGGTCCACAGGATAACTGGCTGATCCCAGCTGCCCCTCACCCACCCACCCTCCTGTTCTTCACGACGACACTGCTTACACTCAAACGTTCTCTGTGTTCTCAGGAGAGGGGGAGGTTCTTCATGTGTGATCAATGGTTTTCAAAATGAAACAAATGAAAGAGGTTTGGGGAGGATGACTTCCCAATGCTTCTCAGCTGTACACGACAAGACCATCTGGATTCTGAACGTGGGTCAGGTACTGTGTCGCCTGAAGGCTAACCTTCCGGATGAGAACCTTAGCCTTTTCAAAAGACTATTTCTACATACTAGGAATAGAACTCAGAGAGTGGTCCTCAGGTCTACCCAACTTTTGAGCATGGTTATGGTGGAAATGTGACTGATTACATGGTATTCTTGATAGCATCTCTCTCGGGGTGGAGTTGGGGTAGAAAATAAGAATCTGTGATTGGCACTCTTTCACATATTCTTACCCTTGGCCTACTGGCTGGCAGCTCCTTTTCTCCTCTTCCTATTTGACTTTCCTAGTCACAGCGAGGAAAGACTCCCTCCAGGTAACTGTTTGGTATGAAGAAGTCATCATCACAAAGTCAGGATTGAGATAAAAGAACATGATGAATGACAGGAGACTGGCTACGGAGACTTTGCAAAGGATGCGGGGAATTGTGGAGACATGTTCCTTCCCAACACACTTGGGAAAATGGTTTCCACCTGAGGCATTAAGTGGAACAAGTGGGAAACACCATAACCCTCTTAAGTCTTTGAGGATATTTAGAAACTTGGAACACCAACCCAGTCATGGGAGCCCACTTAGGTCTTCCAGAAGACAAAATAAGTTTGGGGTGCTCATTGCATGGGTGCCTTTTATATTGAGCTTGGTTTGTGAGTGATGGACACATGACCTCTTAGGACAGAGGGGCTGGGGAAGGAGGAGCCCCACTTCAGAGGAAGGGAGACTTCTCTTCCTCTACAGTAACTGGTGTCACTTCAAAGCCTATTAGAAAGGATGAGAATGTTTCTTTCAAGCTGGAAAATTGAACAGGTATTTGATCAAGCAGTTTGGCCCCTAATTTCTAAGGAACCCACAAATCAGCACCATGGCTTTGTGTGTTGGAGAGGAGGACCATGCACTTAGCATCGGGTGCTGGGCAGCCACCATCTGTATCCCTAGTACATGTGTTACACATTAGAAAGTGTTTTGAATAGGCAAGAGAAACCAATTGACTTTTCAACCCCAAATATGGTCTTCAAGGGAGCTCTTCCTTGGGAAAGGAGTTTCCTGGGAAGGAACTTAAAAATAGTATTGGTAATTACAAAGGCTGAGAGTGAGAATCCAGGTGAGTTTAATGACATCTGAGTTAGGTCTACATTTGGCAAGTTTTCTGAGGATTTCAAAAAACCATGTGTGGGCACACGGAGGACTTTGCTCATGAGATATGGTTTCAGAGGAGAGGTCTCTGTAGCTTGTCCTTAGATAGATGCTGTTGACCCATCTCTATGAATACCCACATCTGCCTCCCTGGGTTTATAAATAAGAACCAAGGAAGAGGGTTAAAGAGAGGCTGAGACCTTAAGGTGCAGAGACACATGCAGGGAGGTAGCATTTAAGAGGGAAAGTGACAAAGTAAGTGCTTGGAGAATTCTGTATGTATGGGATCATGGAATACTCCTGGCCTACTCTCTTGTCACTAGCCAAACTGATAAGTGCCATGCTTGGAGGCATGGCTGATTGCTGGCAGGCATAGAGTGTCATTGGCCCAAAGAAGAGTAGGATCTGAACAGGGCTCCGTGACAACACCTTTCAATCAAACATGGACTGGTTTCTGACATTGGGCCCTGTGGGCTAGTATTAGTTTGCAAGGCTATTCTAGAACCGTCAAGAAGGACCCGAAGAAGTATGGGTTTGCTTCAAGGGAGAGGGGAGAGCATGATACACGGACCAGGAAGGGACACAATACTGCATGGAATGGGATTGGCACTTAATTCCAAACACAACAGTGATCAACAGCTTCTTAGCTTGGCTGACTGCAGACAAACACGACACACACTGAACTATACAGCATTTGTTCACTGGGGCACAGAAGAGTTCTCCTGGTGGCCATCTTCTTCCCAGCCATCCTCCACCTTCTCAGATGCGAGGTCTGGCTTACTGGATGAAGGGCATCCTCTCTTTGTTTTCGCTGTCACCTTCATGGTCCTCTTCTTCCTCCCCTGCCTCGCTGGTCTCTGTGCTGTCATTGGCCATCTGCAATTCAACAGAGGTCATGATGGAGGTCATGTACCCACTCCCTCACCATCAATGAGCATTGGATGAAGCACCATGGGATGTACTGAGGCATCATGGGATAGACGTCTTTCAGACTGGTCATTCCTATAGGAGGAAGTCCCTCTGAGCACCACCTTCTATAGTTTTTACTAGTACCAGTTAAGGCCCTGCTGTTGCCTTTAACATCACTTAATAGCTCTGGAGATGACCTCTTCAGGTCCATCCTGAATCTCATGATGTTCTGAATTCAGCTTGACTTCATATTGTCATCCCTTCAAATATAGCCTTCTATCTAGAAGGGATGAGACATCTTTCCTACCGCCAATGCTTCAAATACCCATTCTTTACTGTCTCTTCCCTCCTTTGGGTTTCAGGGTAAAGCTGAGCTCTTGGCCCAAATGGGAGCATCTTTTGGCCTTTATGTGATGGATTCTGCCCCTTGGTCAAGTAGACCTAACCCTAGACCAAGGACCAGCAGAATATTATGGGTTTGTGGAGACAGGTAGTGCCTTTGCATGGAAATCCAGTGCCAGATATTTTGTTTAAATGCAATAGTTGGCCAGGGCAGCTCTAGATCCTTCTATGCACTGGACTGAAAGAGAAATATTTATGTAGATCACAGTATATTTGCAGGGGAGTCCTTAGACCCTAGTTCTTTCTTCCTAATTCTACAATATCATTGCCCACTTCAACAGTCCTGTGACTTTATATTTTAAAAACTATATCCATATTTTTATCAGCATCTTAAGTGGCACAAAATGACCCTTCCTTTAACTGACGTGTATGGAGTGAAATGGCCACTACACCTGAGCTATAGAAGACAAAGATCCGTTTCTGAAAATATGCACTTGGACCAAGAGCCATGGATTGTTTTCTTTTTTTTTTTTTTACTTATTTTACTGATATTTCTTGAAAATGACAGATACTGCCGCAAAAACCTCCAGACTTTCTCTGTTTGGCTTACCTAGAACTTGGGATGGCCAGTCACACTCAGCGACTACCTTTCCTACTGACTGAGAAGAACCTGTCAGTCTCTTGCTTATGAACAGGACCACAGCTGGTGGGCAAAACTTTGCTAGGTTGCAAATGGGACTGAGCACCCAGCTTTGAATGCAAGCAGTCAGAGACCGTGGAACAAGGGCTACACCATAAGTCACCTCTCCCCTAAAGCCGCCACTTTGGGAACAGATGCATTTGATGTGCTATTTTCTTGTGGATTGCTTGCGGTTTTTTTTTTTCTTCCGATGAAAGCAAGTGAATTCAAGAGGAGTACCAGGAAGCATCCTGGAGGCAGTGGGCACCACTCTATTGGGCCCATGCAGGGGCACTATTTAAAATGAACTAGGAAGCCTTGACATTGGTGCCTAGAGAAAACAGCTGTAAACGTCCCCCCCCCCCCCATCCATTTTCTGTCTGTCCCCACTCAGCAATTTTCTTGTCTTTCTCAAACACTTTCATTTTTCCATCTCCACTTTCATTCGCCCATGGGTAATTCCTCATTTTGGCATTGTGTGATCGCTTCTAATGTTGGAGAGCTTGTAAGCTGCCTGTATTTCCTTGGACACCAGTTGTGACTACTGACGATCCATTGATTTGTCTTTGGTGTTGAGCTGGGTAGTTTCCTCTGCGTTCCACTTACCAGCGGGGTCGGGGTCTTCTCCACATCCAGAATTAACTTCCCGATGTTCCCTCGGTCGTGGATGCGCTGCATGGCCTCCTTTACCTGGAACACAAGGTGAGACATTATTAGTGAGATCAGAAAAATGTGCCTGAAGAAGTCAATCCACTGGCATTCCACCAGATGGCGCTGCAGCTCAACTCGTGGTTCAGCCAGCAACTTTTTTTTTGTGGAGCAAATCTATTCAATCAGCTCCTGTCAGTCACACAAGCTGACCTGTCCTGTAAGTCTTCTGGGTCTGAAAAATAAGGGTTATGGTTTTCACAACGAGAGGATAAATATATATTTTATAAGTCAGAATGGTCTGATGGAATATTAAACAATGAGAGTATTTGTGAGGGTCATTTGAGACCTGCCTACTTAAGTGTTATGTAACTTGGCTTCATAATTTGGCTAAATAAACTAGTTACCAGGGCAAAAACCGCATTTGCAAAATGCTCTAGCTTTCTAATAGCTGGGATAAAACTGCTTCCAACTAGCGGCACTCTTCGGAGGTGCATCCTCCCTAGAAACGAGGATCTATAGTTTCCTTTCCCATGTCCAGGAACTTATTCGACTCATGAAGGTCACTGCGGGGCCGGAGGGGTCGAGGATGGGGACAAAGATCCTCTGCGAAAGGAAAGCCCATTTGCTCTGAGCCTTTCCTTCTGCTGCTGTGCAGAATGTGGACTGCAGGGGGCGCTGTGGGGATTAATGGCGAAGACACTGAACCTTGCCTGCTCTCCACATCTCACATGAAATCTAAACGGGGATGCAACATTTCTTGCCTCACAAAAGTCAATTTATAAGAATGTATAATAGGTTGAGTCTAAATATTTTTGTAAAGTCTCATGATTTTAATATTCTTGTTCCTTCAACTTCAAGGCTAGATGCTCTGACATTAAAAAAAAAAAGTCAGACATAGTTAACTGCTTGTAAGGAACTCAGCCTGTGGCTGATGGAGAAATGTTTGCTTATTTGAAAATCAAAGGCTTCTATTCATTTGGATCTAAACTCACAGAGCCATTAAAATGTTTGTGTTCAAATTGCTTTTCTGGGACTTTAGAGACACAATTCCATTTATGGGAGAAAGACATAAAAGATAATGACTCCGTCGCTTTTAGTGGCAAAACACTGAAACAGCTATGTGTCACAGTAAAGGGATGGGTAAATAAACAATGGCTTTCTACACTCATCTACCGAGTGGGGATGTTTCATAGCTGTTAAGGAAAAGAAAGATGTATGCCACTAATTATAAAGTAGAAACAGCAGGATCTAATGCTTTTGTAATCTTGCTAAATGAGAAAACCCGAAAGAAGTACTTTTATTTACATCTCCATAAAAATGTAGGTATTGTAAAACAGCTAGGAAGGCTAGCAGGTGTGCCTAGAACGTTAGGCGGAGGAGAGGAAGGCATTTTGACTCTACCATCCAAATAATGTTATGTAGTCACGCGCTGTTCAACCAACAATATAAATTCAAAGGGTTTTTTTCCAATGCAGTTTTTTTGGTCTCTTTGTGGTAAGGAACAACCTGTTCTATAGACTGATAATTTCAGGTGATTGTTGATTTTTTTTGTTGTTGTTGTTGTTTGACCCTCATAAACCAGTTGAGTCCTTCCATTTACATGGTGACTTCTGAAGTATTTTCACACTTGGTTATAAAAACCACTACCATTGTTTGTTCCTGAGCATCTGTGGCAGAATGGTTGCGAAGCTCTCCACGGATTCCAACATGGGTGGCTGCTCTGGTATAAAGCAATGCAGTATGTAGCTGCATAGAACTTACACGCATTTCCCCATAGACTTTTGAGGTTTTTTTCTAGATTATTTGTACCACCAAATACCATATGATACTGTTCTACCATAGCGTGAATCATGACAACAAATCAAAATCTTCATGTTCATGCAATTTTCCCCCCAAGTATTTCCTCATCGGCATTTGCTGAAACTGCTGATGTAGAATCTGTAGACGAGGCAGGCCTACTGTGCTTACTGTAAAGCTATAAGTAGTGACAGATGGTTGCTAGCATAGCTCTCTGCCCCTGTGGGAGTCATATCCTTGGGTTATTT
The DNA here is from genome assembly GCF_947179515.1 of Apodemus sylvaticus. Taxonomy (NCBI): domain Eukaryota; kingdom Metazoa; phylum Chordata; class Mammalia; order Rodentia; family Muridae; genus Apodemus; species Apodemus sylvaticus. The sequence continues at coordinate 15,127,090 of NC_067492.1, forward strand.
TCTTTTTGAGTGTAGGCTGGAGCTAAGGGACCTGTTTCCTTGCAGAGCACAGAAGAAGTGTTAGACTCCTCTTTCCAAGATGAAGTTAACAGAAGGCCACAGCATCCACAATGCAACAACTCCAGAGAGGCGTACTGCACTAATGGGGGCTTCCCTATAGAATCCCTACATGATAGAGACCTAAGATGAATTCCATCCAATAGCAGGTAAGGAACCAAGAACCTTAGCCCTTCTGAGGAACTGAATCTTGCCAACAAACCCTAAAGAACTTAGAAGTAACTACTTGCCCAGTTAAAACTTGAAATGAGAACATATTTCAGCTGACATCTTGACTGCAGCCTTGTGGGAGCCAAAGGATCCAACTAAATCTTACCTGGTTCCTGGCACCCCATTCTGAGCTTATGAAATCACAAATGCTTTTATAGTTCACTGGTTTTTTTGGGGGTGGGGTGGGGGGGATAAGTGAAGTAATACATATTTAACAGATTCCTACTTTGCATATATACCACTTAGTTTGCAAGGTTCATATAATGCCCATTTTAAAGAAAAGTTCTCTAAGGCTAAAGAACATAAGTAATTCATTGAATGATGACATGGCTACGGAGGACAGAATGTGGTTCAGAATTAGGCTGGACAGAGTTCAAATCCAGGATTTCCCCCTCAACTTTACCTAGAACAGACTGTTTCACTTAGATCTCAGAAGCAGAAGGACTCTCACAATGCTCCTTTTGGGTATTAGGAACTCCAGGCCTCTCCTGTACACCAGGCAATGCTCTACTACCAAGTCACACCCTTAGCCCATTCATGGTGGATTCTGGCAAAACTCTTGACCACTGCCCCAAGCCCCACACTGTAAGATTCCAGGCAAGCGCTCTACCACTGAATTATACCTCTATCTCCTCACTGGTGAATTCTGGCTAAGCACTGCACTACTGTGCCATGTTCTTAGACTTTTCCTAGTTGGTTCTTTCCTGGAACTCTATTGGTGATCCAAGTCCCAGTCCCTTACTGACAGATTCTAGGCAACTGGTCTACCACTGAGCCATGTCCCTAGTCTCTTCCTGATGTATTCTAGGCAAATGCTTGACCAATGAGCCACACCCCAGTCTACTTTTTACTTTTTAATTCAAGACAGGGTTTCACCAAGTTTCCCAGGGTAGCTTGGAACTCAGTCTGTAGTCCAAATAGATAATGAGTTTGTAATCCTCCTGTCTCAGCACCTGGAACAACAACCACGATGGCAGGGGACAGCTAGGCACATTTTAAGCTGCTTCTGTGATAAGCTGGCATCCAGGAAAAAAGCAAAGAGCTGTTTTCTCAGTAGTTGAAGTGAATCGTGATGCTTGAGGGGTTAGGAGAAGCCCCCTGTAGGGATGTTTTTAATCTGCATAGTTTTGGAAATTTCTCTGAAATAAAATTCCACCTTGAAGCTCTGTCTGCAGAAAATGGATAAAGGGCCAGGAGTAATCTCCAGAGGCCATTTAATTACCCCCACCCCAGTCATGCTGTCAGACTCTCCATGTGCCTTTAAGGATGCTCCTTTAAGGATGCAGGGGCCCCACTGGCAGGGGCTTAGAAGGAAAGAGACTACTACTTTTGATCAATTCTTTATCAGGCGGGCGCAGTGTTTAGCATTTTGCATGCATGGAGCTATTTCATCATTTCATCTACACACTGAGCTTCTTGGGGGAATGTTTGCAACCGGCTTTTCACAGTCCGGGAAGGAACACAAGAAGGGAGCCTCTGAGAGGTTTGCTTCTGGCGGTCACTTAGAAGGGAGAGCTGAGTGGGAGGCCTGGGTACCAGCTGCTTCTTCTCAGGACTCTGGGCAAAACCCATTACAGGGCTATGCTGGTCACACCCCCAGAGTGTGCTGATACTTGTGCATGGCCAAGGCTGAACACAGTCTTTGCTACAAATTTATCAGCTTATAAAAGGTCCCCCAATAGGTGATGTTCTCCAGATGCTTGATAGCACCTGGGGAGATTTGTCTCCCCTACCCCCAATCATTTACTGGGGAGTCCCCAGACTTTCCTAATGTCCTTTTCTGTTTGAAACCAACACTGCCTTAAACAGGGAGTCATGGTGGCTTGCTTTCCCTAACCCAGTAGCTACAGATCACCTGGGACAACAGCCCTTGAATGTTGTACCAACTGCCACACAAGGTCACTGTAAAACTCATACCAGACTTCAAAGATTTAGTACTTAAGAGGCCACCGGACTGCAAAAATGGGAGATGGAGAGACAGCTCAGTGGTTAAGAGCACATGATGCTTCTGCAAAGGACCAGAGTTTGGTTCCTAGCATCCATACTAGGTGGCTCACAGCTATCTGTAACTCCACCACTGTGGGGATTCAATGCTCTTTTCTGTACTCCATGGATATCTGCACACCCACTACATGTGCATACATGCGTATGCACGTGCACATGTACACAGTTAAAATAATAAAAAAATTATAAATTAAAAAAGCTGAAAAAGTGTAAATTATCTCATTGTGAATTGTGGACAATACCTAAAGATTAAAATGATAGTATTTAGACATCAATGTAAGGCTTATGCAAGTTATCTTGTCCTTTTCTGAAGGTGACTGCTGGCACATTGAAAAGGTTTCTCTGGTGGCTTACTGAGTGTGTACCACTCTGCTTTTGATGGATGCCCCAGCAGCGGTGTCAGTTATCCTAGTGGCCCAAATCCTTCTCTCAATTCTATCTTCTCTCAATCCTTTACCTCACAACTTAAGATGTGCCTGAAGCTCAGTAGGCTGTCTGCCATGGTTCTGCATGCTCCAGGTCACTTCCCAGAGCGCCCAGTCCTGTCACTAACTCAGCTGCAAACTCTTCCAGGCCCTTGTTCTGTGTACCTCATCCTTGACTTCCACAATATGGCCAGGTACTTAGGGATCCTAGCGTGTCAGGCTGGGCAAGGCCATCAGCGCCATTCCTATGCTTGGAATATCTACATCAACCTCCATACTGTAACCCTACAGAACAACACAGTCAAATACAAACCCAAAGCAAGCCACGGCTAGGATGAAATGGTTTCTGGTTAGGCACAGGAAGAAATGTAAAAAAAAAAGAAACAGCTATTGAAATGAATTGTAATAATGCCTTTTACCAAATATGTCTGTGCTTTAGATGTGTCCTTAGCTTTAACTGTCAACATCCTGGTGTCATGTGAGAAGGAAGTCTCATTGGATGTGTTGCCCAGAATATATTGATTTACCTGTGGCCAGGTCTGTGTGGGCTTCTCTTGTTATACATAGGAAGGCCCTGACCACTGACCTTCCCTAGGAAGGTGGTCCTGGCTTGTATAGGAGGGCTAGGAAAGCATATGAGTTGACCACTACATACTGTTCCTCCATGGTTACCACTTCAAGTTCCTCTTCTTCAAGTTTGACTTCTCTCAATGATGGACTGTGACTTGTGAATGGAAATAAACAATCCTCTTCTCCCTTAAATTTGCCTTTGGTCATGGCATCTGTCACAGTGATGACTGTCACTGGGGCACCATTCAAAGCTCTCTCATTGCAATATACTTAAAATGATATTAAGTCAATGTTGTATGCTTGCTCTGTGTTTTAAGAATCTGGGGTATACTGTACGCTTACAGAATGTCTCAAGTCAGACCAGCCCCTCTCCAAATGCTCAAAGGCCTCACATAACTCACAATCATCTTGAGGGTGTCTACTGGAACCCCCAGCACAAAGGAAGGTCAGCACATGATAACCTGCAGAATGAATGAATAAATAAATGGACAGTGAATATGTGGAGTGGTTGAGATGCTGTGTGGATGAACCTCTCCCCAGTGGGTTTCCATCCTGTGACTACCCTGTTTCCCAGAGTTGGGTAGCTATCTCTTGGTGGCCTGTTCAGTGCTTCCCGGGTGGCCTGGAAGAGTCTGTTCCTAATCAGAATTGTGCTTCCCATACCCCATGGGAGACAACGGCTTCTGCTAGTTGTTACGCTGTCCAGATGTGTCTCAGCAGCTGGATTTCCCAGGGCTGGGCATTCTGGAGGTTCTCACGCCACACCCACCAGCAGTAGGGTTTTTTTTTTATCCGTAAGGGGGGGGTGGAGTCAGGAAATCATCCAAGCTGCGACATTCAGACTCCTCGGTGTGTATCTTGGAGTCACACGAGCCTTTTCTGACACTGCCATTCTTCCTGAGGCTTTACTTGCATGGCAACCCAAGCAGAGAATGGTAGTTCTGCTTCTTCTTGTGAACACTGTTTGGTATCCTGTGCTTTCTCTTCCTTGTGCATGAAACAGCCACACCTATGCTACCCACGCCTTCTTTCATTTGGCCCAGGTAGAATGGGTGTACTCCACCCATTTTTTTTTAAAGACTTTATTTTTAAATTTATGTGTGTATATGTGCACGGCATGTGGACATGCTATGCCTTTGGAGACCAGAAGAGGGCGCTGTACATGCCCCCTCCCAACCCCCCCCACCCCCAACACACACTTCCAGGGCTGGAGTTACAAGTAGTTGTGAGTCACCCTATATGGGTACTGGAAGCAAACTCAGCTCCTCTGGAAGAGCAGCAAATGCTTTTAACTGCTGAGCCATCTCTCCAGCCCCTGCTCCATTTTGAACGAACCTCACATCCCGGTTTTAAACAGGTTAATCATAAAGAGAAACATTCCATGGCCCCCTCAAAAAATATATGGACTCAAAAGGGAGAGAATGGTGTTTGGTTGTGAATGGAAGATGGCACGGGAGGGGGGCAAACTGCTTATTTAGTAAGAGAGGGAGGGACAGCAGACCTCCTCAGTGTTCCCTGTCAGCACCCTCATCCCGACCCCCAGCATTCCCTACATAACTATCTGGCATTCCTAAGGAGAATCTAGACTGCCCTGAAAAGCCTCACCTTCAATTGGAATCTGTAATCCTGTAGTCATTGTATGGCGTTATTACCTAATGTTCTTGGCTCACTCTCCTCCTGTGACGTGTAGGTAAAGTTTTGCATACATGTGCTCTCCCTAATGTAAAATTACTTATAACATAGTGCTTGAAGCACAGATTTATTTTCCTATAACTCTGGGGGCCATGGATCAGATGTGGGTCATGCCTGTCTAAAATCAAGGTAGGGTTAACTATGTTTCTCTCTCTGGAGGCTCAAAGGGAGACCACATTTCTTTGACTTTTCCTGCTTCTGGAAACCTTCATCCCTTTGCCAGTATGTTCTTCCCACCATCTTCAAAGCCAGTAGGGTAGATTGGCCTCATCTCTCCAGCTTTGGACCTCTTGCCTCTGACTTTCAAGGACACCCGTGGTTACTCGGAGCTGATAACCCATCCATCTCAAGATCCTTAAATTAGTTTCATCTGCAAAATTCCCTTTGCTTTGTGAGGCCACATGACCTCAGGCTCTGGGGATGAGAATGTGGATGTCTTTGGAGGGAGCTTACTCTGTCCATCACAAGGTTGGGGTCACCTCGGGGAACCACTATTATACAGAGTGACAGGGATGGCATATCAGGAACTTGGCGTAGTGGTTGGCCCAAATGAATTTCATGTGATGTCTGCTCAAGCTCAGGAAGATGTTCTCTACCCAAAGTTACTTCAGAAGGAAACCTGAGGTCTTAGTGCCCTCTATTGGAACTCTGAAAGATAACCAAGTTCTCCCACAGAGCCCCAGGAGAATTAATTCCTCCTTTCTCTCATTACATTTATCTGTGTGCATGTGCGTGTATGCACCTGTATGTGCATCATGGTGCACATGACAGAGGTCATGAGGGTCAGAGGACAATCTGTGGGACTTTGTTCTCTTCTTACACTATGTGGCTCCCAGGGATAGAACTTAGGTGGCTAGGCTTGGTGGCAAGTGCCTTTATTTGCCAAACTACCTCTCTGACTCCAATGGTTTATTACTTTATGGGGTGCCCCCCACCCCACCCCACCCCCACCCCATAAAAGGTGGACTCCAGCTGTGTTCTGTCTGGTGTCCAGAGAGAGGTTACACCCCCCCGAAGCCAGGAGGAGGCCTTCCTACCTCTGTCACAGTATCATCTATAGAGCAAAGATGTAGTGTCAGAGTGTAGCCACTCAAAGACAACAGCCGCCATCAACACTCATTTCTCCACTGGCTTCCAGGTTTCTCAGCTTATATAGTTCTCAGACCATGTCGTGACATTTCTAACTGTCCTAGTGGCTCAGCTGGGGCTTGAGGGTGTGAGAAAAGTGGCCACTAATGAGTTGGATACCTCTGATTAGACTCTTGCCTCTGGCCCTGCACATGTGACAGTTAGACATGGCTGTGACACAGGGATCATGCAGTGTGACTGACAGGACCTGGTAATTGACCACAGGGACTTAGGACACCAGGAACTAAAGATAGCTCATGATGATGCTCTAACACAGGAACAAGTCAGAACGGGTGACAAGCAATGTGACATCACTTCAGGGATAATGATGATGATAAAATAATGCACATCTAGCTGAGGTTTACAGTGTGACCTTTGACCTTCACTTTTGAACAACACAACGGGGTGGACAGCCATTTCCTCTCCCATCTCCAGCCCTAAAATATGGATCTGAGGCTGAGCAGGCCCCAGGATCTGAGATTCAGGACTGGGAAGAGGAGAGAGAGCAGGAAGGTGAACTGCTCAGAAGGAGGAAGGCCTGTAGCAGGCAGGTGCCTTCTTGCATCAGATCCATCTTGGATTTGACGGTGCAGAGGGTTTAGAAGCAGCAGAGCTAAGCTAGAGTGCACTGACTGAGAAGAGCCCTTAGTGGGTATCCTGGGCCTTTTATCTCTTAATAGTCTCCCAGGCAACCAAGACCCATCCTCTGTCATGCAAAGTGTCCTAGCAGCTGCAACGGACCCTCATGGAGGTTGTAGTCTCTCGATAGAGGTTCTCAGAATTATTTATTTTAAACATCTTCCTTGTGTGCAGGCAGCCTTACTCATGCAGGGTTCATGGTTTGTTTGCGTAGCCTCTGCGTGGCAACCTAGCATTGTTCATCTGGTGCCTTCTGGCTCATGCTCTGCATGAGGTCCATGGTATTTAATAGTCAGGGCATGACCCACAGGGAAATTTTAATCAGCTCACAGCATGTAGGAGCAGGAGGACTGTGGAGCAATTACAGCTGACCCTGTTTCTTTCTATCTACACCATAACTAGGGGAGATGAAGTTCTGGAAGTCTAGTAAGACAAGGGATGGCACCCTTGTTGTTCTGTTTACTCTCAAGATACGCAGCCTCGCATCCATTCTCCAGCCTCTTTGTTCATTCCTCTGCTAGAAGAGACTCTGGCAGAACAAAAGGCAGGAGGGACAGTGGAGGCTTCCCCTTGCTTATCCCTGCCTTGGGGCAAATTTCCAGCAGGAGCTAGGTCTCTTTGCAACTTCAGCCACTGCCAGCTCTAGCTTCCGCTCTGGTATCTGGTGGTGTGATTGTCCTGACAAGCATCAAGATATTTTACAGAGATATCTGTGCCCTTCTCTTTGGCTCTCGGACTGGTGAAACAAAGCAACCTCTGGGAATTGGCACCAAACAGAAGGGAGGCTTGTGTCCCAGGAAGGGCTTTCCCACAGCTTTGACAACTAGCCATAACAATAACCAGCCATAACTCTAACCATACAGGAGAGGCTGGAGCTCAGATAATGACAGGCAGAACTGTTTTGTTTTATATATCTCTCTGCCTCTACCGTGACCCGAACCTCATTCCAGGACCCTGAAAAGGGACTGTAGGGTGGGGTAGGGGCTGGATCTCTTTGTCCTTCTCCCGCAGAGTGGCCACATCAAATAAATCTCCCCCTTCTGGCTTTGGTTTTTACTTATTTGTTTTTAATTGCCTTATTAAGAGTGGATGGACAAACAGAGCTTAGACAGTCTGTTAGGGATCAGGCTCTGAGCCTAAGAAGCCCAGTAATGTGAATGCTGCTTCTTTCTCGTGCACCTGGACGCCTGGGATGAGCAAGCCCTTTCTACCATAGCTGGTTTCTAGATATTTCAACTTCTTTGTTGGTTTCTTTTGCTCTGAGATACCTCAGTGGCCACTCCCCTCATTCAAAGTCTTCAAACCCATGGATTAACCTGCGGCTATTGCATCTAGGACATTCAGATTGGCATATTTAAAACCTTCATGTTTTCCTGAAGCCCTGTTATCGGTTGAGAGGATTGCTATGAATCTGAGGCTAGCCTGGGCTAAAGGGTCAAGCAAAACGTGTTGATTGTACAGTCAGACTCAGCTCAGGGAGGACTGTTACAGGCACATGGTGTCTCCAAGAGTCCCTGCCTTATAGTCACAGAGACACAAGCCTAAGACATGACCTCGCCATTTGCTCGTGGCTCACTGGTGTGGCTAGGGGCTGGAGAACCAGGGAGAAATCTGAAAAAGAAATCACTGCACTGGGATTTAAAGGATGAATGGAGTTTATTTGTAGTGAAGGGGGATTGGTTAGAGAGGACAATTCTAACCAATGGGAGAATGGGGGAAAAGGTCCTTCAAACATCAGTGGCCGTGCGGACTACAGATCAGAGTTAGTATGCTCTTAGATGGAGGAAAGGTGTGTTGGGACTTTCCAGGGTACGTATTGTGTTGACCAGCTTTGTCGATGTGACAATATAGGATCACTGGGAGGAGAGTCAACCAGGGGGTGTCTACATGGGGTCGACCTGTGGACAGGAAGGAGGGGAGTTGTCTTGATTGGGATAATTGATGTGGGGAGCTCCCAGCCCAGTGTGGGAAGCCCAATGCCCTATGAGGAGGCTCCTGAATGGTATGTGTGAGGAAAACAGAGGAGAGTGAAGACAAGCAAGGATAGGCATACATTTGTCTCTCTCTCCGCTCTTGACTGAAGCTGTGCCGTGACCAGCTGTTTGAAGTTCCTGACACCTTGCCTTCCCTACAATGACAGGCCGTAACCTGGAACTGTAAGCTGAAATACATTCCTTTGTCTCCCAGTCGCTTTTTTTTTTTGTTCGTGTATTTTATCGCAGCGGCGGAGATTAAATAAGAACCCATATCATACACACAGGCTGTCCCTGCACCCCGCTCTGCTACTTGAGTGGCTCAGTCTTTCAAACTTGGGCAAGGAGGGTTATAGGAAACTCAGTTTTTGTTTGGGGCTTTTCATTTACTGCTTCATAATATTCAATTTTCCTTTGAATGGTGTGAAAGGCACAACATCATTAAGGTACAAATGATACCACTTACTAACTATGGCGCTGAGCTTGTGTTCTGAATAGCAATAAGGGCTGTCCACCTAAGATAGGGAAACAAGAAATGAAGATGGATAATTCTGTGAATCACTGTGCCTATTAGACGATTAAATGAAAAGCTTTGAAAATGAAGAATTGAGAAAGACCGTAATAATAAGACACATCAGCAAAGTCACCTGTAGAGCATGACACTAACCGTGCCCGTTTCTGAGAGGACCCAAGGATTTCTGAACACCAAAAATGTGTGTTGAAGAGCAAGGACAATCATGACATGCCGCTGGGTCTCAATTTCCCAGTTATTCTGGAAACCCTTTCCTGGCTTCAGATATGAAACTGACCTGAGGCCCAAGTTTTTTAAGAAAATCTATTTTTAATTGTGTGCATGTGTGTGGATGTATATGCCTTTGTCAGTACCTATGGGGTCCAGAAGAAGGCATCATATCCTGAGAGCTGGAGCTATAGTTGGTTGTGAGCCATAGGATATGGGTACTGAGAACCAAATACGGGTCCTTGGTAAGGGTGGCAAGTACTCTTAACTGTTGAGTCATCTCTCCAGTCTTCATCCCCCAAGGTTTTATGGGAGAGGGACCGGAAATAAGACCCACAGAGTCACCCACCAGGAAGAGAGCAAAACTGAGGCAAAGCCTCATCTCCTCCTGGAATGAGCAGCAGCAGGTGGATCTCCGAGGAAAGGCAGGACCTGGAGCCACATTTAAGGAGGAGCTTGATCTCAGAACCACACAAGTACAGGGTTAGCACCTGAGAGTGAGTACTTCCTTAAATCTTGTATTAACCAGTAACCGCTCTTGTCTTCTTCTGGTCTGGGCTTGTACTGATGATGATTAGTTCAGAAGGAAGCAGGTAAATTAGCTGTTACATTTAAGGCAAGTCTCTACATTTCAAGAGGGTACTAATGGGGATACTTCAAAAGGGGTGCATATGTTTGGATACTATGTGCATGTGCACACACACATGTATGTATATATGTGCACATGTACATTTGGAGACTAGAGGGTTCCTCAGTCACTCTCCAGCTTATCTTTCAATCACTCTCTACTGTGTATTTTGAAACAGGGTCTCTGGCTGAACCCAGAGCTTACCAATTCCTAGCCAGCCAGATCCAAAGAACTTCCAGGCCCCGCCTCCCCTGGGCTGGGATTACAGATGTGTAACAACGTGCTTGGTTTCTTAAATAGGGATTTGAGATTAAACTTGGGTCCTCCCTGGGCTCACGTGGCAAGCACTTTACTGATTAAGCCATCTCTATACCCTCCTCGAGAGAACTCTCAAGGGGTCATTAGTAGTCAGCAGTGGCTCAGAAGACACCAGGAACATACCAGTGTAAGGAGGAGAGAAAAACAAAGAGCCAGTCAGAACTACAGGGATGGAGTTTTCTTTTGTCATGAGCATTTGGATGGACAAAGAGACATGTACGTATGTATTAATCAGAGCCAAAGACAGCCATGCAGCAGAGAGTCAACCTAATCCCTAGCAAGTCCGGGTACTCATATACACTCTGCTCTAGTTGGGTTTTTTTGTTTTTTTGTTTGTTTGTTGTTTGTTTTAATGAAAGAAAAAGGTAGGAAAAAATCTGTTGAGTGCTTTGCTTCTGATCATTATCAATTTAGTCATTCATTCATATACTTTTTGACAGAGTCTCATCTAGCAGGAGCTGGCCTTGAATTTGCTATGCATTCAAGGGTGTCCTTGAACTTCTGATCTTCTCTCTTCTAGTTTCCGAGTGCTGGGATTTCAGGGGTGCTCTGACATGGCTTCCTGGCTCTTCTGTTTGTTTTCTTAGCAATGGATTTGGGTGGTAGAGAAGAACTGAAGTAAGCATCCAGTGGGTGTTGGTTCCAGTGTGTGAATGAGGTCAGGGGTGGGAGGAGGGAGGGGGAGAATACAAAGAGAGACTAAGAGGACACAAAGGGCTTCCTCTCTAGAGATGCACAGGCTCTCAGAGAGCCCTAAAGTCCAACACGCACTGTCTGATTTTTGATTGTTGCTACTGCAGTGCTGATGGTGGGTGGGTCAAACTAGGAGCCACATACATGCTAGGTGTACACTCAGCCATGGAGATACACCTCTGCCTTGTCCAGTTGTTGGGGGTGTGAGGAGCACAGAAAAGGAAATATTTGGGAATGGGCCAAGGATGAAAACCTGGGAAAGCTATGGACAGGAAGCGATTGCTTGTCTGGGATTTGAAGGCTGGGTAGAAATCTATCACTGTGCCAAATGGAAGGATAGAAATAATCTGAGAAAAATACTGTTCTACCTAGACAATGAAGGGTTAAGGTAATAACCTGAGCTTCTGACATTTGTAAAGTTCCCCAAGATAATGGGGAACTCAGAAACTATATTTAAAGCTTATTCTTGTTTTGGATATTTTAGACAAAACTTCCAAAAACAACAACAACAACAACACCTGCAAATGAGGAAAGAGATGCTATGTTTTTGTCTGAGAGCACCTAGCTCCTTACTAAGGAGGTCATGACCTTGATGACAGATCATGTGGGCCATGCCTGAAGGTTTTTACTTGGAATTATCAAATGAAAGATTTTGTGGAAAAGGTAAAACACTGTAAGAAGTCTGGAGCCAAGGAGATGGCTCAGTTGGTAAAAAACTAGTCATGCGAGCATGAAGACCTGAGTTTGATCCTCTGACCCCAAGCCTGATGGCTTGTGCTAATAAATCTGTTGCTGCAGAAGTGGAGACAGGAGGATCCTTTGGGTTTACTGGCTAGCCAGTCTATTCAAATTCATGAGCTCAAAAAATAAGGTAGAGAAGGCAGTGAAGAAGACACCCAACACAGTGACCTCCTACCTACACACACTTGCACTATATACACACTACAACACAACTATACACACACTACACACACATGTACCCACACTATATATACATACTACACACACTAAACACACTATATATACACTATACACACATATTACACACACTAAACACACTATATATACACTATACACACATACTACACACACTAAACACATACACTATACATACATACTACATACACTAAACACACACACTATACATAATATACATACATTATACATACATACTACATACACTAAACACACACACACTACACACTCTATATATACTATACACATACTATACTTGCATACACACAATGTATACACACACTATACTCACACATACTATACATACACTATACACACACTATACACATACTATACACACACTACACATACTATACACACATTCTAAACACATACACTATATATACCCATTAAACACATACACACTAAACACACACACTGAACACACATTGAACACACACACACACACACTCTGTTAAGGAATCCACAGACCTTTCAGGGCCTTTGGAGTTCTTAAATGGTCAAAGAGGATGACAGTGAACCTTAGTGACATCGGAAGCTACAGTTTAGTAGGACAGGTGACTTCTTCCTTAGGCCCACAGACAGAAGGTGGGTTTGCAGGGAATGAGAGCACATTTCCGTATTTAAGGGGATTGAGCAGCATTGACGTAAGAGGGATACAAATGGCTGATTCTGTGTAAAATCCATTTGGAACAAAGCAGTCCTGTACAAAGTGCTTTGCAGAGAGCTGCTCCCTCCCCCCTCGGATGGAGGAGCATCTTTGTTGGCTCCTTCCACTGAGGGAGGAAAAATGGGGAGAGCTCTGGGCTCTGAAGAAGCACATGGTGATCTGAGTCACTGCCTGCCAGGTGGGTTACAGGCAAAAGCTGAAATAAAATCTTTGGTAAGCATAAAAGGACAAGCAGGGGTGGTAAGTCCCCCGGGGTGGCAAAGGACATCTCACGGTACCATCATAGCAGCTGACACATGACAGGTGCCTGCAAGGTGCTGTCACCAAGCAGAGCACCTCATATGCATTCTCCCATTTTGTTGCCTCGGTCCCATGAATCAGGTGGGAGTCTGTCAGCTTGTCACTCAGAGTTATATAAAAATACTTCTGTGTTTTTTTCTTCTGAAGCCTCTGTCGCTCTGGTGAAACAGAGTTGAAAGAAGATAGGCATTTATGGAGGTTAATGACTTGCCCAAGGTCAAACGATAGGGTGAGAGAAAGCTCGCTCTGTGTACATGAAGAGCTGGAGGTATTGTTGCAATGTAAGAGTAGGAAACTTCTGGGGATGGTGCAGGTCTGGGGCAGAGGACCAAAGGCTAAAGGATGCTGGGGGCTGTAGCACCCGGGCATCTCCGAACGGTCTCCTCTGCACTTGCTTTTCCAAGGTCGTTGCTTTTATTGTGTCCTCTGAGGAGGGATTGTTCAATCAATGGCATTTAGGGTTGGCTGCTTCTTTGCTGTGGGCGTGGTCCTGTGGCCCACAAGACAGTAACTCTGGTTCTACTGCATAGTTGTAGGCAACCCTCTCAAGTGACAAACATGTTTCCAGGCTCCCCCAAATGCTACTACTCTGCATAATACTCTCAAATTAAGGACTAAAGCATCATGGGAATGCATTGCCCCTATTCCATTGGTAAGTGGACCTGTTTTTCAAAACAACATCTTGCCTCATCTCAATCCCATGTAACAGCTTGGATGGGGACTTGCCTATCAGAGATTTGGTTCTGTTGTGTCCTTGGTACTGGAGAGTATGGGTACACACCTTAGGAGATGCTCAGTAACAGAGGAACACAGTTTGGTTTCTGACTTCATAGGTTCATTGGTTAGGATGCTTTTTCCTTAAAATTTACATTGAAGACAGCCTTAATCACACCTGGTGCTCGAAAGAGTGATAAACTTGTTGCCTTAGCTCCTTTTCCTGTTGCTGTGATATAATACCCCAATGGAAGCAACTTAAGGGATACAGGGTTTACTCTGGCTCAGAGTTCAGGGGCACAATTCATCATGATAAGAAAGAAAAGGCAGCAGAAGCTTTGAGCAGCAGGTCACATTTTATCCACAACCAGAAAGCAGAGAGCGAGGAGTGCATGCCACCATTCAGTTCCCTATCTCCACTTACACAGTTCCTGATTCTGGCCAAGGGAACTGTACCACCCACAGTGGGCAGGCCTTGCACCTCAATTAGCATTAAGATAATCTCCAATAGCCAGAGGAGAGTCTAGATTCTGTTGATAGTTGAAGTCACTAACCATCACACTGGCCTTGCTGTCCCCTGCATGTCCCCAAGGCTCTGAAATTCCAGAACGTCTGAATTCCAACAGGGCTTCTTCGTTTGACAAACAGCACTTGTTCATCGTGAGCTAGTCACTGTGCATGGCTGATTCCTGGGACGATCAAAAGGGAGAAGTCTCGGGCTAGGCTAAGATCCCCAGAGAGGGTGAGATGATAAACAGCTGGATGAAGCCTTGTTCCTGCTTGGCCTAAGCTTCACACCATATTGGACATCATCAAAGAGAAATAGTAACAAATCCTTCTACTCTAGGCTAGCAGAGGAGGAACTGGATCTTAGACTGTTCTGTGCAGCCTCAGATAACTAGATTTCCACTCGGTGCAGAAAGAGCCCTTCAGGATATTGCACTGTTAATCAAACTCACTAATCATCTCTGTGTGGTCCCTTAGGAGCTTCAGCTGCCTTGGAGGGGTCAATCTGAATGATGATGGGCTGGGGAGGGACTGTAGGATGGGTTATTATGAGTTACAATCACAGGGCTAGTAGAATAACCCATAGCCCAGATGACTATGATGAGACCGTCCTTACTATGGTATGAGTTGAAATGTAGACGCAGAGGTGCATGATGGGAATGTAGCAGGTGGGCTTGACTCCATCTTTGAGAGGAAATAGAAGCCAGTATGAGCCAAAGGCTCGCAGGAACACACATCCTTGCATCAAGAAACACAAAACAGGGCTGGGAAGATGGCTCAGCAGGCAAAGGCATTTGCTGCCAAGATGCATGACCTGAGTTCAAAAGGAGGAGAGAACTGACTTTTGCAAGTTGTCCTATGACCTCCATATGCAAAGTGGTATGCACATGCATGTGTGTGTGTTGTACAAGTGCACATATGTATATATATACACACACATGAAAATAAGTGCAAAAAATTAAAGAAACACAAAACAGTATTCTGCCAAGTAAAATTTTAAATAAGGCAACCAAACCAGAATAGTTACATTTGGCTATAACGATAGATAAATAAATTATCACATATGCAAAGAACATAGATACATCTTTTAAAAAACTATACCCACCAGAAAATAGCTAATTTTCATTTTCTTCATTTAAATTCTTCTGTTTTTAAAAACCTACATTAAGGGACAGGGTCCAGAGAAAGCTTGTGGGGTGGGTGGGCAACTTAAGAGTTTTTCTTGGGAGATGTATGGACAACCCCTACATAAGCAGAGAGAGCATGCTTCATGTCTCCAAGAGGGCAGAATCAGCTTCCCAAGTGATCATCCACAGCCTCTTGTGCCGAGCCTTTGCCAGGGTACCCCAGCAAAGGTTGCCCTACCGTAGAGATGCCCCCTGCTGCAACCAATTGGTCGGAAGGCTCTGTTTCACTTAAGGCCTGTTCCTGTCTCTGTGGGAGCCTTCTACCAAGCCTCCTGTTGGGTCCCTGAGGTCACTGTTTTTCCAGTCTCAGCTTGTCCCTGGTTCTGCTGCTAGTTTTGATGACTGGTTGGTACAGCCTTATGGTTTCATGTGTCCAGTGCTTAGGATTTGCTGTGAATTCAGAAGCCAGTGCTGTAGAGTTCGGCTACGCCAGCCACTTAGAGCTAAAGGGCCATTCTATAAGAGTCAGGTGTTTGCCACAAAGCAGTGCACTTGCTGCACATTTAAACCAGTGAACGAGGGGGCAAGACTGTCCTTACTTTGCATACATAGAAAATGGGAGACAGGGAAGTGAATTCGCCTATGGTTGTTGACGTGGCTGAGGAAGAGCTGGGGCAGTTCAGTCTAGAACGTTGATAAATAAGGACGTTTGGGGTCAAGGGAGATGGGTCAGTGGGTAAACGTGCTTGTTGCATAGGCCTGGAAACCCAAATTCAGTTCCCCGAATTCCACTCATGGTGGGAGGAGTTGTCTTCTGACCTTTATATATGTATTGTGCGTACACACACACACACACACACACACACCACTCTCTCTTTCTTTATTTCCTTCCCTCCCTCTCTTTTACTCTCTTCCTCTTTCTCTCACTTTTTCTTCTCACTTTTTACAAACATGTGATGATGATGATAAAAATATATGTATACAGAGTTACATCAATACTTGAGACTTATCTTAAATATTAGGGACTGTAAAGGAAGGAGGCATAAGTGTTAATCACAGTGGGAACATGGGTATCAATATTCCATTACTGATGCTTTTGGATATGATTTGAACATTTCAAAAGGTTTATAAAACGTGAGCTTCAGTCTTTCTTCCCAAGCAACGACTATGACAAGGACTCGAGTACCCATGCTGTCAGATTATGATGATGATGTTATAAAGGGTTTGGGCTCCTTACACATTCAATGCTCTGGGGAGATGTGTCATTCCCATCTCCCCGGGGAAAGATGTGCCCTTTCTGTCAACCAGTCCACCTTCGCCGAGGTATAAACTTCAACCAGCTCTCAGCCAGGCAACAAGCACTGCTGCGTGCTTGCAACAGCATACCCTGGAAAAGCCCACGGGGTGGGTGGCGAGGAGGGAGGGGCAGGGAGACAGTCGATTCCCAGAGAGTGTGGGAAGAGCTACGTTCTCAGAATGAATGAAGAGGCGTGGGAGCGCAGGGGAGGAAATGACTCAATTTGGAGAAAAGTGGCGTTCTCACTGGGGTTTCAGGAGTGGAGAGGCGTTTCCGGAAGAGAAGCTGTGTACCATCAGACCTGAAGAGAGGAGTAGGAGGCTCGGTCAAGGGAAATGGGAGTGGGGGTGGCACCATGCTTCCTGGGGACACTGCTGAACTATGCAGGGGCTGCTCTGTGAGGAGTAGTAAGGAGCTGTGAGGGTCTCAGGAAGACTTTCCTGAGGGCTGTGCTGGCCGGTGGAGAAATGCAGAGACCTTTGAGGACAAGAAGTGAGGGATGCTAGAGAGGCGGGGCTGACAAGATCTGAGGTGTTCAACTAAACCCTGTCTTTAGGATCATTTTGGGTAGTCAGACAATTCCTCCCAAATGGTGGAGACGATTCTCCACAGTGACCTGTGTTTTGAAAGATCCTGTCAGGGAGAGATGAAATCTGAGATAATCTGGTTTACTTCCATTTGCTTCAATTAGTGCTGGAAACAGATGGTCTCATCAGCCTCACGCTGCCCTTGTCAGCATCTGTGTGACTCCAAGGTCTAATTTTTAATTATCCGTGCCCATTTGCAGGGACATGAAGGGGAAACAGGAAAATTCCAACCCTTAAAAAATGTTTTCCTTTGCTTCTTTCCTGATTGCCTATCAGCTATTTTTTTTTCTTTTAACCACTGAGGAATATCTATTAGCCCAAGGTCTATGTTGCCATGGTAACAAGACCCAACCAACCTTAGCATATAGGGAATCCAAGGGTCGAAGGAGACACCGTCTTCTAGCACCTGGGCAATGTGTTGGGCAGAGCCTTGTCAGACTGAACTCTGGTCCTAAACTGGGATTCATAGGTGGTCAGAGCAGACTGCGTGCGAAGGCGTGGCTGGTGGACAGTATGTAGACAGGCCCTCTAGAGCCACAAAGAAGAACAGGTTTGGGAAATTTCACACAGCAAAGAGTTTAGTAGGAATTGTTGGGAAGGAAGGCAGCAATTCCTCCACATTAATAAGTAGCCTCAGCTACCTTAAGAAGTGCTAACAGCCATTTGTGAAGGCTGGAGAGACGGCGCAGCAGTTCAGAGTGCTGGCTGATCTTGCAGAGCATCGGGGTTTGGTTCCTAGCTCCCACACCCAGGAACTCACAACTACCTCCAGCTCCAGGGGATCTGACTGTCTTCTGGCCTCTGAGGATACCTACATGCATATGTATATATGTATGTATGTATGTATGTATGTATGTATGTATGTATGTATATATGTATGTATGTATGCATGCATGCATGCATGTATGTGTCTGTCTATCTATCTATCTATCTATCTATCTATCTATCTATCTATCTCTATCTTTATCTGTATTTATTTCCTGATAAATGGTCTATGTTTTCAGAAAGTATAGAGACAAAGGTCCTTGTGGGCAGGCACACTTATTTTGTGTATGTGTGTGTTAAATAGGGTTCCATGTCACTCAAACTGACCTTGTTCTTGCATTGCTGAGTATGATGTCAAGTTCATGATTCTTCTGCCTCCATTTCCCAAGGACTGAGATTACAGATATGGACCACCATGCCTGGTGTGGTGGTTTGAATAGGAAAGGTCCCTACAGACTCATGGCTTTAAAAGGCTGGTTACCAGGGAACATCACCATTTGAAAGGATTAGAAGACGTAGCCTTATTGGAGGAAGTATGTCAATGGAGGTAGGCTCTGAGGTCTCCAGGATGCAAGCTAGGCCCAGCATCTGCTTCTTCTTACTGCCCGTGGGATCTGGATGTAGACCTCTGAGTTACTTCTCTAGCACCAAGTCTGCTTGTATGTCACCGTGCTACCTCCTATGATGACAGTGGACGAAACCTCTGAAAATGTAAGCCAGCCCCATTTAAATGCTTTCCTTTATAAGAGTTGCCATGGTCATGGTATCTCTCCACAGCGGGAGAACTCTGAGCAAGACACCTGGCTTTCAATATACACACACACATATACATACACACATATGTACACACATATACATACAGACATATGTACACATATGTACATATATACACACATATATTTAAAAATCACTTCTTTATAAGATCTATTTTTAGTTTTTGACTTTCACACACAAAGAACTGCTTTTATTCTGATCTTTTATGCATCTATTTTATCATATTCGATTCTTATTCAACCCTCCCATTTTCTTTAGCCATCTCTTCTTAGATGTCTGGTCTTCACCCCTGACACCTCTTGTAGAATATAGGTCTCTGAGCAAAGAAGACACTGCCTCCACTGAGTTGCTCATGCCTGTTTGCAAGAGACCATCATTCCCTCAGAGAAGGAAGAGCTTTGCACCAGCACCTGAGATTCCAGATGCCCTCCTCAGCATCTGCATGTAACCCTGCCCTAATTGCACATGGTCTTTGGGGAGGGACATCTTGGGGTGCCAGGGTATATAGGATGGGGGAGGTTAATTGAAGAGGGGCTCTATCCACGGAGCAAGTGGGAAGCTGAGTGGACAGTCTCCAGGCCGTCTGTTGTGGGGTCTCACACACTGTGGTCAGTACCCCTCATCCATGTTCTGTAAGCAAGCCCCATCCTCTCACTGAATCCCCAGAGTGAATTTTGGTGGAATCACGCTTCAGGTTGTCGTTGGACCTTTATGAGGAGGAGGTAGATTTTTTTTTTCATGTAGGTTCAGGGAAGGATTTCTCCAGGAACCCAAAATAGTTCCTCCTTCTGCTTTCACGATGCGTCCATTCCATTACTCTCTTGTTCCCACCTTACCTCCCTCCCCTTTAAATTTCTTTCTCCCCTCTGTGCAACAGAGTCTGTCCTTTATCTCCTCCTTCTCTATTACCTGGGATTTCACCAATGCCAGTTTGGAAGAACATTCTCCTCCCCCTCCCCTCCCCCTTCCTTCCCCCTCACTGTTCCCTCCCTCTCCCCCTCTTCTCCTCCCCTTTCCCTTTCCTCCCTTCTCCTCTCCCCCTCCCCTCCTGTCTCCCCCTCTTTCTCCCATCCCCTCTTTCTCCTCCCCTCTCCTCCCCTCTCCTCCCTTTCTCTCCTCTCCCCCCTCCCCTCATTCTCCCTTCCCTCTTCCCGTGTGTGTGTGTGTGTGTGTGTGTGTGTGTGTGTGTGTGTGTGCAGATAGCATTAGGAGAAACCTGACCAGTGAAGGTCCCATCTGCCATTGTTTTCCTTTCCTCTCCAGTCTTCAGAGTCTTGGCACAAACACTCAGATTCACAGCTACCCACAACTGTTCAAGAAACCAGAATAGGCTAGAATAACGATGCTGCAGTGACAGGTATTTGAGTCCCTAGTAGCATAGGCACTAGTAGTAATGAAGGTAGGGTAATGGTGGAGTTATTGAGTTCTTAGAGCTCACCAGCAACAGCTGGGAAGCTGCCTTACAGACTTCCTCTCCTCTTATCCTCACACCTCTGGACAAGGCAGACACATCCTATTAGCTCTGTAGAGGAAGAAATGAAGGATCCCAGCTCACATTCAAGGTCACAGGGCTGAAATGTGGAAGACCTAGGACTTAAGGATGGGAATAAGGGTCCTGAGAACGTCTCTTGTCTGCTGTAATTTTGCTATTTAGGGCTCCTTGTTAGAAAAAAATATGAGGTATCATTATAATGTGTGTGTGAGAGAGAGCGTGTATATGTGTGTGTGAGAGTGTGTATATGTGTGAGAATGTGTGTGTATGTATGTGTGTGAATTTGTTTATGTGTATGAGTGTGTGTATGTGAGTGTATGTGTGTGAGTGTGTATGTGTGAGCATGTGTGTGTATGTGTATGTGTGTGAGTGTGTGTGTGTATTGTGTGTATGTGTGTATGAGTGTGTGTGTACTCTCTCTCTGTAAGCATAGGTGCTTTCGAGCTTCAGTGTGTATTTAGAGGTCAGAAGATAATCATGAGTGCCTGTTCACACCTTCTCCTTTGAGACAGAGCCTCTTGTTCACCCCTGCATATGCCCCCATTAAAACATGTTGGAAGACATGAAGGCAGGGGGAAGAACATTGCCTTTTGATTGAGTATGGCTGCATCATTGAGATAACTTAATATTAGGGTTTGGGTTTTGGGGTGGTACTGGGGATTAATCCTAGGGCCTCACACATGCTTGGCACATAATTTATTGCAGATCTATAAGCTTGTAAGCGAAACAGTGGCATGTTTGACTTGGCTTGTAGCAGCTCCCAGAGATCCGTGATTCAAATCGAAGGACTCAAGCAAAGCAGCTGCTAGCATACCTTGGATTTCACCAGGAGGGACTGCTTATACCACAGAACTAGAAAATACCACAAATCCACCACCCTTAAGATCTGGGTGGTAGGGCAGCCATTGGCCACCATTTTGGCAGCCATTCGCCAAAGCTTCTAAGATTCCCTGAAAACTTCAAGGCTTCTATTCCGGAGACTTTGGGGGACTGTCTGGTTTTTTTTTCCTTCCTTCCTTGGAGAATTCGCATGCACAGAGTTAAGATGTAGCCAACAGCTTCCTAAGTCTCACAATCTCATTTCCATTACTTCATCTTGAAGGAAAGCAACAGAAACTACTGCGGAGAAATGTGCTGTAATTGATTATTGCATATAAAGCAGATGAGGCAGGCTTCCTTCCAGCCTATACTCTTTAATGAGCTATTTTAGTGCTGGCCCTGCTAAATGTCTGAAATTTATAATGCTCTGGAATCGCTCCAGTTTCTGAGGGTGTAATGACTATTAGGAGAAGAAAAAACACCCCCTAAGATATAAGACATAATCAATTGAGTGCAGAGATTTTACACCCTCCATATTACTTCAAGTTACTGCTGTTTTATTCCAAGCTTTTCTGTGTGTTCTTTCTTTCTTTCTTTCTTTCTTTCTTTCTTTCTTTCTTTCTTTCTTTCTTTCTTTCTTTCTTTCTTCCTTCCTTCCTTCCTTCCTTCCTTCCTTCCTTCCTTCCTTCCTTCCTTGTTTTTTGCCACAGAATCTCAAACTTTTGTGTTCTAACACCCAGGGAGTAAGTCAGGGACCAAAAGGAGATTGCTGGTATAATGGACAGGCTTTGGAGTTGTGCTCCTGGGTGGCTGGCTGCCTTCAGTGCATGAGCTGTCATTGATGAGGTGGTAAACATGTTGGTTGGCATGATAGTTGTGATGGTTTGTATATGTTTGGCTTAGGGAGTGGCCCTATTAGGTGTGGCCCTGTTGGAGTAGGTGTGGCCCTGTTGGAGTAGGTGTGGCCCTATTAGAGTAGGTGTGGCCTTGTTGGAGTTAGGCATGGCACTGTGGGTATGGGCTTTAAGACCCTCATCCTAGCTGCCTGGAAATCAGTATTCTGCTAGCAGCCGTCAGATGAAGATGTAGAACTCTCAGCTCCTTCTGCACCATGCCTGCCTGGATGCTGCCATGTTCCCACCTTAATGATAATACACTGACCCTCTGAACCTGTAAGCCAGCCCCAATTAAATGTTGTCCTTATAAGTGTTGCCTTGGAATGGATGGAGCTGGAGAACATCATACTAAGTGAGGTAACCCAGACTCAAAAGATGAATCATGGTATGCACTCACTAATAAGTGGACGTTAACCTAGAAAACTGGAATACCCAAAACATAATCCACACATCAAATGAGGTACAAGAAGAAAGGAGGAGTGGCTCCTTGTTCTGGAAAGACTCAGTGAAGCAGTATAGGGCAAAACCAGAACAGGGAAGTGGGAAGGGTTGGGTGGGAAAACAGGGGGAGGGAAGGGGGCTGATGGGACTTTTGGGGAGTGGGGGTCTAGAAAAGGGGAAATCATTTGAAATGTAAATAAAAAATATATCGAATAAAAAAAAAGTGTTGCCTTGGTCATGGTGTCTGTTCACAGCAGTAAAACCCTAACTAAGACAATCGTGAAGGTCCAAGAGTAGGATGACTAAGGTAGGGGGATCCCTGATTTGCAGCACTTGCCAACTGTTGACACTTTAGATGTAACTAGTTCTGTGCTGCTTTCCAGCTGGGAGACATTAACTGATGCATACTGTTGACTCTGATGAGCTCCTGCCCTGCTTTGTGTTGTGTTGCTCAAAGAAATCTTCAGTCTGTAGTGTTTCAGAGGAGTAGTGAGTGAGTGCTCAGTCCTACAAAGAGATAGAAATAGGTACTTTCCCACAGTTAACTGGGAGAGGTAGGAACAGACTCCACCCAGCAATGGGACCTACTGCCATTACCTTCTGTATGTGGTTCCAGAAGAGCCACCAGAGGACACAAAGGGCTCTCAGGGTAGGAAGGAGCCAGAAGCTCAGATCTGAGCATCCAGGTGTGTGCAAACTGGAAGGGTCCACACCTTTATCAGGAGTGGGCTGTGGCTCCAGACACAGCAGTGTGCCCACGCTCAGAGTCCCCCTTTCCTTCCCCATAGTGTTCCTAGTGTGGGTCATTTGCTCATTCTATTTGCTAATTGCTTTTCTGGCATGGTACTGGGATGTGACTGGAAGTGACCAAGGCTCTGGAGGGATTGTTCTGCTCTTCATCCTTACAGTAGCCCTTCCCAGACAGTGGCAGCAGCTGAGCGGACCTAGGTAGGGCACCTGGTCAACCAGATGTGAGTTGGGCTGTGGTCTTTCCAGTGCATAGGTTCAGGCCCATGTTAGTTTTTGATGGCTTTTCTCACACTTATCATTAGCATCAGACTTAGTTAAGAAATCAAGGATCTATCACCTGTTCAGAGCAACTTTTTCTATTTTTAAAAGTTGTCTCAGTTACTTTTGTATTGCTATGAAGAAACACCATGACCAAGGCAACTGACAGAAGAAAACATTTAATTTGGGGCTCATGGTTCCAGAGGGTGGTGGAATTCCTGACCGTCACGATGAGGAGGATAATTCAGGCATGGCACTGGGGCAGCATCTAAGAGCTTACATCAGATCCACAAGTGAGAGAAGGGGAGGAGGGGGAGGGGCAGGGGGAGGGGAAGGGAGAGGGAGGGAAGGAAGAGGGAGGGGGAGGGAAGGAAGAGGGAAGGGGAGGGGGAGGAAGAGGGGAGAGGGATGGGAGGGGGAGGAAGAGAGAGGGGGAGGGGGAGGGAAGGAGAGAGGGGGGGAGAGGGAGGGGCAATCTGGGAATGGCATGGACCTTTGAAACCTCAAAGCCTACCCTTAGCAACATGATCTCCTCCACCAAGGCCACACCTCCTAATCCTTCCCAAACAGTTCTACCAGCTGGGGCCCAAGCATTCAAACATGCTAGACTATGGGGACCATTTTCATGGAAACTACCACAGAAGTGTACTTTCCCCTCAGTTCTTTCTTTTTTTGTTAGTTTTTTCTTTAATACTTTCTTACATGTATTGGTTACCTTCTCCCCCACTTTTTTTTTTATTTCCTTCCCATTCCTATTAATACTCCCCCCCCCCATCTCTACCAGTGTCTTTCCTAAATTCATGACTTCTGGATCTGTTTTGTGACCCATTTGATTTACCTACGGCGGTCTGTGTGACCGCCGTTGGGTTGGAACTACCCACTGGGGCCTGGTAATGTCACCAGTGAGTATTCAGCTGAAGGTTATGATTGCCTCTCCGCCTGAATTTATCAGTAGCTAATAGTCCAGCCGTGGGAGGTAGGGTCACTCAGCTCCTTCACCATCATCCTGTGGTCTACGGAGGCGCACATTCCTAAGGTGTGCATACTCAGCTGCTTTGAGCTCACGACTGCAATGTCTGTATCTTCCCAGCAGATGGCGTACTGCAGCTCCTCTCCCTCTCTTCCCAGTGTTCAGCAGGCCTGGTACAGCTCTCCTTACTTCAATGTGCAGGATGGGTGAAAGTGCAGAACGGATGGACAGTTTTTTATAGCCATTCCGATAGTTTACACCATAGATGAGCCTCAGATTCTAGCCAGCTTAATATCACTACCATTAGCGACATTCCTAAGCCACCCTTTCTCCAATCACGGTTGTGTACAGAGTCCATTCTGAACATCATTTCCATGATTCTTACCTCACTACTTTCTAATCTTCCTTCTCTATCTCCCTTTCCCTGCCCCATGCTTTTGTGTCTTTGCCATGCGAGAGAAGGGTTGATTTTCTTCGCAGCCCACCACTGAGAGTGGAGAGCAGAGGGAGTCATAAGCCCAGGTACCGCTTATCAGAAGACATTAAAAAATCCCGGCATCCCAAATATTCATCTCAGTCCTAATTCTCCGAAGACTGCGAAGCTGTAGAATATAGACTCTATTACCCGAACTGCCAATTTATTCTATTACCCATAATAAGTAGTAATGACATTTCTTAATTGCTCTCATAAAAAATCTCAATAGGCCACATTAGAATCTTGTCATAGTAGACGAAGATCCAATTCCATACAGCCAAAAAAGAAATGTTGCTCTCTGAATGGATCTCTCGTTAATTTTTCAGAGATGCCACACACCGAGTGAATCGCGTTGCTGGTTTCAGGAGCGATCACAGCCAAGAGGAATGAATACCAGTCACAGGGACAAAGGCAAGTGACCTGCTTGGACAAACAGTCCACCTGCACCGGGGAGAACAGAAAACCTTCACACCTTTTTCTCTTCACCCAAAGACTAAAAACTAGATCCGAGTTCCTTTTATAGGCAAAGGAAGATGGAAGCCTATCAAGCAGACAAGGAAGTTTCCCAGCCTGCAAACTCACCCATCATAACCTTGACCCTGCATTTACCCATCCCTTTCCCCTCCATCATCTGATGTAGGACTTGCTATAAATTGATGCCTCCTACCTGTCTATGCAACCGAAGACAGCACACAGTTAAACACCTTTCCGTTTTAAAGTTAGACAATAAATCTATCCCGTCTCCCTATGTCCCCTTGGCTGTAATTCCTGGTTTTCTATCGTGGTCACTGTGGGGGTGTTTTATGGGCTTCAAGTAATTGATATTAATTTTCAACTGCTGCTGTCACAAAGTACTACGAACCTAGCGGCCATCACCAACACAAATTTATTATCATTCTGGAGGGCAGGAATCTGAAATGGCTCTCAGTGGCCTAAAACCAAGATGTCAGCTGAGATGTGTTTCGTCTGGACGCTTGAGGGAGGGAGCCTCCCTCTTTCAATCACCTCAGACCTCCAGCCAGCCATCTAGATATCCCTTACCACAAGATCCGTTATTTAATCATACCTGTCAAGTCTCTTTTGTCACATAAAGAAATATATTCACAGGATCCAGGGACTAAAACACAGACATCTGTGGGGATACCAACCCATCTACAACAGCCACTATTCATTCCTTGTTTTCTTCCATTACTTTCCCTGATTTCTTCTTCCTCCCAGGCGTTACCTCTTACTGACCCGCAAGAGCCTCAACTTTTCCAAGCATTCATTCCTCAAGTCTAACACTTCCTACTTCCTGTCACCGCTGCCCAATTGGCTAGTTTCATCGTTTGCCCGGATGGCTCCAGAAACCTCCTTTCAATTCAAGCTACTTCTTTTTCTTCTTCTTCCTTTTCTAGAACCGTCTATTCTACACAAAGGAACAAAAATCTCTCACACTCACAGGCACGCACGCATGCATGAACGCACGCACGCACGCACGCACGCACGCACGCGCCTGCACATGCGCACTAATAGACTCCCTTTCTTCACGTGCTCCTGTTGTTATCTTTGCCATCCTGTTTAGAGCATTTCTAGGTTTGCTGCTTATCTTCCCTGATTCTGCCCCATGTTCCTCCAACCTTAGGGATTGCTGCTTTCTCATTTGTTTTCCCACTGTAGTGCGTTTGCCGCACTGTTTTTTGTTTTGTTTTTTTAAGCAAACGACTTGCTCCCATGTCCTGTCTGCACAAGCTGCTTCCTCTTCCTTGGACACTGCTTAAGACTGCTTCTCTGTCTCCAGACGCTGCAGTCTTTGATCCCCTAACCAGTAACATCTGCTGTCTTTCTCTGTCCCCGCAGTCCTTTCCCCCTTAAGGTGTTGTATGTACTTTTCTTCTCAGAACCTACCGTTACCAGGAATTATTTGATTATTTCTTTGCTTATTATTTTATTCCCATACAAAGTTCAGCTCTGTGTGGGCAGTATCTGCCACTTCCTCAAAATCGCGAATAGCAACCGGGTACATGTAGGTGTTTAATAAATATTTGACTGAATGAATGGCATTATGGTTCCTTTGATTCTCCCACCAGCCCTGCCAGGTAAATACACTTCTTGGAAGATGTGGGTTTGATCTTAGTTTGTCGTATGACAGCTGGAAGAGTCTTAAGCAAGTGACTTAAGCATCCCAAGCAACAATTTCTCAACCGAAAATGGGGAACTCAGATAAATTGCAAGGAGCTATTTGTCCAATGGGGAAAGAGCAATAATGCTTCAGGGTGAGGTGGGCAGTGTCAGACCACACATGCTCTGTCTCTTGTCTGCTGAGAGAACGTGGACGCTGAACCTGGAGACCCTAGTACTTACATTTTTATAGCTTCTTCTTCTTCTTCTTCTTCTTCTTCTTCTTCTTCTTCTTCTTCTTCTTCTTCTTCTTCTTCTTCTTCTTCTTCTTCTTCTTCTTCTTCTTCTTCTTCCTCTTCCTCTTCCTCCTCCTCCTCCTCCTCCTCTTCTTCCTTCTTCTTCTTCCTTCTTCCTCCTCCTCCTCCTTCTTCGTCGTCCTCCTCCTCCTTTTCCTCCTTTTCCTCCTCTTCTACCTCCTCTTCTTCCTCTTTTTCTTCCTTCTCTTCCTCCTCCTTTTCTTTCTCCTCCTCTTCTTCCTTCTCTTCTTCCTCTTCTTCCTCCCCCTCCTCCTCTTCCTCCCCCTCCTCCTCTTCCTCTCTTCTTCCTGGAGACTCCAGAGGACTACACTTCCCAACCATCTCAGTTTTGTGAGGCCATGTGGCAGCTTTGAGCCAATGAGATTTGTGGGGGAGAATGTTTCTTAAGTACTTGGTACCCTCTGTTAGGGTCCAGCTCTAACACTGCAGTCCTAGTATTTATCCTCCTTGAGCTAACACAGCATTTCTGCCAAAACAATAACAAACCCTTTGTTTCTCCACCCCCTTGGATTCCTGTGAATTTGTGGAGGCAAGCAAGAATGCAGGCAGGCAGAGCACAGGCCTGGGGAGCTGGGGCAGCATGAAGGATGGACAGCTGCATCTCAAGCATGGTTTCCTCAGTAGGAGGTGGCCCCAGACACTGTGTGTGCATCTACTAAGGGTTCCAAATGGTGGAAGGTGAGACAGGACAGAGCAAAAGTCTTCACATTCAAAATTCTGAAAACACCGTGGACAATATCAATATGAAGTTCTGCAGGCGAGAGTCGGGCTTAGCTCCATTATCAAGTACTTCTTAAATCTCCTAGATATTAAGCTCATAGCATATATTTCCTGAGAACCTGCCCATATTACAGCAAAATACTGATACCCTGATGTCCCATTATATGTCTAGGGTACGGGATGATATACAATGACCTTCTTAGTCTGCCATGTAAAACAGATAAGCAGCACAAAATAGCACAGTAGGGATGCAACTATTTAAAAGTTACATTCACTGAATGTGGTCCTGAGCGGGTGTACGTGTGTGGAGGTCAGAGGGCAACTTTCAGGAGTCAGTTCTCTCCTTCTGTCATATGGGTCCTGGTTGTAAGAAGCTTTATCTGCTGAGCTACTTTATCAGCCAGAGACACAGCTTTTTGACATGATAATCAGAAGTTTTTAAGTTCATAGAACTCTCTCTCTCTCTCTACATATATAGATATATATGTATGTGTGTATATGTATGTGTGTATATATATACACATGCATATGTTATTTCTCCTCCATGTTATTTCTCTTCCATATCTCACCACTAACCCTACCATATATCAGGCTCCACCAACATCAATGCATTTCTGCTAGCTATGTGACTTTTTCACATATCCTACGGCAGTCGGTAAGTTATCATTACAGAACCAGGCATCATGATTTCCTTGTAGGATCCCACAATCCAACAGTCTACATTTGTACAAATAAGTTATTTTTCCTTCTGTAAGATCACTGCCAAAAAATTGTTGATGAAGTGTTCTTTTCTGCATGCATTTTCTGTACAAGGTTAGTTCACGCTTCATTTAACTGGTATTTTTCATACATCAGCAAATGTAGTATTTGACACCCAAACTCTTCCTTTCCCTTGTTGAAATATCTTTCAACGCTGTACCCCTCTTACTTTTCCATAAAGCACATCTTGGAAAATTTTAGGTGAAAGTTAACTCTCTGTAGCCTGTTGTCACTTGGGAGCAAGGTCTTGATTTTAACTAGTTTCTTCTCTCTTGATTTTAACTAGTTTCTTCTCTCTTGGTCTTGGGTTCTTTGTTAAGAAGTGACACTGAAGTACTTAAGTCCTAGAAGCCTATCATCTTGTGCATCCTAATGTCATTTTATACAAGGCTAAGCTGTTCTACTAATCCCTTCCCTCATGAAAGAATAACTTTAGGAGTCAACGATTAGGAGATGCAACCTAATGAAACAGTGGCCTCTTCTGGCCTCTGGAATATAATAACTTAGGTTCAAATTCTGGCTCTCTCCACGGTTGACTGTGAACCGCTGAGGAGCTTCTGTTTGATCTCTGCTGAAAAATAGGGATATTAGGTTATCTGACTCTAAAGAACTGGCTTTTGAACTTATGACCCTTAGTTTGGTGTCACATCCATCATAAACATGCAATAAGTTATACTGATATCATAGGTCAAGTCAGAGAAAACAGGGTCAGAAAACCAGCTCCCTCTTCCCTATCTGATATTTCTAGAAAAGAAAACACACTGGGAAGAAAAGACCAAGAGGCTTCACATCTGCAAGTTCCACAGGGCAAGGGAACATGTCATGGTTATACTAAGGCCAAGAGGAGAGAGAGGGATGTCTTCTGGTAACAAGGGCAAAGAGTCTCCTTAACGAGGCATGGGGCATCTTGAGATTAGAAACTATTTAAACACCAAAGGACAATCTATAGTTTGCAGAGGATTTTGTTGAGTGCCAGGAACACACCCCTGAGGTGGGAATACAGAGCCCATCTCAAAGGTTGGATTAGGTCTGGGAATGTATTGCTGAGTTCTAATTCAGCAAAGTGTCATCTTCATGATGCTCCCCTGGGAATTGGTCCTGCTCTGCCATGGTAGATAGGCACACCCAAGGGCAAAGCCAGACATACTCTCGTTGGCTCTCTTTACTGCAGTGCTGACAAGGGCAATAATGGATAGGAGGTGGTGGTTACTGTGGGCAATAGTTGTGCAGAAGAAAATCAGTTGAGAAGGAAATCAGTGTCAGGGGGTGCTGGAGAGATGGCTCAGTGGTTAAGGGCACTGGCTGCTCTTCCGGAGGTCCTGAGTTCGATTCCCAGCAATCACATGGTGGCTCACAACCATCTGTAATGAGATCTGATGCCCTCTTCTGGTGTGACTGAAGACAGCTACAGTGACTTACATAAAATCAATCAATCAATCAATCAATCAATCAATCTTTTTTTTTTTAAAGAAAGAAAATCAGTGGCAGTAACAGTCAGGAATATGTAATGTTATGAGATGCAGATACGGCTTAATGAAGAATGCTTGACCAGCATGCAAAAAGCCCTGGGTTAAATCCTTTGTAACACACACACACATACACACACACACTCACACAGACACACACACACACACATGCACACGTTGCTACTAACGTTGAGTATGGTCAGAGAAAACGGACAGTGTTGGCCAACTGTGGAATGTGGTATGTTATTTTGGGAATGATGATGACACGTGGTCCAGGGCTGGCTCCTGGTGTTCACTCCTAAGATGATAAGGAATGTTGGGTGAGGGGTGGGTTGAAAGTTCATTACATTAAGAAGAAATTGGGGATCTAGTGTGGATTGGAGGCTCACTGGGAAATGAGGTCCCTCTCTGGAAAGAAAGGCCGGCAGCAAGCCGAGTAAGCAGTGTGAGACAGGAGAGTGGCTTAGAGTGCGGTTTCAGAGACTCTTTGCTGACTTCAGATACCAGAGGTACCAGTTACCAGCTGCTGTCCTCAGACCACCTGCTTCATCTCACAGGTGTTTCCTCTACAACGAGATAGGCACAGGTGCCTATCTCACCACCTTGTAAATACAGAAGGTGGCTTCGGTTTCCTTCTATAAGGTATTTCTTCCACTAAGAGTTCCCATTTGATTCCCATGTGTGTCTGCGACTCCACTGGGAAAGTATCAGCAGCTTGAGAAACGCCGACAATCTGGGGAAAAGGAGGTTCTTTTCTCCTGCCCGAGATTTAGTTTCCTATTTGAAGTGCTCTCGGAAACATACATGTGATCTGCTGGAGCCAGGAAGAGCTTTCTTGTGCTTTATGATAAAGTGCTGAATGCTGAGGGAAATTCAGCAGGCTTTGGCCCTCCCTCTGGAACAACACAATTGCCTGTACTTAAAAACCCTATCCGCTGCTTTTCTGTATGTTTAAAGATGCCATGAATCTTTTCCCTACTAAAACCCCTGCCTGGAAGAGAGTGTCTCATTGTTTAAACACCACCAAGCCAGGAGCCAAAGGAGCCGAAGGAGCAAAGGAGCGGGAGGGGGATTTCTGGAGACTAAGGAGGAGTCACATTCCATCCATCTTGAGAATGCAGAGCTCACAGAAAGAGCATTCAGTGTCCCCTGGCATACAACGACGGAGCATTCTTCTGCAGAGACCCAGTAGGTTTCCTTACCCATTTAACAGAACATTTCTTGCTTTCCAGACTTTTCTCTCAGAGCTATTAATAAGAAAGCCGACGCAATTGCGTTTGCAACTAATTTTGGAGAGCTACATGAAGCACATTGTTCAAGAGGGTTTGCATTTAACTCTTCTTCCTTTGATCATAATTATATGTTTAAAGAAAAGCCCCTTTCAAGGTCATATGTGGAGGGAGAGCGTCCTCTCCCAGATAGACTCTAAGAGGAGTGAAACACAGCTATATGTCTGGGCAGAAAACAAAACAATGCTTACAATCCTAACCCTGGCTAAGGTCAAAGGCATGGCTGAAGAAGTTGCAGTTACAAGAGTCATCGGGTTAGGGTGGTACTGGGGAGGGCTTTGGTTTTCAATATAGGCTTATTTAGAGACAGGGTCTCTTCTATCCAGGGATAGCTTCAAATTTGCTGATGTAGCCAAGGATGGTCTTGAACTTGCAGTCCTCTAGTACCACTTCTTGAGTGCTGGGATTACAGCCATGCACTGCCATGCTTTATGTTTTCCTGAGTTTTTAACGTGTGTGTGTATGTGTGTGTGTGTATGTGTGTGTGTGTGTGTGTGTGCACCAGATGTATACAGGAGTCCATAGAGAGGCTAGAAGAGGGCATTGAAGTCACTAGTAATGGAACCATTGTGACATGCCCAACATGGGGGCTAGGAACTGAACTTGTGTCCTAGGGAAGAGCAGCAAGCACTCTTAAGAACTGAACTCTTGCCGGGCAGTGGTGGCGCATGCCTTTAATCCCAGCACTTGGAGGCAGAGGCAGGCGGATTTCTGAGTTTGAGGCCAGCCTGGTCTACAGAGTAAGTTCTAGGGCTACACTCAAAAACCGAGAGAGAGAGAGAGAGAGAGAGAGAGAGAGAGAGAGAGAGAGAGAGAGAGAGAGAGAATGAACTCTCTCTTCAGTCTGTTTCATGAGTTTTAACTTTGGAATACTCCTTAGAAAGCCTGACCAAATCCATGCACCTAACCCCTACATCTGTGAGGGTTGCTTTTTTCTCTTATGCCTTAACGATGGATCATTGGTGGAGAAGGATCAAACGAATGTGCAGTGTCTATCATCAAAGGACCACAGACAGCATCTAGTCAATTTCACGGTTAAGGTCTTTCAAGGCAAGAAGCCGAGAGAAAGGAAGGAAAAGCTGCTACTGGCTTTTTAAGTTGTTTTTAAAGATTTCTCAGAAGGCACCATTCCATGACCTAGCAACAACTCTGCTGGGGTCGGAGATCTATTTTATTCTTTTAATCTCCTTCAGTGTCTCCTCTAGATTTTATGCCATCCTCAGGGTCAAGGACAAAGTGAAATTGGTTTTAGAATGGGAAGCTGTAAAAAAAAAGATGGCTCTGGGTGAGTCTCCTTTCCTGCTGAGTCCATTTGATTACATGAAATGGGACAAACACTAGACAAGACCCCTGAAGCTGAAATGGTTCCTTTTGGTTATTTGACTCTGGGTAGAGAAAAGCCACATTGAAGAATCCCTTAATTTCCCCAGTTTCCTGTACCCTTATGAAGTGTATTAGCCCAGCTTTATAGATATACATCAAAACAATCTAATAAAGACCAAGTAATAATAATTTCATAAAGGTCTCTCAAGTTCATACCAGTCAGATCAAAATTCCAGAAAGTACTCAGACCTTAAAAAATAGCCGAGAACCAAGTGCTCAAACGTATGAGCCCTGGGGACATTTCACATTCAAACCATACGAGAAGGCACACTTACTTTCGATTAAAGTAATTTTACACCCCATAGTTGCTGTCTTGGAGATGGACACACGGCCAGAAAAAAAAAATGTTTTTATGAAATGAAAGATTTGGAGGCAGAGCTTCCTGTCACAGGGCTTGGGAGTATTTGTTGACAGCAGATCTTAAGGAAAGAGAAATTCCTTTGTAAGAAATAAATCAGAAGGTCTCCGAGTCTAGCTTAAAGGGTATGAAGAGAAGGAGAAAGGGAGGGAGGCTGGGAGAAGGGATGAGCTCTCTTAGTGTGCTGTGTCCCTGGTCTCTACACCCAAGCGTAAGGTGTCTGGGGTATGCTGGGGTTAGTGGGAGGGGATCTTCTGGGGGCAGTAAAGGTGGTGATATTGATGTTGGAGGGACAGGTAGGTATTAAAGAGAGATCCTACCCACAGCTACCAGGAAGGCACAGATCCTAAGCCCTAGAAGTTGTGAATATTGAGAAATCATCTCAGATTTTCATAGATTGTAGGAATGAGGGCAGACCTCTCTGTCTTCGAAACACACTAAGACATTGAGACTCAGAAAGGCAGAGTCAGTGGAGAAGAGTGTCATAGCCAGAAAAAAAGTCAGGGGAGCCAGCTTCTGGTGTATTTGGTTTAAGAGCTGTGTACACGGACTTGCCATTTTTGCTTGGAGAAGGGGATATGGGAAGGCTGACAGGAATCATGAGGAACATGTTCAGGTTACAGAGAAGGGGCATCTGGAAAAAGGACCCCTTCTCACTCATGGTTAGGCTGCTAAACTCACAGGCACTAACTCAGGACAGCGAGTACAGGGATCACTCATCCTTCCAGCAAAAGTAGCTAACAGCTGTGCATTCCAGTCGGAGTGAAAACAGAGCAGGAGGGAGACCTTGGGGGACTCTCTGGATTACTTCTTTCATCTTGCAAAATAGGGAAATTAAGTCTCAGAGGAGAAAACCATGTGTACAGGCATGAGGAGGCCATGTGATAAAGGCCAAAGGGATTCTGCAGATGCAGGCACAGCACAGAACAAGCCCGACAGTGGAGGCGGTTTATTCGTTCTGTTTACCCTTTCTACCCAGGGCTGTACAGGGGTTGTAAGGTCTAGGTCTTCAATTGCTTCCTCAAATGGTGCTATAGGCTCCTGCCTGGTTCCTAGACCCCAGATCCTATCAGTGGTGTTCAGAAAGCTCATAGCTGCCCTGTCTCCAGATCTCCTGTGGAAGCTGAAATCTAGAGTCTTACATGAGGAAGCCTATGAGTTGGAGAATCTTCGCAAAGTCCACCTTTGGCCAAAGTCGTGGCCAGGATCTTGGGGCTCTGAGAGGACTTCAGGGGTAGCCTAGCGGCCCCTAGGCTATGCACATACAGAGATCAACTGGGATTCTAAAGGGATGCATGGGAGTCGAGGCCCTAGAGGCTGCGCTTTTGTAAGGATCCAATTGAATGCCAGTCTCTTCAAAACTCTACAAGGTATGGTAGAGTGAGAAGACCACAGGTTGGGAAGCCAGGTCAGAGGCCAAGTTTCTCCAGGAGGGAGGGAGGGACCTCTTTTTTTTCTTTTTATGGTTTTTCGAGACAGGGTCTCTCTGTGTAGCCCTGGCTGTCCTGGAACTCACTCTGTAGACCAGGCTAGCCTCAAACTCAGATATCCGCCTGCCTCTGCCTCCGAAGGGCTGGGATTAAACGTGTGTGCCACCACCGCCTGGCAAGGGATCTCATTCTTTTGTGCCTTACTATTCTCATTCACCAACAGCAGAAGTTTACCAACAGCAGAAGTTTTGAGTGTGCAAGGTTTTGAGTGTGGTGTCTGACAAGAGCACTGTCAGCTTTAATGCAGTTGCCTCCCCCTGTGCCTCTGCTTTCAAGGCTGACTCTTTCCTCGGCCCCCTCCCCCCACATAAGTATGATCCTTGCTGTCACATGCCAGGTCTCCGTCTCTGCACCTCTTCCATTCCCAGCTGTGACAAGCTGCTTGCAGCCGCCTATCTTTTCATTATAAAGAATTAATCTCTTTTCATTCGAAGGCCAAGGCAGGAAAAGAATGCGCTCCTGCAGCCCATAGTAAGGGGCACGTCCCACAGAGGCTTAGGTGCCTTTGTCTGCTCAAATGAAACATGTCTAACCCCACTGCCTCATGCTGGAACTGGCCTCGGTAATTACTGTAATTGTGTGGCTCTGAGTAGCTCAGCAGGAGCAGAGTGCCTTTTAATTCCAGGACCTTGTACGAGCCCTGTGGATTTTAAACACACACACACACACACACACACACACACACTCTTAGTGGCACAAATACATGCAAGACAGACACACAGACATGGGGACACACACATGCACACGTACACACACACACGGACACACACATGCACACGTACACACACACACACACACACATACACACACACACACACACACACACACACACACATGGTGAGAAGAAGACAGCCTCAACTAATACACTATTTGTTCTGAGTACAGTTTGAGATGGTCCTTACAGGCTCATGTGTCAGGAGTTTCTCTAAATGATAGAATTTTGGCAGATTATTGCATTCTGAGGGTTTAGGCCCGGTTAGTAGTTTAATCCTCAGATGTATTAATGATGGTGTAATTGGGAAAGAGAACATAAATGCTCACTGGAGAAAGTAGGTCACTGGGAGTGTGCCCTGGAAAGACATGCTTTGTTCCTTGTCCCATTTTTTTTCCCTCCTCCCTGTCTCCTGGCCACTATGAAGCAAACAACTTTCTTTGCTACATAATGTCACTACCTGATGCTTTTCTGCCTAGTCCATGCAATGGACCTGGCTGACCATGGACGTAGACTCCTGCAGCCATGAGCTAAATGACACCTATCCTTCCATCAGTTAATCTTCTCAGGCACTAGACACAAGCACACAATCATTGCTAATATCACATCCCACAGTTTCGGACTCACTAGACAGCAGCATCTTCTTGCAGTAGGTGCTAATCTGAAGTAAACAAGTGGTTTTTTTTTCTCCTTAAGAGTACAGAATTCTCTGATTGTTACTTATTCAAGGAGGTTTGAGGTGACTCAGAGAAATGCAAATGTCTCACTATCCCAGAAGTAGTCAAATTAAGACATGAAATTAGGGGATGAGAGAAGCAGACAAAAGAAACACTCAGTGTGTGTCCACACCAGCGCTTTCCATCTCTTTCAGGAAAGGAGAAATACTGTGGTTAGCTGAACTGTCAACTTGACTGAGGCCAGAGTCACCTGTGAAAGGAGTCTCGGCTAAGAAATTGCCCAGATCAGATTGGCCTATGGCCGTCTCTGTGCGGGATTACCTTTATTACTTGATGGTGGAGTCCATAGTGAGTGGCACCATTCCCTAGGCTGATGGTTCTGGGCCATAATGAGAAAGCTGGCTAAGCCTAACCCAGAGTGAGCCAACGAGCAGTATTCCTCTATGGTTTCTATCATACCTCCCTGGCTAGTAAATGGATTTTGAGGTCAGAGGTAATGCCTGCCTTTAAATTCCTGTTTCAGTCTCTGCCAGAAATCCTTTCAACGATAGGCCGTAACCTGTAAGCTGAAACAAAGCCCTTTCTCTTCTAAGTTGCATTTGGCCATGGTGTTTGCCACAGCAATAGAATGCAACTAGAAGAGGAAGCATAATTCATTACAGGATTCATCTCCCTCCTGAAGAGGGAGGCAAACTAGTTTTCCTTTTCTTTTTTATTTTTTTCTTTTCTTTTCTTTTTTTTTGGAGAAAGAGTTCTCTTTTGTTTCTTTCATGTGTCCTTGTAGATAATATTTACAGACTCCCCTATGAGACACCCAGGAGTTTCCATAGCACTCTTGTTGCAAGACAGAGAATCACCAACACACTATTCACTCAAAACAAGTCTGTGGTCAGTAGGAATGGTATCTTGATTCACTGCATTCTTAGGCTCTGACTTGCTCCAGCTAGGTAAGAATAGGGGTCGACTATCATCAACGACGGCCCCGTCTATCCCTCAGAAAAGATTTGGCTTGGATATCCTTCACAACACAGATTTCAGGTGGCCATTTTTGGGACCAAAATTGGAGGGAGAGGAAACAGACGGCCGATTCCAATCTAGAGCGATGGAGAATGGTGCTAACTTTGGAGTCACTGTATGTAGGTGCATTTGCATATTCTACATGTAGGCACTTTATATATTATATACACTCATATGCATACTATACATAGACACATTATGCATATACACTGCTGAGTGTAATTCAATGTCTTCAAATCTCAGTGAGGGATGTAGAGTCAGTTTGTTTCCAACATTAGCTATATCTTGGTTAATGTCTAACATGGCATTGTGGAAGTGTTCCCTGTTTCCTCCTCTTCCTTTTTTCTGGCTATTGCTTCCAGCTGCTGCAACAGCTCTGCCTCTCTCCTGGTTTCCTCTACATCTAACCTCCACGTGCCATACCACATCTGAATGGAAGCAGCCAAGATGATGGTGGCAGCCATTTTGTAAAAATCCAAGTTCTCAGGAGCTGAATGAAGTCTTGCTTGACTAGAACTGCATTTGGGCAACATCTGCCTTGCTCTTTTTGGCTCTGTCCAGGCATGCTTTGTTTTCTAGTTAGATGATGTATAGTTGACCTGCCAGGACCTTCTGTATTGGTGACTTTTCCCATCGCTATGATTGAATAGCTGAGGAGAGGCAACTTAAAGGAGGAGGGTCTTGGCTTATATTGGCTTGCAGTACAAGCAAGTAGTAGGAGTATGGGGCAGATGGTCACACTGTGTCCACAGTAGGAGGCAGAGAGATAAGAGCTGGTGCTTAGCCCACTTTCTTCTTTTTAATTTAGTCTGGTACCCAAGCCCATGAGATGGCACCAGCCACATTCAGGGTTAGTCTCCCAGTCTCAGTTAAACATTTCTGTACACGTCCTCCTAGATAAAACTAGATGTGTATTTCTTTGGTGATTCTAAAGCTAGTCAATTTGGCAGTGAAGATTTTTTATTGCCACAGGTATCCCTTGTTTGTTGGACTCTCAGTGTGGACTCTTGGCTTGGCTTGCATACCCAGAAGATTTACATTTGATGGTGATTTTTCTCTCTCACCCAGTTACCTTTCCTGTATTTTACAATAGACTTAGTTTCTATTTTCTACTCATGTGCATGTAACATGAGTAGAAAGAAATGGCTCAGAGGAGGCAAAGCAAACTCATGCAAGGATACTGTATTTCCACATATTATTATCAGATTCATTCTGCCCTCCTCCCCAGCCCTGAAGCGGGGTGGGGGGTGGGTGGAGGGGAGTGTTTAACAGTTCCTAATATCTATCTCCACCTTTCATTAATTTTATATGGACTGCCTGGCAACGCTGCTACAGAACACTTCATATTCCAGTTCTCATCTATATTTCTGCCAATTGGAGAGTGTTTTGTTTCATCAATCTGCCCCATAAAAATATCATTCTGGTCTAGGTACAACACCAGTCACTGAGGGATCTCTTTGGTTCCTGGTTAATTATTGTTAACTAGAATAATCTCTCTCTTTTTTTCCCTCTCCCTCCCCTGTTCTCTTTCTTACACTCTCTCTCTCTCTCTCTCTCTCTCTCTCTCTCTCTCTCTCACACACACACACACACACACACACACTCTCTCTCTCTTTCTCTCTCTCTCTCTCTCTCTCTCTCTCTCTCTCTCTCTCTCTCTCACACACACACACACACACACACCTTCCCTTTTAATTTCCCTTAGCATAGCTCTAGGGTGAAAGAAAAGGTGAATGTCTTGGAATTGCTTATTTAGCCAAGGCACTCTTGAATAAGGAATGAGCTAGATGGATGATTCCTGTCTTCTGAGCAACTTAATTTTAACCACTAACCTAATCTTGTCGTGTGTGTGTGTGTGTGTGTGTGTGTGTGTGTGTGTGTGTGTGTATGTCTGTCTGTCTGACTCTCTCTCTCTCTCTCTCTCTCTCTCTCTCTCTGTGTATGTGAGAGAGAGAAGGAGAGAGAGAGAGAGCAGAGAGAGAGAGAGAGAGAGAGAGAGAGAGAGAGAGAGATTATTCTAGCGAACAAACATTAATCAGGAGCCTATACATTCTGAGCCCCAAAATAAATAAAGGAAGGATCCTGTATTTGAGAGGCTAAAATTAAAATAAAAAGGAAGATGGACAAATGAACAGTAGGTGGATATGATCAGTTGGGAGCGTGGATGCATCTCTCTCCACTTGTAAACCTTCATTTTTTAAAGAGGGAAGTAGGTCCTGCGAGATAACTGGAAGAGGGTTTTCACCTGTCTTATAGAAGATATCAGTCAAAGAGTTAGGGTCCCAGCTGGTTCTGGAACCTGACATTTCAGTGTTAGTCACAGCAAGACAAGGGCAGCAGAGGTCATAGCAGGGCACAGGAGACAAGGAGACTAGCCATCCATAAAGAAATCTAACGAGGAAGATGGACAATGCCGTTACTCTGGCTCCTGTGGGGCCACAAGAGAGGACTAGCTTTGTGAAACATTTGGAGGGAGGAATGCAGGACACAGGAGTTGGAATGCACGTTGGAGGAAAGAGATACCACCACCCTTGGCTTCCCTCATGGATGTCAATAGCATTAATTGGGGAATCACGAGAAAAACATTTTTCAGTGACTAAATCATACTTGGCATACTGACCCACTGTGTCACCTTTGGCTGACCTCTGAGACTACAGAGTAATGAGCCTGTTGGGCCAGAAGGCATGAGGTCAGCGAGGAAACCCTGCATTTCAACCAATTATCATATTGCTTAATGCCTTGGCTTCACATTCTTGTATCTCTCATTCACACACTAACATGAATTTTTTCAAAGCATCTTTTGATAGTATGCCGGATAGTATATATCAACTTGACACATGCTAGAGTTATCTTAGAAGAGGGGATATCAATTGAGAAAATGCCCCCAATTAGATTGGCCTATGGCAAACCAGTGGTGACTTTTTTTTATTGATGACTGATAGTGGAGGACTTAACTCACTGTGGGTGGTACCAGCCCTGGGCTGGTAGTCCTGGGTGCTGTAAGAAGGTAGGCTAAGCAAACCACGAGGAACAAGCTAGAGAGTAGTACTCCTCCACAGCCTCTGCATCAGCATCTGTCACCAGGTTTGTGCCTTGAGTTCCTGTTCTGATTGGCTTTGATGATGGAGCATGACATGAGAGTTGTAAACTGGAATTTTACAGTTTCCTCCCCCAAGCTGCTTTTTGTCACAATGTTTTATCACAGCAGTAGAAACTTTAACTAAGACTGAGAGACTTAGGTTTAAGAACCAACTCTTTATTTCATTTTTTGTTACCAGATGTGGGAGCCAAATAACTAGTGCTTTCCTAAGGAGATGAGAAGGGACAGCCCAGATCTAGAGCCTTTACTGGGCATCAATTGATATCTACCACTCGGAGTTCCAACAAGCAAACGCATGGAGTGATTCTTGGAGTTTAGCATTCTTATAGCCCATGTCATGGCTTGAATACAAAATACCCTCCACAGGCTTGTCTCTGAACAGCTGTGTTGTTCTCCAGCTGATGACACTCTTTTGGGAGATCGTAGATACGTTAAGAGGTAGAGCCTCACTGGATTAAGTGGATCACTGATAGGTAGATTCTAAAGGTAATATAGCTTGGTTCCACTTTGAGCTTAAGGTCCTTATCTGCTGAGGCATAAGGAAGCCACCTCAGGGTCCCATCAACATGCTTTCTTAGTATAATGAAATTGTACCCTCTTAAACCGTGAACTGAAATCAATTCTTCTTTCCTGAATTTGTGTCTGAGAGCTGTTCTGCCCCAGTAAGGATAGAAGTAATTAATACAGTGTTGTAGTGGTTTAAATGAGAATGGCCTCATAGACTCAGGTGTTTGCATTCTTGGCCCTCAGTTGGTGGAACAGTTTGGGAAGGATTAGGAGGTGTGGCCACATTGGAGGAGGTGTGTCATGGGGTGGGGCAGGCTTTGAAATTTCTTTCTTTTTTTTTTTTCTGGTTTGTGTTTTTTTTCAAGACAGGGTTTCTCTGTGTAGCCCTGGCTGTCCTGGAATTCACTCTGTAGACCAGGCTGGCCTCGAACTCAGAAATTTGCCTGCCTCTGCCTCCCAAGTGTTGGGATTAAAGGCGTGCACCACCACCTTCTGGCTGGCTTTGAAGTTTCAAAAGCCTCATGTAATTCCCAGTTAGCACTTCACCTTGTGCTAGTGGATCAAGATGTGAGCTCCCAGCTGTTCCCTGTAGCCATACCTTTGCTCAGCCATCATGGATTCTAACCTTCTGAAACCAAAAATCCAGTTAAACACCTTCTTTTCTAAATTGCCTTGGCCATGATGTTTGCAATAGAAAACTAATATTTTGTAACCATCTCCTACTTTCAGAGATATCCATTTCACACAAAATGGCAAGGGGCTTGATGAAATAGTCTTTGGATTAGACAGAACAGAAATTTAATCCACCCTATATAAATCTTTCTGACCCTTGGCCAATAGTCTTATCTGTAAGCCCTGTAAACTCTGTGTTAAGGGAAGCTGTGGACAAACCAAACCACAACATTGGTTTAGTTTCTGAATTCTGTTGAAACAACCTTCATAATTGCAATGATCTGAGGCTGAATAGGGATTCTTGGGACTGAATTAGTTGAATTTAATTATCTCTACTAAATTTGCCATGGGACCCAAGTCCCGCTAGTAATTTTTATTTTTCAATATTAAAGGTGAGATGATGAAAGACAATACTTTAATAAAAGCTAATATCTTTGAAATTATAAGTCACAGACACACCTTTCCTTATTATAGCTACAGCTCTGGAGTTCAAGAGGGCTAAATACCCCTTTCATTTTTTAGTTCTCCTTCCCTTCTGGTATCTCATCTCCTAGCTAAGAAGATGAGTGTAAATTTCCTCTAATCTTGTTCCCATTTCTTCTCTCATCCTTCTGAATTAGTCCTTCATTAAGAAAGTGATGTTTCAATGGGA
Organism: Apodemus sylvaticus; assembly: GCF_947179515.1. Taxonomy (NCBI): domain Eukaryota; kingdom Metazoa; phylum Chordata; class Mammalia; order Rodentia; family Muridae; genus Apodemus; species Apodemus sylvaticus. Next base: position 15,169,202 of record NC_067492.1, read on the forward strand.
CCTGAGAGACTTAGGTTCTATTTGGAGTCTCCATTAGGCCAAGCAGGTAGATTATTCAACAGTGTCTCTCATCTAAATCCTTCAAGCTCTGGTAGCTGGCTTATAAACTTTGATTCGCTGAAGAATACACAAAGATGATTTCTTTTAAATCAAAGCAGTGTCTGTTAGCACTCCTGTGTGGCCGTGGAAGTGAGCAATGCAGCTCTGAGATCAATCGCCACTAACCAAGAGGGTCCTCGTGGCTCAGGATGGTAGCCACAGTAGGAGAAATGATAAAAGGTTACTTTGAGAACATGACTGATTTGTTTTAAAGTGGGCAAAAATCGATGTGGCCTAAGAAAGAAGATTTTTGCAGTACACTTAAAAAAAAAGATGTTATCATCTTTATAGCAGATTCTTTCAGAACTTTGATATTTCTTGGTCAACATTTCAACAAGACATAAAAATGTAAAAATTTTCAATTATAAAACAGCCTCATTCATATATAAGATATATATATGTGGATACAAACATATTTCCATATATAGAGATAGAAAGACATTTATGTTTATATCTATATTTGTTTTGTTTTTGTTTTCTTTATAATACTATTATACATTATAAAACATTATAAAACTATAATACTGAGGCTAGCCCACAACTGACTATATATACCTCAGAACACAGCCATCTGCAGAGCCCTCCCTGATGACTTCTTCTAGATTCTTGTGTGGGTCTACTCCTCACTAGACATGTTTTTATTCTTTGCCCACACTAAACTGTTTTACAAACAGTACTCTGTTTCCACATCTGTGTCATTTGCTTCACCCAAATAGTTTCTGGCTATCAGGATTATGGTCACAGGCAGTGATGAGCTAGTAAATTATGAATAACTGTCTTTCTGGGAGTCAAACGGTCCCAAACATACATTATACATACATACATACATACATACATACATACACACATACATACATATACACAATACATATATATGCATTAACACATACATATAATCATACAAACATATATAATGCATACATACATATACACATAAACGTACATACATAGTACATATATATAGTCATACAAACATACATATATAATACATATATAAGATTGTGATAAATTTTACTGGCATAGAAAATGTGTGTTTCACAATTTACAAACACTAATAGAACACACAATACTTCTGTCAAGTCTGCAGGAATTGGTTTGTTCTCAGAGGACATATTTGTTGGGTTTTGCCAAACCCTTTGATCTGTAGCCAACCCAGGGGCACCATTCAACCATGCTTTTACAAATTGAGTTACATCCCAATCCAATTATTCCTCTTACAAGAAACTGGTGCAGTTCAGTGCATCACATGTTTAGTATTTGATCTATGGTGAGGCGATTTCTTAATTTTAAACAAGTTCTAGCTAATACTCCAATCTCTTTCAGCTTCCTCGCCAAGCCATACAGCTTTTAACGATTAATTTGCATTATTGGCATCTTATTCATTGCTGTTTCTTTTTTCTTTTTTGGCAGGCTTGAGGATTGAACTTACAGCCTTATACATACTAAGCAAATGCTTTAACACTGTGTGATTTCCCCAAACCTTCATTACTTTTCAAAGCCTATTGAATGATTAATACTACATCGAGCTCTGATTGTAGATTTGCCATCTTCCATGGGTTAAAGTTGCCATCAATGTGTAGGTGTACACGAGGTAGTTGACCTTTAATTTCACTTCCACCAAACAGACAAGAAAAAGCAAATAAAAATAAGAGCATATATAATCAAGTAAAAGGGAATGATTGAGAACTAATAGGTTTTAAAGTATTAATTACCCTTGGTTTCAGTAACTATTTTAAATGATAACTTTATATAATGTAGTATTTAAGACAATAGCTCTTTTGGATGACTGGCTTACAAAAATCTCTGCCGATTTAGCAATCCACTCTTAAGAACTGGTAGGAGCCAGTTCTAATATAGTTCTGTGCCTCTGTTTTGTAATCCAATGTCTTCCAGGGTTCTGGGCTTCCAGTTTATTCACAGTGTGCTTGAAGACCTTTGGTTTCTGAAAGTCAGATGGTCAATGAGCTTGAAAAATAAGGCAGCTCTCTGACATCTCCTTAGCAAATTGATCAAAGGGGGAGTCTGGATAGGGGGAACCCTGGTATCCTCATGAGGCTCCGGGCTGGTTCTTGGGGATTTCACTTTACTTATCTTCATCTCCTTCTACTAATTCTGAATCTGACTAGGTGCCCAACACTTCCCCTAGATGTAACCGTAAATATTGTCTTGACCAAATCCTGCTCATTTCTATTGGTACCAGATACACTGCCTCCTCTGTCTTCTTCCAGTCGTAACTAGAATATCCCAAGATGGCTTGTGATGTTTGCATCAGGACTACTCTAAGGATACAGGGCAGAGGCAAAGGCAAGCCTGGGGATGTGTGCATTTCCAGTGATGTGTGTTCAAAACTAGCTCTTCCACCAAGCAGGTGTGTGGTCTTGGAGAAGCAGCTGAACCTCCCTGAACTATTTTCCCATTGCTATGACAAATTATCTGACAGGCGTAACTTAAGGAAAAAAGGTCTCTCTTTGTTCACAGTTTAAAGGTACAGTCTATTATTGCACATAAGCTGTGGAGGTGAGAGAGTGAGCTATCTATCTGGTCATAGTGCATTTATGGTCATTATACTGAGAGCAATGACTTTTCAGGCTAGGAACTCAGTCTATGCTCAGTCTAGGAGCTCAGTGCATGAGGTAGTTCTTCCCCTATGCCAGATGTGTCTTCCCTCTTTAGTTAAACCTCTCTGGAAACACTTTCACAGGCACACCCAGAGGTGGGTCTCTTAGGTGATGTTAAATTGCTACAACCAAATTCTAAGGCAATCTTTAAATATAATTTATTTCTTCACCATACACATCTTACCTCATGGCTTTGGTCAAGGTTTTACTACTCGTGCCCGCTCCTTGTGAAATAACAATAGATAATGCTGTCTACTTCCAATGGATGCTGAGAGGATTAGATGAAATATAGTCTGAACAGGGCTCTTAGAACAGTGTTAAGTTTCTGGTCAGAGTCCAGTGTGCATTGATTCCTATGCCTGTTATGTTACCATTATCATTAGACTCTTGCCCACATGATCCAGTGCTCTCTCAATGCCATAGAAGCATTAATAGCATCAGTGACCACCTAAGCCTTTGCAGGTTCAGTAGGTGTTCTTGGCTTTTCAAGGTTTTTGCAGAAATGAGTATGGGTTCTTGTCTGTGTGGTGGATGTACACATGGGGTCAATGTTAGCTATTTTCCTCAGTTGCTCTCCAACTTATTTTTTGACATAGGGTCTTTCACTGAACTTGAAGCTCAACATTTGTATAAACTTCATGGCTAGCAAACGCCAGGTATCACCCTGTTTTCCCCCTTAGTATTGGGGATTATAAGCTTGTAATACTATGCCTGGCTTTTTATGTGAGTTCTAGAGGGATAGAACTCAGGTCCTAATGCCCACAAGGGAAGTACTTTACCAACTAAGCCATCTCCCCAAACTCAGTTCTTGGCTTTTTTCTTTCTTTCTTTTTTTTATTTGATATAATCTTTATTTACATTTCAAATGATTTCCCCTTTTCTGGTTCCCTACTCCCTGAAAGTCCCATAAGCCCTCTTCCCTCCCCCCTGTTCCTCCATCTACTCCTTCCCACTTCCCTGTTCTGGTATTCCCCTATACTTCTGCCCTGAGTCTTTCCAGAACCAGGGGCCACTCCTCTGACCTTCTTGGACACCATTTAATATGTGGATTATGTCTTGGGTATTCAAAGTTTCTAGGCTAATATCCACTTATCAGTGAGTGCATACCATGATTGATCTTTTGAGACTGGGTTAGCTCACTTAGTATGATGTTCTCCAGTTCCATCCATTTGTCTAAGAATTTCATGAATTCATTGTTTCTAATGGCTGAATAGTACTCCATTGTATAAATATACCACATTTTTTGTATCCATTCCTCCGTTGAGGGACACCTGGGTTCTTTCCAGCTTCTGGCTATTACAAATAGGGCTGCTATGAACATAGTGGAGCATGTGTCCTTATTGCATGCTGGGGAATCCTCTGGGTATATGCCCGGGAGTGGTATAACAGGGTCCTCCAGAAGTATCATGCCCAGATTTCTGAGGAACCACCAGACTGATTTCCAAAGTGGTTGTACCATCTTGCAATCCCACCAGCAGTGGAGGAGTGTTCCTCTTTCTCCACATCCTTGCCAACACCTGCTGTCTCCTTGATCTTGGCTATTCACTAGACAATTAACGGCTGAAAGCCTTGTCATGGCCTTTTGACTGTTGTCTAAAGCTATTATAGGAGAATAGCTATTGCTAAATTCTTTGCTTTTCCTTCTCCCTAAGAAGACATTAAAATCATCAATGGTGAAAAACACAGCCATGAACTTTTGCTTTTGATGGACCTTAAACTACCTGGCTTGAAGTTGGTTCCTTGGCAACACTCAGCGAAGCTGAGTGCGAAAGGAAGGGTTTCATGTAACCAAACTAGCAAATGAGTGCCATGGGTATGAAAAACACCGTGTCCAGGCCCCGCCTTTGGGAACCTCATAGCTTGGTGGAAAAGCGTGAAAAATAAATATTCAATTATGTCTCTTTGTTGTAGGGACATCGTGCTGAGAATTCAAAGCAGGGACCGGAGATGCAGGGATGCTTTCCAAGACACACATGCTAAAGCGAGAGCTAAAGAACCGAACAGAAGCAGACTGTGGGGAAGCCTGAAGTCTGGTGCCAAGGAGAGAGGAGGGTCTACCTTGATATTCATTTTTTTTCTTTTTTTATTTTTATTGATATATTTTTATATACATTTCAAATGATTTCCCCTTTTCTGGGTCCCCACTCCCCGCAAGTCCCATAAGCCCTCTTCCATCCCCCTGTTCTTCCATCCACCCCTTCCCATTTCCCTGTTCTGGAATTCCCCTATACTCTTGCACTGAGTCTTTCCAGAACCAGGGGCCACTCCTCCATTCTTTTTGGACATCATTTAATTTGTGGATTATGTCCTGGGTATTCAAAGTTTCTAGGCTAATATCCACTTATCAGTGAGTACATACCATGACTTATCTTTTGAGACTGGGTTACCTCACTTAGTATGATGTTCTCCAGCTCCATCCATTTGTCTAAGAATTTCATGAATTCATTGTTTCTAATGGCTGAATAGTACTCCATTGTGTAAATATACCACATTTTTTGTATCCATTCCTCCGTTGAAGGCACCTAGGTTCTTTCCAGCTTCTGGCTACTACAAATAGGGCTGCTATGAACATAGTGGAGCATGTGTCCTTATTGCATGCTGAAGAATCCTCTGGATATATGCCCAGGAGTGGTATAACAGGGTCCTCAGGAAGTGACATGCCCAGTTTTCTGAGGGATATTCATTTTTAAAATACAGTTGTTCCTCTAGTCATATTGCTCAGGTAAATAACTAGGGTTTCTGCAGACAGCAATAGTAAACGTGAGCTGTAGGCTGGTCCAATCCACCACTCAAGGGATCAAAATCTCTGCCAACCCTATGGAATTGGGGTTTAGGGACGATGCATCATCAGTGTGAGCCTAAGAGTGATGGATTGCATGCCTGCCAGACTTGTGTTTTCAATGACATAGTGGTGAGTGCATTTACACCACTGAAATAGGCAAATTTGACTTTCTTTCTAAGGACGTGCTGTTAGGACAGAGACTAGCACACCACAATGTGTATTTTTTTTTTTACTACTTTGGAGTTTTTGCTACCTCCCACAAGGTGCAATAGTCTCCACAGATTTCTGCATTGCATTCTGCTAAAGAAAAGTCAACCTCAACCCATTATATTGGAATCTTTGTGCAACTACTGCTGTTGGGACCTGTTCTACATAGAATTTGGCCAGAAATACTGAGATTTCCTGCCTGTGAGGTCACCTTTGACTGAGGGGGAGTGACATTTGATTTAGTTTCCCAAGAAGACAGTTCTGAGATGCATTCCTAAGTCTCTCCAGGGACTGGAGTCAAGCACCTGGGGAGTGACATTTAATGACAAATACTCCTGGCTCTGGCTTTCCAGGAAGACAGTTCTGAGATGTATTCCTAAGTCTCCCCAAGGACCTGGATCAAGCACCTGTCACTCTGAGCAGGAGCTACCTTTGAAAGCAATCTTTTCTTTTCTGAATATTCTCCTTCTATCTCCCTCATTTGCCCTGGGGTCATTGCCCAAATGAATTTCTGAGTGGTGTCTGCCCCGCAGGAAAAACACACCCTTCAGCTGAGTCTGTTGACATTTGTATGTCAGTCTCTGAACTGTCCTGCTATATTAATAGGTGATAATGAGGAAATGGCCTGTGGTGAACAATTAGTTCATTGTGATGTGTTAGAAGCCTTGTCTGGTCCCCCAGGACCAATCATGCCTTGCTCCCATGAGGAACCTTTGGAAGTGCTCATCACATTGTAAGGTCATTAATTGATGGATTAGCACATCAAATTTCCCTTCCTGTATGTGTTTGACACCAGGACAGTAGGGCCTTGCCTCTCTCCTCACCTTACAGTATCCCCTAGCTCAGACTAGGTACTTGTAAAATGTGGATGAACTAATGAAGTAAGCTCTTAGAATATCTTAGAAGACTCATTAAAGCCAGGTGGTGGTGCACACCTTTAATCCCAGCACTTGGAAGGCAGAGGCAGGCAGATTTCTGAGTTCGAGGCCAGCCTGGTCTACAAAGTGAGTTCCAGGATAGCCAGGGCTATACAGAGAAACCCTGTCACGAAAAATCCAGAAAAAAAAAAAGACTCATTAAATACTAACTATGGGTAGATGATGAAGAAATGAATTATACACATGAGTCCAAACCATCCAACATGCAAGGAGGAGTGGGACATTAAACAATACAGACTAAGGAAATAAAGTAGGTAAGGCTTTAGCCTGTTGTGGCTGTGAATTGTTGCCATGGACTCAGGTGTCTGAACATTTGGGTCCTAGTTGGTGCTGCTTTTTGGGGAGGTTGTGGAACTTTGGGGCTTGTGGTCTAGAGGAAATGAATCACTGTGGGGGCAGACCTTCAGGGATATCTGCTTCTGATTCTAGTTCAAGCTCTCTGCTCCCCAGTTAGCCTTTCTGCAAGCACTTGCTGCTGCAAGCTCCAGCCATCATGGACCAAATTGCTGTACTATGACTTCTTCTCTATGATGGACTGAATTCCCTGAACCCATGAGCGAAATCAAACCCTTCTCCCGAGTTGCTGTTATTAGATATCTTTATCCCAGAGATGAGAAAAGTAGTTAATACAAAGCCTGCAATTTCCTAAGTCACACACACACACACACACACACACACACACACACATTAGATGATAGATAAAATGACATGAAGTCACTGCCATCTGCAGAAGCAGAAACCACCCTTACTGACAATTTTTAATGACAATCTTCAAAAAATGCATCTTCTTATCACCAGGAGCCTGTGATACATTTATAACAACAGCAAAGGAATCAAAGACACAGGCAAGACACATTCCCAAAACACTGAGGATGGGCCAAGGTATGGTAAACCTCAATAGCACTAATAACACTAAATAACACTAATACTGCAAGCACGGAATAATGATGTGTAGAAACCTGAGACCCAGCCAGAGAACATCCACCTGCATACAGGATGGCAGTGAACACTGAAAGATGGCTGCCACACAGAAACTGGAAGCAAGGGGACAGAAAGCAACTCTATCTCTGAGGGGTGGGCAGGAGGTCCCAGATCTGCTCCTCAAGGTTTTCTGCAGGAATTCTCTGAGGAGTACTCCTTCTCAAAAATTTAAGTGCAAACAGTTGCTACTTTTTTGTTTTGTTTGGTTTTGTTTTCCGAGACAGGGTTTCTTTGTGTAGCTCTGGCTGTCCTGGAACTCACTCTGTAGACCAGGGTGGCCTCGAACTCAGAAACCCACCTGCCTCTGCCTCCCAAGTGCTGGGATTAAAGGCGAGCGCCACCACCGCCCGGCTGCTACCTTTCCTTTCTTTTATGCTTTTGCTTTAAGCTCCTCCCCTTAAGGTAATAAGCCACTCCAACCAGCTTCCCAGTGCCTTCCGGTAAATCCCCCCACCTTGTTTTTTTTTTTTTTTAAACCATTGGAAACTTATTTCCAGATTCAGTGCATATTAAGCTTTCAAGTATCTTTACAAATTGTCACCCACAGTCATATAAATAAAGTCCCGCATATCAGCACCAGGGGGCAGCGTCTTCAGAAGGTCTTTCTAACCATACAGGGAGTGGGGAAGCCCCTTCTTCAGCACCAGTCATTTTGAAGAATCCCTCTCCTTGTTGGACTTACAACTCTATTCTTCTGTTTACTTTGCAGCCGCTCTTTTTGAGGGTGCTTTGAGTCTCTGGCTCCCCCGCCCCTCTCCCCCCTCCCCCTCCCGTCCTGAACTCAGCTTTCAGTAGATAGTAGATGCTCAGACAGGGTTTCTCTGTATAGCCCTGGCTGTCCTGGAGCTCACTCTGTAGACCACGCTGGCTTCGAACTCAGAAATCCGCCTGCCTCTGCCTCCCAGTGTGCTGGGATTACAGGCGTGCGCCACCACCGCCCTGCTAAGAACAACATCTTAAAAGAATGAGTGAAGGCTAGACTGCAGGCCACTTAAATAATATTTAAATCACATCTGTTTATCTCTAGTCCTTAGATTAATTAGCAAAGGAAGATTTACCTAAGTCCACATACTCATTAGGGAATAAAAAAGCTGATCTAAGATTTCCCTAAGGGAATGAAAATTATTCTAGATTGGGTGATAGTGTCTCCCAGATTCACGTGTTGAAGCCATAAACTCCATCAAAGGCCAATGCTATTTAGAGATTGGGGAAGGGTGCGAAAGTTTGGATGAGAACATGGCGGAAGGGGTTTAAGGATGGGGTTGGCGTCCTTTAATGAGAGATGCCACAGAGCTTTATCTCTCTCCTCCCCTCACCGTGAAGACACAAAGAGAAAGCACTCATCTAGAAGACAGAAAGAGCACCATCTTTAGGCATCAAATTGACACCTTGATACTGAACTCTCAACATTGAGAACGAGTCCTGGGAAGTAATTGCTACCCTTAAAGCTACCCAGCCAATGGAATTTTGTTATGGTAGCCCAAGAAGTCAGAAAATGGGCTGGAGAGATGGCTCAGCGGTTAAGAGCAGCATCTGCTCTTCCAGAGGTCCTGAGTTCAATTCCCAGCATCCACATGGTGGCTCACAGTCATCTGTTATGAGATCTGACGCCCTCTTCTGGTGTGTCTGAAGACAGTGACTGTGTACTCACTACATACATAAAATAAATAAATCTTAAAAAAAAGAAGTCAGAAAATAAAGTGATAAACCAGAAATACTGCTAAAAATGAAAGTTATTAAAGAATAAAGTGAAGCCCAGGGTGGTGTCATGTGCCTTTAATCTCAGAATTCAAGAGTTGGAAGCAGGGATATCTCTGTGAATTTCAGGTTTGTCTGGTCTACAGAGTGAGTTACAGAACAGTTAGAGATATACAGTGAGACCCTTTTCAAATAAATAATAAGTAAGTAGATAAAAAACAAAATAAAATTAAATAAATAAGAAAATGAATAAACAAATAAATACATGAAAGAAAAAAATTAAAGAAAACAGTGAAGCAGAATCTAAGTGAATTTAACCTAAGAATAGATAGAAAAACCACGCTGTGATCCATTGGTGTCCTTCATGATAAAAGAACACACCAATAACACTAGGAACAGAAAGAGTACTGTAAGGGAACACATATAGAGGTAGAGTTTCAAAAAATTATATCTTTGAACATGTATGAGTGTTTATCTACATATATGTATGTGTATCACATGTGTGCAGTGGCCACAAAAGCCAGAAGAGGGTTTAAAATTCCTGGAGCTTGAGTTACAAGTGAGTCTCATGGTTGTGAGTGTTTATGTGGGTGCTGGGAACTGAAATCAGGGCCTCTGCAACAGCAGTAGGTGCTCTAAGCACTAAGCCATTTCTATAGCTCCAGAAGTGGGGTTTTAATGGTAACACTGTGACTCTGTTATGTACTAAGAGTTTTTTTGAAAATGTCATTGTTGGATTGCTTCTAAAAGTTCCCACACCGATGTCTCACGAACCAGAACATATGGCTTGTCACCACTTCTCTGTGCGACGTCAGGACCTTTGCTTATTCCCTCCCCCCAATGTTTCTACCTTGGGTCAGTCTGATGCTTAGCTTACACGTCTTCAGGAGGTAGTCGAGCTACTGCTTTCAGTAGCTACTAAAAGTGAGAACAGATTAATTCTCACTCTCACAGAACACCGATTCTGTCTCAGAGACACAGAATTATATATGCTAACTATTCACCGCAGAGTCTATTTCTAAAATTAATTTACATAGCCAATGCATCTTTAAGCCTTAGACTTAGCAGAACAAGAGAAGTATAGATTAAAGGTAAGGCTTAGATTTCACAGGAGAGATGATGATGTCTTCCGTGTCCTTGGTCTGTGATGTATCAGTGGTATTGCATCCCAAACTTACAAGTGAGGATCCTCCAGTTTAAGAATTCGTTCCATATCCCCATTCACTAGTAGGAAGGTATGTGATTAAGCATAGAACATATCTACCCAGAACAGAGATGCATCCTTCCTAAACAGGCGCTTAGAAAGTGACCACCATGCCGGAGTAGCATCATATTGGAGAGGAGCACCGCCTCTCCATCCTTTCGCGAGTTCATTTGCTTATCTGTTAGTGCCTCTTCTTTTGAGGACCATCCCAATTGTGCAGAGCTTTTCAAGGGTCTCACTCCTTTACACTGAGTACTGCACTGTTGAGAATTTTGGTTTTCATCTCTATTTTAGAAAATGTATCAAGTTCATTATATATTTTTAAAAAAAACCCTAGTAATTAAATCAGAAATAGTAGTTGAATTTCATCAAGTGCTGCGGCATCTATTGAGATAATTACACAATGTTATTATGGAAATGGGATGAATTATATAAATAATTCAGATTGCTGTTGTCCTCTGACATGTGCAGGTGAGGTTAATTACAAAAAGGAATGTCACCATGCATTTCTAACCTCATCCACGGGCCTTGCTCTTATTAGATAAATTGAACACAGAAGAGGAAAAGCAGAATAAGATGAGCCCACAGTCAGGAACGGCTATGGTTGTGTATTCCTTTTGATTTCTAACAGAGAAAAATTTTAATTCCCTCACCAGCCCTCTGCACCCTAGTTCCCTATCTGCAAACGCAACCATCTGTAACCTGAACATATCTGAAGCACAGTTGCGCTGGTACAGAACATATAGAGGGCTTTTCCTTGTATGGTGACAGGTAGGGATAGCCAGTGTGATTCATTTAATACAGCCTTTCCAAGCAGAAGCGGAGCTGCCTGGAAATTGGAGCTGGGAGTCATCCAGTGGTGAGAGGCACCAAGTGGAAAAGGCAGACTGATTGGTGGAGGATGTCGGGGGCTGGGCAGGGAGCTCAGATGGACTGCACGTCACGGAGCTGGCCCTGTTCTGTCTAAAGGAAGTACATTTCAATTGCTCTGATCAGGGAATGATCTGAGCACAGGCATTTGATAGAATTCTGGTGACAATTATTCTAAGTGAGTCTGTGACTATAAAGGCATAAAAAGAGAAAAAGCATATGAGTCATATGCTTTTTATGAGTCATATAAATCAGAGGTAAGCTATATACACAGGCACCAGCTTGCTCCCATATCTCAGTGTTACCACTCCAGCCCCACCTCTGACCCCTCAGGCTCTGATCTTGCTGTATGCTCTTCAACCCAAGTCCTTATATCATTCTAATTATCCCACAATGATGACCTTAGAGATAAATCTAGTTCTGCCCCTTGCTCTATGGACAATGAGAGTCCAAGGCAAACACCTTCTCCTCACCAAGTTTCGACCCCATGTCCTTTCTCTGGCATCACAACAGACTCTTAAATTGCTTATACAGACTCAGCAGAAGACCCTGGGAACCTACAGTTAAGGCTGGGGGCAGCAGGAGAGTCAGAAAAGAGATGTGCTATAATAAAGGCTCCGTTTAAAACATGATCTTGTTTTTTTTTTTTTTTTTTAGGATGGTACAATTCTGAATGATCTCTGTTGCCCTTTAAAACTATTTGCTAAATGTTAGACATTGTGATTTTATGGTATTTATACACTTTAATTTTTTAATTGCAAAAAAGGTGGTAAGGGAAAAAGGCAAATAGGCACAAAAGCAGAACACTCACAAGCATACACAGAGACACAGAGATACACAAACATACAGACACACAAACATACAAACACATACACATACATGCATACAACCACACACATAGAAACACACATAGACACAAACACACACACACATATACTAATACACACACAGACAAACACATAGACAAAGACAGACACACACATACACAGACACACACACATGCACATGCACAGACACATACACTTATACAAACACACAGACATGCAAGCATATAGTCACATACAGAAACACATGTAGATACAAGTACACATACACACAGACAGACAGTAACAGACACACAGAGATACACACAGACAAACACAGACACTCACAGAGAAATACACACAAACAGACACACACAGAGAGACATACAATACTCATACAGACACATATATACATACATACACATACACACATATGTATATGTACACACATGTAGACACACACACAGATATAAACACACAATATCCAGAATAAGATGACTTTAAATCCTACTCCTTTATAAATCATCCCTCTCTGTTTATTTTTGTAAAAAAATATATAATGAGTCTGATGGTGGTGTTGTGCCCTTTTAATCCCACCACTAAGTAGGCAGAGGCAACTGAATCTCTTGAGTTCAAGGCCAGCCTGGTCTACAGAGTGAAATCCAGGACAGAAAGAACTATATACAAAAGAACTGTATACTGAGGCCCTGTCTTAAAAAAAGGAAACAAAGATATCAAAAACAAACAAAGGGAACTGTGGGTTCACTGCGCAAATGTTCTCTACAAAGAGCAGATTATATTCTATGGAAAAGGAGTGTGGTGGTTGTTTTTTTCTCTTGTCACCTCTGCACTTTCCAGCGAAGCCCTGTATACTGTAGCATGGCAGAGAAAGTGCTCATTTGGAATATGTCCAACTGGTGAGCAAAGAAACTCAAAGAAACTAAAACAAGCAGCTGACGATTTGCAGTAACTGGGGGTGGGGCCAAGTGTGTGGTAGTGATGGGGTTCAAGGCCTAGCTTTGGAGTGAATCAAACCTGTGCTACCATTAAGAGTTGCCTGTGTTGGCAGAAGCGCCAACTCCATTGTGCCTGTCTCATCGGGAATGTGGGCTAAGCTCCCCCAGTACAGAGAATAAGGTGAGTCACTCCTGCTGTCCCTCCTAGTCATAGCATTAAGATTTCATCTCCAGGTCCCTGTCCTCACCCAGTTCTCTGTGTCGTAAACTCATATGTATGTGAAGTTGCTAGGGAAACTATCAAAATGAGACAGTGAAGAGAGAAATGGGATGGCACCCACTCTGGCTTTTAATCTTTACTCACACTTTGTCTTATGTGCCTGTATGTGTGTGTACATATGCATATGTATGTTTTTATTTGTGTGTGTGTGTGCACATGCTCATGACCAATGCACATGGAAGCCAGAGACATCCAGTGGGACTCCGCTCTCTCTTTCCCAGGGATTGGACTGGAGTCATTAGGTTTGGAAAACAATCTGAGCCTTTTCCTGCCCAGTCATCTCGCCTGCCCCATACTCTGGCTTTTATCCTCCAGCATCCAATCAACAACTATACTGATATGCAGAGGCTTTAGGACAGGCAGGGAGACCAGGGATTATTCTCATTTCATAGATGCAGAAACCGAGGTATAGGATATAAAGTCTCTGTCATTAGAGAAGCTAGGAATTGATGAACCAAGGTCTTGAAAGTTCTTCTCCCTCCCTTCCAAAAAGTCCCAGAGCCAGGATGTTTCAATAACAAAGGATTGGGGGGAAGCAGAGAGAAGGGCTCAGGGCAAAGGCATCCTTACTCTTAGAGGGGAATCCAGGTTCCTATAAAGAGCACAGCTTCAGGAGACAGGGAATCTGAGAGACAAGTCTGGCTTCACAACTTTGCTGTGTGACCACAACTAGGTCATATAACCCCTTCTCTGAAACGCATGTTTTTTTGCCTCTAACACGGGATAAAGAATCGTTCTTCCCTGATCGTGCGTCAGACACGTAAATGTATTTAAGGTTTCGGCACCATGATGGCTCAGGGCCAGCATCGTATTTCACCCATCCCTGTGACTTTGTCATCCATCCAGGACTCTCGGTAGGCAGCTGCTCACTTACATCTTATTAAATGACTAACGGGCACGTGGCACTTTCCTGGCAGAGCCTCCCAAATAAGCTAACAACTTAGTAATGAGAGATGAGTCGGTTGAGGGAGGAGAAAGGCAAACAGTAGCATGTGTTTATCGTGTGCGCTGCTAGGAGCTTCTGCCTCCCCACCAAGCGGATCCACAGATGCCTTTGGCAAGAGCCAAGCAACAGAAGGCAGGAGCGCCAGTGAGCCTGTGGGCCCAATGGTGGCACCTTGGATGAAGCTACCACTGGAGGGCCAACTGCAGGACCAGAGAAAGACTTGTTCCCATTCCTCCTTTCTGAAGAGCAGAGATCCCGGGGACTTTACACACATCACTTGTGGACATTACTACAGCTTCTCCATTGAGGAGGCACCGCCAGTCTTTTTCTTTCATTTTATGGAGGATAGAGCAAAGCCTGGGTAAGAAGAAAGGTGATTTCCTAAAAGAACCCAAGGCTGAACCTGAAAGAAGCAAGATGGAAATCTCTTCTAGAATCTTCCCTTTGACTTCAGACAACGAAGTGTGTCTCTTTGGCTCTTTACTGCCCATAGCAGCATTGTGCTTTCCCACCATTCTGGATTCACAAATTATGTGTCCGTCCCCTCTTGCCTGCTAGGTTTTCAGCTACAGGCTGACTGGCCCACAGCCACCTGTAGAAGCCTTTTCCTACAGCCACATTTAATATAAGAAAGTGGCAAGCTCCCTACTAAGACCCTGTTTGCAAATCTCTAATCCCTCAACAGACTCACCTGGTATCTGGATTCCTAGACATTGGCAGATGGAATTTTCACTTCCCCCAGGAAGTTTACAAACCTCAGGTTGTCAGAACCTGGGATAACAGAAGGCTATCAGTGTGACGGACTCACCTCAGCTAGGTCTTCTCCCTGATGCTCAGGAATCAGAGGCAGCCTGACTGCAGACCCGTGCTAGGTACCACTAATCAACCCAGTGCCACAAAACCTTCCCTTTCTCTCTGAGACCTAAGAAGGAACCCTCAATCTGCCTTGTGGGTTTGAACTCTCTTTAGAGTCCCACTGAGCTAGCTGTGTGTCTATCTATGTCTCTCTCTGTTTATGGCATTAATATGTTTCTTATTCAAAGGGACAACCTTAGGGTTCCCCATGAACTGATAATTCTGAAATCTTTCACTCCTTATGTCTGTACTTTGAAATCCTAAAGCTTAAGACCTTACACTGTGACTATTCAGATGCAGTTTGTTAGATGACAGACAAGGAGGGCAGACACAGGTATGATCTGTGGCTTTATAAAACCAGGAACTTGGGAGACGGATGTGTGTGGGGACACCATCTTTTTGGGGGGGTGGTGGGTTTTTTTTCTTTTCTATATTCTTTGTTTACATTTCAAATGATTTTCCCTTTCCTGGTTCCCCCCTCCCCATAAGTCCCATAAGCCCTCTTCCCTCCACCTGTTCCCCAATCAACCCCCTCCCACTTCCTGGTAATCCCCTACAGTGCTGCATCAAGCCTTTCCAGGACCAGGGCCCTCTCCTTCCTTCTTCTTGGGAATGATTTGATATGTGAGTTGTGTCTTGGGTATTCAGAGCTTCTGGGCTAATATCCACTTATCAGTGACTGCATCCTGGACATATACCCAGAGAATTCCCTGGCAGGCAATAAGGACACATGTTCCACTATGTTCATAGCAGCCTTATTTATAATAGCCAGAAGCTGGAAAGAACCCAGATGTCCCTAAATGGAGTAATGGATACAGAAAAGGTGGTATATTTACAGAATGGACTACTACTAAGCAATTAAAAACAATGAATTCATGAAATTCTTAGGCAAATGGTTGGAACTGGAAAATATCATCCTAAGTAAGGTAACTCTTTTTTTTGGTTTCCAGACAAGGGTTTCTCTGTGTAGCCCTGGCTGTCCTGGAACTCACTTTGTAGACCAGGCTGGCCTCCAACTCAGAAATCCACCTGCTTCTGCCTCCCAAGTGCTGGGACTAAAGGCATGTGCCACCACCGCCTGGCTTGGGGACACCATCTTGTGAAGTGCACACAGAGACAGTGGGGATATGGCTACAAACCAAGGCACACTGGAGGCTGTTAGCAACAACAAGAAGCTTAAACAAGCACAGACAGACCCTTGTTCACAGTGTCTCCTCAGAAGGCAATGGCCCTGCTGACATCTTGATCTTCCCCTTTCTGCTTACCATATTGAGAGGCAAAAAGTTTCAATTGTTTAAACTGCTTGGCTGGCTGTACTTTGTTCTAGTACCATGAGTGAGTGTATATAATTCCCAGTTTTTCGTAAAATATGGAATGAGGAAATGAAGTGTTAGTGGAGCAGTAGCTAGACAGTAGGAGTGTTGATTATAGCCACTTGTTGATTCAATAGTTTATACTATTTATTTCAAGGTTTGATCACAGTTGAGAACAAGTCACATGTTAATCCAGTGCTTTGCAATTAAAAGTTCAGTACGTTGTGGACTTCAGGGAATGTACAATAATAAAAACTCTACAATGGTTACAGGAACATGGCAGTATCTCTATTTCTTTTTTTTTTGTTGTTGTTTTTTGTTTTTGTTTATGTGCTGACATACTTGTCTATACACATACACATGGAAATCAGAGGCCATTGGTATATGTCTTCCCCAGTCACACTCTACCTTAATTTTTAGAACTGGCAGTGTGCTGATCCAGCCAGTCAGACAGGCCAACAAGACACAGGGACCCACCTGCCTCTGCCTTTCCTAGCACTAGGATTACAAATTCATTATTGCACCTGGATTTTGAAAAATGTGGGTTCTGGGGGAATCAAACTTCATGTTCATGCCTTCAGAGCAAGCTCTTTCCTAATTGATCCATCTCCCCAGCCCTAAGCATCTCTCCTTCTCTCTCTCTCTCTCTCTCTCTCTCTCTCTCTCTCTCTCTCTCTCTCTCTCTGTGTGTGTGTGTGTGTGTGTGTGTGTGTGTGTGTTTGGTTTTTCTACCCAGGCTTTCTCTGTGTAGCCCTGGCTGTCCTGGAACTCACTCTGTAGACCAGGCTGGCCTTGAACTCAGAAATCTGCCTGCCTCTGCCTCCCAAGTGCTGGGATTAAAGGCTTGAGCCACCACCGCTGGGCTAGCATCTCCATTTCTAATGGAGGGAAGCAGAGAGAGGTTCAGAGAATTGTTAGAGGGTTCCTGAGGGTGGGGGTGGGGGTAGTCACAGGCCAGTCTGTGGCCTTTATTCCTGAATCCTCTGATATAAATGTCTGTTCTAGGGTACCAATGACTCCTTATCTGCCATATAGCAAGCCCTTCCATCTAGTCTAGAGAATAAATCGACATTATTTCCTCTTTAGATACCTTGGACATATACTTAAAATGATTTCCATTGCTCTCTGGCAAGTTACACAAAATAATTTATCCATCAGCTCCAAAGGTGAAAAGAACATTTCTAACCACTGGTATCAGCAGAATATAGTCCCAAACCTTTAGTCTTGGCATCAGCAGAATATAGTCCCGACATCAATGGCTCCTGGGTTACAAGGAGAACCAGCTTCGTGATATGTCTCCCACCAAGTGGCAGGGGCAAAGGCACTGGAAAATTATTTTCATCAAAACAGAAATGTATCCAAGCTGAGCACGTGGACTTCAAACAGGAACACTGAGCTGTGGATAATATGCTGAGGTCTGTGGTATAGATGGAGAGCTGTTTGGATTAGGTCTGAATGGGAGATGCTACAGTGGGGCCAATAGAAACACATGCTCTGTGACCCTGGAAGTCCCTCAAGTTCTCTTCTCCTTGCTTAGCACCTTGATGCCTTAACGCTGGTATGGTGGTAGGGCATGCACTTTAGCGGCATCTGGGGCTTCCACGGCAACACAAGGCTAAGCATTCTTTGTCTATTGGGTCATTTAGTTTTCCCGATTTGAAGTGGATGTAAGCGACCATTGCTCTCCCCACTCTTTACAGGTGGTGGCTCAAGAATGTGTCAGCAAAGGAGGTAAGCCTGCAGAAGGCAGAAGCTCCTAATGCAGGGTTGGGCAATGGACAAGAGGGAGGCAGAGAGGGAAGTATATTTTTAGAGCAACTGATATCATCTTTCTTGAGCCCTGAAAATGGCCAGCGATTCCTTAGGCAGGCAAGGCGGAGGGAAGGGCAGGCACAGAGGGCACAAAGGACAGAGAGGGCACAGTGAGACGCAGAGCCACAGGCATCCACTGAGGCTGGAACAATGAGGGCACTTGGGTATCTGATGGGGGGGGCAGTCCTACTATCCCATCCGATCTCCCTGCTCTCAAGGTCAGCTTCCCCAGCCTCCCCATCATTCTGTGTTTAGCCGGATGAGGTTCTCTGATCTACAACGATGTGTCTGCCTGCCATCCTCTGCCCATCTTTCTCTAGTTCCTTAGCCTCTGCTGGGCTGTACCTTAGACCCAGATCTCACTCCTGACCAAGTCTCTCACTCCTGATCAAGTCTCTTCCCTTTATTTGATTTCTTCCTTATAGAATTATGCATCGACTCCTGCCATCCTGCCTGTGGATAGGTCCAGGATTCCTACACAAAGATGTCCAAAGTTTAGAGACCAGTGTGGTACAGGCAGCTACTCTGGATATAGTTGGGACACTGATGATACATTAGATTTCAGTTGCTGCTATAACAAATGGCCACACATGCAGAGGTTCTTGACCCTTGTCCTTTCTGGTTCTGATAGTCCTTTCAAATTCTTGGGCCCATGGCCGTACATCAAATCACCTTCCTTCCTCTGCTTATGGTATCAATGTACCTTTCCTATTTCTCTCCCCTGGCTTCCTTGTTATAAAGCCTATGTGATTACACTGAAGCCACCTGGGCAGTACAGAGTCATTTTGAAGTTTTTAAATCACATATACAAGGTACCTTTGTCATATGGGGTAGGGTACTCAAAGATTAGAGCTTTGGAAGTAGACATTTCTTTCTTTCTTTCTTTCTTTCTTTCTTTCTTTCTTTCTTTCTTTCTTTCTTTCTTTCTTTCTTTCTTTCTTTCTTTCTTTCTTTCTTTCTTTCTTTCTTTCTTTCTTTCTTTCTTCTGCTTACTTGGTACCTTCCCTAGTAATACCTTATCTTTGAGCTCTCAATGCTGGGGTCTTAGTCCATAGCTCAGGCTGCCCCAGAGCTCACTATATAGCCTAGGCTGGTTGGCAGTCCTCAGCCTCAGCCTCCCAACAGATGCATATATCTTAAAATTTTTAACTGTGCTTAACTTACTTATTTGTGTGTGTGTGTGTAGTGTGTGTGTGTGTAGTGTGTGTGTGTGTATGCGCACGCCTGCGTGTGTGCACACATACACACATATGTCATGGCACATATACAGCAGCTAGAAGATAACCTTCAGGAGCTGGTTTATGCCTTCTAGTGGGGAAGGAAGCCAGGTTGTCAGACTGGGTAGCAAACACCTTCCCCTGCCGAACCCTCTCACCAGCTGAGATATGCACATCTGTGAGATATGATTCAGTTTTACATGGATGAGTGAGCCGAGTAAGGGCTATGTAGTTTATTTGGTCTGTTAGAAGACAAGGAGCAGGGAATAGGCAAATGCATGAGTTTAGAGCTACAATCCTTAGATGTGTTTGGGTACATGTGCTGGGGCGGGGCAGTGTGCCTGGAAATGGGCGATGTTCATAGGGTCGGTTCAGGGGGATACAGTCCATCCTATTAGAGACAGCATGGCGGTAGGTACGTGAGGTGGCTGCTTACACTGCATCTCTAGTCAGGAAGCAGCGAGCCATAGATGTGAGTGCTCAGTTCATTTTCTCTTTATTAGTCTGGGACCCCAGGGCATAGGATGGTGCCACCCACATTTAAAGGTAGGTCTTTCCACCTCAACCAACCCAATCTAGACACCCCATCACACATATCCCCGGAGATGTCTCCCAGGTGATTTTAGATCCTGTTGACAATCATCATTGACCATCCCATACCTACCTGTCTGCCTGCCTGCCTGCCTGTCCATCCATCCATCCATCCATCCATCCATCCATCCATCCATCCATCCATCCATCCATCCATTCGTCCATCCATCCATCCATCCAGTATCTGCATCATGGATTTAAATATAATTCAGGTATTACAAACTTCATCTATTCAAGGTATACAACTCCATGGTTTCTATCGTATTCACAGAGTTGTGCAGTGACCACTGACCACTACCATTTACTGTAGAACATTATTTTATCCCTCTAATAAGAAGTCCTGCGCCTGGGAGCAGCCCCACTCCATTTCTCATAATCCTTCACCCCAGGGAATCCCTAATCCAGTTTCTAAGCAGCCCTCCTGCAGCCTTGGCTCCAGCTGAATGTCTTCCAGGCACTTACTCTGTCGGATGCAAAGCAGCAGGCTTATGCTGGCTGTTAGTCTGCCTACCTACTCATTCCTCCTAGCCCTGGCCAGTTGGACTTCTACTCTTACCACACCACTGAAATGGCTTTCTTAAAGGTTGACAAGGAGCCCTGGATCTAACCCAATGACATTTCCTGTATGTACACTTGGTAGTAAGCACTGGCCAAGTGACGCCATGTGCTTGGTGACGCCATGGTGACACCTATCATAACTAGCTGTGTAACCCATGACACTGTCTAAGAATAGATACCTCATCAGAGTGTGACTGCCAAATGAAGGGAGAGGCATGCTAGCCTTACCCAGCGTGGTGGAGAACTTAATGATCCTGCCTTTCAAAGTCAGAGTTCTCCATGTCAAAGTTCAGAGTCAGGCTCTCTGTATCTCAAGGTCAGCTGTGATATATATAAGCTCTGTGGTCTCTGTAAACTCTATCCTTGCATGCCTCCATTTCTTACCTGTGTCACAGCTGTTGCCACGGTAACCACCACTCAGGGATCTCATGAAGATTAAATGAATGTTAAGGCCTCCACAAGTATGTGGTATATAGATTCCTTCTGTGCTGATTCCTGATGTAATTATTTAGCTCATTCTTTTGTTCAATGAATTTATTCATTGCCATTTTTCCCTAACAATGTCTATGCTCCAAGGTTCAAATGTCCCACAAATTCAATTAAAGGCAGGGACTTCAGGCAGTGAAAATTCTCCAATAGCTCATTTTTGTGATCTTACAGAAGAGTGTAATAGCTCCCTGGGTCTTTGGGTTACTGGAGAGATTAACCGAGTTAATACACAAAGCACATTGAATGATACCTGGTGCATCTAGAATCTTCCAGAGATATTAATGGGAAGAGCTGCCCAGTCCTCTTCCCTCGCTTCCACATAGCTGTGTTAAGGGGAAATGTCTGGTTTCTTTGAAAAGACAGTTATGTTGAATGATGCTTTGCTGGGGGGCACACAGGTGAAAGGATGTTTTGCTGGAGCAGACATGGGAAAGAATGTTTTCTAGAAAGAGACACAAGTGAAAGGATATTTTGATTTAGCAAATACATGAAAGGACCCAGGATGAAGGAGTGTAAATATGACCCCCACAGGAGCATTGAGCATTGGTTTGGCTTGCTCTGCCTCACTATTCTTCCCTAACAACATGTATGTGTTGGTTTGCCTTACATAGTGTTGTTGAGCTCAGTTTGTGGTAAGGTTACTATTGAGAGAAACTTTGCCAAGAACTGCTCATGAGGTTCCCATAGCAGCTTGCTTCTGCAGCCTCAGGTTGTTTGGTGAGCCTTATGGTTTCTTCAGGATTGAACTACAGCTGCTGGTTCATGCCTGGTGTCTACCTGCCGACTGGTCTACAGCTGCTGACTCATATTTGGTGTTTGCTATGGGAATGAACTGCTGCCAAAGAAGATTGAGCTCGCCCCCAAAGAACTATTGCTAAACAGGGCCACTTCCCCCATGGTCTAATAACTTTTCTCTTCCACTACCTCTGCTGGGTGGTGGGCTAGAGGAGATGTTGAACCCTTATGAAGAGTAGGTTGCGGGCTGGAGAGATGGTTCAGTGGTTAAGAGCACTACCCGCTCTTGCAGAGGACCTGGAGAGGGCCTTCAATTCCCAGCATCCACATGGCAGCGCACAATTGTCTGTAACTCTAAGATCTGACATGCTCACACAAGATATACATGTGGACAAAACACCAATGCACATAAAATAAATAAACTTATAATAATAAATTATTTTTAAAAAGTAGGTTGCAAAAAATGTATGCTTACACTGTGGGTCTCAGCTCTTTTGGGAGGGGGCATCTCCAATTGTTTTTCTTAAACAAGATTCACAGATAAGCTTATAAACATCTTCATAGAAGCTTCTAGATTGCATCTGGACACTTCTACAAACTGGTGGAATCATTTCTTCACTTCTGGATCTAGCGCAAGAGTTGTTGCCTAGAGCTACTTTAGAACTCTCAACCATTCCTTCCTCTGCCAGCTCTGTCCCTGGGTCATGACACTGCCCTATGACTGCTTCCTCATACTAATCCCCCTTTATCCAGCTACTCTTTTATCTCCGGGCACAAAAAAGCATCCATGAAGCTCATCTATTCTTTCTTTCCTTCCATCCATGCCTTTAGACAGACCTAAATCTGTTTGGCACTTGTACTGACTTCAAATGAAAGACACAAATATATTCAAGCTGTGACTATCTACATAGAGCTAAAGTGCAGGCTATGCATAATGAGAGATTCAGGACACACACATCAAATAAGAGACTCTGTTTGGGCAGTGACCTTCATGACACCACAGCAAAGGGAGAGATACAAGGAAGGGCACAATTACCATAATTGACTGAGAGACAACCAGGCCAGAAGGCTTTAGAGACAAATTGTTCCGTGCCTTTAAACAGAAGGATGACATCATCGCATAGATCAGCTCTGCTGTGTTTTTTTGCAATGATAGGAGCATTCTAAACCCACCCTGGCCAGTATGGTGACCACTAGTCACATGTGGCTTCAGAATCCTTGAAACTGCATTTTTAATGTGACATAATAAAAACTTAAAGAGTCACTTGTAGCTAGGGGTATCATATAGGTTACAGCCTGACTCTTTCTGAAATCATGTTGAGAAATGCTACACAATGTTCCTTCAGTGGAGAACTTATAGATATATTGAGAGCTGGGAAAATAGTTCAGGTTCTAAATGCTCACTGTTAGGGGTACAAAGATTTGAGCTAGGCCCCCAGAACCCAAGAGCCCAAGTGGGTGAGGTGCTGTGTACTTATAATCTCAGTGCTATGGAAGTAGAAATAGCATCCCTGAGGTTTTGCTAGCCAGACAGACTAGCTTACCTGATGAGTTCTGGCCTAGTTAGATTCTATCTTACACACAGATGTAGGGACTGTCTGAGCAATAACAGTCAAGTGTCACTGTGGGCATAGGCTTTAAGACCCTTGTCCAAACTGCCTGGGAACTGGTCTCCTAGCAGCCTTCAGATGAAGATGTAGAACTCTCAGCTCTTCTGGCAACATGCCTGCCTGGATTCTGCCATATTCCTGCCTTGATGATAATGGACTGAACCTCTGAACCTGTAAAACCAGCCCCAATTAAATGTTGTCCTTTGTACTTGCTGGTTTTGTTTGTCAACTTGACACAAGCCAGAGTTATCACAGAAATGAGCTCCAGGTGAGGAAATGCCTCCATGACATCCAGTTGTAAGGCAATTTTCTCAATTAGTGATTAAGCAGGGAGAGCCTAGTCCATTGTGGGTGGTGCCATCTCTGGGCTGGTAGTCTTCTGTTCCATGAGAGAGCAAGCTGAGCAAGTCAGGGAAAGCATGCCAGTAAGAAACATCTCTCTATGGCCTATGCATCTGCTCCTGTTTTCTGACCTGCTTGAGTTCCAGTCCTGACCTCCTTTGGTGATGAATAGCAATTTGGAAGTATATGTGGAATAAACCCTTTCCTCCCCAACTTGCTTCTTGGTCGTGATATTTGTGAAAGAATAGAAACCCTGAATAAGACATCCTTATAAGAGTTGCTTTGGTCATGGTGTCTGTTCACAGTGGTAAAACCCTAAGACAGGTACCATTCACATATATACACATATACACTTATTAAGATCTCATGCAGCTCCCAGTGAGTTTTTAATTGTCAAATGGATAAAGTCCACGGTGATATAATCTAGACATATTCCTTTTGGATGTTATTGGTGTTTGTTTGTTTTTGAGAAAGGGTCTAGCATAGCCCAGATTGACCTCATACTTACTATATAGCCAAGGCTGGATTTCAACACCTGATACCTTCATTCCTTTGCGCTTTAATTACAGATGGTTGCATCATATGTACATGCTAAGAACTGAACTTTGGTCTTCTGCGAGAACAGTATGTGATCTTAACTAATGAGCCATCTTTCCAGCTCCTCTATATGGTCTCTCTCTCTCTCTCTACCTCCCTCTCTGAGATGGGGTCTTACCATGTGGACCAGGTTATCCTGAAGCTTACTTTGGAGCCCAGGCTGACCTTGAGTTCATGTTCCTCCAACATCGGCCTCCTGTGTGCTGGGATCATAGGTCTGTATCATCAAACCTCACTCCAGGTACACACCAGCATGGTGATCATCCTTAGGACCACAGATGAGCCCCAGTAGATTGGATCAAGTGGTGTCCTATTCTCTCATAGCAACTCCATTAATTAGATGTCAACTCCACATCTTCTGACAGGCAGCGAAGGTATCTGTGATTTGGTTAAATCCACGAGGCCTTATTTTCTCTCCTAGGTTTAGTCTGGAGCTTTCTCTCTGTTCCACCTACCCCAATCATGCCCCTGATTTTGTTTACCCAACATCATCCAAAGTATTTCTATCCTTTTAGTGTTCACCAAACCCCATTTATTCTTGTGTGTGTTTACCTATGTATACATGTGCTCACAGGTATTTGTGCACGTGTGTTTATGTGTGTGTGGAGGCCAAGGGTCAACACTGGGTGTTTTACTCAATCATTTGCACCTCATTTTTATAAGAATGAGCTTCTTATTGAACCTAGAGCTCATTGATTTGCTTAGACAAGCTCACCAGTGATCTACAGGGATCCGTCTGTCTCTGCATCTCCAGTGCTATCACTGTAGGCTTATACCACCATGTCTGGCTTCAGTGTGTAGACTGGGTATAGAAACTAGGCTTCTCACCCTTGCATAGCTGAGGCTTTCTTGATGGAAGACATCCTCCCAGCCCCTTTCCCTGCATTCCTCTTAAAACGGTCTCTGAACATTTAATTTACTCTTAACTTTCTTCTCTCTTGCTTTCACACCCATTTGCAGTTGAAATCGATCCCCCCCCCGTAGTTGATAGTGATTACTCTCTAATTATTTCATACATTTGTTGAAAGCCCAAGGACAGGAAACAGACTGTCTATGATTCATGTAGATTTGACAGCTGAAAATACTATGAGCACACAGTAGGTGCCTGTTTCCTGACTTGTCTAGTCCATGTGACCTGATGCCTGACAAATGTTACTTAAGAAAGGATGAGTTTCGTTTTGCTCCAGCACGGCAGGGAGGCCTGATATCTGGAGTATGGGGCAGCGGGTCACGTGCACCCATCATCGGGAGGCAGAGAGAGGAATGTTGACGTTCAACTACCCCACTCCTTTTTACACAGCTCAGGACACCGGCTCATAGGACAGTGCTGCCCATGTTGGGTGGGTCTTCGCTCCTTGTATATGCCTTTCTGGAATTGTTCTTGGAGACACCCCAAGAGCTTTGTTTCCATGGTGACTCCAAAGCAAGTCAAGTTCACTGTGAAGATAACCACAAGTACCCAAGGAAACAACAGCCGCTTGGGTGACAAACATAAACGTTTTTGTCCCCTTTCCAGCCTGAAACTGCAAGCCCCATTTCCCACCCTGCAACGTAAAATACAGCTGTGCATTTGGCGTCTGAAAGAAAATGGGAGACTACCGTATCTCCCGCTCTGCTTTGTGTATTAAATTTACAATAAAGTCCTAGACAGATGGCTAGAAAGAACCCTTAATCGTGTCTGATATTATTAAATCTTCTTGTCTGAGAGCTCAGAGGGCCCAAGAAAATTTTCTTTTAATCCCTGTGGGCTTTATATTCTATAAATGGAGTTACAGAGCTGGTCTGAGAAGCAATTTTGTGTAAGCCCTTACCAGAAGGGGGGGGGGATCATTACAGTCCGCCCTCAGAGGTTCTCCAGCAATAAGCATGCTGTACTCCCTGTAAGCCCAGAAGAGCTGCGTGGGCTTGATAAATTGCTGCATTTGGCCCAACTGCAGCTCTAAACAGATGTCTGTAAATATTGTAGAAAAGAACCCTCAGAAAGTTGGTGGGTGTCGCGGATGAGTGGCTGTGGCGGCTTTGTTGGCAAACAGGCAGCCACCGTCTGTCTCCCTTCTGTGGAGGACCAGCCTGCTACACTGAGTAGAGTTCTTTTGTTTGGCTGGTGACTGGATCTTCCACCATGGCTTTCTGTTGCTGTGCCTTTTTCTGGCTCCTCCCCATCTCCCTCCTCTTCTCTTTTCCCTGGCCATGCCCTCCATATCCTGAGTCAGAGTATCATGTATCTCAGGATGGCCTCCAACTCACGACATAGTCCAAGATGACCTTGAAACTCTAATATTCCAGCCTCTTCCTCCTGAGTGCTGGCTTTACAGGATGCATCATCTTTCCTGGTAAGGGGAGCCTGAGCTGGAAGTCCGTGCTTCTTGCAGTAGGTGCTAACCTGCTGAGCTACAATCTCTGGTCCCAAGGCTTCTTTTAAAATGGAGATACTCAACTAGGAAGAGCTTTTCCATCACCCTTATCCTACTCAGTGGCCCTGGGGGACATATGACAATAATGAGAGACATTTTTTCTTTTATTACTGCTGCTGGCATCTAGCGAGTAGAGGTCAGGGATTGCACACAGTTTTCAACACTGCATAGGGAAGACCCTCCTCCATCAGGAAGAATTATTCAAACCGACACATAAATCAGACCCTGGGTGAAAAACCACGACTTCTTTCTTTTTGCTTGAAAACAGTATTAAATAAAAATAATAATTATGATAATGATAATTTTGAGCTAATATTGATTGAATTTTTTACATTTTATTAAATAAGTTGATTTTCTCTCTCTTTCTTTGTGTGTGTGTGTGTGTGTGTGTATGTGTGTGTGCGTGTGTCTGTATAGATGTGTAGATCAGAAGACTACTTGTGGGAGTTGGTTTGTTCTTTTCAATGTGTGTACTCCAGAGATCATCAGTATTGGTGGCAAGTACCTTTACCCACTGAGACAACTCACTGGCTCCAGGAAAATATCTTTGAAAAAGCAGAACTTTCTGATTTCTTAGTTCATGCACTCCTCCATTCATTCAGCAAATATTTATTATTAAACATAGGCAGTGTCCAACTGGTCACGTTCTGTGTGGTGCTGGCCTCATGCTCACTGACTCGTTCATAGGATATCCTGTTTACTGAGCACTCCCTCTGCCCACTGTCAGGCACTGAAGGTGGCAGGCCTACGTGTATGATCTTCCTCACCTAGGGTTTAACTTGTAGTAGCTGAGAGGCAAGAGTCAACACATAACCGGATCAAGCATCAGTGAATCTAGCAGAGACCACCAAACAGGAGAAAAGGAGAGTGTCCAGGGGCCTGGCTGGAAGAAGCTGCAGAGAAGCAGGGCCATGAATAATGGGGAGGATGTGTATTTGCCACAGAGGAGACAACTGCCTCAGAGGCTCAAGGTGGGGAGGGTGAGGTGGGAGGGTAGGTTTAAAGACTGGAAGACTAGAAGCTACTGAAGTGAAGGAAGAACAGCATGGTGGATGCGTGGAGCTCGCGAAAATGGTTGGCAATACAGTGGAGCAGGACTTATCTTGAGAAGACAGAGATTTTGACTGGTTTTGAGGTTCTCTCTCTCTGTCTCTCTCTGTCTCTCTCTCTCTCCCTCTCTCTCTGTCTCTCTCTCTCTCTCTCTCTCTCTCTCTCTCTCTCTCTCTCTGTGTGTGTGTGTGTGTGTGTGTGTGTGTGTATACTCAGGAGGGAGTGGGGTGGAAGTGAGGATGTCATGGTTACTGTTCTATTGCTATAAAGAGACACCGTGACCAAGGCCACTCTTAGAAAGTATTACTTGGGGCTTGGTTACAGTTTCAGAGGTTTAGTCCATTATTATCTGGGTGGGGAGTATGATAGCATCTCAGCAGGTGCTGGAGCAGTAGCTGAGAACTGTATCCTGATCTTTAGGCAGAGAGAGAGAGAGAGAGAGAGAGAGAACAGAGACACAGAGAGAAAGACACGCAGAGAGATGGGACAGAGACACACAGAGAGACAGAGGAAGAGAGAAGGAAAGAGGGAAAGGGAGAGGGGGAGGAGGAGAAGCAGGGGGAGGGAGAGGGGGTGGAGAAAGGAGAAGAGGAGAGGGAGGGAGAGGGAGAGGGGAGGGGAGAGGGAGGGAGAGAGAGAGGGGAGGGGAGAGGGAGAGGGGAGGGGAGAGGGAGGGGAGAGGGAGAGGGAGAGGGAGAGGGAGAGGGAGAGGGAGAGGGAGAGGGAGAGGGAGAGGGAGAGGGAGAGGGAGAGGGAGAGGGAGAGGGAGAGGGAGAGGGAGAGGGAGACCGAGACCGAGACCAAGATTGAGACCGAGACCAAGATCTAGACCTAGGCCAGGTATTGACTTTTGAAACCTCAAAGCCCACCTTGGGCAACACACTTCCTCCAACAAGGCCTCACCTCCTAATCCTTCTAATCTTTTCAAATAGTGCCATTCCCTGGTGACAAAGCATTCAAATATAGGCCCATATGGCAGTCATTACTGTTCAAACCACCACAGAGGAGTCTTTACAGCTCAGACAAATAGAATTGGATCTGGGCATGGAAGGAAATCTGGGAACTCAAGGTCAAGTCCCAGACTTTCTAAGCCCCAAGTTCACATATAGCTCAGTTGAGAGAGCTGCCTGCCATGGCTTTCCTGCTGCCGGGTTAGTGCTAGAGCTAAGTTTCTTTGCCCAGCAAACCAGATGAATTCAGTCTTCCATCAAGTCCTGATGTTACTCCAGCATGCACTCAGATGCAGCAGTACCCTAATGGTGAAAGTCATAGCAAGTCCAGTTGTCATTTCCTAGACCCCATTCATGGAAGCACAGCTACCAACTAGGCTTGCTGGCCTTCAGTTCATCTTGTCTTTCCCATTCCTCAGTTTCACCAAGCTCTTGTGGTTTGCATCATTGACCAGGACCCTGACTAGCAACTGCAGTTCCTCCTAAGCAGATCACACCTTGAGGACCAGTAAGCATACCCTCTTTACCTTGACCCTGTAGGTACTGGGAGTTAAGGCAAGTTTCTGTCTGGCCCATCCTTGCTGTCCTGTTTAGGCTCTTTCTGCACCATCTCTTCTTGACTTAGAATATTTTACCTGTGCAACTATCCAAGATGTTCTGTTCTCATCTCTCTGTCTTGCTCTGAAATTCTTTTGGGTAAGGTTTTTACCTCCTTCAAGCACCTTCTCAAAGAATGTTACTTCAAGAGACCCTCATTTGTTTGAGCCGCTCTGGCAGTGGGTATGTCCACTGGACATCATATTGCTCCAAAGAGAGAAAGGGCACTAAAACACAAATACATATACACCACACACACACACACACACACACACACACACACACACACACATTAAAATTTTATGAAGGGGAAAATGTTCTTAGGCAATGATGTGTAAGAGTTTAGGAATCACTTCTACATGAGAACTAAGTGCCCCCACCTGATTTATTCCTGTTATTGCTTGAATCTGAAATGCGCCCCACATGTTCATATTTCAGAAATTTACTTAGAGGTTAATGATGCTACTTAGGAGGCTAGGTCCATCTGGTAGTTACAGGTCACTAAGCAGGGATCTCTGGCTCTAGCATTGTTCTCTGCTTCCTTATCATTCACGACTAGCCTCATTCTTCCACCACTATGCTCTGAGTTGAGAGCATGATCTGCCATGCCTTCCCCTCCATGAGAGATTGGAAGCGTCTGACATTGTGAACCAAAGGGATGCTTTCAGTTCAGGTGGTCATGGTGAGGAGAACACAGCCAGCATGCACCTCCCTTCTAAGAGCTTATTACAAGCAGCCATTTTCCATGTGTCTTTGCTACTTCAGTATTTTCTGTTTCTTCACCCTCCTTTGAATATAAACTCTAGAAAGCCCAGGGATATCATCACCCTATTCTTCACTGTATCTTTGGCATCTGCCCCCAAACCAAACACAAACTAATTACTCAGTAGGTATTTAGAGACTGTATTATTGCTGTGAGCAAGGAATAGTGTCAAACACCAGGAGAACTCCTGGGGCCATCTGGACCACCTCTCAGACCTTAACCCTCACAAGCTACCAGATTTGTTGGGTCACTTTGGACACTAGGTCTAAACCTAAATCTTTTCTGTGCCACGTGGATGAGAGCTGGCCTTGATTATTCCTGTCTTTCCCTGGCATGCCACACTGAACACTGTACAGATATCTGATTCATTAATCTGAAAAGATTTTCAATAAAATGATGACAAGAGGCTAACCATTCTGGCAATTACCCAGGACAAAGAATACATTATTGTCTGATTTACTTCAGGAATAAATTAAATCACAATAAGCATCTGCAATAGATAAAAGACAAAAAGGAAGGAAGCCGGAACCTTAACTGTATTATCCTTCTCTGGAATATGGACGTGCCCTTTGTTCTTACTTATTCTGGGCTGATTTAGGAATGTCTTGTACCGAATGCTTATTTCAGTTATTACAACAAACAAGGCCTTTGGGTGGCTGTTCTTTTTTAAAAGCTGCCCATTATACCTCAATATTAGAATGACATGTATGGGTATAATTTAAGTTCACTGGTCTTGGACAAGGTAATCTGTTGGCATGATTGTCTCTCATTCAAATCTATCAGACAAACAGCAACACCTCTACACACACACACACACACACACACACACACACCATACTTTTGTGTATGCGCTCACACAAGCTCTAGATACACAAACCCATACCATCATCAACTAAATTACTTGTTCCCTAAGGCACCTCATCCATGAAAACAATGAAAAAGAAGCCAATAATACAGCTCATGCCACCTTAAGCATTTTTCTAGATCTCACAACAGAGGGAGATCTGACATGTCACCCCAAACCCAGACCACATGTTTGCCTTCTCCTCACAAAGAGCTGCCATGGCTGACTTTGTATACACTCTACACTTCTCTTATCCTGAAGGATTTCCAGACTGGAAGACTAACTGCCTTCCTCCTTGGGTACCATACAAACCAATCCAACCAGTTCCTGCTTTAGCATCCTTGAAGCTTAGTTTGTTCATGGTTCAAGAAGGTGTTCAAATACTAGAACCTTTGGCAGATTCATTGTCATCATCAACACCAGTCACAACAAAAACCCAAAGTCAGTCCAACGCCAGACCCAACAGAATTAGCGTCCACTGTGTCCACTGACAAGGTCTCAAAGGAACATAAAGCATATCCAGTGGCTATGTATAAATCATTCTCACTTGTGAGCTACTTTGAGCTCGATCTCTTCTGTATCCACAGAGTCACAATAGGCATGACATTCTAACAAGAACCACACCCTTCTATAATCAAGGTGAACTGGGAGTATCCATTCACATTTGGTGTCTTACCTGAAAAGAAAGGGTTCATGTATAAATGCGAGAGCTGCATGGTTTGAAAACCTCTTGGGAACTTGAGATGATCCGTGAAACTTAAAGCACCATGATCCAGATGTGCCAAACCTGTGGGCCACGTGTGGCTATGGATAGCTATGAATGTAGTCCAAAAGAAAACCATGAGCTCATTTGAAATGATGTGAGATTTTGGGGGCATGTGTGAACTATTTTCTTGCTGCTCAACTGTGTGTTTCTTGAGTGTGAACTCGGTACAGTGACAATGCTGAATTATGACATCAGAGGTTGGGCTCACCTACTCTAGGACTTTGGTTTCAAACGAATCTGGAGAAATAAAAATGGTTTAAAAAAAAAAGATGGTCCTGAATGCTCGAAGCTCCTAGAAACAAACTCAAAAGGTTGCTCGCTTACCTCCTCCAGGGCCCATAAAGAATCCACCACTGGCTTGATCTTCTTCTGGTTGTACAGCCCTAGGAGCTTCTCTACCACCCCTCGGATGAGGCCTGAGCGGCCCTGCTTGAAGAGCAGATTAAGGAGCGAGAATCCCGCAATGACTTTGTTTTCTTCATACAGCTTGATGGGGTTCACTTTCTCCACCTGCCACCACTGCAGTGAGAGAAGGCTCTAGGTTACAACGTTGCAAGATGGGGTGATGTCATGCAACATCACCCATGACATGAAGACATCATCTACCCCAGGGAAGCAAAGTTTGAAACTGGGTAGAGTCAAACGAACCGGCAAGCAATCTTTGTGATATATTTTTTAAGCATCTATTTCTGAAACCACTGCATTGGTACACAGGATATCCTAGACAGAAATACTGTGAAAGGGATATAGCTTGGAGAGAGGAAAGGAGGGAAGAAAAGATGGAAGAATGGAGGGAGGGAAGTAGGGAAGTAGGGAAGGGAGGGAGGGAGGGAGGGGGAGAGGGAGGGAGGGAGAGAGAGAGAGAGAGAGAGAGAGAGAGAGAGAGAGAGAGAGAGAGAGAGAGAGAACACCAAATCTTCTGAATGCTAACATGATACCATGAAGGGATGCTAAAATACTGTCTATGCTGGGAATGTGGCTCAGTTGGGGCAGTATTTGCTTAGTACACACAAAATTCTGGGTTCAAATCCTAGAGTCATGTTGAAGGAGCAGTGTGGAGGTGCATGCTTGTCATCCCAGAATTTAGGAGGTACAGGCAGGAGGATCAGAAGTCCAAGGTTATTTTCAACTAAATAATGAGTTTTATAACAGCCTGGGCTACAACAGAACCTGTCTTAACATACAGAGACACACAGATAGACAGATACACAGACATACAGATACACACATGTCCCCCGTCCACATTATAAGAGTCATATTTTATGACTTACATGCAAATAAGAACCCCTGACACCAGTCAAAATTCTGAAGCTCTTCTTGCCCCTATTCATTTGGATAAAGGTTCCTCAGTCTGTTCGAGGCCACAGGTTGACAAGAGGAAGCGTGTGATTAAGACCGTTGACTCTAGAGTTGATCCTATGTGTATATACCTCACTCCTCATTATTCTTCTCTGAACTTTGTCCTTTTCAGCTGACTTGAATGAAGCGAGACACTCCCTGGTGTTTTCCAGGAGGATACAGTGTAAAGCCTTTGGCTCTGGGAATGGTTTTGGGGATGATGAAAGATTCACAACACAGAGAAGTTTACAGAGTGATCAAGTATTGAGGGCATGAGGTGAGTATCCGCTGAGCACAAGACCCTCCATCTCCCCTTTAATAAGGCAAGTTGGGGTAGATAAATGGCAAGACTATGGGGCAGGTAGATTGAAAGGGAGGGCAAGTTAGGATGGCATTTCATGGGGTGATAAAGCTAGGAGGATGAGACTACATAAATGGCTGTCATGTAGGTTCACCCTCTGATATGAGGTAGGAAGTTCATGGTCAAAAGAACAGCTCTTTTTGAGCTGCTCCACACCCAGCTCTGTTAAATCTGTTTCACCGAAGAATTCCAACCCAAGAGTTCAAAACCACGAGTCCCATGATTAAGCTTGATACCTGCACAATGGTAGGACCTCAGTGCATGTTTGTGTCATGCATGCCAGATGTGGCTGTGGTTACTGCTCAGCTGTGATTAAGAGCTCTGGAGATGGCCTAGTTGGTAAAGGCACTTGCCACAAGACCTGACAACCTGAGTTGGAACCTTGCGACCTTACATGGTAAAAGCAGAGAACTGACTCCTGTGAGTTGTCCTCTGACTTTTTCATGTATGCCATGCTAGGTGTACACACATGTACACACACACACACACACACACACACACACATTAACGTACTCAAAATCTTCTTTTTTTTAAAAATTTCTAGAGCTGAGTGTCATTTGATAGCTGTGTAAATCTAGGCAACCTACCTAACCTCTCTGTTCAGCTTCCTTACCATACCTTGGGGAAAAGGAGATTGTTGTGCAGTGTAAATGTGCTCATGCCAAGATATATTCCATGGCGGCAGGGTGTATACCACTCACACCATAAACATGAGCAGATTTAATTGTCGTCTTAATCTGAAAGTCATTTGTAGATTTACTGAGCAGGAGCCAGGAATTTGGAGTCACTTTGCTCTCTAAATGTTAACTTCATCAGAATGGCCCAAGAGTAACTGGCCGAGTCTGACAAAGCACGAAGTATTCATCCTGCTGAAATCTGAAGATGGAAGATAATTAAGATAGCAGAGTTAGAACTCGCTATATGATTCTAATTGTGCCTTTCTTGGTTGCAGAGAATTCTCCTCCTGGAGCAAAGCCATCACTGCACTTCTCAGAAAATCTTTTCTTCAATTTACTTCTAACCAATCAGCCTGCGCAGACCAGCCTCTGATAGGGAATAGCTTTTATTCATGACCTTCAGCTCCAGAGAGTAATGGTACTCATTTGGGGAAGAGGAATCTGCGTTTCTATACAGGCTGTGTTGTTATAAATACCTTCCCCGAGCACAGGCACACTGTAATTATTTCATTAGCACTGTGTGTTGAGATTGGGCATTAAGGGCGAGAAGAGGGGGAAACACTTCTTCCCGTTAGTTGTATATAATTTGGGCCCAGCATGATTTCTCAGAGAAGTCTTTCAGCACCATGCAAATTGTATCCACAGCAACAAGACAGCCATGAGTGCAACAGAGCCTGTCTTCAGGGACAGGCGGATGATAGCATCCACCACAAGGCTCTACCCTTTCTCCTATGAGCCCTGGTGTTCAAATGATTCTCGACCTACACTTTTATTAAAATCCCTTGTGCAAAAAATGCAAAGAAGAATCCTTTAAATCTTGATCCACATATAGAAGGAATACTGCCATTCCCTGATGGCAGATATTTGAGGGCAGTAAAATTTGAGCAGTCAGTGTCAGCATGAAGAACATATAAATACTCCTGGTATGTTTAATACCGTC
This sequence comes from Apodemus sylvaticus, assembly GCF_947179515.1. Classification (NCBI taxonomy): domain Eukaryota; kingdom Metazoa; phylum Chordata; class Mammalia; order Rodentia; family Muridae; genus Apodemus; species Apodemus sylvaticus. The sequence continues at coordinate 15,204,403 of NC_067492.1, forward strand.
AACTGGACAGCCTCCAAAAACATCTTGGAGACAAATTTCTAGGCATGTATGTGGGGAGTTTCTAGATTGGGTTAGCCGAGATGGAAAAACTATCTAAATATGACCAATACAACTCCATCATGATATATAGACAGCAAATTCTTATGTCCTCTCCCTGGCTCTCTGACTACCTTATTCACCATCCCTCCCCTCTATCCTGCCTTCTTCCATTCCAGAATCCTGTTCTATTCCCCTTTGAGGTTGGCCAGGCATTCACAATTAGGCTATTAACACCTTCCTTTATTGTTGGGCCTCTCTGCTTATTAGAGTGTAGAGTCACAAGGGTTCTGTATGCCTTTGTCTCACGCACTGTGAGACCTTGATGTCTTCGAATGCTACCCACAGTAGATGCTCAGAAAATGCCCACGTAGTGATGGCTATTGTTATAGACTATGGTCCTCAGAGCAAAACAGCTCCCATACTCATCAAAGGGCCTGTGCTTGTGCCCAAGTAGGCTTGTTGACTGTTGACATCTCCTCAGAGAAGGAGAGGGTAGAGAGGATCATTATTAGACCCTCACCTGAGATTCCAAATGCTTCTTCCAGCCAGTTGTAAAGCAATTCTGCCCTAGTTGCGTGATGCTTAGCAATCTCAGGAGGTACAAGAGGAACATAAGCTGGGGAGATTGAAGGAAGGGTCCATTTATCCGGCTATGAAGAAGCCATCACCTACAGTGGGTGTGGAGTTCCCAGTGCAGTTGCTTTAGGGTCACCTACACTCCTGCCGGGAACTCCTTACCCATCCTCCATGGGTAAGGGCAATAATCTCAGTGACTCTCTGGGGTGAACTCTGGTGGAATCATACTTTGCCTTGAGGCCAGGACCAAATGAGGAGAGGAATGTTGTTTACATCCCTCCAGGGAAGAAGATGTTCACAACACTTATATGGTGCACTGGTTGCACTAGAGATGAGGAGCATAGAGACAGAAACTGACACTAGTGAGAAACAGTAGCGCCTTGCTCTAGTAGGTGGGGGTAAAAATAAAAGTCCAGCCCCAAGTTAGCTCAGTTCTAACATATATGGATATCTCTGCATGGGAATATCCATGAGAGCAGGTGCAGTGGGGGCGAGTGCTCCTTAATGGCAGATGAAGTGACTAAATACTCAGAGCTCATATCCTATTCCCATCTCTAACACAGGAGGATGGGGGCAAAGAACTCTACTGTGGCCCCAGAATCCCAGCCAGAAAATGGTCAGTGTTAGTATTCTGTCTAAACTCCACCCCCACAGTTACCTGGCACCATATGATGTGTCTATAAAAAGATAAAGGGTGAGGGGCATATGCTCTATGGATGTGTAGTCAGGTATGGGGGAAAGGGGTGCCTCGGTGGGCCCATGACAAGGCATTCTTTCCCATTGAGGGACCAGCTACATGGCGGTATAGTATAGAATAGAGTCTATTCAGAGCATGGGGATGGGATAAGAGGGTAGTAGAGGCAGAAAAGGACAAAGTGAGAGAGAGAGAGAGAGTAGAGAAGTAGAGGTCGATCATGGCCATGAGCATGTGGAGAGAGGGGTGGGGGAAAGGCATGGGAAGCGGAGAGGAAGAGCAAGAGAACAAGAGTAAACAAGCAAAGAATAAGGGGGGGGGGAACAAGCAGCGCCTTTGCTAGTGGGCCAGGCCTACCTGGCTGCTGCCAGGTAACTGTGGGGTGGAGTTTAGACAGAATGCTAACAGTCAGGATAAAAAACTGTCTACTCTCTGGAGGAACCACAGTACAGCAACTCTAAGCTCACTTTTGACAGATGGTTGAACCAATCCCTACTGAAATAAAAAGGAAGCTTCCTAAAGTTTCATTGACACTACTTCTCAAGTCCTGGTACTGCCTGCCTGCCTGCAGTTAGCAGGGAATGAACAGGGTAGAGTCTTTCCATTTATTGGAAATGCATGATGCAGACGACAGACCAGCAACTGACCAATGTCTTCATTTTTTAGACAGGGTTTTTCTGTGTAACCCTGAATGTCCTGGAACTCCTTCTATAAACCAGGCTGGCCTTGAACTCAGAGATCTACCTGTTTTTGCCTCCCAAGTACTGGGATTAAAGGCAAGTACTGCCACCACCCACCTACCAATGTCTTTAGATGGAGTTCGTAACATGCAAATCACTGTTAATCACCAGCTAGTAGACAGGCACAGATACTTACTGACTTTGCAAAACTAAAGAAACTCTTGGTCTCTCCAGTTACCATGTTGGATGAGCCTGTGAATGAAAAATTCCCAAGTTAAGTAATTGTTCATGAAAATCAAGATATCATATTATGCAAGAAGAGTGGCAGTTTTTCACTTCTTTACAAAAGCTTAAGAACAACACATCTTGTCTTGGAAAAAGTAGAGGTGCTGGTGTGGGGCACAAAGTAGAACATGTGGCTAACTATCATCAACTCTTAGAGGAAGAGACCTTTTGCTTGGTAGCTGATTTATTCCTTTGGAAAACCAGGCATGAAGCAGTAGGTGATTTGCCCAATGTTTTTTTTTTTTATTCGATATAATTTATTTACATTTCAAATGATTTCCCTTTTCTAGCCCCCCCCACTCCCTGAAAGTCCCGCAAACACCTTCATTCTGTCTATTGAAAGTAAGTGAACTTCTGCAGGGAGGTTCTATATAGATCCAAATTTGATTTTCTAGCAAGTGAGAGGGTTAGGACTCTGACGTGGGCTGGGTATTGAAGGGTAGGAGGAAAACATGGATGGACAGGAGAAAGTTACAGAGAAGGTAGAGGAGAGATCCTAAGCTCAGAGGTCCAGGGGATGGGAGGTGATGATTTGTCAGCTCAAAAGGGGTCCAGGCAGAAAGCTTAAAAAAATTAAACCTAAAACTTTAAATCAAAGGAATATTGGAAAGTGAGTGTTGACAATGGGGCCGGGTGACATTCAGATGACAAATAGGGGTAATATTGAGAAAGATAAGCTGAGATGCTCAGGGAGAAATGGCCCCCTTTGGGGGTTCTCAGTTGGGAAAGGGTGGAAGTGAATAGAGAATATCCCACTACACTGCCCCCCCCCAATTCCATAGCCTTTCTGCTTGTCATCAGGTGCTTGGAAGTATAAGTTTTTCTTAGAGAAAGGTCACAGACTTTAAGAAATTGCACATTGATCATTCAATCTGGGTAAACTACTATTCAATCAGTAAACCATTCCTTTACCTTTGATGGGGAGATGACTTCCAAGGATCCAAAGATTGTAGTACAAAGGCTTCCATTACATTGTACCCAAGTAATCAATGTATAACTGATCAATGTATCCAATCAACTTGGAAAATTGTGAGACAATCAAATTGAAGGTCACCCAAATGTCATCATGGAATTGAGGCAAAAATAAAACTCTTGGCTAATGAGAAGACAATGAATAAATTGTCTATCTGCCCATTAGTCATAAACACTGTCCTTAAAATAGTACTGGCCCTTGTGGGTTCACATCAATAATATTAATCAATTATTTGCTTTTTAGGAAATCCGTGGCCAGGATAGAAATGACCAGAATACATCTGCAAAGGAATGTTGCCCACCTGCTTAAAGAGCTCAAGTCTTTGCAATAATGATTTGATGATGATAAGATATTTATAACCATCAAATATATCTTTTATAAAAAGAGTTAAATTCTTTTTTTCTTTCTGAACTACTCAGAATTAAGGCTCAATTTATATTACAAGAACCTGGCACATGGGTTTTAGGAATCTCAAACAGCAGATACTTCAATATTTTATACACACCTTTCAGAATCTGTGGACACCAATGTTTAAATTACTGTGTGTGTGTGTGTGTGTGTGAGAGAGAGAGAGAGAGAGAGAGAGAGAGAGAGAGAGAGAGAGAGAGAGAAAGGGAGGAAGAGGAGGAGGAGGAGGAGGAGGAGGAGGAGGAGGAGGAGGAGGAGGAGGAGGACAGATAGGATTAGTCAGGTGCTAGTTTAATTTTGCTGTAAAAAATTTGCTTCTTTTTCATAACTTTCCTGAACACTCAAGAGCATAATAGATGTGGCCAGGCATGGTGGCTTATGCTTGTATTCCTGTCACTCAACAGGTTGAGACAGAGGTATTATGAATGCAAGGCCATCATGAAGTAAATAGTGAAACCATTACTCAAACAGAACAAAACAAAATAAAACAAAACTAAAACATTTAAAAAATAATGGTGTAGGGAATAGAGCTATAGACAAAGAAGTTAGTTTCATAATTTATGGTAATAATATCAATAATATCAACATAATACATGTACTAAAAAGTTAAACAATCCTGTTTGCCCAATTCCTAGTATATCAATGTCTTTCATCCTGCAAAGTGTGGAAAGCACAGTGGGGTACTTTCTGCTCTTGTTGATCCTGTCCTAGGATGCACACACTCACCATATAAAATGTAGGTCCCCAGAGGTTTGAGGAGACTGAGCCCCTTGCCAGTGTTGTCCCCACACAGGCAATCCAAAACAATGTCCACGCCTTCAGCTGAGATCCTGCACAGCAAGAGACAAGGCAATGTGATGTAGCCTGCCAGGAACCAAACTTGTGCATCTTTCCTTTCCATGTCACACCAACTGATTTCCAGAATACAAACACAGAGCAGTCCAGCACCACCCTCCTCACTAATAACATCCTTCACTCACTGCAGATGCTGTCTCCTAAGTTCTCCGGAAGCTGAAAATATCTCAAGTTGAATAGTGTTGAATTCATTTAACCTGATACCTGGTGTCGCCCAGCACTGCAGTACATTGTGGCATGCCAATGGTTTAATCTCATGATGATGTGGCTACCTTGACACTGTCCCCTGTCTCTGACATTACAGGAGAATTTCTATGCCCTCAGAAAGAGGTCAAACCCAACATCTGAAATATGCCTATGAACACCAACTACTGAAAAAAAGTCTTCCATTGAATTACTGTGACTTAGGTACTGTTTGTAGAAGCATTTTACAGAGTAGGAGGCAGAAAAATACCTCTTTCAAGGACCATCCTAGATTATAATGAAGAGGACACTGGAGCCAGAAGGGAAAGAAATCTATCTAGCCCAGTGGTTCTCAACCCTCTTAATGCTGTGATCCTTTAATACAGTTCCTCATGTAGTGGTGACCCTCCCTCCCAACCATAAATTTTTTCATTGCTACTTCATAACTGTAATTTTGCTACTGTTATAAGGTGTAATGTAAATATTTTTGGACATAGAGGTTTGCCAAAGGGGTCATGACCCACAGATTGAGGACTGCTCTCAAATTCTCCAAGTCTTAGCTCTCTCCTTTGTCAAGCAGAGTTGATGTGTTTCTTTCTGGGGTAAATGCAGTGAGGGAAGAAATAAGATATTTGGTTCAGGCTTCCCACGTGTCAGTCAATCTCAGCCAACAATCATATTTAAAGGAATGAGGCAGATGGGCAGGGTGCTGTCCGTGGTACTGAAGCGAGTCACAACTCCACCACCACCCTGCACCCCTACCACCTAGTTTATGGGGCTGCTAGTCTGGCCTGTAGGTTTCCGTACAGTTTTTCATAAACTTTTAGATCACCCTCCCAACTCCTCTATCCCTGCACACCCCATGCCTGTTTCAGTTTTCCATTCCCAGAATTCCCTGTTTGTTTTCATATCACTTATATTATGCTTGCTATCTCTTCTCCTTTATCTCCTCTATCTCTTTATCCTTTCTCCTTTCTACTTGGCTAGTCTCCACCCACGAGGGTTGTGGCACTTATCTTTAGTGCCGTGTTACTGCACGTAATCTATTTTGTTTCTAATTTCACTACTTATGTATTTCATAATTGCATTTTTTAAAACCAGACAGAGCCACACACAAAAAGAAAATCATGAACTAATCCTCCTGGTGAAGATGGTTACAAATTTCACAACAAAATGCTTGAAAAATAAATGCACAAACACATCAAAGAGGATGTGCATCATGACCAAGGTGGCTTTATCCTAGAAATACAAGAATGGTTGAACACACGTAAATAAATAAGTGTAACTCATTACAGAAATGGCCTAAGGATCATCTCAGTAGATGCAGAAAATGCCTTTGATAAAATTCAACTTAAAAACTCTAGAAACTAGTGATGAAGGAAATGTTTTAATGTAATAAAGACTATAACAAATCAATTGTCAGTCTCATGGTAAATAAAGAAAAACTCAAAGCATTCTAACTATGATCAAGACCAAGCTAATGGTATCTACTGTATTCATCCTATGTTAGAATAGTGCTTGAAGACTTAACTAGAGCAATAAGACAAGAGAAGGAGATAAATGGGATACAAATAGGAAAGGAAGGAGTCAAAGTATCCTTACTTGAAGACGATATGACTCTATACAAAGGGAAGCCTAAGGATGCTACCAGAAAACTCTTAGACATTTTAAACACATGCAGGGACATAAAGTCAATGTTTAAAAATCAGTGGCCTTTCTATATACTAAGATGAATACACTGAGAAAGAAATTAAGGACACAATCCCATTCAAAGCAGCTTCCAAAATAACTTGGAACAAATGCATCCAAAGAAATGAAGGACCTCTACAATGAAAAAGCTCAAAATACTAAGGGAAGAAATGCAGAAAGGTACTATAAAATAGAAAGGCCATCTATGCTCATGGGTCAGAAGTATCAATACCATGAACATGGCCATCCTAGCAAAAGCAACCCACACATTCAGTGCAATCTTGATTAACATCTCAACTATTTTTCACAGAAATAGTAAGAATCACTTTCAAGATGAGAGTGCAAAAACCCATGAACAGTGGAAGTAAAACTCAGCAAAAGTGAACTATGCTGGGGGTATTACAACACCTGGTTTCCTAGTATTTCACAGAGCCATGGTAATAAAAACAGCTCAGTACTAGCATGGACACAGACGCACAGATTTTACATTCCCTACACCAGCCAGTAACTCAAGATATATTCAGAATGGATAGGGCTGCTAACAGCCATGAGAGTGGAGGCTGGATTCTCTTAACCTTTCCAGGAGTGTGCTCTACTCATATTCATGAGCATTTATTATGCCCTAGGCTTAGAAATGTCAAGTCTATCCCATTTGTACCTCATACTACTCCTGTGACTCTAGAACCAGAATGGTTCTAGAGTCTCATCAGTTGGGAGGTGGAGGCAGGAGGATCAGAAGAAGTTCAAGGTCATCTATGACTATTTAGAGAATTTGCCGACAGTCATGGTTCACATGAGACACCATTTTACAAAAAAAAGTATGAGGTCCAGAAATGTCTTTAGGATGGGCCTGGCCACTGCCATGCTCACATTAAAAGCATCCCTGGGTGTCCTTTTTTTTTCTCATGAGAGGATCAGGATCATCACCAGAAGAACCAGTCAGCTCCAAGAAGCTCAAGGCCCACCCAATTTTCTGATCTCCTCATTTCTAGAGGTGTCACACTGCCTGTGCATACATAATTTTCCAGCAGCAGAAGTGGGCCCAAGGGACAAGCCAATGTGGTTCCTCTACCTTGTTCTGTTGCTGTCACAAGTCTTGGTAGATTTAAGATACCAACAATCCCAGCTCAGGGACTCTCTGGATTAGTTCAGAAGCAAGATGCTTTGGAATTTCTGATCTAGACATCACGATTCATTCTTTTGTTTCCACTCCTGGTCTCTCTACCCAAATGGAAAAGGGAGGGATTTCTCTGACTAGGGTGAGGCTCCCTGAGAGCCATTACTGGTATATAAAGCTTTCGACCCTGCTAGGAAGTGCATCTTTTTTTGTTGTTGTTGTTTTAAAAAAATGTTTTCTTGACTCTCTGCTGAGCTTTCTTTTTCTAGATTCCTTGTGATCTGAGAACTTGCCTGTGTCATAACTTCCACATACTTGTTGCATAGTTGGTTTCTCGCAGAATGGTTGGCCCTAGTAAACTTATCCCAGATGTCTAAGCATGAGTACCCAGCACCCTACATACTTCTTACAGAGTGTTGAGCATAGTCCCCAGGAAACAGCAGCTTCTAGAGGGTTCCATAATGCCTGGAACACAGTAGGTATCTTTCAGGGTGCTGAGCACAGTACTGAGTTTTTCCGTAGGGTACCAGAGACTATGCTTAGTACACGGTAGACATCTCATAGGTGCTAGGCATATTGACATGCACACAGTAGGGTTTTCAGTGGACCGTTTGGCACATACTAGGCTTATTTAAGAGCACAGTACCTGGAATCATAGGCTTCCCATATGGTATGGCGCACAGTACTGATACACATTAGGCTTCTCATAGGATGCCTAGTATTTGGTACAGAGAAAACTTCTCATAGAGTGTTTGATGGACTGCTTGGTATGTCTAGTTTTTACATATGAGTATGTCTGGTACACAGTAGGTTTTTCACAGGGTACTAAGAACAATACCTGGTTTACTCAGAGTAAACTTCTCTTGGAGAGGACTAGTCTCGGAGCCTGGTGCACATTAGGCTTATAATAATTGCTGGGCGTGATGTTCAACACATAGTAGGCTTCTTCCAATGTGCCAGGCATGGTATCTGGTGCACAGCAAGCAAGCTCGTTATATAGGCTTCTCTCAGAGTGCTAATCCTAAGAATCGATGCACTGTAGGCTTCTCAGGAAATGTTCACTACTGGCAGTTTGTATGCACTTAATATTCTTACCAGAAGTCACCTCTGGGCCTGCCTCCCTATTCTCTCCCAGCAATTTGATTCTTAATAATTATCACCAGTACTTGAGTAAGAACCTACGTGGGCCAGGCACTGTGCTTGGCACTGAGATGACCAAAGGCAAGAGGACAACTTGCTTTTTCTGAGCTCACACTTCATGGCTTCAGACTTTACCTCCATCTGCAGACTCAAGTTCCATGACCAAGCAGCAGACCGCTCCAATAGGAGCTGGGTTCTTTCCTCTGAATCTGGTTCTACTTCATGTGGCTTTTCCTCAGCTTTGCTCACGAGCTCCTAGAGCCTGTCATGAAGCAGGTGACTCCCTGTCATCCCTGGAGGCTTTGCAGTCATGCTAAAGAACATCCCGACAACTCCTGAGCTCACGGCAGCTGAAATACAAGTTTCCTTTCCTCCTGTGATTTTCTCCACAGTCATTGGTCACTATGCGTACTGGCTGCTATGTGTGCCAACTTGACACAAGGGGGAGTTATTCCAGAGAAAGGAGTCTCCTTTGAGGAAATGCCTCCATGAGATTCAGCAGTAAGGCATTTTCTCAATTAGTAATCAAGGTGGAAGGGTCCATTGTGGGTGGTGTCATCCCTAGGCTGGTGGTCCTGGGTTCTATAAGAAAGCAAGCTGAAGAAGCCAGGGGAAGTAAGCCAGTAACATTCCTCATGCCCTCTGCATCAGTTCCTGCTTCCTGACCTGCTTGAGTTCCAGTCCTGACTTCTTTGGTGATGAACAGCAACGTGGAAGTGTAAGCAGAATAAGCCCTTTCCTCCCCAACTTGCTTCTTGGTCATGATGTTTGTGTAGGAATAGAAACCTTGACTAAGACACCATGCCTATTTTCTATTTTCCTCTTGTGTGCACACACATGGATGAAGGCCAATAGGTTAACCTTGGGCTTCATTACTCAGACTGTCCACTTTGTTTTGTGAGAGGGGAGCTCCTCACTGGCCAGGAGCTTCCTGAACAGGATACACTGACTGGCTAATGAATCCTAGGAATTCTGTTTCCATCTTCCCAGCACTGATATTACATACACACGCCATCATGTCTAACTTTTTAATGTGTGTGCTGGGGTCAAACTCAGATGTTCTTGTTCATGCAGAGAAGCACTTTATGAACTGAGCTGACTCCCTGACTCCTATTCTTGTCTTTTGACTTGGTCCATCCATTGTGCCAATCATCAAGACTGAAACCTTGAGTTTGAGTCCTGAGATTCACACAGTGGGAGAAGAAAACTGATTTCCATGTTATTGTCTTACTTCCATGTGTAGACCAAGGCACACAGCCCTCCAACCAACCAACCAACCATCAACCAACCAACCAACCAATCAATCAATCAACTAATCAATAATATATATAATAAAATTTCCATGTTATCGTCTTACATCCATGTGTAGACCAAGGCACTCAGCCCTCCAATCAACCAACCAACCATCAAGCCAACCAGCCAACCAACCAACCAACCAATCAACTAATCAATAATACATATAATAAAATTTGGCTTTTCATGTGCAATAATTACACATATTTACAGGTCACTGTGTTATTTTGATACATGCACACACACCACAATAAGCAAACAAATCTGAGTAATTAGCAGATTCACTGCCTCAACAGTAATCACTCCAAGGGTGCTTAATTGAGAGCTGTTTGCTCACAGCCCTGCCTGGGTGATGTCCAGAGATGGCTCACATCATCATGACTTGGAGGCTATGGCAGGTAGCAGATAACTGCATCTATTAAGTACAATTGCACAGGATGACCTCCAACCACAGAATGACTTTAGGGGTACCCAGTGCTGGGATTGACAAGCCCCAATCAAGCCTGTTCCTGTCATCTCAGCATCCCACACAGCCACAGCCTTCAAGTTGGATGGCTTGGTTCCCTAACTGAAGTGCAGGGTTGGGGGGTATGGGAAGCCACCCCTACTGCCTTTGGAAGAGTGATCATAAATGGTAGATTTAAACTTTGGAAGCAGGCCATGCACTGAAATTCCCAATGTGTGTAGATATGTAAAAGGTATTCAAACCTTCTATAACTTGCCTCCTCCCTGAAAAATAAGGACAGTGTCCATATCATCAAATCTGCGAAGACCTGAAAGCGAGCTCCCATGTGTGCTTCGGGCTTTCAGTCAGATATTGCTTTTGTGTGTCTCCTTAATGCCCTGGATGTCTCTACTAAGAGCTGATGCAATCACTTATTACATTGACTGTGACTACTAGTTTGGAAATTTCAGGACACAAAGGCATGTGTGCCTTGGTCACCATTTTGTTTGTGTACCATATTTGTAGGCATCAATAATAAAAAATAATACATGAATGCATGAATATAAGGTCTTAAACAATATTGTGCACCCTTTCCACCAAATGTTTGATTTTTAAAGGCACCTTTAAGCAGTCTTATTGAGCCACAGTTGATGGTAATAAAGAGAATACATTTCAAATGTGCAGTTCACAGTTCAATAAGTAGTGCCAGGCCACACCAGTGATAACAAATCAAGGTCACAGATGCATCCTTATGGCTCAAGTGTTTCCTCAGGTCATCTTGCAAACCATAAAGAATTGGGGGGAAATGGAGCCCACAGATTTGGAGAGTAAATCTGGCTCTGAGCTTCAGGCTTCTCATCTATGAAGTGGGATGCCTTCTGCACTTGTGAAAGATGCTTGTGAAATGGTCATCTCACTGAAAGACATCTAAGCATGGCCGCTATTGCCTGCCTTGCCCTGTCCCAGCCCCCCTAACGTTTGTTCCCATATCTCCTGCTGAGGTGCTTTGCACCCCTCCAGGATGCCATGGGGCTAACTTGGGATTCAGGCTTCTAAGTGCTGGGCTCATTTTCATCTCCCTTTACACACAGATAAGAAAGCCATTGCAAAGATGAAGTCTATACCAGTGTTGGTTTTTACCCATTTAGGCTTAGAGATGGCTCAGCTGTTAAAAGTTCCTGCTTCCCACTCTTCGCACGAGGAGAAGAGTTAGGTCCTCAGAGCTCAAATGGAAATAGTGGGTGTGGTGCACAAGCTGGCAGTCCCAGTACTTGGAAGGCAGAGGGAGGGAGGAGCCTGAGGTTCCCTGGCAATCCACTCTATCCACATGATGAACTCCACATCAATAAGAGACGCAGCCTCAAAGAGGGATGTCAATATTCCTAAATGCTGCCCCTTTGACCTCCACATGCATGTACACACACATGTGAACACATCTGCACATATAAAAACATGCATAGGCACACACATTAGAAAAGAAATATTTTTTTTTCTCTAATTTCTTTCCTGGCTTAGCAAAACTTCCAAAGAGGCCCTCCATTTGGCTGGTCTGGGTGAGTTTTCATTACAGGAAATTTTGTTTTATTATTATTTTTTTGTAGTTCGCTGTACATAGGTGACTGTAACTGTATTTGTAAGGAAGACACCAAAGAGAAATGACTCTGCACAATGCTTTACTACATGTGAGTGACTGTTTCATCCCTTTCATTTTACATCCCTGTGCACAGAGAATTTGAATCAAGTTGTGATCACAGTCTTGACAGAATTTGGCATTCTGTTTCCGTCCCTTAAATTCAACCACAGGCACTTTTCTCTTTTGGTGACACAGCCTTCATAATTATCATTTCTAGGGGCTGTGTAACACATGCGTGTGGTGTAGCAAAAATCCCTGCACCGTTTGCCTTCTGTTGACAGCAGAGGCTGGATCTGATTGCCGCTGTTACAATTCACTGTCAACATACGCTGAGCACTGAGGGCCAGGCAGAAGCTGAGCTCCCCTGAACAGCTTTGTGCCTTTGGCTTTGATCTTGCTCTGGATATTTCCTGAGGATGGGATTTCTGGGTCAAGGCTATACTTACCATCACAGCTCCCTAGCCATTTCCCCTATCTCCTGCGTCCCTACATAAAATGAGCGGCTGGAAGCCACCTCTGAAGGTAGGTGGTAATAAGGTACATCCCAGTCACTGGTTCCTTCCATTCTCCTAATAATAGAAATCACTGATTCAGGCTCTGAGTGGGGCCAGGGCAGGGAGGGGCTGATCTGGAGCAGCTGTGTGGGAAGTGAGGCAGGCAGGAGTCCCCAGCTGTGGGCTTCCATTTGTGGAGAGCAGCTGTGGTGTCCTGATCTTCTGTTCTTACGGTTCTTCATAACTGACCACATTTGTCTCTTTTCAGAACCCTAGGGATTCCCTAGCACCACAGCAATGCTCTACCCCCTAATCTAAAGTGCTTTCCTCCCTGGACCTTCTCAGTTTTCAGCTCTCAGCCAAGACTTTTACTTAGGTCGGTGTCTGAGTTCTCTGCTAACACTCTACAGCATATGTCAAAAGTACAAATTAATGTATTCTTTGAATAGTTTCTTTTTTCTTTCCTTTCCCCCCTTTTATTGGACATATAGTTTTTTTCGAGACAGGATTTCTCTGTATAGCCCTGGCCGTCCTGGAACTCACTCTGTAGACCAGGCTGGCCTCGAACTCAGAAATCCCCCTGCCTCTGCCTCCCAAGTGCTGGGATTAAAGGTGTGGCCACCACCACCCGGGTGGATATTTTCTTTATTTACGTTTCAAATGTTATCCCTTTTCCAGGTCTCCCCTCTGGAACCCCCCCATCCCATCCCCCTCCCCCTGCCTGTATGAGGGTATTCCCTCACCCACCCACCCACCCACTCCCGACTTCCCACCCTGGCATTTCCCTACACTAGGGCATCGAAACCCCTCAGGCCAAAGGGCCACTCCTCCCACTTATGTCCAACAAGACCAACTTCTGCCACATATGCAGCTGGAGCCCTGGGTCACTTCTCTTTTCTTTCTCCTTCCTTCCTTCCTTTCTTCCTTCCTTCCTTCCTTTCTTCCCTTCCTTTGTTCCTCCTCATCCTCCTTCTTCTCCTCTTCCTTCTTCCTTCTCTCTCTCTCTCTCTCTCTCTCTCTCCCTCTCTCTCTCTCTCTCTCTCTCTCTTTCTCCCCTACTTTTTTAAAATCTGTCTCCTTTCCCATAACTAGATTCCAAACTATAGATATAGAGCCTTTGTGATTGGTTGTTGCTGGATCTTCCTCTTTGGTACAGGTCCAATCTCATCTCATACCCTAACATATTTATTAAGCAGTGGGTAGATGGATGCAAAATTATCAGTTAAGGATATTAAAGAAAGAATTAGTGAAGTTAAAATTCTAGTCCACAGCTTGAGGAACTCTAGTCAAAAGTAGGTAGACTGGGCAAAGAGAGGCATCTTTGAGAATATCTGTTATCTCTGCACCTCTGAGATATGGGGTGGATTTCTAATATTTAGCTTTAAATAAAAGCTCCCTTTTTGGAACAAAATATTCATGGGAGCAAATATGGAGACAAAGTGTGGAGCAAAGACCAAAGGAAAGGCCATTCAGAGACTGCCCCACCTGGGGATCCATCCCATATACAGTCACCAAACCCAGACACTAATGGGGATGCCAAGAAATGCTTACTGAAAGAAGCCCGATAAGACTGTCTCCTGAGCGGCCCTGCCAGAGCCTGACAAATACAGAGGCAGATGCTAGCAGCCAACCTTTGTACAGAGCATGGGGTGCCCAATGGAGAAGTTAGAGAAAGGACTGAAGGAGCTAACGGGGGTTGCAACCCCATAGGAAGAACAACAATATAAACCAACCAGACTCCCCAGAGCTCTCAGAGACTAAACCACCAACCAAGGAGTGCACATGGAAGGACCCATGGCTCAAGCCATATATGTAGCAGAGGATGGCCTTTTGGGGCATCAATGGAAGGAGAAGCCCTGTGACCCAGTGTAGGGGAATTCGAACACTCTTACAGAAGCAGGGGGAGGGGAGATGAGATAGGAGGTTTGGGGGGAGGGGACAGGGAAAGGATAACATTTGAAATGTAAATTAAGAAAATATGCAATAAAAATAATAAAAAAGAAAAAAGAATTTGTTTTAATTTTAATTATTTTTAAAACAATACTACAACATAATTTCATCATTTCTTTCTCCCTCCAAACCCTCCTATATATACATACCCCCCACTCTCTTTCAAATTTGTGACTTCTTTTTTAATTGATTGTTGTTACACAGATACACACACACACACACACACACACACACACACATATATATATACCTGAATAAATAAAAAGAACCTACTCAGTCTAAAAAACGATAAAGCTCCCTTTTTACATCCTACTGGAGATATTAGGACATCCTTACATTATATATAACTCTGTGTGTGTATGTCTGTGTGTGTGTCTGTGTATGTCTGTGTGTGTGTCTGTGTATGTCTGTATGTGTGTGTCTGTGTGTGTCTGTGTGTGTATCTGTGTGTGTGTGTCTGTGTGTGTCTGTGTGTGTATGTCTGTGTGTGTGTGTGTGTTTGTGCGTGAACACATATGTGCATGTAGAAGCTGAAGGCTGACATTGAATATCTTCTTCAATCATTCTCCACCTTAAGTTTTAGACAGGCTCCTCCATGTAGTCCTAGATAGACTGGTACTCACTATGTAGACCTGGCTAGCCTTGAACTCACAGAGCCTGTCTCTGTCTCCCAAGTTCTAAGATTAAAGATATGTGCCACCATGTCTGACTTTATCTTAGTTTTTGAAACTGGGTCTCTCACTAAACCTTGAGGCATACTTGGCTAGACTAGCTGGCCATCAAGCCCAGGGATCCCCTGTCTCTGCCTACCTAGTGTTGGGATTACAGTTGTATGGTTCTGTGCCTGACTCTTTTACTTGGGTCTGGGGATTGAACTCAGGGTCCTCACACTTATATAAAAAACACATTAATGAAGTAGGTATATCCTCATCCAACAGCTCTGAACCTTTTACTAATCTCCTTTCTAAAAATACTCTACTTTAAAAAAAAAAAACAAAAAACAAATCTAGTCTAAATTTTCTGCTTGAACAATCAGCCTTGTCCCTCTTCATCTTAATTTGTGATTTGTATAAAAAAAAGTTCCTTTATCATGGTGCTGGCTCAGGGACTAATTACCACTAAGCTTTATAATTCAATGTTAGACTATGAAAAGAGAAAAATAACAGCTCCTGACCATCTCCAGCAGCTCTCAGTTAGAAATGCAGAGACCGAGTTCACCTTGGACAGCAGCCAAGTGAAGTACACACATCATCTACAGACATGCTATTACTTGGGCTCTCCATGCGATTCCCTTGTAGACACACATGATCATAATCTGTAGCTTCTGGATCACAGGTACACCATAATTAGATTATATAGTCAGATAACCTTGGACTGTTATGTTTTGTTCCTATTTTCTTGACCTTTGAACCTTTGAACCTATCACTCAGTATGCAGGTAGGTACATCTATCTCCAAAATATTTTCTTCCAGGTTCTCCTCTTCTTACAGGTAACTATGGTTCATGCTCAACTCTTTAGAAAGCCACCCTCTCTATGGTGAGAGCATAAATTCACAAGTCAGAGGGCCTGGTATGAACCCCACTGTGCACCATTCCACGAATGCCATGTCTGCCTGCTTATATTATTAGGTGACAGTTTTCAGTTTGCTCCCAGTTAAGTGTGCTCACGGACCTGACCATTAGCATCAAATGTGGGCAGGATATGTTTATCTGTCCTAGGACTGACCAAGAAAAACTTTCCATGCATGGCCTATTGCTATTTTCCAATCTTCTAGGTAGAACTAAAAGATCAGCAGACTCAGGATGATGATAGAACCAAAATATAAAGAGCCTGGGTACCAGAATCTTCTTACAGATGAGCATCTACTTTTGAGCTTTTTATGTGAATGAATGAGAATTAAATTTGCATGTGTCAAGACAGTGTGGCGGCAGGAAGCATAACACGAGCACATTAATTTTGCAAGTTGTAGGACTGGCTTCTTCCTTGGGGATAACAACAGGGAGGGTGAGAGCACTTGATAAGCTAACACATGTGAAGCACATGCTAAGAGCTAGCACTAAGCCTTCAATATATGTTTACTACCATCACCATCTCTAGTCATCTTTATTTTTACCTTATGTATATGAATGTTTTACCCAAATGTATGCATGTAAAGCACATGAATTCAGAGCCTAAGGAAGTCAGAAGCCAGCATCAGACACCCAGGACCTGGAGTTTCATGAGGTGCTAGACACTGTTCTTCTGCAAGAACCACAATGCTCCCAAGCATGCTCTCTCCAGTTCCACTATTACCCATCTTTTAAATGAATACTAATGACCTTCAAGAAAAGAGCATTGGGCCCTCCCAGCGCTCTGCACAGCCACCCCCTTACCTCTTTACTTCTTGCACATAGTCAGCATTTCTGTCAAACAGGTGGGTCACAGAATCTTTGATGGCTTCATGCTTGAAAGTAGAGGCTGTTCCAAAGACAGTCACATTGGGGATGGTAGAACACAGCTGAGCCACAGCTTGACCCTGAAAATGATACACAGTAATCACATTATACTTGAATATCACCATTCTGAGAGAAATATTACATAACATGGGTCAAGAATGTGGCACAAAACATGACACTTATAGATACTTATAGACACAGTATATCTTAACTATCTAATAGCCAGTCTTGCTGGGCAGAAAGTTGAACTTCTCGACTTTGGGATAGTTGACATTTTTTAAAATTAAGCTTGGATTCATATTTTTTCAGTTAAGAGTATAGAATATTTATTAGCATCCTTGACTTCTTGCTTCTTGAGGTAATGAATGGCTTCAGGTTAATTGTGACAGCCAACAATGTGTTCAGATATTGCACTATGCCTCCTGAAGGACAGAAACTTGCTGTCCCTGGCAACAACTTGTGTGTGGG
The DNA here is from genome assembly GCF_947179515.1 of Apodemus sylvaticus. Taxonomy (NCBI): domain Eukaryota; kingdom Metazoa; phylum Chordata; class Mammalia; order Rodentia; family Muridae; genus Apodemus; species Apodemus sylvaticus. Next base: position 15,221,761 of record NC_067492.1, read on the forward strand.
GAAAAGTCAACAGGAGCCAGAGAACCCTAGCTCCAAACTATTATTTAACCATACTGAGCAAAAACTCAGCAGTAATGTCACCTGCTCCACAGCAGTCTCGGAGAACATTTAGGTTGGTTCTAAGAAGCAGATTCGGAGCAAACACTTCAATATAAATGTTTTATTTGTAAGATAATCTTAGATACTAACAGGATTAAGACCCAAACAGGGAGTCAGTAAAATAGCACAGCCTGTAAATGCATGGTTTGCAAAACCAAGGACCTGAGTTTAATCCCCAGAATTTACATTCAGAAAAGGGAAGGGAGCAAAGAAAAGAAAGAAAAGCAATATGCTGGTCACGTGGAGCATGCTTGTAATCTTGGTGCTGGGGAGGTAGAGACGGGAGAATTCATAGGGCTTGCTAGACAGCCACCCTAGCCAATTGAACATGTTCCAGACCAATAAGAGACACTTCTTCAAAAGAAATATGGACAGCAAACAAAAGAATAACATATAAGATTGTTCTCAGGATCTTCCACAAAGAACACATATGTGCACATGAGCCTATACACACACACATAGGTATAAGCATGCACACACCCTCCTTACATATAAAAAGAGCCAAAAGAAAACCAGATGATTTAACCCAATGGCTGAGTTCAACCGTATATAGCACTGGAGAGAAACAAAATCCCCCACAGAAAGAGTTGACTGTGCATGTGTTATCAAATTAATATCTGCCATGAACACCCAGAGCTCAGTCTCTCTGACACCTCCATGATCAAGAGCCCACCGAACCAATTTCCATTTAGCATTAATGGAGAACTGCTTCTGTAGGAATAACTCTTGACTTATCTGGTGTGTCCTCATAAGTCAAGTGTGCTTCATGGTTAGACTGAAAAGCACACAGCAAGCCACAGCCAGCATGTTGTGTGTGGAGCAGAGATGGCTCGCTGGCAGTGTCCCAACGGAGGGGTTAAATGAGGTATTATACCAGACTGAGGACCTAGGACAAAATGTGATTCTGACTAGATACTCAATCTTAATCACCTATTCCCCTTGGAGACTTATTATATCCAGGGCTAAAGACAGCCAGTCAAATAAAAAGGTCAACCTGTGGTTTAAATGGTAAATGGTCTAGGGGGAATTACAAATGCAGTTAAGAGGTGGGTGATTTGTGTCTTCTCTACCAATATGTTCAACATTTAAGACATTGAACAAAATTATGTGAGCATGTGCATCTCGAAACTTTCCAGTAAAACCCAATTTGCTGGTAATTAAGATGCATTTATATGGGCTGGAGAGATGGCTCAGCAGTTAAGAGCACTGACTGCTCTTCCGAAGGTCCTGAGTTCAAATCCCAGCAACCACATGGTGACTCACAACCATTCGTAATGAGATCTGACTCCCTATTCTGGAGTGTCTGAAGAGAGCTACAGTGTATACAATAAATAAATATTTTTTTATAAAAAAGATGCAGATAGACAGAGATATCAAAAAGCTGCCACTGCTCTCCAGCCTCTCATTTGCCATTTGAAGGAGGGAAATTTTCTGCCAGTCATCTGCCATAGCTGTTTCTGCCTATCATCTTATTTTTATGTCCTCGTGTTGGTGGGTAACTCGAGTTGGCAGGTCAATTGACCGAAGTGTTATCTTACCACCTTTCCCAATTAAAGGCAAGATGGAGAGATTCATAGAATGTCAGAGTTGGAATATCACCCCATCTCTTCTCCCCCAACACTGTCTTACAGATAAGAGAAAGATCCAGATCTCTCAGGTTTTCAGAGGCATGGCTGGGACTCAAATGAAAGGCTTCCCAACTCCAGTCAATTCCAGGTTCTGTTATTCTAGACTGTCAACTTATTTTTGACATTTTAAGCTAAGCAACTTTAACTTGTTGCCTGAAGTAGATATGGTATGAGCCCTGGTAGGTCAACATTTCAGAACATGGACATCAACCTAAGACTCTACACAGGGCACAGTTCTCTATGCTAAGTATAGTTTTGGTATTTGTTTAATGTTTTGCTCCAGATTTCATAGGACAATGAGGGTTCTGTCTTCTAAATGAGCATAAATATCATCAGCTAGCGAATGGAGTGACTCCATCAGGTTCACTGACCTCATGTCAGCCTTGGTTATACCCTGACAGTGATGGAAAAGGCTACGAGTAACTTTAACATTCCTGCAGCCCCTTCTTTCCTCTGTCTTTGGGCAAATGTGACATTTATCCATTCAACTACTTTCCAAACCCCCGTTGTTTAGTCCAACGCTATTGATGTCTGTCTCCATCTGATGGATCCCCCAGACAACACATCAAATTCATCTGACACAAAAGACAAGTCATGAGCACCTTGAAAATGGATGGACCTTTAAATCAGCTTGTGAGGAATGCTACAAGACTGACATGGTACACCCGGGTTGACTCTCATGACAGAAGCTTCTTTTTTTACACTTTGTAACTCGTTCTAAATCAAGGAGTTGATTCCTCCCATAGATTACGAGGGAGATTTCTGCTCCAGGCTGCCCTCCTTGGCCTTCGAATGACTACCCACTGCCTCTGTCTCTGTACTTGGTCTTCCCGCTGTGCTGGTTTCATGTGTACAAATTCCCGCCCCCCTCTTTTGAGGATGCTACTACCTTGGGCTAGGAACCATCATAAGAATCACACTTTAGTTTGCTGGCTACTTCTATACAAATCCTTCTGTAATTTGAATTTAATAAATCTGGCAAAGGTGTGAGTGGTCAAGGCTTATTTCCCAGGTTGCAGTGCAGTTGAGAGATGCTGTCACCCTGAGGGTGGAGTTTTTGGGGAGTTTTCATGTCATTGTTAGTAATGGCGGCCTTTGAAGGGGATGTTGGGACTCTGGGCTTCTATCTCTCTTGCTTCATGACTGATGATGGTATGGATGCTTTATTCTACAATGTGCCCCCACCAAGATATTCTAGCTCAAAACAGTCTAAAAATGGCAGAGACATAACATTAGAGGACTATGGTTGTACATGAGATCTGTTGTTGACTGAAATCAATATACAAGCATGACTTTATATAATGTAACACTGAGTATTATGCATAAAAATAATGTTTATATAACATGTATAACATATGAAACTACACGTTAGAATGCTGTATAATTATATATTGATAATAAATATATTTGTATAGTTAGTGCTATATACATAAACACATTTGCATATAATTAATACATAATATAGAATATTTAGGGACTGAAGAGATGGCACAGCACGTAAGTATGTGTTTTGGCTTCCTCTTCTTGCCTCCTTGGGCACTCTCATGCACATGCATAGACAGACAGACAGACAGACACACACACACACACATACACACTTAAGAGCAATCTTAAAAACTTAAAAAAGAATATTTAATAACAGTAGATAATCAGGATTCTTTTAATAATATCTGTATACTGTATAAGTATGGATATGGTATAACATATTATCATGTAAGTAAGAATGGTTGCAAAGTAGAACTTGAGCCATTTTTAGCCGTTTAGCATCCCATCAGCTCACTGAGATGATTAGAGACTCCACAGGATCTCAATGATTTTCTTAAAAGTAAATACCGCTCTGTGTTCTGTAGTTAAGCATTTCTCCGCGCAGCTATAGGAAATCTGTCCTCTGCTTTCTCTCGCTCCCCAGGTAATGCAAGATCAGCAGCTCATTCATTCTGCCTTTCCCCAGCCAGCCTAGGAATCTCAGGGACTCAATAAACATTCGTGGGAAATGGAATGATTTCTCAATAAAAAGGATTTTGCAATTTACCTGCAGACCTGCGGCCTTAAATGAGCATCACAATCCACGTCCCTGGCAGCAGCAATAAACGGGGTAATGCACATGACCTGTTTTAATTGACTCCTTCCCTCTTAGGGACACAAGCGTTCTGTCCCAAGCATCTCTGTCCTCTATGGCTAACAATGCGACAGTAATAGCAGTTGTGCCTCCTTTTGTCCCTTCATGAGCCAGGCACTAAAGGCTTTGTTAAACCCTTAAACCTCTCTAAAGCAATTTCTGTTTCCTATTTAAGCCTCGAAACGGGCATTCAGACTGTTGGGCCTGTGAATAAAAAAGCCACATGTCTGGACTCTAAGGTCACCCACTCTGCTGCTAAGTTTTCCATCTGTCCATCGGATCATATAGGCTGATGACCTATACCTTTTAGCAGTTCAATCTTTTGACAACACATTATGATGATGTTATACAGATGTGTTTGACTGCATTCATAATTATCCTCAGATGCATGCAGCCCGTGGCTCACTGATTAGATACACCTAGCTTGGATTCTTGGAGACACTGTAGTCCTTGGCCTCAATTGAAAAGGTTTCACAGGTCTGCTCTAGAGAGCTGGGTCTCTGGGTATAAGAGTGAACAGGTTTCAAGCTTTATGTCCATCATTCCATTACCACAAAGTTACTGGCACTTCCCACCACGCCCACAAACAGAGACACGCCCCAAACAGGGATACGCCCCCAAACAGAGAACTGGAAGTTCAGGGACAATCATGAGGAAATATCTCAGGGCTCTATATGACTCTGAATAACAAACACAAAGGCAATGCAAGGCAAGATCCTGCTGTAGAACAGCCAGGAGCAGTAAGCAAGTGGTTAGAGGAGCGGTAGCATTAGCCGTTGGCATGGTCCATACTGAGTGCCGAATAAGGAACAGCCTTTAGTTGTAGTTTTCAAGATGGGAAGAAGTTGAGTGGAATTCTGAAAAGTGAATATTGAAGCTACAGTCTTACGAGAGCCCAGAGATTCAGGATCAGTACCAGAGACTCAACTGCACAAGAGACATGAGTGGGTAGCTCATGAGAGACTCTATAATGCATACGCTATCAACCTTCCCAGTCTTGTTTCTCACCATGAAGTTCACTAGAACTCCAGCTTTGATCCTAGGGTAAAAATACCCACTTATTTCCAAGACAGGGTTACCCTGTCTCTCATCACAGGATCTTTGCTTACATAGTCACTATTACCTGGGATCCTCTTCCCTGTCATTTAGTTAGGATGACTGATTCCGCATCACCCTTTATAGTTCGGCACCCCACACCCTTAACTCATCCAATCCTGCAGATATGCCTGTCATGCCTGTCTGCTGGCCCCTTTGTGAGAGGTCCCCAAATTCCAAAGCTGAGTTACACATGGGTCCTCTCATCTTGGAGTATATATTTTAAGGGAGGAAAGAGTAGAGTCAAGGTACCATTACAAGTCCAGTGACATTCCTAAGCCTCCAAGGAAAGTCATGGTTTAAGAACCCAATGCTGAGCTGGGCGTTGGTGGCGCACACCTTTAATCCCAGCACCCTGGGAGGCAGAGGCAGGCAGATTTCTGAGTTCGAGGCCAGCCTGGTCTACAGAGTGAGTCCCAGGACAGCCAGGGCTAGACAGAGAAACCCTGTCTTAGATCAAAAAAAGAATAAGAGGTGTTCATTAAGGAGAAATGTATGTGCATTAAGGAGACTAGATGGAGAATAATGGACACCCCTGGCACTGTGATATGTGTTCTTAATTAATGTGTGATGTTTCTTTGAGACAGCGAAAGCCAAACTAGACCTGAGGGCACAAGCCATCCATCTCAGGCACTTGAGAAGTGGGGGCAAGGAGATGGCAAGTTCAAGGCCCGCATGGGATACAGTATGAGTTCAAGGCCAAGCATGCTGGCTGCCTTGAGTGCAATCCCCCAAGCCTTTGAAAAGCAAAGCAAAAAGTGAAAACAGGAAAGGAAGTTTCTATTGGCGTCATAACCACTTCTGAGTTCGCTTCAAAAATAGACTTCTGCTTAGCTCCTCTAAAGGTTGTTTTCACTTTTAAACAGCTTATGGAAACCACAGGCCATTAATGTGGTCAGAGAATGGGAAAATAAACTTAGCATAATGAACCTGGGCATGCACTGAGAAAATGCGGAGAGGAAATGGAGAGGAAAGATTTATTCCAAAGAATTATAGACTGGTGTTTTCCAATTTCATCCATGCACAGAGGCACAGACTATATTACAAAGCCTGGCCCTCTGACATATCCTTTAGCCTTTCTTGTATGACAATATGAACTCTAATGTTGGGACTTCACAACTGACATAGTCCTTTGCCTGCTCAGCAATTCAGTCTGTTCCATTCTGGGAAGAACATGATATTCAAATTCTACCTTGGGGACTGATCTTTGTGACTCACCACTAAAAGCAGCAAGGTATATTCTATGAGCTCCCCTACTGTTCTCTAAAGATTTGTCAGTTTTTCTTTTGTTGTGTGGTTGCAAAGCTGTTGACCGCAACATGACACTAATTGCAACAGGCGGTTGCTAAGAATTTTAATGCCAAGAAGTCCGTGGTCAAGGTAAAGAAGAGGGGAAAAAGTCAAGAATGTGGGATGATGCTTTTTTAGCCTCTCAGGAGTTTGGATTATGGTGGAATGCTGTTCTTGGAGTGTATCAGCCATTACCATCTGCATCACAGCAGCTATGCTAAAACAGACCTTTGGGATTGAGTTCATGTTCCTTTGTAGAAGGAGGGGGCCTGGAGCATCATTTGATGCTCATTTGCTATTCCAGCCACTCCCTTCCGCACCCCATTGCCATGCAAGTCTTACCTGGATGCACAAGGTCTTGTTATGTGGCAGAGAATATAGAAGTTTGGAGGCTAATGGGAGGGAGCGGGGCTCTATTTGCATCTTATCTTGGTTTGGGCCACCATTGCTATAATGAAACACCATAATGCATCACCAAAAGCAAGTTGGGGGTTGGGGGAAGGCTTATTTGGATTCCATATCCATAAATCCATCATGGAAAGAAGTCAGGGTAGGAACTCAAACATGGTGGAGACCTGGAGAGAGGAGCTGATGAAGAGACCACGCAGAGGAGTCACTTACTGGCTTGCTCCCCAATGGTTTGCTTAGCTTGCTTTCTTATAGACCTTAGGACTACCACTCATAATGGTCTGGGCCTTCTCCCATCAATCACTAAGAAAATTCCCTACAGGGATGCCACTAGCCCTATCATATGGAAGCACTTTCTCAATTGAGGTTCCCTCCTCTCTCATAACTTCACCTTGCATCAAATTGATATAAATGAGCCAGCAACTACTGGCTATGGGAGCAGCCACCAACCAGTGTTAAGTGGGGATTTCCAGTAGTGTTTCAGAACCCCTGGCCATCCTGTGAGCAAGCCAGATAAACTCATTGGCTCACGGGTGGTGGGAGGGGGACCTGAATGTGTCAGCTGGTCCCTATTTGGGTATGTAGACATGTTTGCTTGCATCTTTTAGAAGTTTACACAACAGGGTCTTCTTTTCAATTCCTCCCAAAGCAGTAGACAAATTGTTTCTTTTGCAGAGTCTTGGTAGATGCTGTTAGCCTTTTACCCTTTTAGTTATATGAATAAGTACTAGTTATCTGAATGAGTACTAGTTATATGAATGAATATATCTTGGAACTAGTACCATCCATTCTCCTCATTAGAGACCTCTTGAAATGCAGATTCCCAGGCTCCACATAGACCTTCAGTAGGAGAATTGTTCAGATGGGGAATTGCAGTCCGAACTTAATAAGTTTTCTTGAAGAATCAGATGCATGGGGGTGGTGGTGAAGAGGAAAGAGTAGGAGGAGAGATGGCTCAGTGGTTAAGTGCACTGACTACTATTATAGAGGTCCTGAGTTCAATTGCCAGCATCCACATGGTGGCTCACAACCATCTGTAATGGGATCCGATTCCCTCTCCTAGATTTGTCTGAAGACAGCTACAGTATATTCATAGAAAATAAATAAATCTTTTTAAAAAAGGTTCACAGAACTCTGGATGCAGGTAATTCTAAGTAGGTAATATCTACTCCATGGGGTATAGGTAAGAAGTCCACCCAACAGACCCAAAAGAATGGCAGGATTCTATTCAAACCCCAACTAGGACTTGCTTCTATGTGTCTTCTTTCTAAGTTCCTGGGGATTCTGATATGAAGCAGTGCTGGGATCCACTGCTGCATGATGGTTTCCTGCCTCTAATGTGTTCTGTCATGGTCCTGTCACGCTGCATTTCCTCTTTGTCTAAGTGGGATTGACATCACAGCCACACACAGGCCCCGTGTGTGGGATCCTGTCAGGCAAGGCAAACTGACTTAGGTTTCTGTGACTCAGACACCGAAAGAGGAAATAAGTCCTTAACACCGAGAGCAGGGCCTGAAGCTCTCAACCCTTTGGAAGTACCTGACCTCTGAGCTATCCGGGTTAGAGTCACAGAAGCTGTACACTGAGTTTCCCAAGAGCTCTGACTCAGTGGCCAATTGCATATGTAACTATCCTGTAGCTATTTTCTCTGAATTGAAATACTCCCTCCTAGAAAGGGGCCTTGTAAGCCTCAGGAAGGGGAATGGAGTAAGAATACACTTTTCTTCAGCCAGACTGCTTTGAGCTCCTCACTGAGGGAGGCACTAGGTTTAAGGGTAAGGTGGGGAACCTCACAGCCAGCTGTGCACCATCCAGGTTCCTATGTGCTCTAGAATGTCAATTCTCTCCATCGTCAGCAAGAATTCCACTGAGCTCAGACCAACTACCCATCCTCACAGACATGAAAGAACTGAAGCCGGGAGAAGCCAGGGAACCACCACACTAGGTCTCAGAGCTACAGCCACAGGCAAGATCTGAATCACCATTGCCATCTTTGTCTGCTGGGGCTGCTATGGAATAACTGTGAGTATGTGAGTTACAGTAGGCTACAAGGGGGGAAGTGGAAAGAGAGAGGAAAGAGAGAGAGGAAAGAGAGAGAAGAGAGAAGAGAGAAGAGAGAAGAGAGAAGAGAGAGAAGAGAGAAGAGAGAAGAGAGAAGAGAGAAGAGAGAAGAGAGAGAGTCTCTTAGTGGCTAGTTATTTTCATCAAGCATTGTGACAGATGCTTGCTGCAATCTCATGCTTCTGAACTGTCCTTGGTCCCTACCATGAACACAGGCTCAGAGAAGATAATTGCTCTTCCTCAAGAGAGTTCTGCCAGGACTGGAACCAGGTTTAGAAGTGTAACTGGAAGTGTTGGGATTTAACCCATGCCCCTCAAGTGCTAAGGGCAAGCTCTTGGTTCTTTGTTATTGACCTTCAATGAAACAAAAAGGAGCCAATGCAGAGGGAGGCATCTTAGCAAGATGAAGCTCCCACTCTTTGGTGGAAAAGGTTCAGGGGGAGGAGACAAGAGAAGCAAAAGGGAGGGTACCTATGATCATACCGCCATATATACCTGGATGATTATATCAACACAACATCCACTGATTTGTACAATGAATCTGTATTCATAATTATGATGGGGATTATTTGTTTGTTTGTTTGTTTTTTCAAGACAGGCTTTCTCTGTATAGCCCTGGCTGTCCTGGAACTCACTCTGTAAACCAGGCTGGCCTCGAACTCAGAAATTCGCCTGCCTCTGCTTCCCAAGTGCTGGGATTAAAGGCGTGTGCCACCACTGCCCAGTTTATGATGAGGATTATTGAGGCTCAGTTGGTAGAGTACTTTCCCAGCATGCATGAAAACCTGAGTATAAACCCCAGCACTGCTTAAAACTAGAATCGTGGCATAGGCCTTTAATTCTATCACTCAAAAGGTAGAGGCAGAAAAATCAGAAGTTGAAGACTATCCTTGGCTCACCAACTAGCTTCAGGCTAGTCTGGGCTACATAAGACTCTGTATCAAAAAAGATGATAAGGGATGGATGTGTTGATGCAAGCCTTTAATTCCAACCCTTGGAAGTCAGAGGCAGGCAGGTCTCAGTGAGTTTACAGGACAGCTTGGTCTACATAATACATTTCAGGTCAGCCAGGGCTACATAGTGAGACCCTTTCTCAAAAAAAAATATATTTTGATAAATTTTAAAAAAGATGGAAGGGAGAGGGGGTCATAAACCTCTACTCCTAGCTGGAGTAAGGGAACTTTTAACAGTTGATGGTTTCTTGGGGTGAGAGAGTCAGGATTTTTTTCTTTTTAAGTATGGTACCTGGTAGGTTAACCACACTCTAGTGGAAAGTCCCACATTGGAGAGTGTATGGGCAACACAATTAGACCCAGGAATTTAAATTAAAAATTAGAAAGGAGCTGGGCACTCATGGAGCATGCCTTTAATCCCAGCAGTTGGGTGGCAGAGGCAAGCAGATTTCTGAGTTCGAGGCTAGCCTGGTCTACAGAGTGAGTTCCAGGACAGCCAGGGCTAGTCAGAGAAGCCTTGTCTCAAAAACATCAAAAATAAATAAATAAATAGGAGCTAAATATGATCAAAATACACTGTATACATGCATATATGAAATTCTCAGAATCAAAGAAGATATTGTAAAAAATTTTTTTAAGAAGATGCTCCTGGCTCCAATTCCTGGGTCCTTTCCTGGATGATTCCTGGGTTCTCACTGCCTGGTTGAACACAGGTACACGGAGCCTAGTTGAGCCTCACAGCCCTGTTTTCTTTAGATCAGCAATGATAATGACTCACTCATAGGGTCTAATGTGGTTCAAAGGAGGTAACTTCTTCCATGCTATGATTTACACAGGGTCAAACCAGAGCAGGTGTCTCACAAAGTATCATGATTAGTCACTTTCTTGTGCCTGAGACCAAATTCCTGACAAATCAGCCGGAAGAAGGGTAGATTTATTTTACACCTTATTCTCCGAGACTGTAGTCCTACATGGAGACCGAGGCACGCCAGCTGGAACAGGCCTGTTTGTAGTGGCAAGGGCATGTGGCAGCAGGTTTCCCATGATGCCATAGCAGGACATGGGAACAGCACTGAGCATATGACCATGATCTAATAGTCACAAGCCTGTTTCTAGCAACACACCTCCACCAGCTATGTGCTCCCTCCCAAATGTTTCACAGCACCCAGGAAGAGGATCACTAGCTGGGGCCCAAGGGTTCAATGCATAAGCCGATGGGTACTTCTTATGGTCAAACCACAGCTTTTGGCTTTTGCCCCATTGCACTGCTCCTGGGATGCTTCCCAGAACTCCCTGGAAGAGTTGGTATCTTGGGCTCTGTCAGCACGCTCACTCACAGCCTTACCCCTCCTCAGCACCTTAGAATCTTCTTTCTCTTCTGCCCATTCCCCTTCACGCATCAGTCTTCTGCCTTCCTATTTTGTATGTTTGTTTGGTTGTTTGTTTTGAGACAGGGTTTCTCTGTCTAGCCCTGGCTGTCCTGGAACTCACTCTTTAGACTAGGCTGGCCTCGAACTCAGAAATCTGCCTGCCTCTGCCTCCCAAGTGCTGGGATTACAGGCGTGCACCACCACTGCCTGGCTTCTGCCTTCCTATTACTTTTTTACTCTGCTCTTTTCGAGACAGGATCTTACTCTGTAGTTCAGGCTGACCTGGAACTCAAAGCCATTCTCCTGCCTTAGCCTCCTGAGGGTTGAGATTACATATATGAGACACACATACACACACACACACACACACACACACACACACACACACACGCACACGCACACGCACACGCACGCACACGCACACCACTGAGCCTCAATGTTCCCATATGCACATCTGAGAAAGTGCTGACTCCCCCAGAGGTGGGTAATACACTCACTGCAGCTGGGGAGTTTACTCAGTATGGTGAGTACCCAGACCAGGAGCTCAGTGAATCCCAGGTTCGCTGTTCTTCTTATCTAAAGTGTGATTTGATTCTTTGTAACGATCTCGGGTCCAGTTATTCCAGGTTAAATGGCTTTTTCTAAGGCACTCTGAGACCTACAATTGTCAACGGCAGGGCAATGGGTTGGGTTGGAAGGGTTCCATTTATAACTATTGTCACCCTGAAACAACATCCTACTAGAATTTTATGTGAATTGGAAAGATAACCCTGTACACACAGAGGAGTGAATCTGGGCAGCCAGAGTGGGGCTATTGCTTGCTTGTCTTCATAAAGTAGGTGTCCTTGTGCAGCGTATATCCTGCCCAACTGAAGATGAAAGCCCTACTAACCTACCCTTCGAGGCACCACACCGAGTGTTGTGTCTCTGGTGAGCAACACTCCCCAGGCTGTGGAGGTTATGCACAGACACAGGAAGATCTATAACTCACAGATTGCCTCTTTGCTTCAAGTTGGACTCTGGGAACCATGTAGCTAGAATCCTGGCCAAGGAGCAGCCAGCCCACCAGATGGCAAAGTCCCCTTGCAGGACTCTAAATCACAGAGAGTCAGAGCCCTTCCAGGCTGGCTGCCTTCCATCTGCTGCACCTGGACAGACTTCCGGGATGGCTGCATTTGCATAGCAGGGATGCCAGGTTCCTCTTTGCAGCCAAATGACAATTTGTACCCAGTTTGTAGCTATGGCTTTTATAAATGCACCTCTTTCAACCCAAAGCAAATCGAATTATAGTCCAGCAACATGACCAAGTACACCATATAATTTATGACTGAATTGGGAAAGTGGGAAATGGTATTGTTAATTTTCCTTGTTCAATAGACATGAACTACAAGTGTCCTGGTAAATTGGGTCACACTGTCAGGCTGATGTTGAGTCAAGAGAAAGAACTTAGAAGGGTGGACCATTGGGAAGAGCCTCAGTAAGACTTGGAGTCTGATCTTTGGCTCCATTATACATAACTTGAAGGACTTGAACTGGTTATTCTGAATGGATGGCTATATTCATACTGTTGAGGTTGTAACCCCCCCCCATCCCCAGGCAACCATTCAAACAAACTAGACACAGAGGTATTGAACCCGTGAGGAAACACATATTTATCTCTCTTACTCTGAGCTGCAGTCCACACAGCATCTCCTTCCAAAGCACAGGCCTTTGTGAATCAACTTGCCGTGGTGCCTGGCAGAGATCAAGTGCCCTTCCTTGGGATGCGGTTTTACAACTCAGCAACCTGCCTTCTTCCCTGCATTAAATGTCTGCACTTGCTGAAGGCATCTCATTAACCAGAGTGGTTGACTCCAGCTGGAGCCCGACACTGGCTTCAACACTTTCCGATGTGATGCAGCATTTCATCTGAAAGCTCTGACCCTGGCCATGAACTTTTCCAACTCAGACCGGTGCTCTGATCCTGCCAGCCTTCACAGATCAGTCACTGGGACTCTTCACTGTGACTTCAAATCCTGAGGCTGAGAGTCTGAATGGGGCAGGTCAGGGCCTGTCACTGCTGGAGGTGACATCTGAGGCTCCTAGATCAGACTAGTTCACCGGTGAGTCCTGTAGGGAACTGATGTGTGGTGGATCAGAATCCAGATAAGGTTCCCCACTGGGGTGCTTAGACTTGGTCACTTCATCTTTCTGTTCCTTCATCTTCAGACTGGTGCCTTGCAGGGCAGCGAGTGTCCCCGAATCTCTTTGTCCTGCTGCTTCATTTTAAGGAGAAACTTTCAAAGCTAACTGAACTTCTTTGTGACTACATCACAAGCAAAATTATTTTATTCTTAGTATTGTTTACTAAGCCATCTCCTTTACTTAAGCACTGGCATCCTTAATATGTCCTTAGTCATCTCTTTCTCAAGAGCAGTGGGTCTCAACTTTTTAGTGCTATGACCCTTTAATATAGTTCCTCATGTCGTGGTGACCTCCAACTGTAAAATTATTTCTATTGCTACTTCATGTGTAATTTTATGACTGTTATGAATAATAATGCGAATATCTGTGTTTTCCAATGGTCTTGGGCACTGATCTAGAGCACTAGCATAGTATCAACACAGAGAAGCTATTCACAAAACTTGGAACAGATGAATCAATGAATCTTTCATTTTTCCTCTTTTTTTTTGCCATCTCTGTAAGGTAACACTATTCCTGTCTCTGTCTCCTCAGCATCCCACAATGCTCTACTCAGTACATGTTTTATCTAGTAAATATTTATGTGCCATACACATGTCACTGGATTACACACTGGCCATCAACTTTCTGTTGCAGGGTTTTCTAGGCCCTAGGAACACTAAATAGCTTGTTCTGGGGACAGAGCATCTTCAGAAATATTCCATTATATTTACTAGCCACCGCCACAAATCACACAACAGCCAGAGCACACATGTATGGTCATAGTGCCTTCCTCAAGGTATCTGCAGGTGGGAAGGAGAGAGTCCTTCAAAATTCTCATCACACTGCCTGACACCAATCAATATTGAGATACAAATTTCATCTCATCCTATCTTTTCAAGAAGATTTTGGAGCAGACACTTGGGCTTGTCTCCCCCACTGAAGTCCAAGAGGCACAGGCTGGAAGACATGGGCCTTGAAGATGCTCTTGGCTCATTCAGTCCTACCTTTGGCCTATTGTGGAAGTGCTGCCCAACTTAGCATCCTCCTGTAATGGATCCAGGATGGGAACTGATGGCCTCCTACAATAGCAAGTACTTTGTTGAGGTGACCTTACTATCTCAGAGGGTCTTATTTGTGGTGTTCGATAGACAGCTTCACCATAAATTGTGCTGCCAGGAAGCATGGCCCACAAAGCCACAGGCTAGTTCATGCTGTATCCTCTCCATTATTGTTACACTTCCAACATCGATCCTATATCTTGGGCCTTATGTTTCCTGACCAGAGCTTGTTTACCCCTTCACCTCTTTCCATGGACTCTTCCAGTAAATAACAGCCTGAAAGGTGATAATTCTCTTAAATGAGGCATAATGGAATATCAATAGTTATAGATATCTTTGTGCTCATAGCTGTCTTATATGAGTAACAGAATTTGCCATAGCATGGATGGATCAGAAAGATTGGAAGTATCACTAAAGACACAGAAGGAAGCATGTTATTTGCATAGCATGACTTCATATCTCTATAAAGACACCAAAAGTTGGGTGACTGCATTGTGGGTGGTACTTAGAATTGCTGCCTCCTGGCCAGACTAGGCCTTTTACAGAGATACCTGAGAGACACAGTCTAGAAGACAGATCTTCCTCATGCAACCAACGGCTTCCATAAGCTCTCTTTTTATTTGCAGCATATTGCATCACATGCAACCATGCATTTTCAAGGTTGCAATTCAAATCATGTCTACTCTCATGGGCAGGCAGAACAATGTACCTAGTTGCATAAAGTCAAAAGGGAATGTGGGGTTAGGGGCTGGGAGGGCGTGTAGTTCAGTGGTTGAGAGCTTGCCTCACAGATACAAGCCCAGGGTTTGATCTTTAGTGCCTCCAACAAACACACAAATATAGGAATTCACTGCTGACTTCGCATGGGGGAAATGCAACACAGTGATCATTTATCGGAAGCATCAAGTTACCTAGGGAGGGGGGATGGGTTTGTCACTGGTCCCCTGTATCTTCCCACACACTCATTACAATATACACAGATCACAACCAACAAAAGAACTAAATGTGGACTACTGTAGTCTCTGTTTCTGATGTGCCCTTCATTCCTAGAAAGTAGTTGGCATCACGGGAAGCCACGGGCTGTCCAGCACAGCAGAAGCTCTGAGCTTATGAGTTATTTCTCCTGCTATGTGCAAACAACAGAGGCTAAAAGGTGCCATAGTGCCATGGCGGCCATCTACACCGGCCTCCATTAAGCTCTTTGCAGAAAAAGCATCGCTCCCAAAGCAAGACACATTTGTGGCCATGATAAAGAGCTACATTCCAAAACTCGGAAAGGCTATAAAAACCTATTAACTATAATGGCATTTGTCAGAGATAAATAGTCTGCCCCTTTGGCTTATTTCAATCTTGTTTTCTGATAACGTGTTTGCTTACCCACAGAATTGGAACTGTGATGAACACCACTGGGAACTTTGGTGTATTTTCTTTTTTAATTGCTGAGCTTTCATTGTATTTTGATGGATCATGAAAAAAATCTTAACACCATCATTTTTTGAATAGGATGATTCTATTGAATGGCTAAACTATACTTCTTTTGAGTAAATCCACATCTTACTTGGAATTTTAATGTGTACTATTTTAAAGCACGTTTAACTGACTACCTTTGTGGAGAGACCTCTGTTACCTGCAAAAGATAGAGCCTCTTTTATCTACAACATATAATTTCTATCCAGTACATTTCTTGCCAGGCTGTAAGTGCCTGATGTTTGAATGAAGAGTGGTTATATGTGAGTTCTCTCTCTCTCTCTCTCTCTCTCTCTCTCTCTCTCTCTCTCTCTCTCTCTCTGTGTGTGTGTGTGTGTGTGTGTGTCTGTCTGTGTGTGTGTGTGCTTGTGTATGTGTGTATGTATATGTGCGTATGTGTGTCCATGAGTCTTTGTATATGGAGGCTTGAGGTTAATGTTCAAAATTCTTCTCAACTGCTCTTCTACCATATTCACTGAGGTAGCACCTCTCAATCGAATCCAGAACTTGCTGAAATGGAGTCTTATTAGCAGCTGTTCTGGGGATCTTCCATCTTTATCTTCCAAGGATAGAATTACATATGGACTGTGATGCCAACTCAACATTTAATGTGTATCCTGGGTATCCATCTGTATTCTAGTCTCCATGCTTACATGGCAAGAATGTAACCATTGAGCCATCTTCCCAGCCTCTTGATTCTAGTCTTTTTTTAAAGGAGATATTGCCCCTTGTTGAAGTTTTCTATGCTTTCATTTAATTTCAGTTAATATTTTTTTCTGTAGTGCTGGGGATAGACCTGGGGCCATGTGTGCATATGTACAGCACTATGACCTGTATTTTTATTCAGCAGCCTGACCATCAGGCAACTGAGTTCAAAAGATTCAGTGTAGTTCTACAGAGAGGATTTGGGGCATTAAAACAAAAATTTCCATCTCTTTAGTCTTCAGAGGAATAAAGTAGGGCCTCACCAGGAGGTATTTTTGCTTTGAAGAATACATTTCTGTAGTGGGAAATCAAATACAGTTACTGGTTTAATGGTTTACAAGCTGTTTTAAATAATGAAACTGTCCACATATGGTCTGTGTTTTGATGATAACATTCATTTATTAATTCCGCATACTCCATGTATCCGATGTCTTGTAATTAAAATGCTCATTATCAGCACACAGATGTTGTCCAATTAGAATAGGTGAAGTTCATCAGTTTAATGTAATCTAACCATTGCCTCTCATTCCCTTCTTCACAGACACAGTGCTGCTACTCATTGGAATCATGGAGATGTCATGTAGCCCAGGGAGACTGACGGGAACTTGCACAATACTCTTGCCTAGCATACAAGGACGCCAATACATAACTGCTGGTGGGTGGGTGGGTCAGTAGATAAGTGTGTGTAGATGATCTGGATGGGTGGGTTGATAGGTTAAGTGAATAGATGGATGTCTGAACGAATATATAGCTGAGTGGATAAATGGCTAGGTTGATGACTGGGTGTATAGATATGTAGACAATTGAGTGGATGGGTGAAAAGAGGAATCTGATGAAGGCAGCATTAGAAAGGCAAGGTAGAGTGGGCAGAGGAAGAGAGGCATGGAAGGCTTTTAGGAGGAGGTGACCTTTAAATGAGATATAGAATTTTCCAGGTTCAGTGTGGATAGTATGTGTTAGCACTTGCAAGGTAAAAGACATGTTCTAGCAGAGGGAAAGACCATGTCTCAAAAACAACATTTTAAAATAATAAGTAGAAATTTTAAAAAGAAAAGAAATGTCTACAGCATGTCAGGGATGAGGTAAGAGAGAAAAGTCTCTTACAGAGCTGGAATGTTTCCAGCAAGAAAGGCAGGACAGAAAGGTGGGGCTGGGGCTGGGAAGTTGATAGAAAGCATTACAGGGAGAAATAATTGTTATGACCCTTGGTTGACAATGGAAGATGGTTTCAAGACCTTGGTTTCACCTCCAAATGCATTGCAAGAGAAAGATATAGGCACATATAGTTATCTCCAATTAATCTCAGGTGTAAGGAGTAAGTCTAGGAGGCTGGAAAAGTCCTGAAAATGGTGAATAATACAACTCCACTCCATATAAAACACAAAGCCAGGCTCATGATTCTCCCATTGAGAGGAACCCATGCCCCAGTTCTCATGTCGCTTTTGTGGAACGGTGGTCCTGGGCACACTTACTTCAGTGCCCTTCCAGCCCAGCCCTAGCACACAACAAATTACAAAACAGTAATCAGCCTTGGGTAGTAAGCGCCAGGATTTGCTGGTAGAAGATGGGACTGTCTGTGCCCGCCTCTGGATGGGGCTCTGGGTATGTCTGCTGCCAGGATCAATGATATCTCTGGGTCTACAGCTCTGAAAGCAAATGGACTGTTGCAATGACTTCAAGTCAGTTACTTCATGAGCAGTGCCTGCCCCAGTGTTTGCTGTGTCCTATGGCCAGTGCAGTGCCTTTTCCATCCTTTTCACATAACCATATCTGTCATGTGCTGTAATATGGTTCCGAAATGACTTCCAAAAGTTCATTGTTTGAATCTTTGGTTCCAAGTTGGTAGTGCTACATTGAGAGGTTTTGGAAACGCTTGGAGGTAGGGGCTTGCTGGAGGAACTAGGCTACAGGTAGATGGGTCCTTGGTGGTAAATTCTCACTAGCCACTTCAGGTCTTGTCCTCTGTTCCTTGGTCTGCTTTGATTAGAACAACTGTTTCTTATCACATGCTCCCCATAATGCTCACATGGCATCAAGTAACTACATATAGAACTCCACAAAACCATCAACCGAAATAAATAACTGTCCTCTTAAATTGTTTCTTAGGAGACATTGACAGAAGTTATAGTTAATTAAATTAATCAATTAAATAATTAATTCTTTTTCAGAAGTGACAGAGATAGAGCCAAGGACCTAGTGCATGCCAGGCAAACTCTCTACCACTGAGCTATATCCCCAGTGCTATGTCCTATATTTTTGTATGGCAGCCAGATCAGTAGGAATTTGAGTTAAAAGGCTCTATAAAGTTCAGAAGAAATCTCAATATGTGTGTGAATGAATGTATATATATATATATATATATATATATACACATATATATTCATTACTCACAAATATTATATTAATACATAGAAGAAAAATATATAAATCTGCCATTTGGCTACATGCTAGTCCCTGAAGATAGAGCTTGATTTATCTTCCAGATACCCAGCATGCTACCTAGCACATACTAAATAGCAAAGATCAACTGGGTAAAGTCTACAACTCACTTCATAAACTTTCTTTCAGAGGAAAGCAGAAGCAGACTTGTCCTTCTATTATTCCCTTTTCCTCCAGGATTTCCAGGCCCTGAGCTAACAGCAAGGAAAGAGCCTTGAGTAACATAGTGGACGTCCACCTCTTCTTGACCATCTGGACAGCCCAAGTCTTAGCACTGACTGTGCAGCCTCTCTCTCACCATGGGGTAGAACAGGGAAGGCTCCCTCAGTCACTGCATTTGAGGCTTAAAATATTTGCTTTGCTTAATGCATTCCTGACTGGACCTGTCTCCTAATCACCTCAAATCCAGGCTTATTGCCTTGTGAGTATAGATAATCCCCTGGAAGGTCTAGAACTTTCTGTGGGAAAACTCACAGTTCCCTGGGAAATAAAGATTACCAGATGAAGTTGTATTTGCTCAATTTAGTAGACGTTAGATTGGCCATCTGTTGGTGCACTAGAGAGAAGGAAAATACCATGCCTACCTTCAAAGTCAAGGTGGCTTAGTGCATGCCTTCCACCTTGGATTGCCTGATGCACTTCTCTCCTGCTCTCTCACTTTCTGGATGTTTTCTTGGAGACACAACCCCATATACTATCAGAAAAGACAGATTGTAACAAGCTATTATCCCTGCTTCAAAAATAAGTGAGTAGTCAAAGGCCATGAGCAGATGGCTAAACCTGGACCTTCTGTCTCCTTCCTTCTTTTCTGACCTACATTTCTCTTTTTAAAGGGCTTACTGGACTTTCGGGGAGTAGTGGGCTAGAAAAGGGGAAATCATTTGAAATGTAAATAAATTATATCGAATAAAAAAATTAAAATAAAATAAAATGCTGGATTTGAGAAAGACCCACCCAAGTGTGTATTTCATCTTCTTCTTTGCCACCTATGCATTTCAGTATGTGGCTTCACTTTAGTCAGACTTGAGTATTTTAAAATTTCAAACATGTCAGTGAATCGTAGTCTATACTTCCTGAAGTTGTGGGGAACATAAGTAAAGTGATAGAGAAAGAGCCCATAGCAGCATGCTTGTGTAAAATTGGGCACAGAAAATCATATATATATACATACATATATATATATATACAAACATATATATGTGTGTGTATATATACATATATGTATATATATTCATATTCATATATATACCAATTTACCTAGGGTTATGCTTTAGCTATGAAATGGTCACCCTAAACTCATGTGTTTGAACACTTCGTCATTAGCTGGTAATTCCATTTTGGGAGGTTGTAGAGACTTTAGAAAGTATATCTTAGTGGGAGAAACTATGTCATGGGTTGGGGGGGAATTATGACCTCCATCTCTGTTCAGCAAGATATGAGCAAGCTGACTCATGCTCCACACCACAAAGATACCTTTGCCCATGACTTCTCCATGATGACAAACTCTCCCCTCAAACCATGAACTAAAACAAGCCCTTCCTCCCTTAAGTTGTCTCTTGTCATTTGGTCACAGCAGTAAGAATAGTAACTCATCCACCTAGTGATGTTGGCAAAAGTGCTATTGGTATTATTTTGACACCCATTTATCCACCAGTTTGATATTAAAGAGTTTTTTTTTTCAGTAAAACTTAATTAGTAGAGCTGGGAGTGTGGAAGGCCTACATTATAGGGGATGGGAGGGGTCATGGTGTGTCATCAGCCAGCTTTCTCATCTGTCAGGACACACCTTTCAGCCTTGGACATATACAATATTTACTGCTCTCCCAAAGGAGTATGTGGCCTTGGACTTCTGTGCCATTGGTGGTTACTTGAAAACACTTACTTACTCTTAAGAATGCCTGACATGTTATCCCTCCTCATTCCAATAAATTAGTAATTTTCCTCTGAATATGTCCACTGGCTCTAACCCTGCAGCCTCACACTATGTCCACATGTTTACTTGCTCTAGGATCTGTCTTAGTGCAAGGCCTGTTATCTTCCAACCACTGTTTCTACAAGGCCATGTATGGGACGTGTTGCACTGCAAGCATCCATCTGTGTAAATGTATTCCAATGGACTTTTAGGTTCATTCAGCCTCAGGCAATATTTTAGATTATCTTGCATAATAGAAAGTAGCCTGATTTTGGAAAACCCTAGGTAGCTTCCCTTGCTGGGTCCAGGCTTGGGTGCCACTATGTATTTGAAATAAAGTGAAATTTAGACTTGTCCTTAAATGAGGAGGGGCTCCCCTTTTCACTATGATTATTCAAACCTGGGGTGAATTCAGGCTGTCCATCTCCAGAGGACAGCTCTCAGGCTATCCTAGTTATGCAAGAAACCCTGTTTTCTTCTCCTGGTCTAAACATCTGTCTCAATGAATGAGATCAGGGTATCTAGGGGGCAGGGTGACGGCTTAGTGGAGTACCACTGTGCATCACTAACTACACTCACATCTATACACCTCATCTTAGAGCATATGTTTAGTTTTGCCTAGAAGAAGAAAATACCAGAGGCAAATCACAGTTATAAAACTATGCCATTTAATAATGAATATACTTACTCTTGTGGTAGCAAGGGACAGTGGTTATATTCTTAGCATATGAAGGTTCAATTTCTGGCTCTACTATTTGTTGATTTATAGCCTTTCTCAAGTTCTCTAAATATCAGCTTACTCATTTGTAAAATGAGAAAACCCAGGTAATACATACATAAGTAGGCAGTGAAGGGTCTGGTGCACAATATTCTCTTAGCTATTTTTGACTGTAGTACTGAAAGTAGTCTTGTTAGACATTTCAGTGTGGATTTAAAGAGGCAGAAATTATATATATATATATATATATATATATATATATATATATATATGCTTGTTTTACTTTTTACCCCCTGTCAGGTTAAATTGGGTTCACAATAACTCCAACTTCAAACCTTATACTATGTGAATATAAAACTTAACTGTCCAGTCAAATGGCCCTGTATGCAGTAGTAATAAGTTTCTCAGAAGCACTGAGAAATACTCATACAGAACTCCAGCATCAGCAGGGTTGCTCATTTGTGTTCCAACCTTGTTGGCTCATTTCACATAGTAGATCTTTACACCCACTGCTTTCAGTCTTTGGGCAGTAGAGAAGTTAAATTCCTACCACATTTTCTCTCTTGTGAATGTTGGAGCTTGGCAGTTGTGCGGGGATGCCCTCTCTATCAGAAAGCTGACCAAGACGTTCATCAAGCTGTTGAATTAATACATTGGAGAAGACCAAAATGGCTTAGATTTAATCAACTTCCTGGTATACACCCATTTATCCAATCCATTAGCATTCCTTTATTTATTTGTGGACTATCTGAATATTCTAAACCAGAGTTCTCAGTTCTAAGTTCAGAGTTCTTCAGTAGTAAGATTGAAATGAGGTCCATGATTAAGAAGTATCAATAGGCCAGGTAGTTTGTATGAGGCACATATATGGCATCTAATAGAGTGTCATCATAATTTTTGTAGTTCATGTTTCTGGGAAAGAACTGTGAGAGGAGACATGAGGACTATGTATGAAGGGGTGAATGCAAGCCAAAACTTGGCAGAGGGTGAAGCTAAGCTGTGGTAAGCTTGAGAGATGCTCTAGCCACCCACCAGAGGATCTCTGAAACTGTGCTAGCTATCCCTTCTTCCTCCTGAGGCAAGAGGACTGGTGATTCAATGTAATTTGCCCTTGGTAACAAAGAGCAGAAAATCTTTCACAATATAGCTCCATTTCTTTCAAGGTTATTCCCAGAGAAGGCTGCAGTCAGCAGCAGTCAACTCTCTTGACAGCTAGAGGCCATGAGTAGTACCATGATGCCAAAGGATGTCCTGGATTTTGCATCCTAGCACTAATTGCAGTTTTATTAGGCAATTTATGTTTATGTACAGTATGCTAGGCATTCTTTAAATGTTTTGCACCAAATGGGTCATTAAAATTTCACAATATTTTGAGTTAAAAAATAGTGACTATATTATACATGGAAAAGTAATGGACAGCTAAATAAGCCACAAAACCCAGTATTTTAGTTCAAAAAGTCTCTAGGGATTGAATGCATAATACTGATTGTTAATCAGCTTTCTAATTCTAAGAATTTAGAGAATGTGGTCATAGTGATGGTAAAAGGGGTGGTGGTAAAGAGATTAATAGATAAAGAAATTTTCACACAGGTGCTAAAGATAGCTTCCCAAAGAGCACACAGACCACTAATGAAGACAACAAGTTCTATAGAAATCATCTGGTCTACCTCACTTTTCATTAATTATTAAATCTACCTCATGGAAGAAGTATCTTGTCTGCCATAGCTTACAGAAACATCTTGACTGTCTCATCTTATAGAAGAAGCATCTAACTTAACACACAGATGCAACATTTGGCCTACCTTACAGGAGCAGTATCTGATCTACCTCACCACACAGAAAGAGTATCTGTTTTATTTCACCTAACAAAAGCAGCATCTGGTCTACCTCAGTTTACAGGCACAGCATCTTTTCTACTTCACCTTATAGAAGAACATCTGTTCTACCACACCTTACAGAAGACATACTAGATAGAACTCAAGGTATAGAAGAGATCTGTGGTCCAAGGATAAAAAAGGACTTGTCAAGAGTAACACAATGATGACAACAACAGGAGGGAGTCCTGGATGCCCATATTTGTGAACACTGTTGTAGTGACAATTTTGACATTTTGGTTTCTCTTTAAAAACACAAAAAAGTAAGTATTAGAAGACTGTTTTCATTTTAGTACCAGGTGTAGGACATGGGACTACTTCAGATTGTCCACAGCAACGAGTATAATTTACCTTGTGCTATAGCAGGGGTATGATTTTGCGTGCTACAGGTAGTCTCTGTGATTGTATAACATTTGGAATTCTGGGAACTTTTCAGAGTGTATATAAATGCTAGGGTCCCGAGAGGCAGTGTGGGTTATTCGTTGTGGGTTGTTTGCTGTTGGTTATGGTTTGTAATGTCATCAGGTACAAATAAGCAAGAAGAAAGAAATTAGATATCCTGACAGTCAAGATCAAATTTACCTCAAAGAACTCAACACCCCTAATTAGCAGGAAGTAATCTAAGGAGAACATTGCCCCCTTTCCCCTTTATCCTTTTATCTCTCCTATCTAGCATTAGGGTGCTGAAGGGGTAGAAGAAGGAGCCCACAAAGTAGCAAATGCCAGTGCACACAGTCTTTTCTCTCTCAGAAAGGGTACTCTGGAATGCAACCCATTTCAAAATCACTTGGTTCTCACACTGGCCAGATCTAACATTCATATTCACTCCCATCTTCCCTCCAACCATCCCTCATATAAAATCTTATAAAAATGTCAAAAAGCACAACTATTCACAATCTTCTAAAGATTCTATATAGGTTTAGAGTAAAGCCTATGGATGTGAGATTATTTCTAGAGTAATGTTTCCACTTTCAACTTGGCTATGAACTCAAGGGCCAGCCCATTTTTACTGTCATTCTCTATTCTCCTCCTCCCTGTCACTTCAAGTTCCTACAACATGTCCAGGTTGTGTGTTTGTGGACAATCTTGCGATACTCTAGCTCTGTCCCTTTTATTCTTTTCTTCCCCTATATACTCCCCATCCTAGATACCAGTTCATAACCAGTCACGTGTGATGTCCTAGAATCGTGTGTAGTATTCCCGAGCTTCAGAATTCTTTACCCCTCCCCTCCCAGTTCCTATCACTGTGGCCAGTGATGAAGAGTTAAAAAAAAAACCTGTGTCATGCATTTTAATTCTCAGATTGATTGATATAAAATATCCAAAGACCAGCACAGTTATTTCTAATGCTCATACCTCACAGATGTTAAGGAGAGGTGAAAAGGTGGAAGAAACAAGACCAAGATAGAGCTAGACAGGGGTAAAGGAGGCAGGGGAGAAAAAAATGAAGAAAAAAATCAAAAGAGAGAGGAAAAGAAAGGCAGAAAGATACAGAGAGGAAAAGGTGTTTGGCAGAAATAGAAATGACAAGAAAGAGAAAGAAACAGAAAAAGTAGTGGGTGAGGAGAAACGAGAAGTCACAATGGGAAGAAACAGCATGAAATGTTTTGGGGACAGTTAAGGAGTTGTGTCTGAGTGTAGGGTAGGTAGAATTCTGGGTTGTGAGGGAAAGGGAGGCCTCTACTTTTGTTTCCCTGTTCTGGTGTATAATTTAGGGGCACCACTATATCTTGAGCAAGGAGGATATGTTAGGAAAGGGCAACTTGAATTTACCCTGTGAAATGAGTGAGCTGAGAAGAAAGTGTCCAGGAATATCAGGGGTCATCCTAAGAATCATGGTACCTAGGACTGGGGACAAACAGCCCAAGAGCATCAGCTGGAGCTTAGACTACATTCCTCAAACATGAAAAAGGTATAAATTCTATATACCTCATTTATTCCTATCTGAGCCAATCCTTTCTCTTAATAAGGCAATACTACTCTGAAAAGCAAGAGTGACCTTTTAGGTGTGTCACTGGGGGAAGCTGATAGGTCCCCAGTGTCATCTAAACCCAGAGAAGACTAGTCCATTTGTTTGAAGATCTTGGCAGGTGTTCAAGAACTCTGAAGCTATCTTTTCCTTAAGTTTAATGATCTCTTCTGTGTTCAAGGAAAGTGATATTTGGAAAGGCACAGGTGAGATGATTTGAGCAACCGAAGACATTCCAGTTCCCTAAACAGACAATTTCAGGAAAGATAAATGAGAGGCAGCATGAGTATCCTTATCCGCCCTTGTCTCAGGTGTCAAAAGCTAGCAACCCTCAGACTGTGCTGTTCATTACTCATCTGTTTCTGGCTGTGAATGCCAAAGTACCACTGAGTATTCCTAATTGGATGATAATGATGATACTGTGTTGGTAATAATATTATTAATAATGGCAGGAAGCATATCCATTTTTTTCTTGGCTGGAGAGCATGATAATCCACCCACAAAATTCTCTTTATAAAAACAACACATGAGAACCATGAGACAGACACTATAGCCACATTCGTACAGAGAGAAAAACAGGGTTCAAAGAAGTCAGTCTGCCCCGCCCCTGTGTCTTGCTTGGAAACTCAAAAGCTAGGATGAACTCCAAAGATGGCTTAGAATCTAGACTCTACTACTACAAAAGCTTGTATTTACCTTTTAAACGTTTTTATTTTTTTCCTTGGGATTTCTTCATACTTTCTCCAAATATATCAAGCTATGTGTTTGATGTGGGCTCAAGGGACAAGATGCAGGATGAAGGAATGGTACCATCTTTGTTTTTGTGGGTGTGGTAATTGGGGGTTTAATTTCAGATGGACTGCTACAGTCAAGGGAAGATCCAGTCTGGCTTTGCCAGATTCTGTGACAAGTCATCAGCTGAGTCCCCTCTCCTCCTGAAGATTCCTCAGCACCTAGGTGGACCCAGATTTAGAAGAGGAGTGCCCCAAACAAGATGCAAGTATGAGAATCCATCTCATCTCACTCCAAGTGGAAACAAAGCTTCTGTTGACACAGCCCACTCATCTTCACAGCCAGACCCTTTCAAACCTTGAACTCCTACTCAGAGAGTTCACAGACCAGTTCTCATTAATAGCACAATGTAACCTCAAGCAACCAAGACATCTTTCTATGCCTTAGTTTCCTCTATTAAAATGGAACTGTAATAGTTTCTGTCTCACAGACAATGGATGGGAATTATGGAGCTCAGTCTGCTTGAGTATGTCTACACTAAAGAGCTGATAAATTTGTTCAGCTAATATTGAGTGAATGGATCCTGCCTCTGAGGCCAAACTCAACCTTTACAATATTTATGATAGAGGTAGTTCTTCAAGCTAATCATGATTTATGTGCAGCAGTTAAAAGCAACTAGAATACAGTTCAAGGAAGGCTTTGCCAGACCTGAACAGAGCTTAGAAGAGTATATAAATATTCCCTAAGCCAGCAAGTTGTTTAGATCTAACACATTTAATATCTATATATCTAATGTATTTAATATCTATCTAATATGAAGCACATTTGTGGCATAAGGAATCTATACTCAATGTTGTCATCAAATGCTTCTGAGGACAGAGAGTGGGGACCCCATTCCATCACATATCTCAGGAGCATGTTGGACCTTTAGGAAAGCAAAATGCTTGTCTCACAGGGTTGGATGTTAGAGGAGGTCTCAACCCCAGTCCTGGCCTTTTCTGCTGATGTGAAGATGCAGTTAATTCTGGTGATGTCAATTATTCATGAAGGACATGGCAGGGCCACTTTGTTCTCTTTAAATTTTTAGCAGTTCTGTTTCCTATCATTGAAGTCCCTTTAGGGACCAAGTGTCTCGCCACAGAAAACTCTCCCTTGTTCTATGGCACAAATGAGGTAGGCAGAAAAAAATGAAGAGAGATGTAGGTGTTTCTGAAGCCACTGCTGTTGGGGTAGTGTCAAGAGTATTGCTTTGGGAGTCCCCAGCCCAGGATACTTGGGGGTCAACCTAACCCTCTGACTAATGAACTTCCATAGCTTTGGAAGCATCATCAATACTCTTAGTCCAGGTGAGTATAAGAGCTAAACTTTTGTTGGTGTTGATAATATGACATGTGATGATCTAGGCTCAGCAGTAATTGCTAAGACAGACAGTAGTCTTGCTTCAAATTTATAGATGGAGTGGTTGGGAAGATAAAGAAGAATTAAAGAACTGAGAGTTCATAGTCTCTTTCCCATGGTTTTACAGAGTGCAGCAGAGAGAACTTAATAGGAAATAAACAAATGTTGCAGAGCATCTAATGCACAGCTGGTGATTGGCAAAGGATCATGATGCCTTTGCCTCCTTCCAACTCTGTGACTATTTGCATATAGCTGCTATTTAGGTCCCTGAAGGATGCTGGAGAGGAGGAGGGGTGATAGGAGGACAGGCACAGAGTCCATGAGAATGGATCTCATTTATGTAGCATATATTTTGATGCAGATCAAAATGTCTTAGAAAAGCATTGGCTGGCATGATCAAGAGCTCCTCAAAACAGCATCAACAGATTAAATGTTATAAGAATTCTGGGGATCTTATTTTTCCTCTGGGATTAATTCAGTAACAGGACCTCTTAGCAAACTCTTCTAGAATATTTTTTGAAGTGATAGGCTTTTTGGTCTACAACTAGATACTTATGAAGCAGGATATATATACAAAATTAATGAGATATTAATTTTCTGGGTTGAGGGGATGGGGTGAGGCAAGTTGACCCTCACTTACCATTGCCAAATGTTTCTGAATCCCAGTGCCAGCTTGTTTAGCACAAACAGGGAGCTTCTGAGTAGTAGTAGCTGCAATGTTTTGATTCCTCATATAAATGAGGAAACTGAGATGCTAAGCAGTTGTTCAAGGCACTAGGCTTTGCACCCAGACTACAGATTTGACTATGGAGCTCAGGTTGGAATCATTGCTCTTGGAAAAGCTCAAGGAGAAGGAAGATGTAGACTGGGAGGAAGAAACATCAGACATAACCTGCAAAGACTTCAGGGAGCATAAGTGACTGGAAAAGGAGAGCCTAGAAAATCAGAGTAGTTTTGATGGCACCAGTTTCTTTTCTTCTTGTTTACATGAAGTTTATCATGGCAGGGTAGAGAATGGATGGGGGCAGGGAAGAAGGTGAAATTTTTCAGAATTTCAGGTTAATGGAACAGTACCAGATTCAGAATGTCCCTTGGGTTGATCTCAACACCTTCAAGAAACTGGGGAGGCAGTTCAGAAGAGATTCTGATGGAAGAGACAGACTTGGACGTGGTGTGTATTACGGAGAGTCTGTCTGTACCCCATCATCGGCCCAATACCAACACACCATCCCAGCTAGATCTGAGGGTGGGGTGTAGCCGGATCACCTTGAAAAGCAATCCCTGGTTGTGCATCTTTTCATACAGAGGGGAGCACAGAGCTGGGTGGCCAGCTAGCCATCTTTCCCATGCCCTTTTAGAAAGCTGAAGTCCTTCTGTCCCATGGAAATAAAGACCCAAGAGAAGAGGCAGATAGGAGCTGCAGGAAAATCCTGACAGTACGGGTAGCATGCAAGATGAACTTATAGTGAACTTAATCTGAGAATGACCCTATTATTCCCTACCATCCCCACTGCAGAACAAGGTATAGTGGCAGATTGGTGCATTGTAGAACCATTCCAGCCACAAACAAAGAGTTAAAAGAACAAAGAGAGGTGAGGCAGAGGAAAGTGAGTCCCCAGAAGCTTATGGGCTGGCTAGCTTGGGGTATTCAGAAATGAACAAGCAAAGAATGTTGTCTCAAATAAGGCAGGAAACAAAGACTGACTCCCAAGATTACCCTCTGACATCCATGTGCTTACCATAGTACACATATGCACAAAGTCTCTCTCTCTCTCTCTCTCCTCTCTCTCTCTCTCTCTCTCTCTCTCTCTCTCTCTCACACACACACACACACACACACACACACACATACCACAGGTTTAAAAAAATTAAGAGGGGACCTTGTGAGCAGGAAACAGTTAAAGAATTGCAACAATAACAGGTGACATTGTAGCCACACTGCAATTGCAGAAGCATGGGCTCTGACAAAGCCCAGAGTTGTAAAATGGAACATCAGTTAAAGAAGAAGAAAGTAACTCCATAGGAAGGCCAACAGAGTCAACCAACCTGCATCCTTAGGGCTTTCAGAATCTAAACCATCAAGGTTGGACATAGGCCTCCTCACTCATATGTAATAGATGTGCAGCTTGACCTTCATGTCGGTCCCAAAAAACTAGAATAGGGGTATCCTAAAAGCTGATGCCTATATTTGAGATATGTTAATAGTGGCTGGGCTGCCTTGTCTGGCCTCAGTTAGAGAGTAAGTGCCTAGCTTCATAGAGTCTTGAATTGCTAAGGTGTGTGTGTGGGGGTGGGGGTACCCAGGGATCCCCTATCTACTCAGAAGGGTATGGGAAAAGGATTCTGGGAAGGGTAACTGGGAGGAGGCAGTGAATTGGATGTAAAGTGAATGAGTAAAAAAATAAAATTAAAAAGAAAAGGCTTGCTTCAATTAATAATGGCCTTTAGCCATGTCTGTAAGCCATGAGGAGGTGGCTTCCTGATTCCACATCCTGTTCTTTCCCAGGTCTGTTCTCTGTTATAAAAATTCATGTTAGCATGCATCTCCTTCCAAAGACCAAAACAAAGCTATCTATGGGATCATTTAATTTATGTGTCCACTTTTGATTTATGGGACTTCTCATTGAAAGGGGAGAATCTGTTTTATTCCTTGTTCAATTTCTGGTGCATAAATCAACATCTTGAACGAAGTAGATGTGCACAATCTCTGTACTGCACTGTATGAGTGAGTGAACGAATGGATCTCAGGGTTTGGAAAGGACAGCATGTCAGAGAAGAACTCGTTATAGTTCTTAGGTTGCAGGCTTGAGGAGCTGTGTCAATGCTAGTGCCTTTCATGATCAATCATGGCTTTGTTTTCAACAAAATACTCCTTTAAGCTGAAATCTGCTCAGAGAGAATGTTCTCTGCTCCCTCACTGCTGGGATGTGATTTCTGCTCAACCATGCCCTCCCTATCACAATGTGCTGAGATCCTTAGATAGACCAACTTTTCACCATTGAAAAGAGTCTTATATCAAAACTGGCTCTTGCTGAGATGGTTACTGTCAACTGTCCACTTGACAGAACCTAGAGGGGGACAGGCCTCTGGGCCTGATTGAGAGATAATCTCGATTGGATTAATCAAGATGGGAATTAGAGGGAACTTGTTCCCCCTCTAGCTAGGATCCAAGACTGAATTAATGGAAAAAGGGAGCTGACAACAGTATTAACTTATCATTCTGTTTCCTGATTGTGGATATGAGGTTACCAGCTGCTTCCATCTTCCACTGCCATGACTTCTCTACCATGATTGGCAGTACCCTTGAACTCTGGCTAAAAAAAATCTTTCTCCATGAAGTTGCTTTTGTCTATTTTGTTGTTGTTGTTGTCATCATCGTCATCATCATCAATCATCATCATTATTAAATCAGAGCAACAAGAAACAAAGGTGTTACCCTACAGGCCTAAATTTAACACCCTGAGGCTTTTTCCATGTTCTCAAGGTTTCATGCTAAAGCATTACGAATCCGTCATTTGGGGGGGGGGGGGGGGGAGAACAACAGTGCTGGGCATGTGGGATGATTTAGTGGATACTTAGAGTGTTTCAGTTGAGACTCCCCATTCGCTTTTGTGGTTGCTTCTTTTCAAGGGTTTGAATGATTCTGGGAGATACCTCATTCATACTAAATGGAGTGTAGTCTTGAGCTGTAGCCAATTAGCTGAAAGTTAAATTATGCTTTCCTTTCCAAGACCCATAGACAGATCAGCTTTTCACAGTCTCCCTCTCCTTCTCCCTCTCCCTCCCTTTCTCCCCTTCACTATTTTTCTCTTTCTTCCTATCTCCCTCCTCTTCCTTTTCCTCCTCCTCTTCTTCCTCCTCCTTCTAATGTCTCAGCTGGGAGGCCATGCATAAAACCTCATTCACTTCCAAGAAAGAGTTTCAGATGCTTCATCCAGTCCTTCTGATTTGCAACTAAAGCCAGGATTGATGGAGACCTAGTTATTTTCTCTAAAGCATTCTTTTGCTTGGGGAAAATGAGAGACTTCTATGACAGAGCTGGAGAAATATAAAGACTTTGAAAATCCATTTATGTAAGCCAAGAATCTCCTAGCTGAAACTGTCTACCTTTCCCCTCTCCTCTTTACATTAGAAAAGTTTTAGTTTTTTAAAGAGGTAGAAAAGAGAGTCTAGAGACTTTCTATAAAAACATGACCTTCCTGTCCTTAATGGTAATGTCTTCCATTGCAGGGTACATTCATCTGAACTAGAGAATCAACATCATATTAATTAAACTGCAGAGTTTCTTTGAATTTCACCAGTTTTCCCTTTAGATTATACCCTCCATCTATCTAGGGTACCATACTGCACTTCCATGTTTTCCTAGCTTGAGTTCCTGTTGCTTTGATAAAACACTGATCAAAGAAACATAGCCTTCATACCCACAATACCCAACCCATCCACTATTTAGGGAAATTAGGGCAGGAACTCAAGCAACAACCTGGAGTCAGGAACTGAAACAGAGGCCATGTTACTTACAGCCTGACTTCTTCTGTCATCCAGGCCTTCCTCCCCAGGAATGACACTGTGCCCAGTGGGCTGATCCATCCCACATCCATCATGAAGAAAATTCCCCCACAACCTTGTCTCTAAAGACAATTCCTCAATTGGGATCCCTTCTTCTGAGACATGTCTAGTGCCAACACACACATCCTGACTTCTTTATCTCCTCTCATATGTGACTGCATCTCCGGGCTCTTTGCCTTTTTTGTTTTCATGACCTTGTCAGGTTTGAGTAGTATTGGTGAGATATTTTGACGGATTCCCTTTGATCTGAGCTTGTATGATGCTCTGTGATTAAACTGTATAAATTTGGGTAGAGATGAGGTGTCAGTTCATTGCATATCTTTAAAAGTATGCTCTATGAATAAGAATAAAGCCTTGTTTGCATCAAATCTTTGCCAGAAATGATGTTATTCATCCATGCTTTGGGTCCAAGACTGTTCTCGGTACTGAGTATAAAGGTGAGCCTCTCTTTGCCTCTCTATCTGTTCTTGCCTTCATTCCTTCCAAATCTCCATTCCTTCATCATCCTTTCTTTTCTCTCTCTTCCTCTCTCCCTACCCCATCATTTCCCTCCATTTCTCTGGAGAATTAATGGGCTTTATGTAAGTCATAATTTTAACCCCCTTTTCTCCTTTTTTTGTGGTGTCATAAGGCAGATAACAGCATTTCAACTTCATAGATTTTAAATTGCTCACAAGCAGCCAGCTATTGGAAGACATATCTTCAGTGTTAAATTCATGGACCACACAACCATCCATGTTTTCTACTAGATAACAGGCTAGACCATGAAACACTGCTCAAGAGAAACCATCTGAAAGGAAATCTTTGTGACTGTAAGGATTCTTCTGTAGCATTCACAAAAGGGATTACCTAGACATGGACTGCTGTGCAGCTTCCCAGAGGAGGTGACATTTGAATCATTTAAGAAGATAATTCTGTAAAGAAGAAATAGGATGCGAGAAAGCACAGAATTTTAGAGTGGTTGGTGTGCTCTGAGAAGAGTGAGCAGGTCGGTGTGGCTGGAAGGAAGCTAGGGAAGGGAGATGCTAATCTCGGACATGGATACCCCTATATCAGCCAAATGGCGAGGACGCTTGCTGCCCTGGGTTCACTGCTCAGGTGAGGGGGAAAAATCCAAAGTAGAGAACATCCAACGTCACAATTAGATGCAAATGGATTCCCAGTAGATATGGCATGACGATGTCACATCCAGAACTGGAGCACATCCTGAGTCACAATGCCTAAACTCGGAGCTTCATCAGCAAGGCATTCGGAATGGGATTGGAACATACCCATAGAGTTCCTGACAGGAGTCCCACACCATTGCTTTATTTTGTTACTTTCATTTAAGGGCTCATCAACCAATTTTCCACCAGTTTCTCAAGATTTGATTAGGGGCATTACCATCTTCAGCCATCTGGTCATTCTATAGTCAGAGGAAATTGATGTATCTAAGGCTTTGATGGAGCATTGGCTACATTTGGACCACTCCAGTGACCACACATCCTGCTCTGGTCTGAATTATTTCCCCATGCCCAATTATAGTTCTGTAAAATCACAGCCTAAGTTGATATTCTTTATGAGCTATCTGCAAAATGTCCACCCTAACTTTTACTGCAAAGCTGACAGAAATCTTGGCACAATTAAGACTGTATATTTTGCAGAAACTCAGTTTAGGCAGTTTTATCCTCCTGATGCTTAGTTTTTACTCTCACATCAATAGCCATCTAAAATATGTATACCTGAACCAAGGTCTCACAGCTTTTTAAATGTCTCTACTTATTCCTGAAAATCGACTAAATAGTGGCATGTGTATATGTGTGTATGTGTGCATATATGTATGTGTGTATATGTGTATTTATGTGTATACATGTGTTTATGTTTGTATATGTGTGTATGTATATGTGTATGTATTTGTATGTGTATGTATATATGTGGCTATACATGTGTGTATGTATATGTGTATGTATTTGTATGTGTATGTATATGTATACATGTATGTGTCCATGTATATGTGTGTATGTATGTATTTGTATGTGTTTGTATATATGTGTGTATATATGTATGTGTGTATGTATATGTGTGTATGTATGTGCGTATTTGTATGTACTTGTTTGTATGTGTGTATGTGTATACATGTATGTGTGTATGTATATATGTATGTATTTGTATGTGTTTGTATGTGTATACATGTGTGTATGTGTATACATGTATATGTGTGTATGTACATGTATGTGTATGTATGTATTTGTATGTGTTTTTATGTGTATACATATGTGTATGTGTATACATGTATACGTGTGTATGTATATGTGTGTATGTATCTGTATGTGTGTGCTTGTATGTGTGTATGTGTGTATGTGTGTGTGTTTTCATGTGTGTGCATCTATGTGGACGTCAGAGGTCATTCCTCAGGAATTCTCACTGGCTTGAAATTTGCCAAGTAGTGTGGATTGGCTGCCTCCAAATGTCCTTGCCTTTGCTTCCTTGGCTTCAGACTTTTTGTGTAGGTTCTTGGAGACCAAACTCATGCCTATATGCACACATGGCAAGCACTTTACTAACACACATTGCCCCAGTCCTGAGTAAGTGGAAACATGAAAACAAATGGCCTATGTTCTCCTAACATTCTGGGTTGTTGAGTGGAGAAAGAATAGGTTTAAAATCATACAGGGTAGGGCACAAATTGTGTCTCTTCTATTGCTTCATGTGCTTTTCTTAATTCACAGTGGGATTTCCACTGTGAGGGGCCAGGAAAAATGGCCTCTGTGACAAATTATTCCACAGTTTGGAACTTCCAAAACACATCTTTCTTATACTATGCCTCTGGAAATCTCACATCTGAAGTGGATTTCACTCAGCTGAAACCATGCTAGTAGAGGTGTTTCTTTCTGTGGACTCAAGATTCTGTGTCTCTCTTAGAATCTAGAAGCCATGCAAAGGGGCTAGGGACTCAGGTATCTTCAGGAGCATTATCCTGCCTACCACAGAAACTGTACACAGGGTGGCTGGGACAGTGGCTTGGGATTCCTCCATTCTTCTCCAGGGGTGTCACAAACAATGCAAGTGAACTTGCCCTGAGGGGGCTCCATGACCATCTGTCTTGTCTTGGGAGAAATCTGGTTATAAGTAGGAGGACTCACTCATATCCTCAATGTGGGGTGGAGGTAGTCCAGGCCTTCCCCAGGACAGTCTTCATTTCTGCAAGACATTGTCACCCCTGCCCAGAGTGCATGGCTGTCTCTGTGTGTAACTATGTGTACTGAGCAATATTGGGAGTCCACATGGTAGGAACTTGACTTTACCCAAGGACAATCCCTGGCTTTGGGCAGGAATCTGCCTTT
The DNA here is from genome assembly GCF_947179515.1 of Apodemus sylvaticus. Classification (NCBI taxonomy): domain Eukaryota; kingdom Metazoa; phylum Chordata; class Mammalia; order Rodentia; family Muridae; genus Apodemus; species Apodemus sylvaticus. The sequence goes on from NC_067492.1 coordinate 15,257,108, forward strand.
AGGACATAATAGGGAAGTAGGTTAAGGCAGGAATTTTTATCCTAGGGTGGAGAAGCTCAGTGAAGGTTAAGCTCATTGTTCCTCCAGGTCTAGGAATTCCTGAATTAAGCAGGTGATCCACTCAGCTGCCCAAGCAGTCGAGACAAGGACCTCCAAGAGAAGCTAGACAACTTCCACCAGAACTCAGCCCAGAGTCTGGGAGGAAGGGTTTGCCCCAACTGTTAAAAGGTCTGACATTAAAGTTTTGGCCTCGATCAGTGAAACATTGTCCTGGCCCTTCTTTCTTTTCGCCCCTTCCCCATCTATCCCTCAGCTTCTGTTCCAGCAACCCAGTTCGTGAGAGCTGCTGGCAGCTATGAAATACAACAACTATGTCCTCGGTCCACACTCCTTGCTTTAATGGTGACCTTGAATTTTGTCAATTTGACTAACAATTTGGTTTGGGAGCAATGTCATTCAAGACCCCTTCCTCTGGAGAGACAGGAGGCCCATCTTTCCAAAGATGAAGCCAAACCACATCTTCTTGGTTCTCACACTTTGACTCTCACAGAATTTTATTTTTCTTCAATGCTGTTAGATAGTCTTGGTAGCACAGCATAAAGAGAGTTCGAGGAAATACAGCACAGGCTGAATAAACAGCTCTAGAGAAGATTCTGATGGTTTTCCCACATACATTCTCTATGAGAAACCACAGAAGAGCTGCCACCTAGTCTCCAAACCAGTATTTCTCTGGCCAATGGGTTGGGCTCCATCACATGAACATAAGCTTTCTTTCATCAATGATCATGCCCCTTAGTTTCACTAGCTTTTATGAGAACAACAGAGAAAACTTTTGTCCATCTCAAACAATGCTTTAACACAGCCCAGCCTGTGTTGTGCTCACTAACTTATTTTCCTTCTCTTCATCGCCCTTTACTTCATCTCTTCACCTCTTTCTCCTTTTAGTCATTAACAATATCTACAATTGCAGAATGAGGCAGAGTAAAAATTCGGTTGAGTTCCCAAGAATTTCTTTTCATTTATGAGAAATGTACTCTTGATAGGTGCCTATTTGTTCTCAGCACAAAAAGAAAGAGAAATAAAACAATGTTATTCTATGCAAATGGGATGTTCTAGTTTGCTTTCTGTTGCAATGATAAAACTTGCTACCCAAAAGCAGTGTGGTAAGAAGAGGTTCGTTTGGATTACAATTCCAAGTAACAGTTCACCATCAAGGAAAGTTGTGGCAGGAACTCCAGGCAGGAACCTAGAGAGAGAAACTGATGCAGAGACCACAGGGGACTGTGTTGCTTACTTTCTTGCCCAGTGCACGAGACTGGGCATTTCAGCAATCTCAATCTGGAGGCTTTAAAGACGTCTGGAGAGCTACTACTCATCTTTAGTCAACATTATAAGCCTAAGAAATCGGTTCCACTATCATTGAAAGAATGTGGCAGCAATAAGAAAGATGGACTTTCCAATAAGAGTGCAAGCAAGAAGGCAAAAAGCAAGGTGTATCCTCCATGTCTTTTTATATCTTGGTTGCTCTTAGAAGATGCTGCCATATTTAGGGTAGCCTTCCTGATTAAAACAGTCTGATCAAGAAAGTCCAGGTAATAGCCTGGTATTTCTAGTTGATCCCAGAGCCAATCAAAATTGTCAAGTGAGTGTAATGAACTATCAGACAACCCTTGCCAAGATTGAAGCCAGCACCACCACACAGATGGGTGCTTCTGCTGGCAACATGAAAGCATCCCCAAACTTTGTATGCAGAACACACCGAGACCGTAAATGCCAGCTTTCTAAATGGCCTGCTTGCTCTTAGCAGATTTCTAGAAAGGAAATCCATCTTGTTTTTAGGGGGCATTTCATTTTATTCCATCTTTACTAGTGGTCAGAAGACATCAGTAAATTTGTGAGTGAGATGAAAGATCTAATCTTAAGACGTTCTGGAATTTCACACCCTTGCTTTTGGATGTGAAGCTGATTTTTTCAGAAGAGAAATGTAGAAATGACATTCATGGGATGGGAAAAGTACTCTGGTAAGGTGTTTACTGTACAAGCATGAGGATCTGGGTTCCATATTCAGCATCTGTGGTGGTTCTTATCCCAGTGTAAGGGAGGTATAGATGGAAGGATCCACAGGCCTTGCTGGCCAGTCAGCCTAGGTAAATTGGGAGCATCAGGCTCAGTGACAGACTTTTGTTTCAAAAAATAAGGTGAAGAGTGACTGAGGAAGACACTTGATGTCCTGGTGTCAACCTCTGTCTTCCTCTTTCTCTAACACACACACACACACACACACACACACACAGAGAGAGAGAGAGAGAGAGAGAGAGAGAGAGAGAGAGAGAGACAGAGACAGAGACAGAGACAGAGACAGAGACAGACAGACAGAGACAGAGAGACAGTCAGAGACAGAGAGACAAAGAGAGACAGAGAGAGATAGAGAGACAGAGAGAGAGACAGACAGAGAGAATTTACTTTACGCTTCAGAAAATTCTGTAGATGTAAGAAGCCAAGGTTCTTATTTTAAATCAATATTAACCAAACTACAATTAAAATATCTGAGATAGATTCAATTATAAGATTTCATCTCAGAGCCACCAAACAGAATCACAACTTTAGACACCTCTGAAATTCTTTTAGATTGTACCTTCTCTTCTGAATTTATGCATCCATAGATTCGAGATCATGGTGTGTGCTTAATGAATATTTGTTGAGCTAGTAATACCACCTACTCTCAGAAAGATGAAAGTTCCAGCCAAATCTCAGAACATGCCAAGCCTAGTGCTTGTCCACGTGAAGACATACAATATGCATTGGACATAGACACCAAGACAAATTGAAACCATAGAAGAAAACCCCGCCATTCCTGAACTATAGAGCAGAAGTTTTGATTTCTTTCATTGCCCCACCTGGCAAAGATACCTCTGAGAGACTGCACATAGACTATTCCCATGTATGATACTCTCCTGGGTGACCTAAGCGACATGTGCAGTTCTCAGTGGGACAGGTTAATCTCTGTGCTCAGTTTTCTTCCCATTTAACAAAATATACCAGAGTACAGTGCATTAGAATGTTACCACAAGAATTATGCCAAATTCTGCAGTTAGTTGCAAAGAATATTATGCACTATCTTGGCATTTTATGTGGTATCTGTAGGACGTGAAGTTCATAGGTATCTTATAATGTTCAACACAGCACTTGCTTATCAGTGTCTCTCTACAAAAGCCATGCCTGAGACCGCTGTGTCCTCACATGACATGCTGAGACCACCCTAACTCCAAGAGAGACCATCTCTGAGATTTAATTTTAACCTAACTCCACTGCAATAATCTATAAAGGCTTTTGCAATTCATGCCGCCACTACTGTAGATAATTCCTACCAATGACTGCAACTCATATAAGATCCGTATTGTCAATTTCAACTCCATTGGTACCATCAGGACCTTGAAGAAATTGAACCACAAGCAGCAAACTTACCACTCCACCACCAGCTGAGTGCACGAGCACGGACATCCCTTCACGGAGGTTGGCAATCTCAAAAAGCATTGTGTATGCAGTGACGAAGTTCATGGGGAAGGCAGCGGCCTCAGAGAAACTCATGTCATCCGGGATCTTGTAGACAAACTCCACTGGAGTGCAGACCACCTCAGCCCAGGCATTGTAGTTGACAAATGCCATTACACGGTCTCCAATCTGAGAATAAAGAAATTCAAGGTTAAATGGGGTTCTGACAAGGACTGGACGCATTGGGTGCTGTCCATGGTATATAACGCGCACAGCGTTTTTCTTACACAATATACAGACTGTTTCTCCCAATGCATATACACTGCGAGTTCTGTAGAAATCTTTACAATTTTCATATTTGCTTTTTGATGAAACGAACTCTTTTCCATGCATTTGTAGTAAAAACTCACGTAAACTGCTATTAAATAATATGATTATTTACTGAACCATTGAGAGTTCTGGCGATCTGGCGCTATCTGCCCATCTTCCCTATTGTTTCTCCTCACAGCTACAAATTCAGGGAAACTCATTCTGTTATTGCAATAACTCTTTTCTTCTTCCTCCCCTCATCTTCCTCCTCCTCCTCCTCTTCTTCTTCTTCCTCCTCCTCCTCCCTTATTTCTCCTTCTCAAACCATCTCATGTGTTCTAGGATGGCCAAAAACTTGCTATATGGCTGAGGATGACCGTGAACTCTTATCTTCCTGTCTCCACCTTCCAAGAAGTGGGATTCTAGGCATGCCCCAGTTTTCTGGCTTTTATATGCTGGCTAAGGACGTCAAATCAGTAGTACCCTGTGCGTGCTAGATAAACATTCTATTAACTGAGCTATACTTTTGTCTCCTGTCACTAGAATTCTGAAGATTGTCCAGGTGTGAGCAGAGGCTGATCTGTACTGGTATGTACATCTGATAAAGCAGAAGGACCATACAGCTCTTCCGTTCTCCTTCCCAATCTGCCATCTGCCTGTACTGTGAGCCCTTCCTCTAAGGCTTTTATTAGCCCTCATATCCAAGTGCCCCTGGATTCACACCCTGGCTTGGAACCTCTCTTCTCGAGAGTCTGTTCTATTTGTACATTTGATTATAACAGAAAGAAAACATCCACTGAACAAAAATAATCATATACTATATGCTAAATTCCAATTTTCATATTACATCAGTTATTTAGATTCCATGACAGCTTTCTGGGGTATTAGTCTCACTATGCACATGTTGAAACCGAGGGCAAATTCTATCTCTCGCCTGAGGTCACACAGGCAAAGATCAGTCCATCATATATCTTTTCATGACATCACAATGCTCTCCTGCCATGATTATTTCTTTAATCCCCTTCTTAGTCTTGAATAGTGAATGAATTACAGTTCACACTCTTCAATTGTTAACATTCTCTGAAAAACTGCAGGTGGCAAATACTTTGAGTGGCAGGTCTTAGGAGGTAATTCTATCTGGAAGGAATATCTTAGTAGAAAGTAAGCTCTTAGGCTGACTGCAGGAGAATGGGGGTGTTTCAGACATTGATCCAAAAGAGTAAAGATCATGTTTCTCTTAGGGTTGATGTGATCCAAGAGACTCCATAGTAGTCTTCTTTCTAAAACCAGACAGATCTGTGTATTGGGGATCAGGTGGCTATAACTTCAGTCTGTGAATTTCACAGTGTCTATAAAGGTTTACTGATGTACCTTGGCACCTATCAGACATGGGTTAAGAGGAGCTCAATTAGATATGTCATGGGATCTACAGAAGTAGGAACGATATTTATAGTGCTCCTCACATCTCTGTCCCAAAATCAATGCATCCCTGCAGGAGCTTGGATAGCTTAATTCAGGAGAGATATCTGAGCCACAAAATCCTAGTAGGCAGGTCTCCTTGCTCTGAGAGAACAGTTAATCACCACAGTGATCTGATGGCTGGGCACAGGGGAGTATCTGATACTTTCATCATTCTTTTTTCTTGTAAGATTTGGCTTAGACACAGATTCTCCTATCTCTGACTCTTTTCTGGTCTAGACGATGAGAGGTCCTTGATCAAACTTATTTGTGGCTCTGGTTCAAACTTGCCTCTTCTTTTTCTTCTTCTCCTTCTCTCAAGATTGTAAGTACTCCTAGACTCACTGAATGCTGGATAGAAGAAGTTCTCCACTTTGATAGACATAATTTGGATTTCAAGTTTAAACATAAATATATTTGATAATTTTGGGGGCAGAGGTTCTGGACTTAGAATCTGATGTATATTAAAATTGCCTTCTAATGAAACCAAACCTAGCATTTCTAAAGATATTCTTATCTACCTCCCAATTCCAAGACACTTTTGATCCTTTGCAACCAATGTATTAAAACCTTCCAAGAGCCATGGATTCCAGGTTATACCATTGCCCCGAATTACAATGTCAGTGTTAAGGTACCTTCTGATGATCTAACCTTCTGATGTCATCTAACCACTCTATTTTGGTGATAAGAGAATCCGTTAAGGCAGGCTGGTTAAACTTCCCTGAGCACTGAGAACAGGACTAGGAGTTCAGAACACTCTCATTTATTTGTTTCTCATGCCCAGAGAGACTCCCTCCACACCTAGTTCATTGTGTTTGTGTCCAACGTGATCCCAGGATTATTGATCCTAGCAGACATAAAGCTTGGTAGAAGAGTGATCCGTATAAACCCATGGGCGAGGGATGAACAAGAGAAATCAGGCTTCAGGTGAAATAGGACAGCAGTGTTGGATGGCAACAGTGATAAGCAATGTTTAGTGGATGTGTGGCACAGGAAGGTATCTTCCTAAAGGCTTTGTGTGGTTTGATGCATGCAAGCATTGGCAAACCCACGAAGGCATGGGCAGCAGCTGCACTCCTAGCAATAGCTGGCCTATCCCAACGCTGGGAAAAGGGAAGGAAAAGAACAATGCTTGTGAAATGATGAGGTTGCTGTTGTTTTGTTTTGTTTTGTTTTGTAGCACATCATTATTAAAGATAAATGGGAACAGCAGAAGAAACACTAACAGTTTGCATGGGTCACCAAGTGCTAGATAAACGAAAACATTTGTGGATTTGAAACATTAGCTCTTTATATTACAGCTTTCAAATATAACAGATTTGCTATGGTCAATGTCAACTCCCAAGAATTAATGGCTTTTCCTAAAAAAAAAAATGGTTCAGTTTTTACATATTTTTCTTATAATTGATTCTACTGCTTCTTCCCCTATAGCTTAGTGTTTGCTTTCTAACCTTATCCAACAGTAGCAGCAACTTCTTTAAGAAGGGCTCCACCATAGCCCTTGGGTACAAATGAATGACCTTTAGTATGCTCATTTAAAGGAAGCCAAAGAAATATCAAATCACTGTCAAATGTTCTAGATCTAGAACAGAATCATGACTGGCATCTTGGTGCTTCAACTCTAGACACAAATAAGTAAAGCCACTGTGACTGAGGTAAAGTGCTATGAAGAAAACATACTGCCTATAAGTACACGACAGTAGAATCTATGATGCCACACTCAAAGTGACCATTCAAAGCACTTTCGCCATCTCTAGAATGGACACAGAATTCATGAAGTAATATAGATCCAGTGCACATAGCACAGTGCATGGAAACCAGGAAAAGGGCAACATGTGCTATCTGTCTTACAAAGAATAATGTGTTTCTGAAACTCAGTCATCCACACATCAGTGACACACAGCAGCAAAGACCTGCTCCACTGCACAAAGCAGAAGGAATGGATGACTAGTGACTAAACTGAGCAGAAAAAAGAAATGTCACCCCATGGTAGAAACTGTTAAGTGTTGTCTTCAGTGTAAGCATATGAACCAGATCACAAAGAGATCTTCTTCATGTAATTGTGAAAACGGAGACATATACTTGGTACCCCAGAGTAGCTAATGGCCTCCAGTTTCCGCACGAAAGGAAATGAATTGAGTGTCTCGATGTACTTCACAGTGAAAGTGTATGACCACTCTCAACATCAGTCTATCAAATTCATGCATTTATGTCATTCTCAAAATTGCACGCATGACTAGGCAATAGGATTGGCATATGCACAAATACTCACATATATGTGAAGTATATATGCCTATTTATCCAATTAGTTTATTCTAGTAAGAAAACTAAAATCAGCCCTGAGACCATGAGCCCCACATCAGTCCTTTACTCATGGCCCCTGACAGCAACTTTTCAAGCCTTTGCTATTGATCACATCAAATGTGCCATGGACCACATTGCTACATGGGATTTTATATCCAACGTTAAGAATCTTAAGTCAGAATCACACGGAGTGTATTAGTGTCGGCTTTCTCCCATATTACACTCTGTATGGAAACATGCAGGGGCCCTTTAAAAACATATGCACAGCTGAGAATCACTGGCAGAAGAGAGGGGCTGAACTGAAGGCCTGATATTACTGTCAAGTCAGGGCTAACTAGAAGATAAGCTATATTTAAAGAATGGACGCATCTAATTGAGAATGTTAAGTTATTCCTCTAAATCAAGACTAATCACATTTCTGGTAACTGATATTTATTCACTGCTCAAGGCTAACAGAGCAAGCAGACTGAGATTTTCATTTGGGGCCATGTGGGAGAGTGAAGAACAAACAGATCCAGGTAGATGCAGCATTTCCAGGAAGTGATAGATGTGTGCCTTGGTGAATATCTACTAGGAACAGAGAAAGGAAAGTTGTATTTAAAAATCTAAAGCTCATTCTTCTTCTTCTTCTTCTTCTTCTTCTTCTTCTTCTTCTTCTTCTTCTTCTTCTTCTTCTTCTTCTTCTTCTTCTTCTTCTTCTTCTTTTTCTTCTTCTTCTTCTTCTTCCTCCTCCTCCTCCTCCTCCTCCTCCTCCTCCTCCTCTTCTCCCTCCTCCTCCTCCTTCTCCTCTTCTTCCTCTTCCTCCTCCTCCTTTTTCTTCTTCCTGGGTTTTTCTTCTCCTATATTATTTAGAAATCTTTCGCAGCTCTCTCTCACTGCTCTTGCCTCTTGGCACTCTCACCTCTCTGCCCCTCCAGGGCTCTCCTCCCCTCCCCCCTCCACATTGTCATGGCCGGCCTTCACTTCTCTACTCTCTTCTCTCTTCTCTTTCTCTCTCTCTCTCTCTCTCTCTCTCTCTCTCTCTCTCTCTCTCTCTCTCTCTCTCTCTCTCTCCCTGCCTCTCTACTCTCTAACTCCCATCTTCTACCTTGAATAAACTCTATTCTATACCAAAGAAAGAAAAGAAAGAAAAGAAAAGAAATCTTTGGCAGGCACATCTCTAAGTGGGGTGCAGCTTCCAGACACTCATCACCATGAATCTGGAACGTTTGATATTTTCAGGTGGAGGAAAGTTTCATCTGGGGGAGGATGGGCTGCAGGCTAAAGGTCAAGATGGAGAGTGCTCTGGCATTGGGTTTTTCAGGTTCACTTTCATCTTCTCATTCTTTGCATGTATTTTGTAGCATTGGAGGTGAAGATGGAAATATGGGTTAAAGACCATGAGACTATAGGAAGAGTCAATGGTTTTGGTGACTTAAATCTGGGATCAGCTTTCTTCCTTTTAACCGCACAGAGAAATGCTGAACCTTGTGAAACTGAGGGAACAGTAAAATCCTTTACTGAGCATGTGTGTGGGGGCAGGGGCTGGCTGGGTGGTACTCCTTGTGATTATAGAAAAGATGATTCCTCTTTATAAAGCTGGTTATGGTGATTCCTCAAATGTCAATCACCCAGACTCCCTGATGGGACCTCAGTCATGAGTGAGAGCCCTTGAATTTGATTTGTAGTGAGTTTTCAGAGTCTAAACTCTCAATTTTTATACAGCTGATGTTGCCAAGGCGTTTCATTAGATTTTTATTACATCATTTGTGTGTGTGTGTGTGTGTGTGTGTGTGTCTTGCACGCTTGGTGGTGAGCACCTTTATCCAACTGCCATCCAGCCAGCCCCAGTGTTTCAGTTTTTATGGACAAAATTGTATTTAGTTTATAGAAAAAGTTATGCATGCATCCTTTTCTCAAAATTAAATGTTTTATTATGCCGGGAGGGGTGGGGGGGAGTGGCACACACCTGTAATCCCAGCACTCGGGAGGCAGAGGTAGGCGGATTCCTGAGTTTGAGGCCAGCCTGGTCTACAGAGTAAGTTCCAGGACAGCCAGGGCTATACAGAGAAACCCTGTCTGAAAAAAAAAATCCAAAAAAACCAAAAAAAAAAAGATTTATTATAGAGAATTTCATATGTGTATGGAAGCAGAATAATGGATTAAACCCCTTACCTAATGTCCTCTTCCAAAGCCATTAATTCAGCACTGATTCTATCCTATTGTCAGGGAGACATTCTTTGACTTGAGGTTTTGTTTTATTTTGTTTTGTTTTGTTTTGTTTTTGTAATTTAAAGTCCTGCTCTACCCATTCCTAAAACAGTTCAGAATTTATGAATGATAATTTAAAAAAGCATCAACTAAGTAAATACTATAAGGAACCACATTATAAAACAAGTAACTCCCCTTACTTTTGTGTTTTTAAGTTGGTTAGATGGTGGAAAATACTAGCTGTAGCTGGGGCAAGGGGATATGCACTTAGTTACTATCAAATAGTCTTAATAGCTACATTAAGTACTTATGAATAAAGAATATAGCAACATTTGTCAGCCTACTTCCCCAAACTGTTGCCAAGAGCAACCAAGACAACATATGAAAAAAAAAACATAAGAAATAAGCAACAACTGGTACAACCACTCTGGAAATCAGTCTGGCAATTCCTCAGAAAATTGGGCATTGACACTTCCGGAAGACCCTGCTATACTACTCCTAGGCATATACCCAGAGGATTCCCCAGCATGCAATAAGGACACATGCTCCACTATGTTCATAGCAGCCCTATTTATAATAGCCAGAAGCTGGAAAGAACCCAGATGTCCCTCGACGGAGGAATGGATACAAAAAAATGTGGTATATTTACACAATGGAGTACTATTCAGCCATTAGAAACAATGAATTCATGAAATTCTTAGACAAATGGATGGAACTGGAGAACATCATCCTAAGTGAGGTAACCCAGTCTCAAAAGATCACTCATGGTATGCACTCACTGATAAGCAGATATTAGCCTAGAAGCTTGGAATACCCAAGACACAGTCCACATATCAAATGATGTCCAAGAAGAAGGAAGGAGTGGCCCCTGGTTCTGGAAAGGCTCAGTGCAGCAGTGTAGGGGAATAACAGGATAGGAAAGTAGGAAGGGGTGGATGGGGAAACAGAGGGAGGGAAGAGGGCTTATGGGACTTTCAGGGAGGGGGGATCCAGGAAAGGAAAAATGTAAATAAGGAATATATCGAATAAAAAAAGAAAGAAAGAAGCAATAAATAAAACCATGAGATTTTTTTTTGAAAATCCTATTATTACAAAATGGAGAATATTACCAAATAACAAAATGACAAAATAAAGCATGGCTGCTATTATCTGAAATGTTTTCCCAGTTTCACTGCCTCACAGGCTTTAGAGGATTAGAACTGTTGAAGTCAGACTTGAAATTTTACCTCGTATCCTTTTACGCTGTCCCCCAGAGCTTCAACAATCCCAGAACATTCGAATCCTGGCACCAAGGGTGTCTTGGGAGGGTTGTCAATGTTTCCCTGTCGCACCATCAGGTCAATGAAGTTCAAGCCACTGTGAACAGCAAGCATAAAGATATTCAAAATGAGAGTCACTCAAAACACTACTCTGCATTTTCTTCCCTTCGCCCTGCCTTTCCTCCACCCCCTCCTTTCCTCTTCTTCCTTTTGTAAAAAAAAAAAAAAAAAAATCCTTCTTGCCAAAGTGTCCCTAATAGTAATGCCACTTAGCTAGATATCAGCAATAAAACAAAATTCAATTATCTCTGTGCGGGTAAGTAATGCTTTCCTGGCAGTGAAGAGAGTTGCTGCTCACACTCTGATTCTGCCCTTTATTCTCCCTCAGAGTCTGCTCGCTCTTAGTCTGAAAACACATATTGACTAGATTGGTCGTTAGACATTCCAGCGCTTAATCAACAGCTTAAAAAACATACTAGGGAGTGGTTAGAAGCAGATAAGTGGAAAGCAGCCAGGCACAATGGCTACCAGTCTATCCATGAGACAGAAAGAGAAAGGGCACAAAATTTAAAGGGCTCAAGACAACCAAGCCTCTCTCCTCAATCACCACACATATTTTTGCCAGCATTGTGTATAATCAGCATCCACTAAAATGAATGGGAGCCATCAAAAGACTGTAGTATTTCCTATAGGAGGAAGGTAACTTAAAGAAGGGACATAAAGGGACTAAAGATGGCCTCAGCGATCTGAGAATATACAATCTACGTCATATCTGCAGGAGAGAAGTTACAGGGTATTTCCTGTTAATTCATTACTTTTAAGATGAGACAGTTATGAAAGTTATGCCTGAGCCATTGCTATAGGAAATCACATGCTCAATTTCACAAATGCCATCAACGCACCCAATAGCTTTGTGTTTTAGATCTATTCTTAGAGCTGCATTTTAACTTCATTTGGTAACTGCATGCATGGAAGAACACATCTCATTGAAAAAGATATCTTTTATCAAGGGATATGGTTCTTACGAGCTTCTCCTTTTTATTAGCCACCATGTGAGAAAACAAACTGTTCCATCCAACAACCTAAGGTCTGTTAGCATCTGGCCAAACAAAATGGCTTGAACTATTATGAGAACAGTGAGGCCTCTTTGAATCCAAAATAGCATCTAATTCTACCCTTGTCCCCCGCTCTCATGCATTGGTCTCATTCATACAGGATGAAGGAAGTTACAGAGGATGACTTCTGTGAAGGAAGGGTTGGAAAGTCAACACTTTATTGAGGTTCTCCTGATCTTGACTGAGGTGAGCTCCCCAACTTGCCTCAGATGATGGGGATCTTGTAAGGGGCCCTTTGGAAGGCAACTGTATGCCTCATGAAATGCATTTGTTTCTATAGTACCTGGCATACAATGGTCTCACTGTCACACCACAGAACAAGTGCTCAAATGACATCTGTGGAACAAAGGAACTGTCACAGATATGTAAAAATTTACACTTCTGGCTTGAAGACTAATTCTTCTTCAAACTTGGATAATAGAAATGCTTTTGAAATGGACCTTCAGATTTCCTATTTTGGTGGTTAATAACCATTCCTATCATTTTTTTTCAAACTAAAATATTCTCCAGCAATAAGTCCTGTTTCTTACGGGGCTGGGGAGATGGAATTCAAGTCTGAAGTTTACTACTTCTAACTACACAACCTTGGATAAATCAATAATCTGGCTTCTCTGTCCTCAATTTCTCATCTGCAGAGCAAGGATTAGGCAGCACCCATTTCACAGGCTTGCTGTAAAAATTACTGAAGGGTGAAGTCCTGAAACGTGGCACCAGTTCTCAACCAACACCGGCTCAGAGCACACGTCTTCAGTTAAGAAGGCAAGAAGTATGTGACCATTTTAAGAAGCCTCGCCTTTCTTTTTTAAAATAAAAGAGGGAATGTGCTAAAAACCGTTTCAGAGCTGACACTGGACAATATCAGCTGTGTACCAACTTCACTTCTGTGAAAAGATCCATTGTCTAAAGTGTCCCTGTAGAACAGTAAAAAGAATTTCTGCCTCATCAAGCACTTCTCACCCCACGCACAGCTCAGCTCAGTGCTTCCTTTTGTGTGAGAACTTATGGGTTCTCCAAGACCCTGAGAGGGAAATGCTGGACAACAGTCACTCAGACATCCTGAGAATGCAGCTGCTCCTGGAGATGGCTTCATGCTCATGCCCATTACATGGCTTAGAAGGGTTGTCTTCAGTCACCTTCAGCATGAAGTGGGTATGGTGACTATGAGCTGAGATCCAAGCTACTGAACTCTCAGAAGGGCCAAGACAGACTGTTCCTACAGTAAACTATTCAGTGATTTCATCAGGTCAGGGGAAATGCCACTGTCCCTGGGAAGAAAGTATCTATTTCAGCACAGAAGAGGTGACCTGTCTTCTGCGGACTGCCTTTAATGGTTACATCATCCATGACTTCTTGAAATGGATGCAGCTCAGGTCTGTTAGGTGTCTGATTTGTGGTTAGGACTGTACTGAGTATCTTTCATTTTAGTATTTTAAACTCAATGATATTGACATGAGTAATGAATTGTGGTACCCATTTCTAAAGGGGGAAACCAGAGACACACAGATTAAGTCAGTATTATCTTTAAAAAACATGGAAGAATTTGATTTCAAGCATAATAGAAACTTGAGCCCTTACAGAATATAATACACTATGCATGAATGTGGTGTGTGTGCATATGTATGGGTGTGTATGTGTGTGTGTGTGTGTAGTGTATGTATGTGTGTATATGCCTACATGGAGGCCAGAGAACACTGGGTGGTCATCTCTCTCCTACTCTAATTTACATCCTAGAGTCAGAGTTTCTCTGAATTCGAATCTAGGCTGGCAGCCAGCTAGCCCCAATGATGTTCCTGTCCATTCCTCCCTCCTCGCTGAGATCACAGACACATATGATGCCATGCATTGCTTTTTACATGGACTTGAACTCAAGTTCTCGAGGTTGTGGAACAAATGTTCTCGAATATTGGTCTCATTCATACAGGACAGAGGACGTCAAAGAGGATGACTTCCTTGAAGGATGGGTTGAAAAATAATCAACACTTTCTTGAGGCTCTCCTGATCATGAGTGAGGTAGGTTTCCCATCTTGCCTCAGATGAACTGGAGCCCTTTGGAAGGCAACGGCCATCTCCCCAGCCTCCTGAATATGTTCCCCTTATGGAGACTTCCCCACCCACCATGCTGGGTGACGTGGCATGCTCAAGGGCAACATCTGTAACTCCCTCTCTTCCCACTCATCGGCTGCTGAGTCTACCAAAGGGTATCCAGTATCGGAAGAGTGGCTTTTCACAATCCAAGCAGGAAGTACTCGTTTTCAAAGGAAACAATTTGATTTTATTCTCAATTATGTGTATGTGTTTGAGTCTGCATTTGAGTATGCTTGTAAGCGGCAGGCACCTGATGGACGAGTCTGGAGGTGTGGGAACCCTATGACATTGGAATTACAGGCAGTTGTGAGCTACCTGATGTGGGTGCTGGGAATTAAGTGAGGGTCTCCCATAAGAGCAGGATACTATCTTAACCACTGACTACTTTCATGTGCATGTTTGATGACCATGGAGACCAAAAGATGGTGTTGAATCCCCTAAGTCTATAGTTACAGATGGTTGTGTGCTATCACATGGGTGCTGGGAATCAAAACCTGGGTCCTCTGGAAGAACAGCCAGTGTTCTTAACTGCAGAGTCATCTCTTCAGCCCAGGAGCCATTTTTAATATAAGCAAATACATCACCCCAACAAACGGTTGCTTCCCAAAAGTCAGGAGGTGGGACCATTCTGAAGAGAGCACCTTGGTGTGCCACCATGCCTCCTGACTTCTGAGTTCCTTGTTATCCTCACATCTTGCTACTGGGATCTCTCTACTTGAAGCCCCTGTGTGGTGTTGGCTTCATAAAACTAGTAACTACACACGAAGCAAGTACTGTCATCAACCACCCATTGAAACATTATTCAATTTTTCCCCCAGACAAACCAGTGCTGTTTAGAACTATGAAAACAAAAGCCATTGCACTTGCTGCTTTTATTTTTCATGGTCACAAAAGCAAAACAAAGCAGGGGCCAATCAGGCCACACAGCTTCATAATTACTGTTTCTAGTATACTCTCAGAGATAACTGGATTTTTCCCCACACACTCATGCAGGAGAGTTGTTAAGGACTAGACACAATGTAATCAATCACCCAGGTGCACATGGGGGCCTGGGGTGGTAGTGGACAAAATCTCTAGATGCTTCCCTTATTGAGTTTTTTTTTTCCTTAAGGGAAGAACAATTTATTTTGGCTTTCAGTTTAAGGGTCTATGGTCCATCATGACCTGGAAGGCATAACAGAGTTTGTAGATGCACAGGCATGTGGCAGGGACTCTTTATATATCTTGTGTTGTATAGTACAGCTTTCAAGCATGTGATGTCATTGCAGAATAGTGGTTGAAAGAACTTACCAATGTTCTGATATAATCCTATCTAAAAACATTGGTATAATTTTAATATGTATTTCATATATACTTTATATTTAATATTAACATATTCAATTATGTTATTAATATTAACATGTTAAATATATAACATATTTAATTATGATATATTGGCATATTATGTTATTAAATTATGCTAATATTCAATTATAATTAACATAATTAGATATATGTTATATATTAAATATGTTAATATTAAATATAATTTATATATAATATTCATTACATATATAGACCATTGCTTTTCCTCCCATACTAAATTGCTAGTCAGAAATTAGGTATAACAGGCTATTACTGATCTGTTAGTGTGAAGAGGGTATCCTGAAGAACTGTAAGAATATAAGAGGAGAGTTCTAATGTCACAATAGGATATATGGAGACATTTGGTATCATTCCTTTTAAATAATATTGCTTTACATTTACCTGGCATAGTGGAGCTCGCAATACATTTTCATGTAAGTCTCTTTAATCTCTATAACAGTTCCAGGAAACACAAAACATCCAAGTATCAGTTCACCCATCAAATATATATACACGCTAAGAATCCCATGGAAAAACTGAGCTGCCAAAGGCACTGCATGTAGTATGTGGCAGAGCTAAGACTTAACAAAGGCCTCCAGACTCCTTTCTTATTTTATTGCCCAAGACACTGTGAAATGCAAAACTAACCAAAGGTAGAAAACACAAGGCTCTCAGGATCAGAGGCAAGAAGATGAAGAGGAAACTGTGGTGAAAGGGTGTGTTAGTATGGAGGTTCTAGACCCTTCAATTCACTCCATGCATTGGGGGACCATCACAGGGTCCTCCCTGGCTCTCACACCGTTCTCCTGATAGACCTTTATCCTGTAGCCTCTACTTAAAATAATATTAGAATTAATGCCCAGGGAGACCCACCCTGGACGTGATAAAGATATTGACTCATCATAGGAGCTAATCTTCCTTGTCCTCTATAATTTTTTTTTCTTTAGTGAGGCATGTCACCTAGGAAGTCTCTGGAGAGGTAGTGAGAGATGTCACACTGTCCACATCACATGGTTGGCATCAACAAGCACTGCTCCCATAATGAAGACACTACCTGTGAGTACTGAGGTAGGGACCATTTTAATCTCCCTGTACCAAAGGAAAGTGAAACCATCTTGGAATCCAGCACCCCATCCAAGGCCATCTCATAGGACCCAAATAAGCATGCACATCCTTTTTCTGTGACTTCTGAGCTGGGGTTTTAACCACTAAATCAACATCTTATTCTTTACAAACCACAGGAGACTGGTTTTTCACTCTCATTTCTTGTCATTTTGGATATGCTAATTTTTTAAATGCTAATGTTTCATACTTAACAATCTTAACAAAGATACATATTGCTACAATTGGAATTCTTTAAAGGGCACCACTAAGTGAATAATGAACCAGTTAGACCAGTCATGGTATATTAGTTTTCCAATTTGAAAGGGTTGACATGCAGGAATTTTAGGGCTTTTACCAGCCCATTCTTTTTCCAGATAGTCAGTAACTTCAACCCTGAGCATGGGGTCCAAACAACATTATGTCATTAAGTGAAGACCACCATAGTGAAAACGCTTCTTGAACCTACATTTACATGGACACAGATCACAAAATCTGCACCCTATAATCTGACTGTATTCTCCTCAGAAACCACAAAGCTTGTCCTGCCATTGGTACAGTTAAGAGGCAGACAACTATAGAAATCACCTTCAGAAACCAGTGTCTCATTACAGGACTACTGTTGACCCCTATGGTCATTTGCTATAATATAAACTTGCTACATGAAGATGCAATTGTTTCCCCTTCAATTATAATACAGGATGTTTTAGTCTTTGAGGTCTGGGGTAGTGAATAAATTGACTGGGTTTTTGTTGTTGTTTGCTTGGTTTTCTCTTCCCCTTCCACTGTATATCCTGAGGCTTTTATTCCTTTTGTAGGAGTGTGTGTGTGTGTGTGTCCACGTGGGCAAGTACATATATACATACAAAAATGTGCTTACATATGTGTGAGCACATGCATAAAGAGGCCCAAAGCTGTTATCATGTATCTTCCTAGTTCATGTTCCACTTTATCTACTGGGACAGGGTCTCTCACTGAACCTGGAGTCCACCAACTCTGCTAGCCTGACTAGCCAACCTGCCTCAGAGATCACTCACCTTTGTTTCCTGTGTGTGCTGACATTACACAAGGGCTTCCATACCCACCTGGGGTTTATGTGGGTGCTGGGGATCCACATTCAGGTCCTCCTGCTGGTGCAAGTGGTTTATCCACTGAGCCATCTCCCTTGCCTCAATTCATGAGCTTGTCTTAAAGCTCCACTTCATCTTAACTTGTGAGTCTTAGAGTCCTAGAAATCTTAAATATACTTCCAACTTAAATTTTTCTTACAAATGCACTTATTTGTGCTTGGAGGTGCAAATATATGTCCTGGTGCAAATGTGTATGGTATATAAGTGTTTGTGTATGCTCTTGTGATCAGAGATGAGTGGCCAGTCTTGGTACACAGTTCCTCAGGGGTTGTCTACTTAGTCTTTGAGAACGATTTCTCCCGATTTCTCAGGTACTGAGACTCACTATTCAGCTAGGCTGGCTCATTAGCAAGTGTCAGGGATTTGTCTGGTTTCTTCTGTAGGGAGTAGGGGTCAGATTCAGGTCCTCCTGTTTATGTAGCGAATACCTTATCAACTGAGCTCTCTTCCCAGCCCTGGCTTGAAAATCGTACTGTGTATTAGAATTCCAATGAAAGCTTGTTAAGGTAGATTGTTCGTCCCTACCTCTGACTCAATAGGTCATGTTTCCAAGCTAAGCTGCCAGGCAGTGAAAATGAGGGAGAATCACCAATTTGTTCCAACAACCACCAATTGTTGGAATGAGATATAGTAAGAAGTGATGGATGGTCCTTAGATATGAAAAAAATCTCCCAGGACAGGTGTGGGTTCTGACCTTGGTTCAGATGATTATATTTAAACTTGTTAGATGTAGTCTTACTAGATAAGCTTCATTTGTCTAATTTGTCTCTTTCTTGGATCCCAATTCTTTGATCCAAAAACCTTGGCTTGTCTTCATGAACTTCTGTTCTCTGATCATGTTGTCACCAAGCCATTTCTATCTATATCCAAATTCCTGGTTAAAAAAAAAATATTAGGCTCTGGCAGGGCCTCTCAGGAGAAAGCTATATCAGGCTCTTTTCTGCAAGCCTTTCTTAGCATCCACAATAGTGTCAGAGTTTGGTGACTGTCTCTGGCTGAATATGTAGCAGAGTACCGCCTTGTCAGGCATCAATGGGAGGAGAGATCCTTGGTCCTATGAAGGTTTGATAGATGTCCCAGTGTAGGGGAATCGAGGGTTGAGAGGCAGGAGTGGGTGGATGGAAGAACACTCTCATAGAAGCAGGAAGAGGGAAGATGAAATAGGGAATTTCGGGGGTGGGGAACTGAGTAAGGGGATAACACTTGAAATGCAAATAAATTTAAATAAATAAATATAAATAAACAAATGAAAATATTAGATCAGTTGTTACGCCCCTGCTAATGATATTTATAAAACGCTAACAAGAGAGACTGTGATGGAAAGGTACAATATAAATTGTATTTGGTTTCTTCTGATTCTATGAAATAGCTTCAAGATACCTTGAGCTCCTGTGCAGTAAGTATTCAGTAAAGAGACTGAGATCACCTTGTCCGTGGTTGGTAGCAGTCAGTGCCCTCTCCCATTGTAGCATGGCTGAGTGACCCAGATTCTGTATCTTTGGATACATGGCAAGACCGCTTCAAGTCTTTTCTCCCTGTAAGCATGAATATTCTGCCCCAGATCAGAGGGTCTTTAATTTAAGTCTTATTGTTTGAATTTAAAATGTGTCCCCATGGAGTCTTGTTCTGAATGTTTGCTTCCTGGCTAATGCTGCTAATTGGAAGTCTGTGGAACTTCTAAGATATAGGGCAGAAGGATGTAACTAGGGCCAGGCCCTCATTCTCTCCGTTTCCTGGTTTGTTTCAGTGTGAACAGCCTGCTCCATGCTCACTGAACCATGAAGTAAGCTGCCTTGGCTTCCTGGCCATGTTGAATTGAAACACTCCAGAAATGAGAGTGAAAAGAATTTTTTTGTCAGAGATCATGGGTACAGTGGTATGAAAGAAACAAATGTGCCAGGCAATCCCCACTGCCATAAGGGTTGCAGGGTACCACCGTGATAAGTAGTATCAGCCCTTCCCATGCAGAGGGGTGTTCAAGAAGGATAGGGGTTCTTTCTAATGGACTTCTCTGAAGATGGAACCCAAGGAGAAAGTCAACTGGTTCACGGCTAGTGAATAGGATAGACCACAGTTATAAGGCACTTACTGCATCTGAGGCGACGTGGCTTATGCAAATGGTATCACTCATTTAA
The DNA here is from genome assembly GCF_947179515.1 of Apodemus sylvaticus. Classification (NCBI taxonomy): domain Eukaryota; kingdom Metazoa; phylum Chordata; class Mammalia; order Rodentia; family Muridae; genus Apodemus; species Apodemus sylvaticus. Next base: position 15,277,030 of record NC_067492.1, read on the forward strand.
TATGATGACCACAATAATGCTAAGAGATAATGATATTGTCCCAATTTTACAAAGAGCAAAATGGAAGCACGCTGAGGTTCACAATACCAAAATGGGGGTGACAGGAATCCAGTCCCTCCCTAGTTACTTTCTTTGAAATATACTATCCAGTATTCCCAGTTACAAAGACTAAAACTCTGCATTCAGCACATTTAGTGTCCGATGTTTACCAAGCAGTGTGGTAGGTCTTAGAAGCCCGGAGTTAGCACATCCAAAGTCCTCATAGGAACAAATTCCTGAAAGTTCACTGAGTATGATGGGATGAGTACTTTTCTAGAACATAGAAGCAGAATACTTGGAAGATCACCAGGGATGTGCTGAGATAGAAGGTAGCAAGGAAGTCAAAACATTGACACCCAAATGGTTTTATCAAAGAAGTAGACTAGAGATCCTCTGCCATCCCTGAAGATTTATTTAAATCCTTCACCTTCACTTTAACTTTATACCTTCTCTATGAGTAGGTAGCTTGACTTCCTTTGGCCTTGGGGATTTCATTGGTCACGGTGTTGGTACGGCTCTAATATCAACAGTACTTGTGATACAGGACTAGTCTCACACAACAACTGTACCATAAGTGTGAGCTGCTTCTACCACCATTCTCTTAACACAAAGAGGGCATCACAGGTCAAGTTTGCTGATTGAGATTTTCATGAATTCTGACAGTACGTACTCTAGGGAATGAGCAATGCTTGAATCATTGTGAGGGAAGCTGGATTGGGCAGAGGAAAGGTAGTTTTCTGATGTTCTCATACAGAGGTTTCTGAGTCCATGAAAACGCCTGTCCTCTTAGCAGTTCTTAGTCAAGACAAGGGGAATAAGCTTTATATCTTATACTGAGTAGATCTTATACTGAGTAGTCATGGGTTGAGATCTGGAGGAAGATGGAGAGGGAGAGGGAGAGGAGAAGGGGAAATGGGAGGTGAGAGGGAGGGAGAGGGAGAAGGAAGGGGAGAGGGGGAAGGAGAGAGAGAGAGAGAGAAAGCAAGAAAGCAAGAAAGCAAGAAAGCAAGAAAGCAAGAAAGCAAGAAAGCAAGAAAGCAAGAAAGCAAGAAAGCAAGAAAGCAAGAAAGCAAGAAAGCAAGAAAGCAAGAAAGCAAGAAAGCAAGAAAGAAAGAAAGAAAGAAAGAAAGAAAGAAAGAAAGAAAGAAAGAAAGAAAGAAAGAGTAGATCCTGGACAAGGCAGGGATCGCTTTGGCTGAAATTGATTCTTTAGGAGGGGATGGACTATAAGTTGTCAGTAGCCATAACACCCAGTAGCAGGATGAATAAAGACTTGAATCCTAAAATAATATTCTGGTGACATATGTCAGAATCCACTACCAGAGCAGTGGTGAAATACCCACTTTAAGCATTTTATTCCCTCATGTCCATGGAACAGTTATTACTTGTGAATATTTAAAGGATCCTTTCCATGGTGGGCCCTGAGAAGGAAGGTCTTACGCATCCTAACAACTAATTATATAAAACCTGAAATTAGAATAAGACCATTAATTAAAGATGTGACATAGTAAGAGAAAAGGAAAACAAGGAATTAAGGAGATCAAAGGACAAAGAAAGGGGCAGAGACTGAGGGAAAAGAAAACAGAATGGGCTTAGTAGGCAGGCCCACCAAAATACGTGCAGGATTTACATAGTTCTTCGTGTAAAAGTCACAAATTATATCCAAGTGTTTCCTCTATGTCCGTAGGAAGCTGAGATCACAGACTGCTGCAGAACAGGTGGCATCGAGGAAAACCCTTCAAATTCCAAGCGGAATCTGACACACAATGGACACCAAGGACCTCAGCATATGGGACAACCCTCTACCAATTAGGAGAAGGACAACCCTCTACCAATTGGGAGAGGGACCAAGCAGATCTGAGGTGAGGCTCTGACCGTGCAGAAACAGCCAGAGATCATGAGTCCCTTATTATTCTGGTCTTGTTTTGCTGATAATATGTTCATCAAAGCACTTAACTCCAATCCAGGTAGGGTCAAAGAAGCAAATGTTTGATTCATTTTATTCCTTCAGAACTATAGTTTTGATATCAGTTTGTTTCTCCCAGCGGGTAGCACGTGCATGCCCAGGAAAATAGGTATTGATTGATCTCAGAAAAAAAAAAAATCTTGTTCATATTTTTTTCTCTTTCTTGGTTTTTTAAGCACAAGTTTTGATATCTCAAGACTGAAAATAATTTGTTCTTGGAAAGAAAATTATGTGCAAAGCAAGGACACCTTGTATGTAACTCTCAAAGAGTATCTTATGTGAGGACAGCCAGTACTGTCCTGAGTGTGTCACCGATGGAGAAGACCAATGTTCAATCAGAGGGTGGAAAGACTGTGCTTTATATGCCTCTGCCCCTTCTTCCTACTTTCCTTGACCACAGTCCCCTTGGAGTCTGAATCCATATAACTCTGCCTGCCTTCTCTAACCACAATTGTTAAATAAACAAGCTTTTATATCCATATGATAAATAAGGAATTCCCCATCTATCTGATGTTTTTTTCATAGCCTATCATTTTCTTATTAAGTAGACAATGGGATTGTTGCCCCACCCAGATCCCTTTCTCTATAACCTGAACAGTGATGATGGATGCTATTAGCAAAGGATATAGCTGTGTGAGTTCTTTATTGCTACTGTGTCTGGGAAAAGAACTATATTCAGATCATCTGCCTAAATTAGTATTCAAGACACGCTCCGCTGGTATTTTCACCATGTAATAAAATAGCCAAAGAGACATATTGAGAATGTAAATATCCAGAGCCAGTTTTCAATAGACACAGAAAAGCATGGCACAAATAAGCTCTCTTTGATGCCAAGACTAACACTTTTGATTTGGGAAGAGGCAGGAGGTATTTGTTCCTATGATAGTTGCTGAAAAGGTTAACATCTCTATGTTCCATGTTGTGCGCTGACCAAGGCATGAGCTCCACAAGGGTTCTTGGCAGCAGTTGCTTGTATAGAACATTCATTCTCATCCAATTTAGATTCAACAGACCCTCTGTGTTTTGGGGGTTGGCTAAGCAATGATGTTACGACACTGACAGTGACATCTGCGCCTCCCAGGAGTTCAGAGCTCAGCAAATAAATGACTACACAGTACGACAATTCCACAAGAGGCTGCCATACAAGGGTCACAGCCAGCATGGAAAAAGTAGCTATTAACTTGTCTCATTGAGACTGGGTGTTTCTCAAATGAAAGAAATGGATGGACATGCTTTTACATCTATTCTTCAAACCCTCCAACTCTAACCCACCTCTCCACAGAGAGGAAAAGGGTTCAGCATGACCTCAGTTTGATTTCTTCATAAAGCTATCAAGGGCATGGGAGTCCCAAATAGAAATAGTTCACTGTTGCTATAGTAGGGCAGTTATTTCCCAGGACATTGCTACCGATTACAAGAATGTATAAGAAAATTATTATTTCATTAGGACAAATGGAGAGATGTAAAGACTAGCATGGTTTTGTCTATGTCATCCTAGGGTAATGGGAACAGCCTCTCTCTAGGCTAGGCAATATGGTAGCCACTGGACACAATACGGATACCAAACACTTAAAATGTGGTCATTGTGGCTGAATACAGTAGTCCCTTTTATGGCTGATGTGACCAAATAACCAACATAAGTTAGGAGAAGGAATGTTTTCATTTGGCTTACATTTATAGACATGCAGTCCCCAGTCTCTCACTCTATTGAGTCTGGGTATGTTGTGAAACAGGCTAGCATGGTGCTGGGAACATGGGGAAGGGGGCTGTTCATTTCACAGTACACAGGAAGCAGGGCAGCACAGAACTGGGAACTAAACATAATGTCCCAGAGGCCCTCTTTTTCCATCTAGGTCCCACCCATTAGGGCTTCCAGAACGTCCCAAAATAGTGCCAGCAGCTAGGGACCAAGTGTTCAACACATGAGCTGGTAGGGGGAGGTATTTCACATTCAAGCCATAGCATTAAGGAACTGAATTTCAAATGTTGTTTCATTAATATTTAAGTGTCATTAGCTTAAAAAGGAGAGGGTAGCGGGATCACCATGTTTCTACCTTCCCCATAGATAATTAGCAACTCCAGAAGTCTGTCTTCCAAACACGCTTAGTACGGGGCATGTCAAAGGCTGGCAACCAATGCTTCTTCCACTGTAGACTCAAAGAGGAAACCATCCGAGAGTTTTGAGCTTTTCCATTTCCTTCCCTTCTCTTTCTCCTCTAGCTCTGCTTGGCTGGCAGCTTAGGCTGTACACTGGTGTAACGGGGAGATGGAGAACCGGGTAAAGCAAAGGCTTGCTGGGTTGAAGTGCGTGAGAAAGAACAAAGATTTACCCCTGGTAAGTGTAAGGAGAAGGGTGAGCAAAGACAGATATAAAAGACCAGAGAGTAAGGACAGAGTTTAGAATCTGAGAGGGGGCCAGGGAAATGGCTCAGCTAATAAAGACCTTGCCACAAAAGCATGCACACCTTATCTCAAATCTCTAGCACCCGTATGGAGAGCTGGGCACAGCTATCCACCCTTGTCGTACAGCACTGGGGAGGCAGAGAGGAGCAGCATGAGGCTTGCTGGTTAGACAGTCTAGCTGAACTGGGAAGCTCCAGGTTCAGTAAGGGACCCTGTCTCAAAACAAACAAACAAAGGAAGGAAGGAATGAACAAATGAATGAATGAATGAATAAGGTGGACAGTAAAAGAGGAAGATAGTACACAAAGCTCTGGTATTCGTGAGCAGTTATGCACACACACACACACACACACACACATGGGAAGTAGGAGGAGGGAGGGAAGAGAGCAGAGATAATCTGAAGCAAGCAGGAGGCATCTGGGGTTGTCAAAAGGAAAACATTATTTTCAAGCCCTTCCTCAAAGTTCTTTCTCTAATAGATTCAGATTTCTTGTTTTCTAGAGGATGCTGGCTTGACACAGCTTCTGCGTTAAGTTTCGAGTTTGATGTGATATTCAAGGGAGAACAAGCCCAGCTATGCTGAAGAACTGAAAGAAAAGAATATAAAGGAAGGGAACAGCAAACTGCCTAAGGTAGGAGCCAAGTGCCACTGGCTGAGGACACAGGCCTTGCAGCTCGGAGGACGGAGAAGAGTGAAGAGGGAGGAGGGAGGACAGAGGAGGGAGTAAGGTGACAATGGTCTTTGCTGTTTATCTCCTCTTGTCCGAGAGGTGCTGGCTGTTCCCCAGGTCAGATCAAGAAGGCCCTCCAAACTGAAGCTGCTGTTTCGGGAAGTGGAAGGTTACATCAGTGCCTGCATGAAGCATTCTGCAGTTCCGACTGCAAGGTTGAGTCAGAGTGTATGACAAACCCCCAAACGGAACAATTTCAGTGGGGTTTGCTGGGAGGATAAAAAGAATCCAATTACAAAATCACTCAAACCAATCATAAGAACGGTGGTCTTAATAGCTCTCCATTAGCTGACTGAACTCCAGTAGCACAGATAAATGGAAAAGCAATTCTCTTTGATCCTACGCTCGGCCTGCTTTTCTTCTCCCACCAAAGAAGACAATGAATAACCATTCTGGGAGGAAAGAGGAAGCTATGGAGAATGTAGCGAGTCTCCCCAACAGTTCACACAAATTCAGGACACAAACTATCTGCATGGGGCGGGCACTGCCCATTGTGTATCAATTCTCTTGAAAAACAACTGTGTCTTCTGAGGGAGAAAAAGGGGGAAAAACAGATGGGAGAATCTAGGCTTGGATGAACACAGCAACAATGTATCAATGTTGGATTTGTTACCAATCAAGCTGTTTTCCCACCTGGCTCAAATCTAAGCTCCATCTTATTATCTGGGTGGTTAGTCCTTTTGTGGTGCTGAGGTTCAAACTTGGGGTCTTGTTACACGCTGAGCAAATGTTCTATCATTGACCTAAGCTACATCCTCAGCTCAGATTTGGGATCCAATTCATTCACCTTTCTCATTCCATTTCTTCATTTGGTATCACTTAGAATAGTGTCCATAACACAAAAGGTGGCTTCCATGAGGGTTATTATGATATGGATAGTGGTATTAATGATGATGATGATGGTGGTGGTGGTGGTGGTGGTGGTGGTGGTGATAATAGAATGACATAAAGAACTAATAATGGCATCCTTATGTTATCTTCAAACCATGAGAACATGACTGTAGGCAGAGTGGCACAAAATAGATGTATAATATGGATGCTTAAGGGATGATGGGGGCCAAAAAAAGATGATAGAAAAAGGTCATAATTAAAATGGTAAAACAGGAGAACCACATTCTGAGCATCGGTACAACATCCCATAGGAAACACTTCCAACTATTTGAAGATTGAGAAGAGGGTGTTGGGGGCTAAGGCGTCCACACATAAAGATGGAACAGAGTCATGGAAGTTCAATTTCTTTCCAAATTCTGTTGCTGATACACAGGCTCTGAGGGATGTCTGAGCGACTATCTCAGAATAACAGTTATCAGAGGCAGCTCCCGGGTTCTCTCAGACAGCCCTGGCCTCCGGCACTTGGAGGGGACAGAGGTCAATAGGGAGAAAATTACAAAGTATCCTCAGAGCTCAGAGCCCCACATTCCCCAGCCCAGGCAAGGTAGTTATTAGAGATCAGGGAAGTAACTCTAGGTTCCACAATCGCAAGGTGTGTTAAGGAGAAATAAAACTCTCTGAAAACCTATTTCCTCTGGGGTTCATCCAGTTCTTACTCAAAGACCCACCAGCTGCAGATGTTTGAAGAGATTACCTTTCTTGTTTAATAAAAAATGCTTGATAGATGCAGGTTTCTTACTGATGAGGGAGGGAAACTTAAAGCTATATGTATCCCGAGTGGCCATTGGCTATGTTACCTATGTTACAATAGCCTTAATTATTACCTGCACAGTCAATCATTTATCTATCCTGTGAATACTCATTGGATGTCATTATTAACCCAGTCCACACGTGGTATATAATTGTTCATTGGTGATGTTAGAATTTCCAAGATTATCAAACAGGGATGAAAGACTTTATTCTATATTATTTAATAACTTCGGAATAAGAAATGTAAAATCCTTTAAAAAAAAAAAAAAGAATGAACAGGGCTACAGTTCCAGTCTTTGCTCTGGTCTCCAACCTGGCGGCATGTACCTGCAATCCCAACACTCAGGAAGTTAAGGACTGCAAGTGTGAAGCCAGGCTGGGCCATATGGTGAGTTCAAGGGCAGTCTGTGCAACTCAGAGAGATTTTTACTCAGAAAACACAGAGGGGAGAGGAGTGGGGAGGGGGGAGGGGAACTGTCTATGCAAGGGGCGGCTGCCATAATAATCAGTCCAGTGTGGTTCTTTTCTTTCTCTTTAAAAAGAAACTTTTATTTTTTTGAGATAATAATATAATTACATCATTTCCCCCTTCATTTCCTCCCTTTAAGTCTTCCCATGTGCCCCTCCTTACTCTTTTTCAGATTCATAGCCTCTTCTTGTTTGTTTGTTGTTTTTTATTTTTCGAGACAGGGTTTCTCTCTATAGCCCTGGCTGTCCTGGAACTCACTCTGTAGACCAGGCTGGCCTCGAACTCAGAAATCCGCCTGCCTCTGCCTCCCAAGTGCTGGGATTACAGGTGTGCTCCACCACCGCCCGGCTCTCATAGCCTCTTCTTAAAATTAGCTGCACACATACACATACACTCCCTAAATACATCAGTATAACCTGCTTCATTTGAATATCTTTTACACACACACACACACACACACATATGCGCATGCACGCACATACTCCCTAAATACATCAGTACAACCTGTTTCATTTGAAAATCTTTTACACACACACACACACACACACACACTCCCTAAACACATAATTACACCCTGCTCAGTAGGTCTAGTTCTGTAGTTCTTCCTATATCGTTTGATCACTGTTCTCTGTTGATTTTGGAGTATCTATTCCTCCACACGCAATATACTCATGCACAGGGTGCACATATAACATTCATACAAGCATGTCTGCATGCCAGCTACACACACACACAAACATTCCAAGTGGGTTGTTAATCCCACAGTCGTATTATTTTAGGCCAGTGTAGGAGAGAACAGGACAAATACAGTCTAAGGTCTTCATTCCTTTGGGGACTTGGAAGCGAGAAAGAGTGAGAGAAATCTAGAGGCTGCCAAGCACTGACCAATCAAATTCTTTCCTAGTTCCATGAAAATCAGAAGAAAAACATTTTTGTTGTATGGAGGCTCGCTAAAACCTATACAAGGCTAGAGGATGATAGCCTTGTCAGTCTCAAGATGGAGAGTCACTGTAGGAGCTAGCTAGAGCAAGGACTGTCACAGTGGCTAGCAGAGAAGAGACAGAGATTGAGGTCAGGGACGAACAGGTTGATGCTCTCTCTGTAAGTTTCTAAGCTTGGTTTAGGTCCTGGCACACTACAGGAGCGCAATTTATCTGGATTCTACTACTTCTGATCTTTCTTAAGCAATCAGTCTTGGTGTCCCCTTCCAAGGCTTCTCTAGATCTTGGGGTATTGCAAACTTTTGGGGACGCATTTGGGTCTGAATGGTGGGATTCGTCCAGAAATCCATATGAGGGACGGGCTAGGGAAGCAGCTCACTGATCAAATACTTGCCAAGCATGCATAAGGTTCGAGGTTCTATCCCTTGCACTACACACAGGAAGAAGTTTTATGGAGTACTGGAGACCTTCGAATGTATTTCTTTGCATCTCTTCTACACCAGTAATGCCTTTTGGACACATAACATGTGCGACAGAAATCATTAATTCAACAAATATTTAATGCACCAATATCACTGCTAGGAACTTTAGATCCACTACACTTCTGTGTATACATTTATGTGTGGTAGTAAGTGTTGGTGTGAGAGCATGTGTAAGTACACGTGTGGATAGATATCCATATCTATGCTTCTGTGAGAGGAAACTGGAAATCAACCTGGGTTACCAGTCCCCAGAAGTTGTCTGTCCATTTTATGTCTTGTTTTTGTATTGTTCTGTTGTCTTGTTGTCTGAGACAGTCTCTCACTAGGCCCTTGGGCTCATCAAGTAGGCTACAGTGGTTGGCCATTAAGTCTTGAGGATCTCTACCTGTCTCTACCTCTTTGATACTGAGATTATAAGTGTATACCACCACCCTTGGCTTTTTATATGGGATCTGGGGACTGAATTCAGGCCCTTACACTCAGGCTTGCAAGCGCTTTACCAACTGAACCATTCCCAAAATCCCAAGTATCTATTATTATCCTTACACAAAAACCTTATCCCATTGGTACTATTATGCCTATATCGCAGATGAACAAATTGAGGTTTCATGCCATAGTTGTACAATTTTCTAAGATGATCAGACACATGCCTTACATCCAGGCCCACTTCACTTCAGATACAGAGTATTTTACAACACAAGGCTTGCACACCGTGTCATTCCAATATATGAATCATTATGCTTCCTTTCATAGGGGATAATTATCTTGCATTGAGCTCTGGGGACCACATTCATTTAGATAAGTCGAGAGTAACGAGACCTGATGCTTTAGCTTGCTAACAGTGTCTTGTTGGGAAATGTGCTATTTGGCATGCCCTGATCCCAGCCAGAGCTGAAGATGAGACTAGATAAAGGAAGAGTGTGGGTGGAGGGGGTCACTGGCAAAAGAAGATTAAAAGCAGAAGCTGACTGCATGCTCTTATGAAGAAAATATCACACTCAAAGATGGAGCAGTGCTTTCCACAGAGTATCAATGCTGTCTCCTGAGCCTTCAAACACAAAACTCACTCATTTCAGTGCCATGACTCCAGCCAATTTCCTGTATGAGATCACACACGGAGGAACTAATTTGAGATTACATGCCTGCTGCCCTTTCCTATGAAGAGTCTCTTCTGACTCTAATTAAACTTTTTCTTCTATGACAAATGCCAAAATGTCAAAAGGATATATCTTAGGAAAGAGAAGTGCTAGGAACTTGGGGGTTACAAATTCCTGTGCCTGGGTGAGCTTTGTTGTTAGCAATGGGTGTCACTGATCGATCCGAAGGTCATAAGGTTTGGAATCCTTTGAATTACAGCAAAACAAGACAAACACTGAAGGATGGATTATCTATACATACTCAACTGTCAGAGAATCCATGCCACTACCCATGGATGCTATGCAAGGGCTGGTGTGATTGCAGTCATAGAACAATGCTAAAGAGAATAGAATAATCTATCCTCAACCATAAGAATCAAAAACAGACCTCCTGCTCCTTGCTGCCAATGTGGTTCAGAACCATGAGATATCCATTCAAACCTGAGAGTCTCAGAAAGGAAAATGATCTTTATTGAGCACCTATTATGGGCAAGATATTTTGGGAGCTGCTGTAGTTTGAATATGAAATGTATCGCCAACAGCTCATGTGTTTGAGCACTTGGTCCATGCTGGTAGTGCTGTGTGGGAGGGCTGTAGAGCCTTCAGGAGGTGGAGGCTTTCGGGCAAAAATGGGTGGGGCCCTAGCGGTGAGTCTTAAGGTTTTATATCACAACCTCCATTCATTCTCTCTTTGCTTACTGCCCATGCAACATGAGCAGCGGGCCTCCTGATCCTACCACTATGCATTTCCCCAACAGGATGGAAGGTATCCTCTCATACTCTCAGCCAGAAAAACATTTGCTTGTCATTAGGTATTTAATTCCAGCAATGAGAAAATTAACTTAAAATGAGAGCTTTCATAGATTCTTCCAATCATCACAATGCCTAAGATCAAGTATTTTTTTTTAATCAGGATGAGTTACAAGTGCTATTTGCTTGGGATCAAACACCACAGTGAGGTAGAGATAGGATCAGAACCCAAATCCACAAGAGTTTCTCAATATTTCTACCTAACTTTTAACTCCCTGTTTCTTTTCCTGAAAAACATGGTTGTTAATTCCTGTGCTACCGTCCTTCCAGAGTTGGGAAGATAAGATTTATAAAATGATGTACCCAATGAGTTTTGATCCCATAAGGATGCTTTAAGAGGGGGACACGGTGGCCATGACTGTCAGCCATCATTCCCCATGCCCATCATGGAGTACCTTCGGTTTCTGACTAGTCTCTCTCTCTCATTGAGCTCTGGCTGCTGTCCACAGGAGCCTACTACATGTCAGATGTTGTAACTTTCATCCTCATTTTGTATGCAAGGCAAAAGCTAAGCTCATGCTCAAACACACATGACTAACAAAAAAGGAAAGCAAGTTACTAAATCTAGGCCGCCTATAACCAAAGCCCTGATACTTCCTATGGGCAAAATTGACTGCTTTCCTACCAAGGAGAGTTGACCAACCATCACCAGCTATACTTTCTAAAGGGTGAATGAATGAACTGACAAATTCTCCTTTAAACCCACAACTTCATGGGTGCTATTCAAATGCTCTACCACTGAGATGCATCCTTAGTTCAGAACAAGCTCTTTCTGAGTGGACTCATTGTTACTTTCTCTTGATCTTACACTACTTGTAATTCCATAACACTGACTCCAAGAAAGTTTAAGGACATACCTGATACCGGAACCTAATCACAATTATGGCATTAGTGACTTTCAGCAACTTAAAACATTCTAAATGGCACTGTTAAGCTAATTGAAATTGACTTTGTTTTTATTTCAGTGAAACTATTTCCACTTGGATGAATCCTGCACCACATAAAATATGGCTGCAGATTTTAATTTCTCAATCTTGTTGGCCGTCCACTATAAATTTTTGCAGCTACTGCTTCTGTTATTGGGGTCATGCTTTGATGGCCATGGCTGGTTTTATCATAATGGAAAAAGTTGAAGGAAAAGAACGTATGTGATTCTGAGAGAGGAAGGAGGAGGAAGGATGGAATGAATCAAGATTAAAATAGTCTCAAAGGGACAAGATGGATTCCTATCGTCGAAATAATGGAGTTAAATGTAATACAAGATTGATGAGCAGGGAGACGGGAAATGGGATGGGGGTTTTCGGAGGGGAATCAAGGAAAGGGGATAACATTTGAAGTGTAAATAAAGCAAATATCTAATAAAAAAAATCCACGGGGGTGGGGAAAACATAATAGAAGAGCCACCATGTTACAAGTTAGATCTTAAATGTCTCTCCTAGGTTCACATGTTTGAATATGTGGTCTCCAGGTGATGGGCTATTTTGGGAAATTGTGGAACCTTTGGGGGGGGGTCTGTGCATGGCTGTCTGAGATGGGTCACTCACACCAATGTAGGTTTTCAGGATTATAACCTGACCTTATTTCTAAGCTCTCTGCTTCCAGACCCATTACTACACAAGCCAGCAGCTGCTGTAAGTGCCTGTCACCATGGAGTGAGCCTCTCCAGCCTCCATGCCCCCTCTGCCATGATAGACTGTATTTTTTTCAAACTGTGAGCCAAAATAAACCTTTCTTCCTTTAAGTTGCTTTTGTCAGGCATGGGGTCTCAGTGATGATAAAAAGATGTGTGCCTGTTTTGTGTTCCTTGCTAATCAAGGTGCTGGGGCATCTGAACTGGGTAAGATGACACACATTCCAACTTTGGAGGGCTGAAGCAGGGAGACTGCAAGTTCTAAGCCAGCCTGCGATGCCTACTGAGACCTTGTCTCAAGGCAAGGCAGAACAAAACCAAACAACCAAAGAATTTCCATCTTATTATTGGACAGACAGGAGCTATCTCTGTCCCTGGCCCTCATTAGCAAGGATATAGGGGATAAGGAAACAAGAGCTTCAGTAGAGGAGAGCAGAATGACCCTTGAGCTGGCATCTGGGTCTGCACATTTCCAAAGGACTCTTAATTATGAGTCATCACAGAGACGCAGAGTCACCCTTGCATGTCAGACCCCACTCCCTTCATTCAACACAGAGGAACCCAGAACACTGTAGCTCAGTTTCCATGCCAGAGCACCTTTTGATTTGGGCACTGCGAGTTCTGAACATAATTTCTCAATTTTATGAGCAGCTGTGTCATTGAACTTCCCAGACTCCAACTGCTTCCTTGAACAAATTCCGAAAGCATCACTGGCCGTACTTCATCCCTTCAACCTCATTAGTGACAGTTTAAGGCTATACTGATTTAGGACACCTCGCCTTCAAGTCGTCAGTGTTTACTACATGGCCCATTAATCAAAGGAAGCAAAGGAAAAAAAAAAGATTCTACTATCCTTAGTGGTTCCGAGGTTTGAATGTGCATGAGTGTTCTTTATCAACAGTCCCGGTAGGTAACTTTATCCTCAAGGTATTTTATACCTTAGAAGCACAGAGGAAACGAAAGTGATGCAAATACGAATGGACATCTTGGGGCAGACATTATGCAATTTTGAGTCTTGTCAGTTCTGTGTCGAATGGATAAAACTCACCCGTGGAGTTTTCTCTGCATCACCCATCATCATGGGGTCTGCCTGCCTCTTTGTGCCTGCTCCCTCTCTTGTTCTGTATCTAGCGTTATGATATCCTAATCTCTGGCTCCCAAATATAAGGAGTCCAAAAACCATATGGACTTGGGTTTTGTTTTGTTTTATTTTTGTTTTTCATTTTTTCTTTTTGGTGTGTGTGTGTGTGTGTGTGTGTGTGTTTGGTTGGTTTTGTATCTTTCTTCCACTTTGAGGTCTGAAGTCCTGACAAGTTTTTCTTAGAACAGAGTTAGTGACATTGACCTTGTGGATCTATAGATGCACTCAACTTCTAGCTCATAACGACTTTTCAGCAAGTGGACATTCTTCCCCTGGCTCCTACATACCCTCATGACATATTAGAATTCTGCCTATCTGCTGGCTTGCTTCTGGTGTGGCCTGCCCTTGGCCCATTTTTAGATCAGCCAATGGGGGCCCTGAGTAGCCTGAGTCATTTTTCATTCAATTGGGTCTCCTTCCAGCACTTTCATATGGCCTCTGGCTGTAAATCACTCTGGGAAAATGAATGTCCCCTATCCATTAGTGACTTTCCACCACAAGCCAATTTGAGACACAAACTAGACAAGGCTTGTTAATGGCCACTTAAATACATTCCTACAGCCCAACCTGGAGACCTTCAGTCAGCCTCAAACCTTACCAGCTCGTCTTCAAAATTCACAATGGCAACAAGGCCACAGGTCATCAGACCCTTATCAGGTAGGAGAACCACACCCCCTGGTTTGTTTAGGATACTTCCAGTTTGCCCCTGCTATCCCGATGTAACTATCAATCTTTTAAAATCTCCGGAGCTTGAATGACAAGACTCTATAAGGTAGTGATGGCATTGAAAAATAATCGTTTAGATACTAAGTCATTTATTAACATAAAGTTGCACGTGAAGGTCTTGTGTGTCTTATCTCATTTCAACTCCAGTACAGTACTAATAAAGGAGGCATCACCATTAACCCCATTTTGCAGAGCAGTCTACTGAGGTTTAGGGGTAGCTAAACAGCAATGCCAACCAAAGAGTGAGAATGTACTTCATCCAGATCCCTTCTGGGGATGTCGGCTACTTATAATTCCCTAGAAAATTGTGCCCTGCTGTATGAACATCTCTGTTTATGAGAGTCCAGGCTCCCATTAGCAGCCCAGCCAGTGACCAAAAGGTTTGAACTGTTTCTTGCTCTTCTGAGTAACTGACTCTGCAGAGGGATCCAACTGAGACCATACCCTTGTTTAGCTCTTTCTCCCTGGCCTATTGGCACTGCTCTCTTCCCCCTGAAAGGTCTCTCTTAGTGAACTGCTTGCCGAAGGCTCCCTGTACCAGTCTCTGGGTCAAGGAGCCTGTCCCATGGTCTCCAGTTAACAAGGAAGGAGACAAGTTAGAACTTAGGTTTGTCCTCTTGATACCACTAAAATGACACCACAATGTCGATGTTTCACGGATGAACCCCAGAACTGTGGAGGAAGTGAGGCAAGGTCACCAAGGTCACACAGAAGCAAGAATTGAGGCTCAAACATATCCCCAGGTCCATTTTTCAAAGGACACACACACACACACACACACTCATGGGCCCATTTGCTACATGGGCACTTAAACCTACTGTTACATACCATTCAATGCAGAATTTGTGAAATAGGTTTCCCATTATGTGAAATTTTTTTTAGAAGGCAGAACCCTGTCTTTCCAACCTTACAGCACCAAGCAAGCAGTGGCTCTTTCTGAGCTGCCCTTGAACAAATATATAATTTCCAGAGAAACCATATTACCCTGAGAATAACCAAAGAGGTCCTATTAGCTATCCATAAGCACAATGGGTCCACATGTATTAGCAGGGATTGATGAAACCACACACATAAAAGTCTAGAGAGGCCAATCACATCCATGGTGTTTCTAAGGGTCACAAAATAAAATAAAAGGGAACAAGTAGAAGCCCCGAGGACACACAAATACACACATCCTAACTACTTCTTGTGTGATGTATTTGACGAGTCACCCAATGTTCCCAATACACAATTTGTTCTGTAAGAAAAATACCTACCCAATCAATACACAAATTAGAGGATCAATGAGACAAAATACCATTTTTCCTGCTTCTTCTTGTCCGTTTTTATAATTACAGAGTCACTAACTTCAACTCTTGTCCTAGGTCAAATAGTAGTTCATATGTGCTGGGGGCTTTGTTTCCAAGCAAAAAGGACATGCCATTTGATGATAAAAGGTTTCCATTAAAAATAGAGAGCAGATGAAAGGAGGACCTTCAGCTGCAAGGCCCCAGTTGATTCATAAAAAACACGGAATGAGTCATGTTGCCTCCCAAGGCAGAAACTTATAATCAATGGGACTCTCTGACCAGCCAATCCCAGCCCAGCGGAGGATGATGACAGGCCCAGTGGGCCATCTCCTCCGCGAGTTATTCCAATGCTGCTGCCTTGCAAACTGATTAATTCTGCTTCACACTTGGTAAAAGAAAAACTCAATCTGAGCTCACTGCTGTAGTCTATTCCTAGGGTAGACTGGGTCTCTGTCGCTTTTTGAATAAGCAGGGCTTCTGTAGAGTGGTGTCTCTGTGTGTGTGTGTGTGTGTGTGTGTGTGTATACACGTTTTTAGGCTCCATTAAAGAACATGTTTGTATGCCAGGCTTTGAAAAATCACCTTCTTGCCTCCTCACTTTTATCTTGAAATTATGTCACAACATCCCTGCCCCTATAGGCATTTTCTGGAAGTTAGCACAAGACCACCAAATACAGAGAGCTGAAGAACACAGACTGATTTGCACTGTACACGAAGCTCTTTTTTTTTAACTGTGGCCTTAACAGTTATTCTTGAAATATGTCCTCAAGAGTCCTAAACCTCCCTCTTCAGTGTGATCAAAGTTCATAAGTCTCTCTCTCTCTCTCTCTCTCTCTCTCTCTCTCTCTCTCTCTCTCTTACACACACACACACACAACTGTGTATAAATGTGTATACATAGGTGCATGATATTTTTGATGAGGTGGTTAAGGAAGGAAGGTTATTCATACATGGTAATCATACCAGGTCAATGGTCTTCTATCAACAAATAAAGAAAAATGATGACCCACAACCCCCCTCCAAGCTACCCCCCCAATCCATTCACCTATCACCACTTAGAACTTGCAGTGTGCCAACTGTGCTGTATGCTGTCGATTTATTGGTGAATGGGGTGGGTAAAACCTCTGCCTGCTGGAATCAATCACCCTGGCTTTCAAAGAGTTAATAAAGAAAAAGGAAGAGGGTCCCCAGGTTGCCTAGATGCTTCCTCTCTTACCCTGAAATCCTCCACTCAGGGAGAAACCTCAGAACACCGCTGAATGTCAAGAAGGACCAATTTCATATACGAAGAACTAACCACGGGTCAGTGTTCCTGCTCTTACCAGCTGCCTCCTGATCTGGCAAATAAAACCCAGCTGCTGTTGAGGTAGAACAGGGACCAAAAGGTGCTCTTTGCATTTTTCCTGCCTCCAGATCAGGTTTCCAGATCTATCATAGGCAGGTTTGAGTATGCTGCTATTTCTAAGAAGTAGAAACACTGGGGGTATGGAGATCCAGTCAACAACCCTTGTAAGATCCACGGTTACTATAGAATGCAGGGTCCTGCAAGCAGCGACTCATCACTTGGCTCCCTGCTAGACTTCCGGGGCATGGGAGTGCTGTGTGCCCAGGCAGAGACAAGCTTTCTCATTTATACACTACTGGGGAAATCTGCAGGTCTAGTCACAGGCACGTTTCCCCAGGAGAAATAAGAATAGCGAACCTCTTAGAGTGTGGGCTCCTTCTGAGGCCAGCACAGGAGTTCCTAAGGAGCAGGACTGGGCTTTCCCAGCCATGACGAAAGCAAAGGATGCAGTGGGGGAGAGAGGGCTGCATCCCTGGCCTCACCTTTCAGTCAGCTTAGAGGCTGAGGATTTAACCCTCTTCATTCTCAGTTTCTTCCCTCACATAAGTACCAGGAAGGAGATGTACAAGGGAACGCGCCCTGTCCTCAGCCCCATTTGGACGCATAGAGGTGAAAAGGGAGATCAAGTGGCAAGTGGCGGCCAGACCACTTACTGGCAGCTCAGCGAGAGCATGGCAGATCATTTATTTCCCCTGAGCCTCCGTTTTTTCTCACCTCTAAAGCCGGGCACCTGACTTACTGGGTCTCATGAAGTATTAACGGGATCAGTATATGTAAAACTCCAGAAAAAAAAAAAGAAAGAAGGAAAGAAAGAAGAGAAAGAAAGAAAAAGAAAACTAGCACTGGGAACTATGTGTATTGCTTTTTTTTAAACCACGCTAACGATCAAGTCCCACCCTTATGTCCCTCCCAGTGTTAGCAGCTGAGTTGTCCTACAAGAGGGTCACAAGGCAATTTTCCAGACCTCAAGTCCTCGGAGCCACTATCCTTCCTGTCACCCTACATCTATGTGGGGGGAAGGACCACCTCTGAGCATCCTTCCCAGGCTCTCATGGCTTGGACTACCCGGGGTTCTAAGAGCCAAGTGTGAATGCAGAGAGGGGGATCGCTGACTGTGGGTGCTGGGTACCTGGGCAGCGTCCCCAATCTAGGCTCTCCCACCCACTGCCAGTGCGTCCAGCGCGTAAAGAGAGAAAACCCAAAAAGTCGTGGATACTGGACCAGGCTTTGACGCGGATCTTGAGTTCGCCGTCCTGTGGCTCCGGCATGGCCTTTCTGGAGAGCCTCAGCTTGTTGAGCCCGCCGAAGCCGGCCAGCACCACAGCGCGCATCTCCTGGGCATCCCCGAGGCGGTGGGAGCCGTCGCCGCCCTCAGCAGGCTCCTTGCTGCTCTCCTTCTCGATCATCTGTTCGGTCTCCTCCGCTTTTTCTACGCCTTCCTTGGCCATGGCGCGCGAGGGGCCGCGGGGCGCACAGGCTGCGGTTGTGAAGGGGGTCGGGGCTGCTCTCCCGCGGGTTCCTCCTGTTGAATGTGGGATGCTCTTCAGTGCAATGGCTGCAACCTCTGTGAGCGGAGCCGTAGTCCACCGCCTCCGCCGTAATCCTCAGAGGAGCCGCGCCCTGGCGCCCCACCCCCTCCCTCGCTTTTCCCCTTACTTACTCCAAACCAAATCTCAAGTCCACTTTTCGTGATGATCCTAAATCAGGTCATTTGTCTCAACCTTTAAAACAGATTTCCCTAAGACTCTTGAATACAAACACAGCAGAAGCGGCCGGATGGATATTCCAACCCCTCCTGTGGGCCAAATACTTGGGTATATACGGCACCGACTCTGGCGCCTTGAAATGGACAGAGACGAATGTCTGGGCCTGGAGGATGCTGCTGTGAGAGACAAGGTTGCCTCTTCTCCCTCGGGTAGGCAGGGGTGGGAGGGATAGCTGGGAAATTGGGCTGTTTCCCGTCTGCTGGTTCTGAGTGGAGCGGCAGGGAGGTGCCGTGAGTTAAAGATCCATCCCAAGCAAGGCTCCAAAGAGCCAGGTCCAGTCTTTTCCCTCAGGACCCCCTCTTGTCACCAAGGATGCTCTTTCTGGACATCTGTGGCTTCCTTATGACAGCCAGTTCTCAGTACCTATGCTTTTTCTAGCAAAGAGGCTCCCAGAACAGGTCTGTTTCCTGCTGGGACCTCCAGAAGACCAAGTACCTCATAGCCAACTCCTCTCTCTCTCTCTCTCTCTCTCTCTCTCTCTCTCTCTCTCTCTCTCTCTCTCTCTCTCTCTCTTCTCACACACACACACACACACACACACACACACACACACACACGACCAAATACCTCATAGCCAACTCCTCTCTCTCTCTCTCTCTCTCTCTCTCTCTCTCTCTCACACACACACACACACACACACACACACACACACACACACCTGCCTTTTGTTTTGCAAGCTTACAGAAAAACGTGTACTTTCCCCAGCAGTATTTGGTAACACATCTGTAGTAAGGAAGCTGAGGTAGGAAAGACCCTGCCTCAAAAAGTCTAAACAAGAATTTTAAATTGCCAGGCACCGGGATTGCAATGCCTTTAATTCCAGAATTCCCAGCACCCAGGAGGCAGAGACAGATGGATTTCTTGTGAATCTGAAGGTAGCCTGGTCTACATAATGAGTTCTAGGGTGGCCAGAGCTACACAGTCAGACTCCATCTCAAAGAAATAAAAAATAACAAAAACTACAGATGCAATCCAATCATGTTCATCACATAATAAATTCTGATTCTTAAAAAAGGTCATCTGTGCTATCATAAAAGACGAGATAGGAGTTGCCTTGTGCCACTTAAGAGATCCAATTTCTCAGAGGGCCCATGTTTCAGCTTAGGCAGCTCCCATACTTGAGATCTCAGGAGACATTTACCCTTCCTGAGCCCCAATACCAATATCCAGTGTCCTAGTTGGGGTCACTATTGCTGATGAGACATCATGACCAAGGAAACCTGAGTAAAGACAGGACAGGAACTCAATCAGGACAGGAACCTGCTGATGCAGAGGCCATGTTGGACTGTTGCTTGCTGCCTTTTACCTCATGGCTTGCGTAGCTTGCTTTCTTCTAGAACCCAGGACCAGCAGCCCAGGGATGGCACCACCCACAAAGAGGTTGGAACTTCCCTCATTAATCAGCCATTTAAAAAATGGCTCCGGATCTTGAGGAGCCATTCTCTTAATCGAGGCTTTGTTTTCAGATAGCTCTAGCGTGTGTCACGCTGATATGACAGCCCAAGTACTCCATTTGTAGTCTCCATTGTGTGAAGGGTTGCGGTGGCTTATCTCAGAGGTGGTGAAGATCTCGGTCTCAGTGAGAGAGGTTGCTAGGACACAGTGATGTCAGGAGTATGGCAAACTGACCCAACAGCAGTCAGTCTCTCCTCCTATTACTCCTGTGCTTCTGTTTTAAAACTTTGGTTCACTTGGAAAAAGTCATCATGTTCTCCAAATTAACTCAGAATTCTGCACCTGCTGTGCCCGTGATTTTGGATTCTCAGCCCACCACCTTTATTAGGGTTAATTCCTAATCCAGAACCATCCAGAGTATCACTTTCTTGTGCACAGTTCACCAACTCCCAGGTTGGATTCTTCACTGTTAAAGTCTGTGTCAGTTTGTAACTATAACATGATTTTTTTTTCCCCTTTGGTGGTGTCTATTCCTTTACCCAACTCGAACTTCAGGTGGGCAGGAGCTGTGGTACTTTTATCCAACCCTGTTTTCCTAAGCATAGCTCACGATTGATCCATAGTCAAACATGTGTGATGATCGATTGAACCAATGTAAGCAGATGGTTCTGTGGAATCCCAGAGGATGGAACTATCAACTCGTCCTATGAGGTGGTAGGAATTCTCAGGAAGAAGGGGCTATGTGAGCTAGTTCTGTAGGTCCCAAGCTCACTGAGGCACATACAAAGGTAACAGGTGAAGGGGAACCTCAGAGACTGCTCATCGGTTCTGTGCGCTGCAGTCCCTGCAGAGGAAGCTGAAGAAAACAACATTTGGGGTTGATCTCTGAATTATGGTTTTAGTATCATCATCATCATCATCATCATCATCATCATCATCACCATCATCATCATTATAATCATGGTTATTATTATAATCATGGAGGTGATGGGAACTATCAAAAGCTTCAAATATAAAAACAAGGAACCAGAATTCCCAGATCTGCATTTTGGGATAATAATGTTGGCAATAAGTGGGCAGCAAGTGAGGTAGGGTGATAGCTGCCAGGAAACACAGTGGTTGGTTAGAGAGGGAAGCCTGGGCTTAGAGCAGAAGCGGGTAATGTGAGTGACGGGCAATGGTTATGCCCAGGAGGGAGGGGGCAGAGGGAGGCAGAACAGACGTCCTCTTTGGTGAGCTGAATTTTTTCATAAACCCAGTTAAGAGCCCTGTTCACTTTTTGCGATAGGGTATTTAGGCTGGATTCAGTCCTGGAACAAGGAGTGGCATGCCCATGGTTTATCTTGGAGGTAATCCCAGGAAGCTTGGGCTATGAATTAGGAAAGTGAGACAGAAAAATGATGGAAGTCAAGGCAGCGTGCATTTAAGAGCAGATTACTACAACGGAAGAATGGTGTTAAGACCGTAGGAAACCTTTGGGATCCATTGTGGATGAAATAAATCCCAGAGTTGTCTCATTCAAGAAGCAGGGAACTTGCTATTTATTCCCTGAACTCTGTGCATGGTTGGCCGATAGCTGTTCTAAGCAGCCCTTGATCTATGCTGTCATAGGTGTCTAGTGGAGAATCCCCAGGCTGAGAACGTCCCCTGCTCTCCAGGGCTGTCATTTTGAATATAGAATCAAGTGGGTCATAAGTAGAGGTGGCTTCCGTGATGATAACAGAGCAATGTATGGCGCTGTGTGGGTCATGTCTACTGTTATAAAGTTTGATTATTGGAATAATCTTATGAGGTAAGGATGACCATTTCCACCACTCAGAAGGGAAGTTGAGTTTTAAGTGACTTGGCATATCTAACAAGTTGGTTTTTTTGGATAAGAGAAAACTGACTCCAAGTTCATTCTCTTAGCATCTCACCATGTGTGTTTGTTGAACTTGGTCAAATCCCTTCTACCCCTGGTTGAGATTACTCAATGGAATTTTAAAATATGTGTGCTATTTTCTTGGACTAATATTTCTATTTCACCGAGGCCCTTTGTGTTGTTCCTAAGTATTTTCCTTTGACACACTGGAAGTAAATCTATTTTGCAGTTCACACACCACCTATTTAGGAGATGCTATTTGTCTTATATAGTGTGTTAAACTACAAAATAATTATTCCCTACAAGTGAATCTTCTGGCTATTAAAAAAAAAAGCCAGATTGAAACGGGTATTATCACAACAACCAAGAAGGAGCATACCACATTGTGAGCTACTTGGAGAAGAATCAGTCCTCTGAGTCCTATATAACACTCTAAGTAAGCATTTGTAACATTGTTCCTCTCCAGTAGAATGTAGCAAGAGCTATGCTGGCATATCTCCACATAACATAAGTCAGCTTGTATTTGTTGAGAAATGGGCTATGCCAGCATTTTCTCAGTGCTTCTCTTGCAAAGTAGCTCACCATAAAGGCAACGTCAAGCACTGGCATCGTACCACTGTTGGTACAAAGGGGTATTGCAGCTCATCTCTGGACCACAAATGGCTCCAGGAAAGAGCATTATGCATATGTCTGTGAGTGCTTTCGTGCATCTATGTAATGTGTAACCTGTGTGTGTGTGTGTGTGTGTGTGTGTGAGAGAGAGAGAGAGAGAGAGAGAGAGAGAGAGAGCTGTGAGTGCTTTCGTGCATCTATGTAATGTGTAACCTGTGTGTGTGTGTGTGTGTGTGTGAGAGAGAGAGAGAGAGAGAGAGAGAGAGAGAGAGAGAGAAGGAACAGAGATAGAGAAAGGGAGGGAAGGGAGAGAAAGGAAGGAAGGAAGAAAGGAAGGAAGGAAGGAAGGAAGGAAGGAAGGGAGGGAGGAAGGGGAAAGAGAGGAAGGGAGGAAATGGGGAAAGGAAGGAGAGAACTGGGGAGGGGGGAAGAAAATATTGTCTTAAGTGATTTGGCATATCTAACAGATCCGTTCTTTTGGATAAGAGAAAACCGATTCCAAGTTCATTCTCTTAGCATCTCACCATGTGCGTTTGCTGAACTTAAAAATTTAAATTCTCTAAAGTTTCTTTAGAGAGGAACAGTGTCAGGTTAAGTTTAACCGTCTAGTCCGATTGGTGTATATTGATTTAGGTTAGGCTGCCCAGAAGCAAACTTTTTTTAATTCAGAGAGTAAAAGGATATAAAAAATAATATTGAAAAATATGAGTTTATATATGATTATCTAAATAATTCTAAGTGACTCAGCACGTTGTGATGACCAGTGCATTCAGATCCGTCTTCAATCATGTTTATTCCACTACATTATCTTCAGTACAGTTAGAATAATTTATTATGCATCAACCACAATAGTTACTCTTTAGGATAATCTTCTGCCTTAGAAACTAGTCCTATTCTACAGAGAAGTTATCTGAATGCAAGCTGAAGAGCTCTCCTAACATCCCTGATTTGCTGAGGCAGAGCTGGGCATCGAAATGGGAGCCAGGTCACTCTGAAGCATGGATTATTAACCATTGTATGATAATGTCTATATTTTTATATGTTGCTCCATATTTCTAGCTTTTTGAAGATCCACTTGTTTATTTTATGTACACATGTGTACCTGCCTTGTATGTATGTACATGTACCATATGCACACGTACATACATGTTCATCATACATGCTGACCGTGGAGGTCAGCAGAGGGCATCAGATCCTCTAAAACTGGAGTTACAGGCAGTAGAGAACTGCCGTGTGAGTTCTTGGAATTGAACTACAGTTCTCCAAAAGAGGAGTGCCCACTGACTCTAACCCCCTGAGACATCTCTTTAGCCCCCACATACCTTTATTCTTCAGGATATGACTTACCTACAATGGGTCAGAATCCAGTTTATCCTGTTACAAAGGAGGCTGGGAGTTGTAGTGTGCCATCGATGAAATGAAATCCCAGGAGAAAGTTGGAGTTCAGTTATTAGTGGTAAGGGAAGAGATGATATTGGAAATAACAGTATGATCTCCTTCCGATGACACTGTGAGATGGTGAATGGAAGGGTTGGGGAATTAAGGGAAATCCAGACTCCTCTGTTGAAACACAATATCACTTAAATAACCTTGGTCCTGAGACTTGATGCTATTTTCCCATCAATTCCTCCCACACATTTTTAAAATTATTGCAGTGTGTGTGTGTGTGTGTGTGTGTGTGTGTGTGTGTGTGTGTGTACATGTCCATGGTATATAGTTGTCCACAGATACCAGAAGAGGGTGTGTAAATTACCCTGGAGATGGGTGCCAGTGACTGAACTCTGATCCCTGAAAGAGCAAACACCTTTGGCCACCAAGCTTTCCCTCCAGCCTCAGATATGCAGGTATGCATTATGTTTTATCTCCATGCTGTTCAGTTGAAGTTTAGTGGTATAAATTAATAAGGAAACCTTATCCTCTTTCCATAACCTGGAGGTACTAGCCCTAAGAAGAACCTTTTAGGTATGTATTTGTCAGATCATGAACGATTAAAATGGGCCCATTTTACCTGTTCTGTCTTTCCCTTTTATTCACAAGCAGCTATTGTCTACGAAGAGATGGTTTTTATTGATTGTTTTGTATCGCTTGGTAAACATGGTTGGCCAAGTGTGGAGGAGAATATACCACACAGGACCCAGTGAGGAAATTTAAATGAGGCAGTTTATGGCTTTGAAACCTCATTCCTGCTACAAGATGATTTCTCAGTGATTCCTTGTAGCCCTTTCTGCGTGTTATGGAAGGTTTTCCCCTAGTGCGAGGCGGTGTGATTTCTTCTATGAATTATCACACAATAATGCTGTCTGCTCCTTCCAAATGCTGCATGGAGATGTGCTTTCCCAAAACACTTTGATACAGATCATTGTGAATAATGGTAACTGAATAGGTATGCAAAATCCAGGTTCAGAAGCAAATAAAACCTTGAGCCCTCAGATAGGGTCCATTAGAAACTAGATCTGGGGAGAATTCCTCCCTGCACACATCTGTATTTCCTTCCTTCTGTCCTTCCTTCCTTCTTTCTTTTCTTCCTCCCTCCCTCTCTTACTTCTCTCCCTCCCTCCTTCCCTCCTTCAGCCTCCCTTCCCTTCCTTCTTCCCTTCCTTCCTTCCTTCTTTCCTTCCTTCCTTCCTTCCTTCCCCCTCTCCCTCCCTCCTAAGCTACCCCTCCCCTTCCTTCCCTCCCTCCCTCCTTCAGCCACCCTTTCCTTTCTTCCATCCTTCCTTCTTCCACCCTCCCCCTCCTTCTTTCTTTGTTTCTTTTGAGATTATTACTCTATGCACAGAGGTAACCCTGCAGCTATCTTGCCTCTCTTATTTCTCTGACATGTCTGCTTCGAGCTGAGCCAGGGTTTTTCACAGAGTGCTGTTTCTGTTATTATTTTATTGGCCAGTGTCCAGGTTGTTGGCTTTTTCTCAGAACCATGACTGTGTGAAGCTGTAAGATTTGGATACAGCTGAGAGTGCAGGAAGGACACGCTTGCCCTTTTCTTCTCTGAGGTTACATGGCTTAATTCCCGGGAAGTGGAAAAAGTTCTACGTTCTTCAGGGACAGGAATCCCACCCATTGCCTTTTAGCAAGTATCTCCTCTTCACTGAACTTACATAAAGTAAGTGGGCTAGGAATATTATCCAACCATCTGCCTTTCAGTTACCCATCTGCCCATGCACCAGGCTAGCCATCAAATCCTGATTATACTCTTAGTAGGTACTGAGCAAAGCAGCTATGTAACCCATGATCCTTAGCCTCTCCTAAGGAAAAACTGGGGGAAGATTATATATTTTATTTTTATGGGAGGGTATTTTTGCTGTATGTATGTATGTATGTATGTATGTATGTATGTATGTATGCATGTATGTATGTGCATCATGTGCATGCTTCATGCACACAGAGGTCATGAAATAGCACTGGATCCCCTGAACTGGAGTTATGGATGACTGGGAACCACAGTGTGGGGTCTGGGAATCAAACCTGCAGCAAGCGCTTACTTAATCGATGAAGTCTCTCTCCCCATCAATCATTCTCCTTAAAAATCCATTAGAGTGGTGGGCAAGGCTGTGTGTGCACGTTGTTGCATGCAGGTGCATGTGTGTGTGTGTGTGTGTGTGTGTGTGTGTGCATGTGGAGGTCAGAGGTCAACGCAAGATGCTCTCCTCAGTGATTTTCTTCTTTAAAGGCAGTGTCACTCACTGACCTAGAACGACTAGTCAGCATACTACGGTGTCTGCCTGTCTTCCTCCCAAGTGCTGGAGTTACAGACAGAAGCACCTGGGTTCTAGTGTTCTGAGCTTCACCAACTGAGCCAGCTCCCCCATGCAGGATCCTTGGTCTGTCTCACTTCATGTCTCAGTTTGTAAAATGTGGAAGCTGATCACTTACTTTGATCCCAGACACTGTCCATACGTCACTGTTCCCACTTTCAACGGTGTGAGGTTTAGGCTCTGAGATGCTAAGAAAGTTTTGCACTGGAAATGAGAATCAGATAACTGATTTGTAGATGTGTAAAAAAGAGCGACATGGGATACATGAGGAAGCCCAAATAATATTTCTCACCCATAGTTATTGATGGATGCAAAACAACTTCTCTTTCACTCCCTTTGATATCAAGGTAACAAGGTCAGGTGCCTTTCTGCGTGCGCGCGTGTGTGTGTGTGTGTGTGTGTGTGTGTGTGTGTGTCTGTGTCTGTGTTTGTGTGTGTGTCTGTGTGTGTGTCTGTGTCTGTGTGTGTGTCTGTGTGTGTGTCTGTGTGTGTGTCTGTGTGTGTGTGTGTCTATGTGTGTGTCTGTGTCTCTGTCTGTGTGTGTCTGTGTCTGTGTGTGTGTGAAGAGGGGGGCATAAAGGCCACATGCTGTGATGCTCCAAGGACCTGGATGCCGATGCAGAGCCTAGCCTGCAGACGGAAAGTGCCTAGTTCTAGAGTTGAGCAGGCTGTACACCCCAGTCCTGGTTCCGTTGACCTCTTCCCAGCTGTGAACCACTGGTAACATTCCTAATGCCTTCTGTTTTTTGGGGGGGTTATTGTTTAATTTGCAAAACATGTATATTGATTATGCTGTCTTACCAAATTTGTGGGGACGTTTAAAAGAGGCAATGCAAATCGATGTCTGTTCTTGGAAAAAAGCATGCCTTACTTGAAACTTCTTTTTACTAGATCACTTAGTATTCCAACCACTCCTTAACTGGGAAAGGTTAGGGCTCCACATCAGCACTTTCTGAAGTCTACCGAGTTATACACTGGTCTCTTAGGATCCTGATGGAGGCAGGGTTAAAGGGGGTTTAATAATCAAATTAACTAGGGACATAAGGGAGAGTGCTTTCTTTAACACAGGTTTCTAGTCTAGTGCAGCGTGATTCTTGACCCGCCAAGTGGGGCTGTGGACTACAGCTTCATCTAAGCATACTTGACTTCCAGGTCTTTTCCACTGAAGTTCACATAGATGACAACCTCAGGGTGTCTTGTGGGGGAAAGTTGCTGTAAATCAATCCACATTTCTGAGTATTTGCTCAGCATCAGACACTGTGGAAGGGCAATAGAAGAAAATATGATGACCTTGTCTTCAAGTTTCTGAGAGGCTTAGGAGAAAATTGAGCCCAACTGTTTTGAGAACATGTCACTCTAAATTTGGAACCAGGATACTATGAATCAAATAAAAGTGGCTCTTGTTCAGGGCACAATAGGGAGTGGAGGGGACTGGGGCAAAAAGGAGTGTGGAGGGCATTCTGAAGGGGGAACTATCAACTCAACTGTGACCCATTGGGTTTTTTTAGTTTTCTGTTGCTTGACAGATACCAAGGAGAAAATATTTTAAAGGTGAACAAATTTGTTATGACTTATTGTCTCAGAGTTTCCAAGTGACTATCAGCTGCCTCTGTTGTGGACAGACAGAATATTATGGTGGAAGGGTGTGGTGAAACAGGGCTCCTCAACATCATAGTCACCCGGAAGTGGAGGCAGAAAAGGACCAGTCACTCTTCATTGACACATGTGCTACTTGCTTACTCTGGTGGTTTGATATGCTTGGCCCAGGGAGTTGCACTGTTTGGAGGTGTGGCCTTGATGGAGTAGGTGTGACCTTATTGGGGTAGTGTGGCCTTGATGGAGTAGGTGTAGTCTTGGTGGAGTAGGCGTGGCCTTGGTGGAGTAGGCGTGGCACTGTGGATGTGGGCTATAAAACCCTCATCCTAGCTGCTTAGAAGTCAGGATTCTGCTAGCAACCTTCAGATGAAGATGGAGAACTCTCAGCTCTTCTTGTACCATGCCTGCCTGGATGCTGCCATGCTCCCACCTTGATGATAATGGACTGAACCTCTGAACCTGTAAGCCAGCCCCAGTTAAATGTTGTCCTTGTAAGAATTGCCTTGGTCATGGTGTCTGTTCACAGCAGTAAACCCTCACTGAGACACTTACTGTAGCAAAGCCACACCTCCTAAACTTTCTGCTATTAGCTGCAGACAAGAACTTCAACCCATGAGCCTGTGGGGACATTTCATAGTCAAACCCTAACAGCCATCATTGTCAGGTGAGGAAGTGAGCTTCTGATTGCCAGATCTTTTAAACATTCACAAGAACTGAGTAGTCTGGATGTTTTTTTTAATGCAAAATATACCACATTTATAAAAATCCTTATGAATATAACAGAGGATGAACACAGTGTATCTGTGGACCAGATTTAGCCCACATAGCTTTATTTTGCCATATTTGGTCTCTGCCAGTCATTCTCAGGTGGGATTTATTTGTTCCTTGGGACATCTGCCAGTGCCCAGGTATGTTTTTGTCACAACTGGCATTACAAACAACTAAGGGGCAGAGGCTGCTAAATACCCTTGTCAATAGAAAGCAATTCTTACGTCTATGGTATTAAAAGGACCCAAAGGAAAAAAAGTTCACTCTAAGCCACGGGGCCTCAGAGGTTGGGAATGTGTAACTCTGTGGTTTTTTTGTCTTCCTGCCTGTGTGACTTTGGAAATGTCCTTGTTCTGGTTAGTAAAAGAAGATACTTGGACTAATTGATGCTCCAGGGACTTTCCAGCCCAGGGCCTGAGGTCATATCAGTCCATGTATTGGCAGTGACCTAACACAAAAGCTCTGTGCAGAAATGTCATTGATGGGAAATTATAGATATGGATGAGACAACAGATTAGGAGTGTTCCCAACCCAGAACACTGTTTGTCCTTTGGATGAGTTCCGAAGCTTCTTTCACTCAAATCTCACTCAAGACACTGGAAAAAATTGAAGATGATGTTAAAAGGCTCCTAAATCATCCTATATAATTTATGTTTTTAGAAACTATTCATATTTTCAACGGGGGAAGGGAAAAATCAAAGGGCATGCTCTAATTTAAAATGCTACTGTCCTGAATAGAAACAGCTTTTCAGATAGGGACTTTGAGCCTCAGCAGTGAGTGCATGTGTATCTCCTTGGCTCTCCTGCGGAAAGTGATTCTCTTATCTTCAGGGTTTAATTCAATTGTTCCCACAAAGAAATCAAGGAACATGGTTCAGACCCAAAGAGGCAATGATGGACAGAAGACAGACGATGCTGTTGCAGGCTCCTTGGCTCGCACCTAGCTCACTGCTGAGAATGCTCATCTCCAGGCAGCCTGAGTCACTCTTGGGCTGCTGGCTTAGTTTGGGAGTATAGAACAGTATAAACTGAGTGGGCTCTCTTTATAAATAAGAAAGATCATGGCTCTGCAAGCTGGGAATCTAAGATGAAAGCAGTAGTGGATTTGATATCTGTTGACAGCCTCTCTCCTGATCCACAGCAGGGACCTTCAAGCTTTACCCTTCTGAGGTAGAAGGTTGGAGAAGGTCTATTGTGAACACCTCTTATAGGGATCCTGAACCTGCTTCAGTTGTGTTGCTTTAACAAAACATTCTGGCCAAACTAACCTCCCGGACAAGGTTTATTTGGTTTATAAATCCAGGACGAATTCCATCACAGAGGAGAAATCAAGGCACGAACTCAAAGCAGCCAGTCATATCACATCCACAGTCAAGTTAAGGATGAGTCAAATGGACACATGTTTGCACTTTGGCTGTTTCTGCTCAACTGGTTCTCTTCACTACCCTATAGTCGGGGTCCACTGCATGATGAAATGGTGTCACTGGGGTTCAGCGTGGATTTTCTCGCCTCAGTTAACAACCAAGGCAGTCCTTCAAAGACCCACCCACTGATCATCTTGATCTAGACAAATCCTCCACTGAGGCTCCCTGTTTAAGTCTTTCTAGGTTGGGACACGTTGTCAATTAGAAACCAATCATCACAGATAGTAACCCCACTCGAGAAAAATCTTAGTTACCCCCCCAATGATCCACATCAGGGATGAGGTTTTCAGTACCTAACCTTGTAATATTCTATCTTCTGTATCACCCTTGTTTGTACCATTCCCTTTATTTTTTAGTATGCTACATGATTTTCCCAACTGGGATATGTTTCCTTGGAGGAAGGCCTTTCTGAGATGCTGGAGAAGGGATGGGACTGCTTTTTCAGGATTTCTGGATATGGACCCCAGCAGTCTCCCAAGAATGTGTGTGACCTTAGTAACGCTGAGCTTCCTTCAGGGTCCCAGGGGCTGTCGGCCTATAAACTTTGACTCAACAGCAGCATGCAGATGGCTATGACAAGCTCTTCTGGAATGCAAACCTGAGGGTTCAAAGCAGACCCCTGCCCTCCATAAAAAATTACCACTCGTATTTGCTCCTGTGTCCCTGTTAGGCTGTGTGACCCAGAGTCAACACATTTAAACGTTTATGCCTTCCCGCTTTGAGCAACAAACGCTCTTCTGCCAGCTTCCTGTACTTTTCTCCTTTCAGGTTAGGAAGTTCAGTCTACCAGCCTATGTGATAGGTGTGTGAGCAAATAAAGGTAGTTTGTGCCAGCTCACCATGCACGCGCATTGGCGTGAAGAATGAAGACGTGAAGAGCAATAGTGACCGGTTGAGGGTCTTGGTTTAGGTTTCCTTTGAAGCAGACATTGCAGCTAACACTGGAGGCCACGTTGGCTGGGAGTGGATCCTAGGAAGCCTTGAAACAAAATGGGGAAGTCAGAGCTAGAATGAAAAAAAAAAAACAGGAAACAGGGATATTTTCTGTTTGTCTGTCCATCTATCTTGTCTGTCTGTCCTTTTTCTTCCTTCTTTTCTTTCAAACAAATATATTATATTTAGTTAGTTTGTTTTTCAGACAATACAGCACTAAACATATATTTACTATAACAAAATACATCAACTATTAAGTCCTACCAAACAAACTAAACTGTAAGACTTGTGGTCTGTACTTTCAAGGTTTTGTAATCTACTGTAAACACTCAAGTTTGTTCATGATTAATTTTTGGGTCAGTCAGAGTAGAGAGTCCTAGAAAGTATTCCTTTATTGCTTATAAATAATTTGATCATGATTTTATTGCAGAGTTTAGGGCTAACCATATTCTAAGAATTCCAAACAATATAATAGTAGTACTTGTTAAATAACTTGACCAAACCATTAAAATTATAATAAAGTTGGGCTGGAAAGATGGCTCAGTGGTTAAGAGCACTGACTGTTCTTCCAGAGGTCCTGAGTTCAGTTCCTAGCAGCCACATGGTGGCTCACAACCATCTGTAATGGGATCCAATGCCCACTTCTAGTGTGCCTGAGGAACAGCAACAGTGTACTCATATACATAAAATAAATAAATTATATATAAAATCTATATTTTATAACTTATAATGTATTATATTCATTACTTTATATAATTATATATATATATATATATATATATATATATATATATATATATATATATATAAAATTAATGGAAGAGGAGGAGGGAAATGATGGTAAGAAGTTTATGGAATTTAGAGAGCTTTCAAATGGAAACCAAGAAGAATATTTTTCAAACCTGTTGTGGAATTAGGTGAATCCTAGAGGCACAGGGAGTCTCACCAAGAAAATACAAATGTTCCAAGAAGATGGCTATGCAAGTGAAGCCAAAAGGAACAGGACTAGTTGAGAGACTGAGGAAAATTTCTATTTTCCAGATCACTTCTACTACAAATCGTGCCAGAGACCTGCCCTTTCCCATTGTGGCAAAAGACCAGAAAACATTTCATAGATAGTTTTTTTTAAATTGGAAATAGATTCTTTTCTCATGTAGTATATCCTGATTATAGTTTCCCCTTCCTCTATGCCTCTCAGTTCTTTCCCTCCCCTCCAGATCCTTTCCCTTTCTGTCTCTTATTAGATAAGAACAAGCTTCTAAGAGATAAGAACCAAACATGACAAAATAAAATATAATAAGATGAACACAAAGCTTCGTATCTAAGTTTGACCCAGAAACCCAAGAAGAAAAGGAGTCCCTAGAACAGACACAAGAGTCAGAAGGGGGAGTTTGCAAGCAAGTGGGTCGCTGGTTCTTGACTCTACCTGAGATTTCCAGAAAGTAGTCTGGATCATGTTTTTTTTGAAATGCCCAAAATGGCCACTATTGAAACTGG
This sequence comes from Apodemus sylvaticus, assembly GCF_947179515.1. NCBI lineage: Eukaryota > Metazoa > Chordata > Mammalia > Rodentia > Muridae > Apodemus > Apodemus sylvaticus. The sequence goes on from NC_067492.1 coordinate 15,309,386, forward strand.
GATATTTGGGAAACAGTATTTCCCTATATCACATATTGAGCGTTACTTTCTGAAGAACAATTTCCCAGAACTCCAGTCTTGCCTTCCTGGTAGAACAAGCAGATTCCCGCCACTAGAGCCCTCAGGCAGACAGTGGCAGGTGTTCAAAGCAAGCAGCTCCAGGACCTCAGTGTGTGCAGAGTTATGCAGGCTGGGGCGGGCCGACACTTGCTGTAGTATATTGATTTAAATTGTTATTATCATTGTAGCACTTACGCAGACGAAAGCCAACTGTAATATTCTTATGCTTATAGCTCATAACAGATTGTGCTAAGAAGCAAAACATGCTCGAATATTACATTTTCGAAGCAGTAAAACACAGTGCGAGTCAAAATAACAATACCTTGATATGATGCATAGTGTACTTTGACCAAACAAGATGGAGATTTACAGTGCAAATATGCTGACTACCAAGAGGTGATAATTCTGAAGTCTACGTGGCTACATCTTGTGATAACTACAATCTCCCCTGCAATGTTCTATTCTGTTTTTTTTTTTCCTACTTGCTGGAAAAAAATTAATCCCATCTTATAGCTATAGGGTTTTCAAGTCTTCACTCAACCCAACAACAGCATTTTGTTTTCTAATTTTAATCTGATGAGGCTCTTAATTAAAACTAGTTAATGGAAAAAAATCTATTGGATAAGGTAGGGGGCCATGAGTGTTGGGGATGTGGAAGTCAACTTTTGTGAAGGAAAATGTTGGATGGAGAGCAGGGAGATACAGGCTCCTCTGACTTCCTCACAAATCCTTATCTGCCTCACATGGCATTAGATCTAAGATGGCTCCCAGCACACCCATGAGATAGCAAAAATTGAACCCAGGCCAGGGTACTGACTGCTTCCTTTGTCTTCAGGGAAGTCATCACAGGTGACAATACTCCCCCCACTCCTTTTGATTTGCCTCATCAGGCTGGACTCTCATTGGTGCATGGTGACAGTGTGGCAAGATACGATTGGCCAAGTATTTGGGGGCTTGGGATTAGTTCAAACAATGTATAACAAACTCAGATCTGTACCCTGATGCTGGTCTCTGGAGTTGGATTTCCTGGGATTTATCACATGACATTGTCGCCTCTGTCTTCGGTCCTGTTCCCACGAGTGAGATGGCTCAGCAGGTAAAAGTGCTTGCTGTTATCCCTGATAACTCCAGTTCAAGTCCCCAGGACCAACAAGGAGAGAAGCCATAGCCGCAGGTTGCCCTCTGACCTCCACACCTGTGTTGTGGCATGCCTATCCACATGCAAACACACACAAGCAAAATAAATTATAAAAATGCAGGGTTGGGGGAAGATAGAGATCTAGTTTTCTTCTTCAACATGTAGCTTTCCTGTTTGGGCAGCACCATTTGTTGAAGGTGCTATCTTTTCTTTGATGCATATTGCTGGTCTCCTTGTTGAGAAGCAAGTGGATGTGAGAGGAGTGTGGGCTTATATAGGGAAAGAAAAATAGAAGCACCAGGCATGGTGGGAGGCATATGTCTGTAAACTCTGCACCTGAATAGTGGAGATAGAAGTGTCTGAAACCTGAGGCCAGCCCGGGCTTCCAAACAAGACCCTGCATTAAAAGATAAATTCAATCTATTGACACAAATGGGATTACTGACACACCACAGAAAACTTTGAAGAAACGACAAAGGTTTTAAATACAAAGGACCAGGCTTTTACTACAATTCACACACAGTTTGAGTGTGTTTCCCTAAAGCTTCACGTGCTGGTGGGTAGGGATGGCACTACTGGCAGTGAGCTGTACCCCCCTAAATCAATCAACAATCAATAAAATGTAAGTATTGCCTCTTTCTTCTTTTGCTGTTAAGGTTGTTTTTGGTTTGGGTGTGTGTGTGTGTGTATGTATCTGGTGTGGTTATGTATGTGGATTAAAGAACCCACAAATTAATAAGATATTTTTAGAGGTGTCAAACAGTAGAAACAGTTTGGGGAGGGAATTTGAGCAAATTAAACCAAAGCCTGAAAAAGACAGAAGTTTTGTCATAGTAGTGAGAAAAAGCTGTTTATTCTCAGGGAAATAATTAAAAGTGTGCATATACATTTCAGCTCCAAGTATTTTCACTGCAGTATTAATTAGGAGACACCACATCAAGTTCTCTAAACCTACAACAACAGATTAGGAATATGAGATTTGGTTTTGTGAATGTCCATACATTTTAAAACCACAGAACCTTTACAAACATTATCAGACGATTTCAATATTAAAAGACTCTCTCTCTCTCTCTCTCTCTCTCTCTCTCTCTCTCTCTCTCACACACACACACACACACACACACACACACATGTTTAATAATAAGATCTTCTCTACAATGGACCATGCATGCACATGTGCTGAGAATTTAGACAATTTGAAAAAAAATCAAAATATCTGTGCTGCTTCTGTGCAGCTAATTTTTTTTCTTCAGTCCTGGTTTATTTTCTTTCTGTATTTTCGTTTCTCATTTTTTTTTTACAATTTAAATATAATTTGTTTGTGTGTTTGTTTTGAGACAGGGTTTCTCTATGTAGCCTTGGCTGTCCTGGATTTTATTCTGTAGATCAGGCTGGCCTCAAACTCACAAAGATCCACCCATCTCTGCCTCCCAAGTGCAGGATGTGATTAAAGGGGTGTGTCACTACTTCCTGGGAGTAGAATTATTTTAAAATGATCATGTTTTAAGAGAAAAAAAAGCACTCTTCATAGTTCTGTTTCTGGTGTTGTTGATGAAAGAAGCAGGTGATACTTAAAAATTATTCTTATTTGTATATGTGTATATTATAGGTATATGTGTGTATATACATGCCATGGTATATGTCTGAAGGTTCAGAATACAACTTGTAGGAATTACTTCTCTCCTTCCATCATGTGGGTCCCAAGGTCATCAGGCTTGGGAGCAAGGGCTTTTACTTGCTGGGCCACTTTGTGGGCCCTGGAGTGGTTTTTAGTAAATAAACAAATAGTTATAATATGTGCAATGTTTTTAAATACATTTTTCATGAATGAGCCCGTGATGTCCTGTATAGTGTATGATGTTTCATATTGCTACAATGTTTGTTTGTAGGAAACTGAGCAGATACCCACAGAGTGGATGAAGCTTGGGGACTCTTATGGAAGAATGGGAGGACGGATAGTGGGCCCTGAAGGGGACAGGGACTCCACAGGAAGACTAACAGATTCAATTAACCTGGACCCTTGGGGTTCTCCAAGTCTGAACTACCAACCAAAAAGCATACACAGGTTGGACCTAGGCCTCCCCGCACGTATGTAACAGATGTGCAGCTTGGTCTTCATGTGTGTCCTGAACAAATGGAGCGGAGGCTGTCCCAAAACCTGTTGCCTGTATGTGGAATATATTCTACGTGGGCTGCCTGTCTGGCCTCAGTGGGCGAGGAAGCACCTAGCCTCACAGAGACTTGGAGTGCCAGGGTGGGAGGAGACCCAGGGGCCCCACATGCTCAGAGGAGAAGGGGAGAAGGATGGGGAAAGGATTGTGGCTGGGCTGACTGGGGGGGGGGGGCAGTGATGTAAAGTGAATAAGTAAAAAATATGAAATAAAATAAAATTTAATTAAAAAAAGATCTCTCCTTGACCCCGTGTAAGTGTGTGAGTGGTGTTAAGCTGACGATTCCAATACCCTTCTTTTCTTGTCTGTTTTAATGTTATTTTTAATATGTGCCCCCCCCCAGAAGGCAAAACTATACAAAAGGAATACTAGCTGAGTGTTCTCCCTTCTCTTCATCTTCCGCCCTCTTCTTCCCACTCACCCTTTGTGAATAACCAACTGCGTTGCTTTCTGTCTTTCCCCTGTGTTTCTTTCTGAAGAGATTAGCATGTGCATAGATTACCATGCTTTCTCCTTTATTCACCTTTTCTAGCATGAGAGGCAGCATTCTGGGCCTACCTCTTCTGCACTTCGCTTCTCCACACAACATCTGCTAGAACGCATCCTCGATTACTGTACTCTTTTTATGTCCTTTGTAGCTGCCTAGTAACGCGAATGTGCACGGGCCACAGTTTATTCCGACTCAGTCATTAACTCTCGAAGAGGCACGCAATTATCATATTAAGGTAGAATAAATCACACCCAGTGGGCTGTGAATTTGTGATCATTGGCCTGGATATTTTTGCATTGTGATGGAAAATGTTCTGGGGGTGGGTAGGGGTAGGGATGGGGGTGGGGAGCTTCTTAGGTCAGAATGCGGGTGGGGGGGTAAGGGGGGCTGGAGGATAGGCACCGTCAGCTCAGGGATAGGTACTGAGAACATTTCTGGGATTTGGATTGAGGACAACCTGGGAAAGACTCCTGGATTCCATGAATGACTGGAGGCCTCACTGGGCTCTTTGTATTCTGAGGGTGTCAGGCTTCCGAAGAAAATGGCCATAGGAAGCTCCTAATTACATTGGCCCAGTCCTCCAGGAATCTCAGCCTTGAAAATTCCTTTGTATTTGAACAAGGTATCTAAACAGCAGTAGAGCTCCTCCCTCAATGGTTTGCATTATCAAAGACCAGGAGGCTCCTGGGATTAACATAAGGTTTCATTTTGTCACTAGTGTTTGTGTGTGTGTGTGTGTGTGTGTGTGTGGTGCCTACTGAAGCCAGAAGAGGGTGTTGGATCCCCTGGATCTAGAATTACAGCCATCTGAAATGGGTGCTGGGTCCTGAGCTCAGGTCATGTACAAGAGCAAACAGCTCCTAACTGCTGAGTCATCTCTCCTTTGTTTTGCACAGTCATCCCTCAGTATCCATTGATTCTAAAATTTCCCAGGGCTACTGAAATTCCCAGGTATTCTAACTCCTATTAGAAAATGGTGTAGTGTTTTGTATATAACCTGGGCACATCTTCCCATAAATACCCGGTCATCTCTACCTGCCATCTAGTCCCTAGTGCAGTACGAATGCTATGTGAGCAGCTATACAGCACCATTCAGGGCATAGCAACAATAGAATTATCTTCACAGGTGGAGTGTAGATGTTGTTCTTTTAAAAGGATTTCTTGCTTTGTGGTTGGTTGAATTATCAGATACAGATCTTGTGGCTGAAGTGGAGAGGAGATTGTATTTTTTGTTGTCTCTGGTATATAGATGGCTGTGGGTAGGGTTATGTGTCATTCAGAGAAATGAAAGTGACATTTCTTGTCCTCATGCATTAGAGTTACAATCACCCCTCTTTCTTGTATGCTACTGTTTTTGATTCTTACAGAACTCCCAGCGGGAAGATTTTATTCCAACTTGATAAACCTAAGATCCACAGACACCGATACGTTTGCCTAAGACCACCAGGCAGTTCCCTGGTGTGCTAGCTGGTTTTGTGTGTCAACTTGACACAGGCTGGAGTTATCACAGAGGAAGGAGCCTCCTTTGAGGAAATGCATCCATGAGATCCAGCTCTAAGGCATTTTCTCAATTAGTGATCAAGTGGGGAGGGCCCCTTGTGTGTGGTACCACCTTTGGGCTGGTGCTCTTGGGTTCTATAAGAAAGCAAGCTGAGCAAGCCAGGGGAAGCAAGCCAGTAAGAAACATCCCTCCATAGCCTCTGCATCAGCTCCTGCTTCCTAATCTGCTTGAGTTCCAGTCCTGACTTCTTTAATGGTGAACAGCAAAGTGGAAATGTAAGCTGAATAAACCCTTTCTGCCCCAGCTTGCTTCTTGGTCATGATGTTTGTGCAGGAATAGAAACCCTGATTAAGACATCTGGCAAAACTGCAATATATACATGGCTCCTAAACACTCCTTTCTTCTTTTCTAAAGGGTAGCACTTCTCAGAAACAATGACACCTACAATAAGTTCTAGTTACAGAAATCACTGTCCTACAGATAGTTTTTTTTTTAAAAAACTTATCTTTGATATGTTTTAATCCTTCTATTCACATTCAGGAAGCACAAGGAATTCAAAGTATAACCTGCCTTTGAGTCTGTAAACACCCAGAAATGTTTTTGTACAAGCTGATGAAGCTGTCTTCTGTATTTGCTTGGTGTGTGCTCTGGTTTTCTTATTACTGCTGTGATGAAACATTCGGACCAAGGGACTTAGGGGTGGAGAGGGTTTATTTGGCTTACAGTTCTAGGTCATAGTCCATCATTGACAGAGTCATGGCAGGAACTCAACCAGGAATCTGAAGCAGAATCAGGGAGAAACTGTGCTTGCTGGCTTGCTCTTGGCTAATCAGCTTTTATATACAGCTGGGACCACCTGCTGGGACCACCTGCCTAATAATAGTGCAACCCGTGGGAAGCTTTGCCCTCTTGTATGAACTATGGAGACCCCACAGACCTACCTGATAAAGACAATTACTTAACTGAGACACTTTTCCAGGTGATTCTAGGTTGTATCATGTTTACAGTTAATGCCAACTAGGACAGCATATTTTATGATTCACACAATTCAATTTTACCTCTTGGTTAGGAGGGGGAAATTTATTTCAAATACATGGAAAAAAGATGAAAAAGTCAAGAAAAGCATTAAAGTGAATTAATTAGATTGATGATCAAAGGGTTTTTTTCTATTTTATTACTGACTTTGGCTAATAATTAAAAATAGATAAAGAAAATCATAACCCTCTGACAGTATGGGGAAGGAAGCCAAGTCTAGAGCCCTAAGCCTGATTTATCTTTGTTTCTCAAGTGTTGTCTCAGTCCCCCTTTTCATTGACTGTGTAGTTGTTTTGTGGTGCTTTGAATAAGAATGGATCCAATAGACTCATATATTTGAATGTTTAGTCTTTAGGGAGTGGCACTACTTGACAGGGATTAAGAGGTGTGGCTTTGCTGGGCAATGGTGGTGCATGCCTTTAATTCTAGCATTTGGGAGGCAGAGGCAGGCAGATTTCTGAGTTTGAGGCCAGCCTGGTCTACAGAGTGAGTTCCAGGATAGCCATGGCTATATAGAGAAACTCTCTCTCTCTCTCTCTCTCTCTCTCTATATATATATATATATATATATATATATATATATATATATATATATAAAGGAGGTATGGCTTTGTTGTAGTGGGCATGGCCTTGTTAGAGGAAATGTGTCACTAGGGATGGGCTTTCGGGTTTTCAAGTGCTCAAGCCAGGGCCATGTGTCTCTTTCTCTGCTGTCTGCAGATGTGGATGTAGAACTCTCAGCTACCTGTCCAGCACCATGTCTGTCTGACCACCACCATGCTTCCCAACCTGATAGTAATGGACCAAACCTGAAACTGGAAGCCAGTCCTAATTCAATGTTTTCCTTTATAAGAGTTGCCATAGTGGTGTCTCTTCACAGCAATAGAAGACCAAAAAAGACACTTTTATTATAGTTTGTTTCTTCCATGGATTCAAAAAAGGAAATAAGTCAACAGTAGAAGTGGCTTGTGATAATCCAGCAGGTCTACTTTGATGCTGTGGTTTAGATATTGTTGGCCTTTCTAGCTTTGTCCCCAGAGTAGTGTAATGAGAAGAGGTGTGGAACCATTAAGAGGTTGTATAAGTTAGAACATATTTAGGGTAACAGAAGATATTGCCTCTTGCGGTCTAAAAGGATTAAGATATTTCTCCTGGGATCATGGTTAGTTCTCTCTAACAATTCTTATAAAACTCTGAGCTAGCCCAACCTAGCTTCTCTGGCTTCCTGTGTGAAGATGTGACTTGCTCCACACTGGCTTTCTTTGTCTACTGAGTTGAGAGAAGGAGAAAGTCTGCTGTCTAGACTTTCATGTTCAAAAACAAGTTTCACCGTTTTTCTTTCTCAGTTGCAGATATCTATCTTGTAGGTCACAGAGAAACATACAAGGCAATGGGGACAGATGGCGATCTGGAATGGAGACGAAGATAATTTTCCAAATTTCTTGGAGGTCATATACTGCTATAAGGTAGATACAGAATTTAACTCAGTCCACTCTGTTTCAAACCACTACTCTGTGTCTGTAAATTGTTCATTTGACGCTTCCCTTTTCCAGTTCCCTAGTGGTTGGGAAATGCGAACATAATGAGTAGATACAGGTAGTATTTGGAAGAATGCTCACCAGATGTGAAACTCACCATGTAGCAGACCCTTCCAGTGGAGTGAAGAACATGTCAGAGGAAGCAGGTCAGGGGCTGGGCTGTGCAAACACAGAGGCAGGTTCTGTCATGATGGAGAAAACTGGCAACTCAATCATGGACTGATTTTGGTTTTTGTTGTTGTTGTTATTGTTTGTTTTTCTATTTTTTTATTTTTGTGTTAAAAATAATGCATTAAGCTACTATAGCTAATCTTAATTTCTGAGGTTGGGAACCAGAATGGCTGTCTTAGTTAGGGTCTTACTGCTTTCAACAGACACCATGACCAAGGCAACTCTTATAAGGACAACATTTAATTGGGGCTGGCTCACAGGTTCAGAAGTTCAGTCCTTTTATCACCAAGGTGGGAGCATGGCAGCATCCAGGCAGGCATGGTGCAGGAGGAACTGAGAGTTCTACATCTTCATCTGAAGGCTGCTAGGAAAAGACTGGCTTCCAGGCAGCTAGGATGAGGATCTTAAAGTCATACCTACAGTGACACACCTACTCCAACAAGGCCACACCTTCTAAAAGTACCACTCCCTGGACCAAGCATGTACAAACCATCACAATAGCCACTTTGAGTTTTGCATCCAAATAAGGTCTCTATATCTCTTGGTCCTTTTTCTACCCCTTGGTATGTCATTTCCCAAAGTATGGGACACATATATTTAGCAGTGCCCATGATGCTTTGGACAGCGCTCTGTCCCAGCCTTAGATCCTATTTACTTCATCATCAAGATGCCTCCAGTTTTCCTTTATACCTTCTGATTAAGCGAAGGATGAAGCGTCAAGATGTCAGCAACTCTGAACAGGGAGCAATGAGGCTTCAGTTCTGTGTCTCCAGCAGGTGCTCAGGGGCATTTTCTATGTGCCCTCTATGTGCCCTCAAGGTAACAGTCATTTCTTCTTCTCATCCTGGTCTGTGCCCTTACAAGGTCAGTTTCCATGGAAATCATTGGAATAGACCAATAGGAGTTGCTAGATTCAGGATTGTCCAAATAACTAGCAATACCAACAGATATTTGTAAGATCCAAGGAAGAGTTCAAGATGCTTGTTACCAGTTCATGCCCTGTCTAGTTAGGTTCTAACTGGCTCCTGAGGAAGGCTATAGTGTCTAGAAGGCATCTCTTCCTTTCTCATGTCACCATTTCTGCTCTGTCTACCCTAGCCTCTTCACATCCGAGTAAACATTGCTAGAAACACATCGAATAACCAGTTAATTTTGACTTTCAAATAAATTACAAGTCATTTTAAATACAAGTAGGCTCTACCTAGCACATGGACCATAATTATGTGTAAAATTATTTTTTTCCTGAACTTCAAATTTAACTAGACATCTGATAATTTCATTTGCTAGATCAGCCAAGACTGGGCATGTAGATAATTGTACCCACTATTGCCAGCCCCTTGTTAGGGTTTCTTAGTCTTGTTCACAGTTTTTTTAAAAATGGATTCTCCATTGAATTCCACTTAACTTCCCCAGTTGAAAATGCCATCTAGTCTTTAATGAATGGAACTTACACTAGTAGGCGGCAATAACTCTTTATAGTGCTTTATAGTAGTAGCTCATTATGGCACTGTTTCATTTCTCATTTTGTCTTCATTTGGTGGCATGTGACATTGGCTTTTTTTGTAATGAAATGTATTTTCATTAAAAACAAATGCATTTGTGTGTGGGGGGGGGCGGAGTTGGGCATGTAGCCCAGTTGGTAGAGTGCTTGTACACAAGGCATTGGACTTGATCTCCTTGATAGCATAACTAAATCCTGGTACAGGTACATCCCTGTAATCAGAGAATCAATAGTTCAAGATCATTCTTGGGGATTTAGTGAATTTGAGGATGGCTTGGTTTACATAATACTCTGTCTCAAAATAAGTAAAACTGAATAAAACAAGTAGCTATGTTTTAAAAATAATCCTAGAGGAGGGACACATCTATGGCAAAGATCACAGATACAAAAGAATGGCTCCAAGTGTTCAGCTAACTTTAGGTCAAATCCTAAGGCCACCGCATAGAATAAATGCTAAGAATAAATGAAAAGTCTTTGGATGTGTGGGGTCTTGGCTTTTAGTAGTATCATATTTAAATAAGTATTCAGATAGACAGACAAACAGATGGGGGACACACAAATACACTCACTCCAAGGCATGATGTGATATCTAAGACTAGAGTGGGAAAACTTAACCCTGAGCCTGCTGTTTCTCATGAGACCAGAGGCCCTGGCTTTTAGTAGTATCATATTTAAATAAGTATTCAGATAGACAGACAAACAGATGGGGGACACACAAATACACTCGCCCCAGGGCATGATGTGATATCTAAGACTAGAGTGGGAGAACTTAACCCTGAGCCCGCTGTTTCTCATGAGACCAGAGGCCCTGGCGTCTTGCACATAGAGGAGTTGCCATGCCAGCTCTGTTCCTACTTTGCTGGGAAGGCTAGCTGATGAGAATAGCATGGTGGTGCTTTGAAACATGGGAGTGAAGACTTTTAAGCTTAGCCAGGTTGCTATTTCAAAGGGAAATACTGAAGACAAAAGGTTTCCCTTGGAAAGGAATACTTGCAAGTTGCTGGTAAGAGTCTTCACTGGTACAGCCACAATGGAGATTAATACAGAGGTTCCTAAAAGATCTAAAAGCACAACTGCTATATGATGTTACTCTCGGGAATATACCTGATTCCTCACTCAGCACCCCATAGAGATGTTTGCATATAAATGTCTACTGTGGCGATAGGCATAAATAACCAAGGTATGGACCCAACCTAGATGCCCGTCAACAGATGAAAAAAATAAAGAAAATTGTATTTACACAATGGAATTTAATTCATCCAGTGAGAACTATGAAAGCATATCATTTGCAGGAAAATGTATGGAACTGGAGATCACGATGTTAAATGAAATAAGCCATATTCAGATATTCAAATGGTATATGTCCTCTCTCAAGCAAAGGGATTAATGAAGTCTGGAGTGTGGGGAAGGAGGGTAAAATGGTACAGATGCATGAAAATGTCACAAGGAACCCCATGGCTCTGTAAACCAGCTTTAAAAAATGAGTTTAAAACTCTCCTTGAATTTAGGAGGTTTAACAGATCAAAGGAGAGAACTTAACTTCCTGAGTGATGAAGATGTATGAATGAATGAATGAAATGAACAGAGAAAGATGTGCAGGTGAGTCTCAACCCGGGTATAGTGCATACTGTCTTTACTGTCCTAATCACCCCCACCAGCTATGAGATGACTTGGGGGTATCATCCACTTTGGGTATTGGGACTACCTTGGGAGATGTGGCTTGTTCTGAGCCCCTCAACTTTCTGTAGTCTTAGGTAACTAACTTCAGTGGGGTGTGTGTCTCAATGTGAGTGCCAGGGCATATGTGGAGGTCAGAAGTACCAGAGGCTGTGCTAGAACCACTTTTATCCAAGGAACCGTCTTGCCACAGTGTCCAAAGTATATCATGAAGCCCACAGACAGTCATCAAGATTAGGGAGAAGGACGAAGGGTTCCCTTTGTCTACTGAAGGGTAGGGGGGGTCACACTACCATCCTGACATAGACAATCCTAGGAGCCTTACATGTCCCCCAACCTCACAACAATCCCAAGAAAGGGAAACTGCCTGGAATTGTATTGGTAATGTTCAGTGAGACCATTCTATTACCTCTTCCAGGAAGAAGATAGTAGAATCCTGATACTTATCCAAAATAAATGACACCAGGATCTTTAAAGCTATTGTGGTTTTGAGACTTTAGAGATGAGCACAAAATCACACTACAGCTATTTGTTGGAGCCAGGGCTGAGACCTGGTCCTGCAACCTTGGAATCTAGCATCTTAATATCACAGCCCTCTCTGGCATGGTACTTAAGAACTTCACTCATAACGAGAGGAATAGATGTGGAATAGTGTTCAAATTTATCTTCCCTCCCCTAACAGCTGTGCATCGCATGGAATTTTGTGCATTTTGATCTTGGAAGTTACATTTCTGTTGAGTTAAAAAAACACAGAAGTGCTATAGTGTAAGAAGAGGGGAGGGGAGAGGGAACCGAGAAGGGATCTGCTTTTATAGAGAAGATAGTCTTAGAGGATATGTCACAGGGAATAGGGTGCATGAGCAGGGGCTGGAGATGAGGCCAGGGCAGGAACAAACACAAAGAACAAGAACAATCTACATCTTCAGACACACCACACACACACACACACACACACACACACTTATCTTGGCTATTCCGCAAAGACCCTCCTCATTGGAACTTGGATTCTTCCTTCTCTTGTCTCCTGTTACACAGATCTGCTCTCTGGTCCTTAGGTCTCCAGAAGCAAAGGATTTTCCAGGAAATCTAATTGCCTAGACAGAGGATCAAACTTTACCAACCAAGGGCACATCCTAAGTAAGCATCCCTGCCTTTGTTGCATGGGAGGTTGGAGGAATGGGCTTCTAGTGTTTGACCCTGACAGTCCCAGTGCCCTTGACAAGGACAAAGTACTCCTTGGAGATGCTTGCCAGCTGGGTGACCAAACGGGCACATTGGCTTTGTTGGGAAAAAATAAGATGTTTTAAAAACAACTGTTTTGGTTTTGCTGTTGTTTTTTGTTTTTGTTTTGATGTTTTTGTTTGTTTGTTTGGGCACAATGTCTTATTGCATTAGGACACAAAGAACATCATGATTTTCATATGCGTTTTCCACAATAAAAGGACAGAGCTGGGAGAGTTGCATCTTTCCAGCCTCTTTGCAACGTGAGCATCCAGAGAAGGATAAACAAGTCAGGAAAGGATTGACATTTCTACAGTTTACAAAGCGCTTCAGCATTTTAACCCTTAATGTAAACACCAGGAGGGGTGCCTGTTATCAACTATCCCTGTTCTCCACAGAAAGTGGAATGAGTGGGTTGGAATTTGGTTTCCAACTTGGAAATGAAAACGGAGCATGTGTAGAGCATCCATGTTTGATTCGACATAGGTGTCACCGGGTCATGCTACCTCTTGGGCACTCATGTATCCATCATTTAAATTTGGCAACATGTGACATTTTATTTGGCACAAAGCCAGCCATTTACTGTTAGCTACAACAGGGCTGGAAAGATGCCACAGCCGTTAACAGCACAGACCACTCTCGCAGAAGATCTGAATTCAGTTCCCAGCACCCACATGGGGTATCTCACAACTACTTGTACTCTAGGTTAATGCGATCCAGGGCTGTCTTCTAACCTGTATTTGCATGCCCACTGACAGATACACAATTGAAAATAAAATAAATAAAAGCAGAAACATTATAATAATAGCATGTAACTTTGACTTCATACTGAAGTCACTGTTTTTAAATATGTAGGGAAAAAATACTAACGATTTTTAAAAATAGCACTGCTACAGTTGTTGACATCCTTTTTAGCTGTTCCAGGGATTCTTCCCTACCATCAAAGCCCCTGTGATTCTGCATCTGGTCTAATACAAGGTGAGCAGGGTGAATTTTGCAGCTGTGCTAGAATTTATGTTGCTTCGGGCCTGTCATGTATTCCCTCGGTTGCTTTAATAAAACAATGGAGACAGACATCACTATCTCCAATTCTTCATCTAGATCAATTTAGTGCATGATGACCAACATGCCGGCAAAGGTCACAGGCATATTCAAAACAACAAAGGATGAGAGAGTAGATCAGAAAATGCCACCAAGCAATATTAGTAGAAGTAAAATGCCTACATATGTAAATAGGCACCATCTGCATTGTGATATACCAAGAGGGATTTTTTTAAGTATCTCATATTTTATTAATTAATTTTGTGGTGCTGGGGATAACACCCAGAGCCTCCTACATTTTATGTTGAGCATTTCTGGGGGGGGGGCAGGGTTAATTGAGCAGGAAACACCCATTCTGGATGTGAGAGGCCAAATCCTCACCCTGGGGTCCTACAAATAAAATGGAGGACAAAGCAGCCAGTGCCTCTTGGCCTGACACTGAGGGGACCAATATAAGGGAATCTCGCCATTATGCCTTCCCTCCTGGGAGGGGCTGAACTTTCTGGGAACCAAAGCAAACCCTTCCTCCTTGGAGATGTTTGTGTAAGGTATTTTTGCTTTATTTGTCACGGAGGAGGAAAAACCCATAGGAACCCAATACTAATGCTAAAGTAAAGGTTAAAGGCAGTTTAGGTAGAGGGAGTGCTAGGTGCACAGTTACTGATAGAACTGCCATTGTGACCGTTACTGTCTTCTTCACTTCCATTTCTATGTCCTGACAAGTCAGGGGAATCCAAGGCTGCCTGTCTACAATCACCAATGGTCCTCTGATCTCAGACAACTATAGGATTGGGCAGGCTAATGTTTAGTCCTGCTAACCCTCAAACTGATTGGAGATATCCACTACAAAGCCAGGTGATTACCACTGGCACAGACTTTCTAGTTTTGGAAATGCCGAGCAGAGAATAGACCAGATTTGTCTTGAAGGAGTCAAGGGATTTCTAGGGACACTGGATAGGAGTTCTCTTGCCCTTTAATCCCTGTAGTCCTCCCTTCCCCTCTCTACTAAAAAAGCTTTGGAGTAGCCACTGGCATTCTGGTTACCTCTGAACAACTGCACCTCTACCTCAGACCAGAGTGGCATCTGCTTAGAACAGAACATATTTTTTTCTATGTCCTTCTTCTTTCTAGCAGTTCATAGATGACATATGTGGGAGGCAATGGGCAGACATCTAAAACCTACACTGAGCTGCCAGTTAAGTCAATTGTGCTGAGATTTTGAAGAACAGCCCCCTTGTTGCCACCAGAATATCCCTATGGCTCTGGTTTTGTCAATCTCCAACTTTAACCTTTCAGTGATTGCTCATTAGTAGTGGCTATTCCTGGTTGTCAACTTGTCTATATCTCGAATGAACTACAATACAGAATTTGAATGATCCTAATCTGGAGACTGGGAGATACAAGTTTCTGACCTGGATCTTGGCTTGGAGATCTTGAGGCCTAGTGGCTATGAATCCCAGAAGATTAAGACAGGGAGATCTCTGAGTTCAAGGTCGTCTGGGACAAAGCAAGTCCCAGATCCAGGTATAGTGGCAAACACCTTTAATCTGGGTCACACCTTCTCATGGAGACCTACATAAGGACATTGGAAGAAAGAAGATTAACTCTCTCTCTTCTTTGCCTGTTTGCCTTGTGAGCAACTGCTAGATCCCTGGACTTCCATTCACAGCTGCTGCTGACCATTGTTGGGAGTTGGCCTACAGACTGTAAATCATCAACAAATTCCCTTACTATATAGAATCTACCCATAGGTTCTGTGACTCTAGAGAACCCTGACTAATACACTCATATCTGCAGAATCTTCAGGGAGGTATTGAAAGCCTCTCTTAGTGGTACTCCGATTGCCTCATCTTTCCATTTCCCTAGCTTTACACCTACATTCTAATCCCCAGTTCTTCCTACTCCCTAGGTAGGCTCTGTGTATGTCCTGTGTTCTTTGATGCTGCAGTGAACTGCTGTTCTTACTTCTTGGATCATGATGACGTCACTTACTGATTTTCTAATCTTTTTTTTTTTCCTTCAAAACTCAGCTCTCCTTCTTTGTGGAGACTTCAGGGTTAATTACTCCTGTCTAATGGAAAGGGACCTGAGGGATATGTTCATTAATGTTGGATTATGATAGATTATAGTGAAGTTATTTACTTTCTTTATCCATGAAGTCATCTCCAGATGCAAATATATTAATTGTGACACTTACCAAAAAAAATTGAACCAACCATTAATAAAGTGCCACTAAGTGCCAAGTTGGAGACCTGATTATGGCAGGATATGCAGTGCTCTCTATACAAATAGCCACACCCTAGCCACTGAAACCCATGGAAAATACTTTAAGAAGAATTTTGTAGATGGGATTAAAGGTCTTTTTGAATAGTGATGTAACCCTGATTGCCTAGCAATCACAAGGATCTTGCCATGAGTTTACATGCACCATGCTTACACACATGGGTGCCCACAGAGCCCAGAAGAGAGCACCAGATCTCCTGCAACTGGAATTACAGGGGGTCATGAGACACCTGATGTGGGCTCTGGGAACCGAACCTGGATTGCCTGTTGAAGCAGTAAGCTCTTTTCATACTGAACTATAGTTCCAGCACAGACGGTGAAATATAAAAAGTCTAGGAAGTGATCAAGACTAGAGTCTGTCAAGCGTTTTCAGTGAAGAAACAGATGATAGTGGGTATTTCTTATTGTTGACACCCACGATGGAGTATTTTATTATAATAATCATAACATATATTTTCAGTTTTGAACTTTGTCTTACTTAGGTTTTTACTGCTGTGAACAGACACCATGACCAAGGCAACTGTTATAAGGACATTTAATTAAGGACAGGTTCAGAGGTTCAATCCATTATCATCAGGGTAGGAGCATGACAGCATCCAGGCAGGCATGGTACAGGAGAAGCTGAGAGTTCTACATCTTTATCTGAAGACTACTAGCTGAAGACTGGCTTCCACGCAGCTAGGATGAGGGTCTCAAAGCCAACACCCATAGTGACACACCTACTCCAACAGGGCCACATCTTCTAATAGTGCCACTCCCTGGGCTGGGCATATACAAACCATCACAAACTTTTACTCAACTTGTCTTTTGATGATTTTACACGTTTAAAATTGCTATAATGCCCCACCCTCTCTAGTCTCCTTCCCACTCTTGTTAACCCTTCTCCTCCCCATAACTTTTTGTCAAATAGTCTACTTTGGTTTGAGAACCATGGGGTTTAATTTTTTTTTTTGAGATTTAGTTTAGTTATTGTATGAGCACCTTGCCTGCGCATGTGTTTATATATGCCACATTCAAGTCTGGTGCCCATAAAGGTCAGAAGAAGGAATCAAATTCCTTGGAACTGGAGTTCCTGATGATTGTGAGCTACCATGTGTGGGGCTGAGAAAGAATCCCAGGTCCTCTGGAAGAGCACCAAGTACTTCGACCACTGAGCCATCCCTCCAGCCCAAGGGACAGGGAGTTTAATACGTATCCTCTATGTGAGCATGAGTTTAGAACTGTATATTGAAACCTCATGGGGGTCTCTCATTGGATACAAAACTGAAGATTTTATATATATGTATATATATAACATATTAACATATAATATTATTATATTAGTAATATATAATATTAATATTATATATAATACAATGCATTATATTATATTAATATATAAACATACAATATACATATAACTATATTATATATATATATATATATATATATATTGCTTGAAATTTGAAAGGCTCTTGAAGCTGTGCAGGCCATAGTTACCTGTAGGAACTCTTTGATTCTCTAGGGTTGTATGCTAATGAAACTTCATTTGCAAATCAGGGACTGGGCAATGATTTGTGTATTTGCACTTTAGACCAATACCAGTAAAACTTCAAAACTGGTGGCTGCCAATGTGATTCTGTACTTTGGAGCATTGTGGTATCAACTGAGTCCTTATTTGAACTAGCAGATTCTCAAACCTGGAGTCTGCTATCCCCCTTGGAGAACCGCTTCTGTGGATGAGTCAGTGGGCAGGGAGAAGGTGGATTCATCTCTTTAGACTTTAAATCAGCCAAGAGAACTGTATCCTCCAAGTGGTTGGTTTTTTTTTTTTTTTTTCTGGTATTGCTTTTTTGAAATGTTGGCCCCTTGAAGGTTTCATTTTTATTGATCAAGCTTTAGGGTGTTTGGGGGATCATCTGAGAAATAAATAATACACAGCATGGCTCATTTCTCATTAACTCAGCCAGATTCGGCTGCAGAGCAAGAGTGAAGACGGTACACAGGAGCGGTTTACTGCGAGATGTGAGTAGATTGCTATAATTTAATTGTTTACTTTTAGCTATCCCGGAGGTCCGAGCAAGTCTTCATAGCCAAGAGAATTTATTTGATGACTTTAGTATAAGAACCACGAGTTTATTTTCTCAGGACTAGCTGAGCAGAGGCGGCAGTTAACAGTGCTTGTGTGCCCTGCAAACATCCACAGTCTCCTGTTCCAAATGAAAAAGCTCATTAGCAAGCTTATCTCCTGATGTGCTATTAG
This sequence comes from Apodemus sylvaticus, assembly GCF_947179515.1. NCBI lineage: Eukaryota > Metazoa > Chordata > Mammalia > Rodentia > Muridae > Apodemus > Apodemus sylvaticus. Next base: position 15,327,455 of record NC_067492.1, read on the forward strand.
CTGGGAGACAACGTTAATGCATTTGTTAGGTTGCCTGAAGTAAGAGAGGAAAGGATAGAATTCGTTGACAGTTTCCTTTCTGTCATCTGCTCATTGTTTTGCTTTGCTCTCTCTCTCTCTCTCTCTCTCTCTCTCTCTCTCTCTCTCTCTCTCTCTCTCTCTGTCACCCCTAGAGGTCTTCTAAACTTTGTATGGCCTAGAATTTTCAAAGCTAACTAGCATTGTATCTGCTCACCTGTATGGTATCCTTTGACATGCCTAAACTACTGCTACAGAGCCATACCAGTATCAGTGGGTTCTATGAGGATTAACTGATAACTTGGCCTGATGTATTCTGATGTTAATACTACCTCCTCAAGAGGGGTTGCCCGGACTAGCAGTCCATCAGGTGATCTCATGTGATCCTTCTCCCCATTTTAACAGTCAATAAAGTGTAGAGCCTGTGATTGGGCAATGGGGGTGGGGAAGGTAGGACTGACGTTTCGAGAGTGAGGGCAGGTGGAGAGGCAGAAGAGGACAAGGGGGAAAGAGAGAGGATGGAGGAAGAGGAGAAGAGGAGGAGGAGGAAGAGAAAGAGGAGGCAAAGAAAGAAGCCATGATGGAGCAGAACCACGTGGCCAGGAGAAACTTCCAGTAGTAAGGGGGGTCTTATAGCTGGGGAATAAATTAATATCATGTAAGATCTTCCCCATCTAGGCATATAGCTTATAATTATCATAATTATTTATATAATTTTGTGTGTGTGTTTATATGGTCTTAGTGGGGTTGGAAATTCTAGCAATAAGAAACTCAGAGGGAGGTGTTGCAAGACATGAATTTGATGCTGCCTTCTATGCTGCTTGGTTTGAACTAGAGTCATCTCAGAAGAAGGAATTTGATTTGAGAAAATGCTTCTATTGTGCTGACCTTTAGACAAGTCTGTAGGGTGCACTTTTGATTGATGATTGCTGTGAGGGGCCCAGCCCATGGGAGGCGGTGCCACTCCTAAGTAGGTGATCATGAGTTCTACGAAAGTGGGAACTGAATGAACCATGAGGAATGAGCCTTCCATGGCTGTCCATGGCCTCTGCTTCAGTCCCTGCCTCCAGGTTCCTGCTTTGAAATCTTGTCCTGACTTCTCTCAGTGAGGGAGTGCGACCTGGGAGTTGTAAGATGAAACAAATCCTTTCTTCCCTAAGTTGTGTTTGGTCATTGTGTTTATCATAGCAACAGGAAGCAAACAAGTGTGACTTCCTCTTAAACCAAGCTTTTGGCACAAACGGGACTGGAATATCATCTGACCTCTCCTTCAAGGAGGCCTGCTTTTGTGAATTCTCCTAACTATGGATTGAAAATAGTTTTGTAAATATGTCTGTTGAGTATATATAGAGACTCCATGTTATTATTCCCCAAACAATACAACATACTAACTAGTTAGATGGCATCCACGTTGTATTACGTGCTATACTCATCAGGATTCTCTAGGGCAACAGAACAGATACAATAAACATACACTGATGGGGCTTTATTAGATTGACTGACATGGTAGTCTTAGCAGCCCAACAATGGCTGCCTCACACTCGAGAAACCAAGAAGCTGACAGTTACTCAGTCCAGGAGGCTGTAGGCCTCAGCAGTCCCAATTGTCACTGAAGGCCTAGAGAATACTTGGAGAGCTGCTGGTCTTCAGTTCCAAAGCCTGACAAAACTGATAATAGCAAAGGAATCATCAAAAGCAGCAGCAGCAGCAGCAGCAGCAGCAGCAGCAGCAATAAAGTAGGTGAACTCACCAGCAAGAGTGAAAGCTAAGACACCACACAAACAAAATGGTTTCCTTCATGTTTTTTGTTTGTTTGTTTCAAATTTGGGCCACTACCAGAGGTGCTGCCTACATTTAGGGTGGGTGTTCCTACATCAATGAGGGAATCAAGATATCCCTCCCAATATATGACCATGAACCAATCTGACGTGGACAATCCCTCGTTGAGACACTCTTTCCAGGTGATTCTAAGTTGTATCAAGTTGGCTATTAGAATTTAACCATCACAAAGGTAAATATTCTAGCATAAAAGTGGTTCTGATCCTGGGCAGATGATATGCAAATATTGTGATTCTAAATAAGGGACTTGAATATCAGTGGATTTGAATATCTATAAAGGACAAAAGTTCCTTACAAATTCCTGGCCCAAAGGCCAAATAAAACTACACATTTGATAACAATATAGCTTTCATTTGGAAAACCTTATGCAACCAGGGGAACACTGAAAGCCAAGAAATCACCTGACAGCATATAATAGGGCTGTTTCAGTCTTTTACCTATGATTATAAGAACCAGGGTAGGTGGAGGAAAGAGCTTAGTTGCTAGAGAACTTACCTAGTATGAGCAAGACCCTGAGTTCCATCCTTAGCTCTACATGAACCCCACATATTGGTAAACACCTGTTATCCCTGCACCCAAGAGGTAGAGATAAGAGGATACAAGGACATCCTTGCCTAACCAGTGAGTTTAAGGGGAAAAATAAAGCAGCAGAGGGAAGTACTACATAAATTTGCAGTACTGTTCATTTTATTTGTTCTTGTCTCATGTTAGACCCCACTTTACAATACTAGCTTATGGAAGTCATGAGCATACAGTTGTTTATCCATGCAAGCAGACTATGAAGGTCTTTAGAATCTATGCATCTAATTGAAACATGCATTTATTGCTTTGCATTAGCAATCATCCAAATGAGAAGCAATAGACTGGGCACTGAAGGTTCTGACTACATCACAGTCATAATATTTTCTTCTAATAGTCACTCATAATTAGTCACAATCTAAATCCACATGGTCAGGTCAGGGCCCTTGAAACTGTCAAGTTATTGTGTGGCTTTCCCTGGGAAGATAAAACAAAACAAAACAAAAACACTTATTCCAGCTAAGGCAACAACAGACCAAGGGAAGGTGTCAGCCCAGCCCAGCTTGCTGGGTAACAAGTTTATAAGGTATACTGGTTTATAAGTATACCAGTGATCAGATAGTTCAATGACAGCTCATAAAAAGTTGTATGCCCCCAGTCAGCCCCCAGTCAACCTTCCACCTCTTCTATACTCTAGCATACTTTTCCCAAGATGAGTACAGTTAGGAGCAGGAAGGAGACATGTCTGAAATCTTAGGAGAGGGTCTGGTGTAGTTGTTTTTTCACTACTTTGTGGGTTCTTCTTTCTCCACCATTCTCTACCTCTTTTCTTTCACCCTTTCAACCCCATAACACTAGATAAGAGAGAAAAAGAGAGAGAGAAAGGAAAGTGATCCCTGAATACAATCAGGAGTTAGAGAGAGGGTGATGTTATCATTAGACTACTTCCTTCTGATTAGGGTCATGGAGTTCCTTGTGGCAATTTTGATCTTTGCTATAAGGATATCTCTTCTTCTTCTTCTTCTTCTTCTTCTTCTTCTTCTTCTTCTTCTTCTTCTTCTTCTTCTTCTTCTTCTTCTTCTTCTTCTTCTTCTTCTTCTCTACCTCCTCCTCTTCTTTCTTTCTTTCTTTCTTTCTTTCCTTCTTTCTTTCTTCTTTGCACATGATTATTTAACAAATGGTGACCAACAACAATCAACAACTAAACAACAACCAAACAAAAGCCAATGAACATTCAATCAACAACCCACACCCTCTTAGGGATGTACAAGGGACAAAAAAAGGGGGAGAACAAATGAAGCGGTCTCATAGCCATGAATCTTCTATTATGTCATTACTCAGACAGAGAAAGGAATGTATGGAAGACTTGACCATACCAGTCGGACTCAGCTGCTGAGAATTAGGGTTTCAGAATTTCAACTCTTGCTTCCTATAATATTGTACTATAACTCACTTTGTAGAACAGGCTGACCTTAAACTCAGAGATCTGCTGGCCTCTGCCTCTTTGGTGCTGGGGTTAAAGGGCATGCACCACTACTCCCAGGTTACCTAATTGTTAATATGATTCCAGGATTAACCTAGACACTATTGTGCATGCCAACAAGTGCTTGCTGACAGGAGCCTGATATAGCTGTCACCAGGGAGCCTCTGACAGTGTATGACAAATACAGAGGGGGTCACTCTCAGCCAACCATTGAACTGAGAACAGGGTTCCCAATGGACAAGCTAGAGAAAGGACCCAAGGAGCTGAAGGGGTTTGTAGCTCCATAGGAGGAACAACATTTTGAATCACCCAGTACCCCGCAGAGCTCCCAGGGACTAAACCACCAGCCAAAGAGTCCACATGGAAGGACCCATGGCTCCAGCTGCATATGCAGCAGAGGATGGCCTTGTTGGACATCAATAGGAGGAGAGGCCCTTGGTCCTGAGAAGGCTAGATGTCCCAGTGTAGGTGAATGCCAGGACAGGGAATTGGGAGTGGGTAGATTGGTGAGTAGGGGGATGGGGGAGGGAATCAGGAAAGGGGACATTTGAAATGTAAATAAAGAATATATCCTATAAAAAACTCTGTAAAAAATATAATATAATAAAAGGTTGCCATGCTCATAGGGATTGTATTGTGAAGTGAGCAATAAGAGGAAACACCAATAAGTAGTCAAAATAGCAGGTATGTAGAATATTGGAAATGAAAATGTGCATATACAATGAAGTGATCGCAGAATAAGACTTTCTCAGTGTGCACAAGAGTATTGCCAGCAGTTTAAATGGATGCTGGCTGTGAGGAGACTGGTGCCAACCATGGGTGAAGACCATTGTGAGGAGATGGGACACTGACTGAAAAGAATACAATGGAGCAAATGAGACCAGCATGCTTCTGCAGAATTCAAAGAGCCATTATTAAGCAGAGTCAAGACCATGCCATGTTGTAATGAAGAGAAGAAGGCCAAAGCCCATTTCGCTCAACTTTAAGGCACCAGAAGCAGCACAGAATGTGACAAGATGCTCTGTCACATTCTGAGTGTTGAGTAGAGTATGGAGTGCAGGAAAGAGTAGACTCTGGGGGAGGTAGGCTAGCAAATTTGTGAGTGGTAGGGGGTGGAGCAGGCGCCCATTGAGGCATGAAAGGATGCATCTCTACAAGTTGCAGTTGAATGTGTGTGCTGGAGAGCAGGTAGGAGACGTGGACGCAGAAAAGATTGAGGTAATACCTGTGGAAATACAGAATGAATACTTTCCTTTGGTGAACATTTGGAGACAAAGAGAATAACATGTTTGGATATCTCTCATAGCACTGAGTAGAGTATAAAAGTGTTTTCAGGTAATAACAATGTTTTCCATTTATTAAGAACCTAACACATACTTAACACTGGTCACACACCCCCTTTTTTCATGTGCCCGGGGGGGGGGGGGCGGGGGGGGAGGATACAAAGGTGTACATTGAATGAAATTCTATCCTCTTTATTTTGCTTACTAAATTACCAAATAGCCCATGCTTTCCATATGGCCTTTGCCCCACTGTGGATTGCATTGCCAAGGAAACAGATTGTTAAGCAGGGGCTCTGCAGCTAAATCCTATTAAACATGCTATAATTCAAACAAAATGTGCAAAGCCAACTAGCACCTGGCTTTGGAACATTGGCCTCCAAATGTCTCCTTCCTAATGCCTAACACTATACTTAATAAGATCCAACGTTTAGAAAGGCCTGCTTAATGCTACCCAGAGTTCTAGGCTTGCACATTCCTTCTTCAAATCCCTGCTCTGAATCTCTGAATGTCAAATTTTTAATTAACCCCACCAAATGGTATTTTCACATAATAATAAACTCTTGGCTTGCTGCTGGTTTTGAATGGTAGGAATGGTAGGGGGAAAGGGGAATTCTTTTTTTTTTTTTTTTTTTTTTTTTTTTTTTTTTTTTTTTGGCCTCAGTCACATTTTTTCCTATATAAAACATCAAGCACAATTGCCTCCAAACTCCCACATGTAGCTGGACAAATCCAGAATGGAATTTCAGCAGAAGTGAGAGACCACATACTTCAGATTGATTTTACATATAAGGATTTGGAAGTTCAGTGAATATAGGTTTATTTTCCAAGGTCAACAGCTTATTAATGGATAGTACCAGAGGCAAGGTCCAGTTGATGGGCTGAAAACCAAGTGCTGTTTCTTTGTCTTAAGACTGTTACTCTTACCTTGTCTTAAAAGTCACCCTTACCCCTCTTTGGTAGAAATTTATCACAGTCTGCCTCCAGTGTCCATCACGGAGCCAATACCTTGTCTTTTCCCTCACTGCTGCTCAGATGCCCTGCCTTCTCCACTGCCACAAATTATTTCAAATCTCACATCTACTCATGAAATCTCACATCTATCACGTGAAATCATTCATTTCATTACTGTGTCTCAGGTTCATTGCTCTCTTTGCAGAAAAGGGGCATGCTGGTGCACAGCTCTAAGTCCAGTCACTGGGAAGTAGAGACAGGAAACTCAGAGATTCAAGTCACCTTCAGATGCATAGGTGGAAGTGTGTTAGGGCCCGGGAGAAGGTGCTGCAGGGAGATAGGAGGCAGGGAGTGAATTTGGTTATGAATTGCTGATAGAATAAGGAGACATGGAGTGGAATACAGATAGGAGGTATGAAGGCCAGCCTGGGCCACAGAAAACATTGTTTAAAAAAAGCCACATGTTTGCACATCAAATTATATTTTGCATAAGTATATTTTCCAATCCAGCGCTCCTGGGTTCTGACATAAGCCTGTCCTCACTTGACCCTTGTCATTTCATTAGAAAATATCCAGTGAAGTGAGAAAAATGTAATTGGAATCATTGTAGCACAAACAAATGCTTATATTAAGGCAACTCAGTGCTAAGCTTCCTGGGTGCAGAGAATGAATCCTCATGGGCACAGATACCAGATGTCAAATAGATACACCGCTTCAAAGGAAATGAGTATGGCGTTAGCAGTAGATGTAAATAGGAGAGGAAAGAGAAGGGTAAAGATGTCATATCTGCCCAATCAGGACCCAGAATTCTTCTGGGACAGAACATTTTGAAGATGAGAAAATATAATATTTACTTAGATCTAAGTTCTCTTCTTGTGCAATTTGATATAAATTGTCATTAATGTTCCTGGGCCTCTAAGTCACCACTGAGTCACATTAAAAAACATATTAATGAAATCAAGCAGAAGTGCTCTCTATCTTGGGTTTTGGTTGACCTTAATGTAAAAGGGGGATAAAAAGAATTTGAGATACAGAATGCAGAAGTAAGAGCCACTGAAGCTGGAAATGAAACTGAAGGTTATTAAAAGAAAGAGAAGCCCTGAAGCATTGGAATAAATCTCAAGGATGCTGAGATTCACACTAGAGTTATAATATAAGGATCTAGTTCATCTGGAACTGATGCGGAACGCTCCCCAAATCTACACCAAGTGTTTTAGTTAGCTATCTGTCACTAAGACAAGAGAACCAGGAGACCCTGCTCTGCGTAGTGGAGGGAGAGAGAGCTGCGCATAGCTTGAGTTCATTGTCCTTGGCTTCTTGACTAGATATGATGTGACAGTTGCCTCACACTCCTGCTGCTGTGACTCTCTTGCCTAGACTGTAACCTTGAACCGTGTGCCAAAATCAACCAAAATAAAAGTTGCTTTTGTTGGGCTGTTTTGTCGGAATAAAGCATAAGTACATAGGAGGAAAGAGCCCTGTTTAGCTCACCACACCTAGGAAGCAGAGACACGGGAAGGGATCAGGGTCCAAATATCTTCTTTAAGACCTTGTTCCCCATGACCTTGCTTCCTTCCACTGGGCCCTACCTCTTAAAGGCTCCACCACCTCTCAACAGCATCACAGGAGAATAATAGAGCCTTTGAGAAATGAAAACTTTGGGAAATACTTCAGATCCAAGGATGAGACTGGTTCTAGAAGGATCATGTGTTATAATGTTCTGTTGCTGGGATAAAACACCATGCCTTATTTCAGATGACAGAGGATAGAGTTTATTTGGGCTTACGGTTCCAAAGGGGGAAATCCATAACAGTGGGGAAGGAGTGGTATCAGGCAGCTGAAGGGGCAAGCTGGTCGACAACACCTTTACCCACAATATGAAGCAGAGATAGCAAGTTTGTGTGGGGAGAAGCTATAAACTCACAAGTCCCACCCATCCTGTGACATACCTCCTCCATTGAGTCTCCAAGTACTAAATGTTCCGCAACCTTTCCAACAGCACTACCAAACAGGGACAAAGTATTCAAATACAGGAGCCTAAGGGGGACATTTCTCAGTCAGCCAAACCACCACAGATGAAGAAGATCTAGCTCTTTTCTTCTGGTAGGTCATTGCACACAAAGAAAATGGAGGGTGAAAATGGCTCTCTTACAAGATAAGCACTGGTTAAAGACAGAAGCTACTCATTCTTGCCTACCTTCTAGGGAGCATTTTACATAAAGTATTTAAGGGAGGTAGTGATGGTTGGTGGTGATGTGCTAGGCAGCCTGAGGTTGACTTGAACTGGGTATAGTCTGCTAGACAGATCTTGATTGAGTTTCTCTTATTCCAATGACTTAATAACAAATGAAACCTCCCATCTGATTAAAAAGAGCTATCTCTCATTAAGTTGCTCTTTTAAAACTTAACTGGTGTCCATTGACCCTCAACCACTGACCAACTACAAGGCTTATGGTGCAGTAGTGGATCAAACTGGAGACCTGACCCTGCTATCGTGAAGTTTGAAATCTGGAGGTGGGGGTGTCAATCAAAGAAATGAATAAAGAGTATCTTGCCATCCCTGATGCAAGAGGTATGAAGGGGACGTCCATGATACCAAGAGAAATTGAATTAATGAAGCTGACAAAAGGGCACTGATTAGGAAGTAATGAATTAGTTAGAAAGATATAGGGAAATGTGAAACACTTCTGGGTTTGAGGGATCAGATTGTCTGGGAGTCCTATGGCGTCCATGAACAGAACCAAGGCCAATTCTGATGGGGTGGGATTAACAGAGAGAGAATGCATGGTACCCAGCACAGCACACAGCTGGAGAGTCACACGGGGGTGAGAGGAGAGAATTTGTGAATCCTACCAGTATTTCTAGTTGCAAAAAGCAATGAGAGAGGCCTTTGTCTCATGTGTCCCATCTTTACTGAATCAACTGAGATTAAGCTGTCAGGAATGTCTGCAGACATCTGTCTAGTAGCTATTGCTTAATGTTATCTTTCCTCTATAGTAGCAGTTCAACCTGTGCGCTGTGACCCAAAACATGCACACACACACACACACACACTCACACACGTGCATGCACACATATGTACACACATGCACACACATAATGTGATGCTATGTAAATGTTTAAAAATAACTATGACTGTAGAGCAATGATGTCTAACCCTTTCCAATGCTGCGACCCTTTGATACAGTTCCTCATGTATGGTGACTCCCTACCATAAAATTATTTCTTTGCTACGTCTTAATATTGCTTAACATTAAGCAACATTATATCATCATAATTATGTATATCATAACATCGTAATTGTGTTACAGATCATAATGTATCTGATATACTAGATATCTGGATATGTGACCCGTCTAAAGGTGCCACAGTGCACAGGTTGAGAAGTGCTACTATAGAAAGAGATAACATTAAGCAATAGCTACTAGACAGATGTCTGCAGGCATTCCTGACAGCTTAATCTCGGTTGATTCAGTAAATACGGGACACATGAGACAAGGACTGTTGGAGAGTGAAGTGTGCAGGATTTGGTGACATTGGATACTGAAGGATGGGAAGCTGAGGAAGTCTTGAGTACAAACAGTCTTTAGAGGATGTGTGCTGTTGTCATGGGTACAATGATGTCCAGCGACAAAGCCTCAGACCCATGGGAAAATGACAAATCCTTCCCTGGGCTCAAGAAAATAGCCAAGCTTTCCCTTCTAGTCCAAGTGTGAATATTGATGCAGTGTGTAGAAAATGTCCACCATAGTGTTCTCTTCAAGATGTTTATGGTAGAAAGATTGATCTCATATAGAGACTGCTCCTACTGAGGTCAGCTAAGCCCACCTCCTCAATTCTTCCGCCATCTGGCCTCTCTGTGTAATAAATGCCGAGGTTCAGGAATTCTGCACCTCCTCCTTCAGAGAGGCCGGTTTACTCGTTCCCAGCTTTTCTGTGTGTCTGGACGCTGACTTTGTTATCCCTTCTAGACATCTGGCAAACAGGCCCTGGTGCCAGTGGATTCTAATCCCAGGATTTCTGTAGAATTAAATCTGATTAGCTGAGTTCAGGCTCCATGGCAATCTCTAGTCTGTCAACAGTGGCCCATCGCCTGCTAATCCCAAGACAGAGGGCAAAGCTGCAGTGATCAATAAGGAGCTATTTAAGAAATGGGGGTGGGGGAGGGGAACATGCAGTTTTTCCTAGCAAGTTATCGCAATATCAGTAGCTTCACACAACATAAATCTGTAATCTTTTTCACACCGGAGGCCAGAAATCAGAAATGGAGGCAACTGCAGCCACACCTCCACGTTCTCTACGGGATGCTGCTGCCAGTTCCTGGTGGCTGCCTGCATCCCCTGGCTTGTGGGCTAGCACTCTGAGCTCTGCCCTTGTCTTCGTGCGGCTTTCTTCCCGGTGCCCTAAGCTTGCTTCTCCTTTTATTTATAAAGATGATGGTTACTGACCTTAGGACCCTCCCTCCTCTAGATCCTTAAGTCAATTATATCCTCAAAGACTGTTCCCAAGTGAGATCACATTCACAAGCACAGGTGTCAGTGCTTCCTCAACCCTTTCTAGTTAGCCTTTGTTTCTCCTTTTTCTTCATGTTTTACTGTATCCATATTTGTTGTAATATGTATTTCAATATGTATTAATATATCAATTATGATTATATTTCAGGCATATTAATATGTAATGTGTAACATACAGTATGTAGTGTGTCATGTGTCTTGTGCCATGTGTACTATGTAGTACATAGTATACAGTATATATTACTAATACAATATATCAATATAATATAATATATTAATATATACAATAATATAATTATATAAGATAAACTATATAATATATAAAATAAATATAATATAAATATGTTATATATATTAAATATATATTCAATTAAAGTATATATTTATAAATGTGTTATATATATTAAATATATATTCAATTAAAGTATATATATTTATAAATGTGTTATATATATTAAATATATATTCAATTAAAGTATACATATATACTCTATTCATATAGGATTCAGGTACATCTTCCTGTGGCATTTATTTAACTCGCTGTGATGGTTGTATGAATGCTTACAACAGGTTAAGAATGCTCACAAAATGTTATCACTGTCTTCAGTGGATCATTCAGCCTGATTTAGGGCTGAACAAATTGATAGTGGAGCAAAAAAATGCAGGTCACTCCCCAGGGGGCCTTCCAGGGCCCATGAAATATAGCAGGTGTAAAAGAGAAACTTAAGGCAGGTAGGAAGACGTGAAACAGACCCAGAGTCAGGAAATGCATGGGAGTTAAGCAAAGATGAAAAAATAATCAGAAACTTAAAATCTCATATTAACAATAAATGAAATGAAAAATGGCCTGGGATACTGATTCCCCCAGAATTTCTTTTGTTGTTGAGAATAGTTTTAGCTATCCTGGGTTTTTTGTTATTCCAGATGAATTTGAGAATTGCTTTTTCTAACTCTGTGAAGAACTGAGTTGGGATTTTGATGGGGATTGCATTGAATCTGTAGATTGCTTTTGGCAAGATGGCCATTTTAACTATATTAATCCTGCCAATCCACGAGCATGGAAGATTTTTCCATTTTCTGAGGTCTTCTTCAATTTCCTTCTTCAGAGACCTGAAGTTCTTGTCGTATAGATCTTTTTCACTTGTTTTGTTAGAGTCACACCAAAATACTTTATATTGTTTGTGGCTATTGTGAAGGGTGTCATTTCCCTAACTTCCTTCTCGGCCTGCTTATCCTTTGAGTATAGGAAGGCAACTGATTTGCTTGAGTTGATTTTATAACCAGTCACTTTGCTCAAGTTGTTTATCAGCTGTAGGAGTTCTCTGGTGGAGTTTTTTGGGTCACTTAAGTATCCTATCATGTCATCTGCAAATAGTGATAATTTTACTTCTTCCTTTCCAATTTGTATCCCTTTGACCTCCTTATGTTGTCTAATTGCTCTAGCTAGAACTTCAAGTACTATATTGAAAAGATATGGAGAGAGAGGACAGCCTTGTCTAGGCCCTGATTTCAGTGGGATTGCTTCAAGTCTCTCTCCATTTAGCTTGATGTTGGCTACCGGTTTGCTGTATATTGCTTTTACTATGTTTAGGTATTGACCTTGAATTCCTGTTCTTTCCAAAACTTTTAGCATGAAAGGATGCTGAATTTTGTCAAATGCTTTTTCAGCATCTAATGAAATGATCATATGGTTTTTTACTTTGAGCTTGTTTATGTAGTGGATTGCATTGTTGGATTTCCTTATATAGAACCATCCCTGCATCCCTTGGATGAAGCCTACTTGATCATGGTGGATGATCGTTTTGATGTGTTATTGGATTCAGTTGGCAAGAATTTTATTAAGTATTTTTGCATCGATATTCATAAGGGAAATTCTCCTGAAGTTCTCTTTTTTTTTGTTGGATCTTTGTGTGGTTTTGGTATCAGCATAATTGTGGCTTCATAGAACGAGTTGGGTAGTGTTCCTTCTGTTTCTATTTTGTGGAATAGTTTGAAGAGTATTGGTGTTAGGTCTTCTATGAAGGCCTGATAGAATTCTGCACTGAAGCCATCTGGTCCCGTGCTTTTTATTTGGTTGGGAGACTTTCTATGACCCCTTTTATTTCTTCAGGGGTTATGGGACTGTTTAGATGATCTATTTGATCCTGATTTAATTTTGGTGTCTGATATCTGTCTAGGAAACTGTCCATTTCCTCCAGATTCTCCAGTTGTGTTGAGTATAGGCTTTTGTAGTAGGATCTAATGATTTTTTGAATTTCCTCAGTTTTTGTTGTTATATCTTCCTTTTCATGTCTAATTTTGTTAATCTGGATACTGTCTCTGTGCCCTTTGGCTAAGGGTTTATCTATCTTGTTGATTTTCTCAAAGAACCACAAAAGAATACATATGGAATACAATCTCTGATAAGTGGATATTAATTAGCCTAGAAGCTCTGAATACCCAAGGCGCAATTAGCATAACCAATGACTTCCATGAAGAAGTAAGGAGAGGGTCCTTTTCCTAGAAAGGCTTGCTCTAGCATTGGAGGGGAGTATCAGGACAGAGAAAAAGGAGAGAGGTGATTGGAGAATGAGTGGAGAGAAAAAGGTTTATGGGACATATGGGGAGGGGGTAATGGGAAAGGGGAAATTATTTGGAATGTAAACAAAGAATATAGAAAATAAAAATATATAATTAAAAAAAAAAAAGAAAAATGGCATGGCCCTGCCAAGGAGGTCATGATGAAGTATGGAATAAGTCCTTGAAGCTGTAAGAAGAGAGAAGTGGTATTCAAGGAACATCAGACCAGCCCCACTCCGATTAAATAAAAATTTATGGACTTGAGGATGAGACTTTCAAAAGAAGATCTTTATATTGCTTCAGAAAATATTTCTTCTCCTTCCAGATTTATGAATTAGAATCTCTAACAGGGCAGCCATTGCTTGGAGCAGAGCCGCATTTGCTCCAATTCTTGACCCCCTAACCTTTCACCTCTGGTTGGCAGGGCTCACCCCACACTCTTTCTCATGCAATCATCATCTCTGGTATAGTCAGTGTTGGGAAAACAAGATAGATCTGCAGCATTTATTTAAGAAGGTCCGAAGAAGCCATCAAGTGAGGGGGTTACTCTCAGGTTTGCTGTTGCCGTTGACCCTAAGTCAGGGGAAGTCAGACTGAGGGGTCTCACAGGATGGAAATCATTCCTTTTGGGGGTGTTGGGCTAGAAGAAGAGCCAAGCTATGCGTGAAGCATGTCGCACTGATACACATAACAGCACAGTGGTGTCATGAAGTAAATTAAACTGAAGGCAGTTAAAGAGGATGACCCGCTGTGGCTGGATCAGCTAAGATAATGGGATGGTTGGTGGATGACCATCCCTTAAGTTCACTGAAAACTCATCTTATTCTCAATAAATCCATCGGGAATGAGGGAGAAAGCAGCAGCAACTTGGGTTATATTTAATCACCTTGTTTAAGGGGTGGGGTCATTTCATCATTTCAGTTCATTGTTGTTAAGGTTTAGTTTTAAGTTTTCATTCTTCTTTCTCTGCCTCTCTCTGTCTCTTCCTCCTTCCCTCTCTCCTTCTCTCTCTTTTCTCTGTATCTGTCTCTGTCTCTCTTTCTGTTTCTCTCTCTCTCTCTCTCTCTCTCTCTCTCTCTCTCTCTCTCTCTCTCTCATCCTCAGCTGCCCCGCAGAAGCTGTGCTTGTTACTAACCATTGAGCCATCTGTCTAACTCTGACCCAATCCAGATTCTTTAACCGAAGCTCTGGTGACATGAATGAATTGTGAAATTAGCAAGTATTGCCAGCACTGTCTTTATTAATTGCTATGTTTCATTTTAATTAAAACCACCCTAGCTAATTACTCATTTCACTGTGTGTAATCCCAGCCAAATAGACTGGAGGACATGATTTAGGCAAAAATAAACCCCGCACTCTGTCTGCTTCGTTAACTTTTCAATGTATTTTCCTTCACACATGTGGTGAATCCGAGAAAGTGTAAATTTAACCTTCTAGTCCCTCCTCATCTTGGAGTAAGTGAGCAGAATAGAAACAACACGAACTTTGAAATGTGTATACTTGGATCATGATGTTGGCTTCACTCTTTATGAATTCTGACCATAACTTTCTAGTTTTGTCATCTAAAAATAAGTACCTGTGGTAGTTTGAATAAAAATGGCCCCCACAGGTCCATCAGGAGTGCCCTGTTAGGAAGTGTGGCCTTCCTTGTTGGAGGGACACGCTTTGGGGATTTCAGAAGCTCAAATCAGGCCTGGTGGCTCACAGTCTCTTCCTGTTGCTTGCTGATCCAGATGTAGAACTCTAAGCTCTTCCTCCAGCACCATGTCTGCCTGCATGTCACCATGCTTCCTACCATATGACAATGGACTAAACTTCTGAACTGTAAGCCAGCCCCAATGAAATGTTTTCCTTTGTAAGAGTTGCCATGGTCATGGTGTCTCTTCACAGCAATAAAGCCCTAAGACAACACCATATCTGTACTTGCTATAAAAAAAAATTACATGAGGGTTCAATGAAGCCATAAAAGCACAAAGCTGAACAAATCATAAGTCTGGAGATGTAGTTTAGAGTTCGGTACTTGTCTAGCAAGTATGAGAGCTTAGGTTCAATCCTATTACCACAAAAACAACAGCCATACTTAGTAGCTAATAAGAAAACAAGCCCTTACTAACTTCAGATTCCTGTGTGTATTGGTTTATTTCATATCTTGACGTCTGTGCTGGTTAGTTGGTTGTGTTTTTTGTCCTTTTGGCTTTGTGTTTGCCAACTTGACACAAGCTAGAATCATATGGGAAAAAAAGAACCTAAGTTGAAGAATTGCCTCCATCAGCAGGCCAGTCTGTAGAGCACTGTTCTTGATTTATGATTGATCTGGGAGGGTCAAGCTCAGTATGGATGGTACCAGCCAAGCAGGGAACCCTGGGTTGTATAGGGAAGCAGGCTGAACAAGCCACAGAGAGCGATCCAGTAAGCACCATTCCTCATGGTCTCTGCTTCAGTTCCTGCCTCCAGGTTCCTTCACTGAGTTCCTACTCTAACTTTCCTTCATAATGTCCTATTACCTGAAAGTATAAGATGAAATAAACCATCTCCTCCCCAAGTTGCTTCTGGTCAATGTGTTTTCCCAGCAACAGAGAAGCAAACCAGGACAATATCCCTAAACAGAATGTTCATCCATTGGAGAATGGAAAACAGGCTTGAGTCATGGCTGGTGGTGATGGAGGTGATACCTACACTTAAGCCTCCTGTTCTTTACCAGTGCTGTTGGCTACAGAAATGTGGAGTTTAGGTTGTCCCCTTGACAGAACCACTTACAAAATCAGAGTGGAGACAGGAGATGTTTTGAGTTATGTGAACAGTCCACACTGACTCCTGTATGACCTAGGGTGATGGAATCCTGGCATATGTCTCCGATGGGCCAAATAGTGACTTCTTTTAGGAATTGTGGACTAGGGCACTGGTTTTTCTGAGACATTTCTAGAAAAGAAAGGGCGTGAAGCTACAGGTTTCATAATGCAATTTTTGTTTAACATTCTTTGACCAATTCACTTGCATTACCTGGTCCTCTTCCTCTCCTGTCTCTTCCCAAATATCCCCCTGTCTTAGGGTCACTGTTGCTATGACAAGACACCATGACCAAAAGCAACATGGGGAGGAAAGGGCTTCTTGGGCTTACACTTCCATATCATGGCCCATCTTCAAAGCAAGCCAGCACAAGCATTCAAACAGGGCAGTAACCTAGAGGCAAGAGCAGATACAGAGGTCATGGAGGGGTGCCACTTAGTCGCTTGTTCCCTATGGCTTGTTCAGCCATATTTCATATAGAATCTAGGACCACCCTCCCAGGGTTGTCCCCAGCCACAATGGGCTGGGCAGTCACCCATCTATCACTAATTAAGAAAATGCCCTATAGGCTTGCTTATAGCCTGATCCTGTGTGAGAATTTTCTCTGTTGAGACTGTAAGCTGTGTGAAGTTGACATAAAACTAGCCAGGATATACCTACTTCTATTTTTATGTAATCTTCCAGCCCTCTCCCCCCTCTCCCTCTCTCTCTCTCTCTCTCTCTCTCTCTCTCTCTCTCTCTCTCTCACACACACACACACACACACACATACACACACATACAGGACATCTTCTTTCTGAGTCCTAGTTCTCTTAGCATTATGTTTCATCTGTTTTCTTACCAATGGCACAATCTCATTCCTCTGTATGAACAAAATAAACTCCACTGTACATGCACACCACATTTTCTTTACTCATTATTCTAGTGAGGGGCACCTTGGATGGTTTTATAACTTGGCAAACAGCTCTTCTGTGTCTACATCCGTTCTAACAGATGGTTTTTATGGCAATCATGACAGGATGCAGGGATGCAAAAGGAAGGCTCAGGTCCTCCTGGCGTTGACTGCTCTTATCCTGGCTGCTATTATCCTTGAGGCTAATCTGGTCAGTAGCACTGTAGATTCCTTGAGATCCACACCATGTCAATAATGAGAGAGAGAGAGGAGAGAGAGAGAGAGAGAGAGAGAGAGAGAGAGAGAGAGAGAGAGAGAGAGAGAGAGAGAAAGGGAGAGAGAGAGAGAATATGTTCATATGTATATGCATTTGGAGGCCAGAGGCCAGCCAGCCTTGGGGCATCATTTCATAGGTGCCAGCCAGTCATCTTTGTGTACATATGGGCATGGTGTGATGGTGTGCATTCAGGTGTGCATATGACACATGATTGCACGTGGAAAGCCAGGTACTGACCTCCAGGAGTCTTTCTCAATCACTTCTGTTTTATTTTTGGTGGTCTCTCATAGAACCTGAAGGTCATCATCGTTTCAACTACACTGTCTAGCAAGCAAGCCCCTAGCATGCACTTTCTCTGCCCCCAGCAGTGAGTTTACAGACTCATACTGCCATGTCCAGGTTTTATATCAGTCCTGGGGATCTAAACTTGGATGTTTATGTTTGGGCAGCACACACCTTACTCACCCATTTCCTTATGTTCGGGCAGTGAACAACTAACTTAACAATCACTGAACCATCTTGTCATGCTTGGGCAGCAAACATGTTACTAACTGAACTGTCTCTTCTATTTTGAGACAAGGTCTCTCAGTGGCCTGGAGTCTGCCCATTTGGTTTTGCCGACTGCCAGTGAGCCTCTTGAGGCTCTGCCTGGTTTCACCTCTCTAGCCCGACGATTGCAAACAATTGTATAACTTTTTTAAAACAAGAAACAAACAAACATCCCATGGGTTCAAAGACTAGAACTTTGCTCACGAAGCTCTCTCTCCAGCCCCCAAAACTTTTTGACTTTGATCTAGATTTGATGTTTAGAATAGAGCCTTGAATGTAGCTATAATAAAATATTAATAAAGGACAGGAACCATAATGCTGCTATTAATAAATACCCACACTCTAATGTGGGTGTCTTCAGGTCGTAGAGTTCAGCTGCCCCAACGCCTTCCAGAAAGCGGGCAAGGCCCGTGTCGTTCACATCAATAGTGTGAACGGAGGCATCCTGCACTGCCAGAGCGGTCAGCCATCTAACCAGCAATTACACTGCTGTCAGATTGTAAATACACATTTGTGAATGCCTCTGTAATTGTTCAGAAATGGCTCAGGCCTGCTCATGCAGGGCTAGTTACAGAATGTTAATGGGGATGCTCGCCCAACATCTGTTTTCCTGGTTGGATCCAGATTTGCACCATTTAAGCATTTATGAGTATAAAGCAGTGGACTGGGTACTTGCCTCTGCCAACTTTGCGGGGGTGGGGTGGGGGGGTGGGGTGGGGGGTGGGGTGGGGGGTGGGGAGAACAAACCAAACCAAAAACTCAGATGCAATGGACACTTCTCTGGCAGACTGATCGGTTTAGGGAGGGTTTCAGCTATAGTTATGAAAATCTAATAACACTTCTCAGTAGGATGCGAAATTAGCATCGTAGAGTTGTGATTATACAGCTTCACTTACCAGCCTCTCTGACCTCCGCACAGTTAATATCCTAATTAAACAAAGAAATCCCTGCTGGGACTGAGGCATGGTCTGTGGCAATAGCCACCGAGGAGGCAGGAGATCTCAAAGCATGCAGTCTGGAATGCTTGTCTCTCTGATTTGGGATTTGTGCTTGAAATTGGTGTTACTTTTGCCAGCAGCATACTGGGAGATGGCTGGTTCTATTTGGAGGTGCATGGACCTCTCCTGTTCATCTGTTTCTGGTGCTTGGGAAGTCCTGTCCCCCTCCTGCACACATGACAGAGGGTTTCATACAAAGAGCAAGAACTGGGTTATCAATTTTGCTTGCAATCCCTTGTGCTTGGATGAATACTCATCTTCTCAAGTGTTAGAGTATATTTTTTTTAGGGTTACAGCAGTGATGTAATGAAAGGGCCCAAAGTTATAATGCAGAAAGATGACAACTTTATTACTGTTGTCCATCACTGACCCGTGATGGGCAGCTTTGTTTCAGAGTCGCTCAGAGATCCAGGGGCTGACCATTCTTTGCTTTCTGCCCTTCCCTTACCTATGTATTCTTCACTTACCTGGTCATGGTTGGGTTGTAGATATATCTACACTGTAGCTCACCGAAGACAGAAAGTGGGGCTCCAGGGGAGTTGCCTTTCTCTTTTAAATAGAACATAACTGGAAAAGTCATCTTTCTCCTACATCACCTGCTGCAAACTGAATTCCAGGGATCTATTTGATGGCCAAGATCCTGGGGAGACTGCTGACCCAGCTTAACCTCTACTGTCGTGGAATTGAGGGAGGGTAAAGTGTGTGTGTGTGTGTATGTGTACATGTGTGCACATGTATATGAAGGTCAATCTTATATGTCATTCCTCTGGCACTACCAACTCTTTTTTTTTTTTTAATACAGAGGCGCTCATTGGCCTGGAGCTTGCCAAGTAGAGAAGGGTACCTGGACCGAAAGCCTCGGAGATGCCTGGTTCTGTGTCCCCAATATGAGGATTACAAATGTACACCACTTCACCTGGGTCATTGTACATGAATGATTGAACTCAGATCTGTATGCTTGTAAGACAGACACTGTATTGGTGGAACTATCTCCCTAGTTCCAGGAGGGAAGATTTGAATGGTTAGCTAGAAGTTTTTGTGAGATAAAACAATGAATTAAAAGCACTTTAAATATGATGAATATGGTAAGACATATATTTGACAAATATTTATTAAGTGCTTATTATGTGACAGATACCCCTAACATGACTAGTAATAGTGACATTTTTTAAAGATTTATTTTATTTATGAGTACACTGTAGCTGTTTCCAGAAACACAAGAAGAGGGCATCAGACCCCTTTACAGACGGTTGTGAGCCACCATGTGGTTGCTGGGAATTGAACTCAGGACCTCTGGAAGAGCAGTCAGTGCTCTTAACCACTGAGCCATCTCTCCCTGCCAGTGCATTTTTTTCCAGTTTTGAAAAAACTTTTAGTGTTCTAAAGCAGCAACAACAAGTCAGGCAAGGCCCTTACAGACACACATTGTAGGAAAATAGTCACACCTGTCAGATGCCACTTGCTGGTGCAGTTGTTCTGAGCATAAATTCACACAAAAACCATAATGTATGTTCTTTTGGGTTTTGGTGTCTTCACAGCTTGCTTAAAGAATATCTACGAAGAAAGGTCTTTTCACAAGATGGTATCAGGTCACAGAGATCAAACTCAATCTCAAAGGAAGGACTCTTTTCCAAAATAATTAAGGCAGCCAACACAGCCAGTTTTGAGGTCATTCCTTTGATTAGGTATGTCACACCAGTCTCAGGGTCTGTGTACTCAAAGCAATGTATGATGAAATGGTGGCCAGAGTGTGTGATGTGCTTCTGGTAGTAGACTTGGGGATGGAGGAAATAGTCCAAAGGCACGAAGAACACATCCTTTACTTCATCAGCATTAGGTTGGGGCTGGAAGTTGTGGTCTAGAAAACCCACTACGGGAGTTACCAGCGCATCATTCTGAAAACAGAAACCAAAGTTCACAAATTAAAAAGTATAGCGATACCGTTTCAAAGATTAAACTAAGGCCACTTCTAGGAGAGGGAAGATCAAAGCTATGATATACCATATAAAGTGGGAGGGGGTGGTGATCCAGACACAAATATGTCTTCCATGTGTGAAAGATCCTCCACTTGTGTTGGCATCTGAGAAGAATCACAAAGTGTGTGTGTGTGTGTGTGTGTGTGTTTATCCGTGCGTGTATACACACATGCTGGTATTATTGTAATGACTATGAAATGGTGTTATTAAAATCATGATCCACTTGACTTAGGAATCAAATTTGGGTATGTCTACTTTATAGATACTTCCACGCAAGTAAAGATACATGAGCAAAGCGGAAGCACTATCTGCAAACAACTCCAAACTCCACCGTGGCTACTTCTCACTGACAGACACTTAGGTTAAACTCTGGTTGAAGTCATACATTGGAATGATGTCTCATACCCTTTCCTCTTGCTGTGAACAGGGGAATGTTGTCATATCAACAGAAAAGTAACATGATATTACTTGGGGCATACTTCTATTTAGAGAAAAGAGATACAGAATTATTTATAATACACATATTTGTATTGTGATGTTTTATTTAGGAAGTACAAATGATGGCAAATGGCCCTGAGTATCTACTGGATGGAGGGTCTTCACCTCTACTGGAAAGCCTGCAAGGGAGACAGGGACTGAACACAGGTATGGTCTCTAGTTTGAAGTTCCTGGGTCATCAAAAAGAGACTGGAGAAACCCAGAGGCAGGTACACTGTGAGATGGGTGTCTAGAGGTTAAACAGGCCTGTGTAAACCTCTTGTGGAGGGAGGAAGCCAAAGAATGTCTAAGAATGGAAGCAGGCAATACTATTAACTATACTCAGGGTGAATGACAACCTTTGATAGAGAGGAGACAAGAGGAACAGAGATCCAGAATGGCCTTAGGGCAGTAAATCTGAGGTCATGGGTCACCAAGATCCTCTGCCTTGCTCGGTCCTGCAAAAGGGCACACTCTCAGAGGTCATGGGATTTCCTAGAGCAGATACTGAGCCAAGGGCTTAGATGCAAGGAATTTCTCACGAAAATGGTGCTAGGAGAAACTGGTGAGAGGCTAAGGATGGAGAGCAACAGCTTGGTGAAGGAGGCAGGCAGGGTGTTGTGGAGAATACTCTAGCTAGAGACAAGAAACTGGGTTTCCATGATCAGCCCCAGCCACTGGTGGAGGATGGCTTTGCATTGGTGTCAGTCCAGGGACTTCTGACCCTCTGTGTGTGATGTCCTTCAAGCTGTCTCCACCTAGCCAATGGCGAGTTCTTAGCAGAGAGCTGCCAGCTATGAAAAACACATAGAGGGATGGAAGGATGGATGAAGAAGTCGCAAGAGAACTCCGACAGGGTGTGCCAGAGTGAGCGGTTTTACTACGGACCCCAAAGCAATGGGACCAACCAGCCAGGGGATCAATACCTCCGAATCTATGAGCTGAAGTATATCTTCCTTCTGTGTTCTAGTTTCATTTCTACTGCTGTGACAAAACACAAGTATGGTCTCTAGTTTGAAGTTCCTGGGTCATCAAAAAGAGATTGGGGAAACCCAGAGGCAGGTACACTGTGAGATGGGTGTCTGGAGAAGGTTAAACAGGCCTGCAGGAGTGAGGTGACAAACAGTGGCACTTTCTAGGCAGCTCGTTGGATCCTCTAGTTCTTCTCCCACATCTTACCCTAGTCTAACCACGAGGGGCCCAGGGGCTGGAGAGCCAGCAGTGAGGAGCACTTGCTGTTCCCATCGAGGACCAGAGTTCGGGTTCCCAGCATCCTTCTCAGGTGGCTTCCAGCTGTTCAGAACTCCAGTTCTAGTGGATTTGATCCTCTCTTTTAGCCTCTGTGGGATTCTGGATGCCAAGTCACCCCACTACATACGCATAAATAAAAGTAAAATCTTCTTTTAAAATTCCCTAACCATGAGGTACTGGAACCAAAGGACATCCAGTATATCTTAAAACTTCCATAATAACATCAAGTGTGAGATATCATTACAGATCCAAAGACCACAGCAACCTAACACTCAATACAGGGCAGTACGTAAGATGATGCTGAGGAGAGAAAGGCAGTTCTGTGACAAGAAGTCCCAACGTGTGCATTAAAAATGAATGGCATTAAACAGAAAACATTGGGACCCTCCAAGGGGACACCATTTAATATGCTGCATAACAGTGCATCATTTTCAACTGAGTTCTTAAAATCAATGTGTCCTAGAGAAAACTATACACCCTTGAACATCAATGGAACAATTCTAAGTACACCCAGAGTTCCATTGCACCAGTCTGAAACTCACTGCAGTAGTTTCCCTCTTTCTTCCTGGATGGAGTGAGAAGGACCACAGAGCTCACAAGGACTACAACAAGGACCCAGCTCTCCTGGCTCTGTGCCCAGTGCTCTTGGGAATTATGGGGAAGGCCCGGAGAGTTCAGGAGGGCCCACACCAGTCCTTACATCAAGCTGATACGGCACCAGGTGGGAGACCACCTCGACTTGGTGGGGCTGCAGCCCCACCTCCTCCTGGGCCTCACGGAGAGCAGTGGCTGTGTCATCCGTGTCCACCGGGTCCCTCTTTCCTCCAGGGAAGCAGACTGCTCCAGGTTCCCTTCTCAGCTGGGAGGATTGAAAGAACAAAGTTTCAAAGTGAGCATTCAGTTTTAGGATCCTTTAGGGATTCAACAACTTGTTAGTATCAACTCAGCATCTACAGAGTCCAAGATAAGTTTTTCCTTGAATCCTTAAGACAAAACAAAACACCAAAATACCAGGGCTGGTAAGATGGACTCAGCAGGGAAGGGCACACATGAGTTTGAATCCCAACTCAACATGGTGGAAGGAGGGAAGTGTAGTGCTTGAAAGTTATCCTCTGACCTCACATGAGTGCTATGGGTACACGGTACATGGGTGCACCCATTCAACACATATACAAGTGCACATGCACACACACACAACTTAATTTATTAATTATTTTAAACACCAATAACCTTATTAGAAAGGTTGGAAAATGTCTGTTTAGAAAATTCCCCCATCGTGAAACTATAAAAACATTTTTACTCAATATTAATATTAAATTCAAGTTTGCTACTTATTCGTGTAGTGTGTGTACTAATTTTATATTTTACCACATATCCCTTAGATAAGATTTTTAATATATCATACCTGGTATCTATAAGCCATGAGAATATCCCCAATGGAGATCATAATTTAACTATATAAATAATATATGTACTTGAAGAAATATAATACTGCATAGATAATATGCCTAAAAATGCAGGCTTATTTTGTTTGGCAAACTCACAAGTTCATAATTTTTTTCTGATTTTAATTCATTGATTTGTTTTAAGTGTTGCTATTTATTCAAGATATTATGTATATATATATATATATATACATATATATATATACATTGTATATAGAGTATAATTCTCTTATAACCCTTGCTTTCTTTTCTCTTCTCACCTATTAGCATTCCCTTTGTCTCCCTAAGCAGTTTTTATATCATATATATACATATATATATATATATATATATGTATACACACACACATACACACACAAACATACATGACCCTATGTGTCTATATAAAATGGAAGAACTAAGAAAATGAAAACAGTACATTCATTTTATCACAAATGGTATGCTTTTGTTTTTATTTTATTTCTTCTAATTTTCACTTTATATATATAAAATCTCCATCCCACATTTTTCCTGATCCATTCCTCCGCCAGTAGTCATCTAATGTTGATTCTGTAATCTATTGTGACTAGTGTTGCTAGGAATATTAATGTGGAACTATCTCTGTGATTTGTTAGTTTGAAATACTTTAGTTAAAAAGAGCAGAATATCTGGGTTGTATGGAACATCATTAAGCATGGCTTAATTTTTTTTAAACCTCTAATACTGATATCTGTACTACCTAGACTAATTGATCCTTACAAAACTTCCTTTCTGCCCCCAACCCCACCTTCTCAAACTGTTAGAAGAAAATGTCAATAAAATTTTTCCAAAAAAATTAGGTAGTGATTGAGGAAGACATCCAATGCTGACCACTGACTTCTACACACATGCAAACACACACACACACACACACACACACACACACATCTTATAGTAATAATCTTGCAGATTTCTCTCATTTCTGATTTTTTTTCTCTACATGCCCGTAAAAAAACAACATAAACATGGAAATAGACAATCACCAATGAGGGTTATAAAAGCTAAAAGAAAGGAGATTATCAACAGAAAGGCAGTATTATCAACAGAAGATTTTGTTAAATCCTTTATGGGTGCTTACCATACTCAGGGCATATGTTTCTTAAGGATTTTTCTATAAGCTGTTATGTTTGGGGAAAAATTGAGATTGGGTATCAGACAGCCCAGTCTGGCCTCAAATTTGCTACGTAGTCAATGATGACCTTGATCTTTGACCTTCCTGCTCCATCTCTTCAGTGTAGGAATGCGGGTTTGAACCACTGTGCTCTGTTTTAGGCAGTGCTGGGGATCAGATGGAATGGTGTGTTCATTATTATTATATGATGTGCAACCATATCTAATAACTAGTTTCAGAGCACTCTCCCCATTCCAAGAGGAAACCACATCCATTAAGGGTTCCCCTCCCCCTACTCCCTGGTCTCTGCTTTCTGTCTGAATGGATTTCCAGATTGTTTCATGGGAAACGCATGGCATGTGACCTCATGTGTCTCATTTGTGATGTTTTTCCATGTTGTGTCACTGGCCCGTGCTTCCTTCCTGGATGGCCGAATAGTATTCCTTTGTTTGTACAGATCACAGAGTTTTTCTATTAATGGGCACACAAACCACATTAGATTACCATTATTTCCGTTTTCCCAGAAAGGGTAAGACACCCAGAGGTTAAATTACCTGATGGATCTCACACAGTGAGTTATAAATTACAGTTCCATTCTAGGCGTTGTATCTCAGTCACCACACCATCTATTTATTAAGAAGCTCCAGGGCCACTGGGGTGGCTCAGCTGGTGGGAGGGTTTGTTATGCAAGCCCGATGACCTGAATTTGATCACTGGAATCCACATAAAAAGCTGGATCTGATGGCATGCGCCTTCAGTTCCAGAATCCTTACAAATAGGCAGAGGCAGAACAGGCCAGAAGCACAGGCTTCCCTCTGTTAATCAGTAATCGTTCTACAGAATGTGAGTCTACCTGGCATAAGCTTCAAGAGCAGTGCTTGGGATCCTGTAGCAGGGAAAACTAAGAGATAAAGTCATGTGAGAACCTGTCCTGTGACAACGTAAAAGGAGAGAAGTGACTCTCAAAAGTTGCCCTCTGGCTCCCTTAGAACAGGCCACGGCACAGGCATGTCCATACTCTCACACACATGATCATATATATGTATATATGTATGTATGTATGTATGTAGGTAGGTAGGTAGATAGATAGATAGATAGATAGATAGATAGATAGCATTTGCTAAAACACAGTATAATCAAGGAGCCATCACATTTGGTACCCTATATTTCACCATCTTTTTGCTGACTCATATGGAGAATGGGGAAGCTCTCTTCCTCTCTTTTTACACCCACTTCCCTGACTCCAGTCCTTAACTGGTTTTAGGACCCTGTGTTTCTGTGTGTGGCACCTCAGTTATTTCCTCCTTTCTCATCTCTGAGAGGTGCACCCCTTGTCCCTTTCTTTTTGGCCAGCCCAGCCCAGTTTCTCTTACAACCTCACCTGTCTATGTCACTGCAGAGCCTGATTCAGCAGGGCTCTTGGGCCAGCTCTCTTGCCAACTGTGTGCAAAGATCGTGCATGCACACAGTTAGAACCACAGGGCGGTTACATGAGCTGAGGCTGCCAGGAGTGAAATTGTGCCAAGCTCCCAGGCAGGGTAATGTAATGACGTCCTCTAATGTCAGGTCTCGATGTCCAGAGTTCAACTGAGATGTCCTGTTGGCATTTTTAGCACCTGGGGTGACAGAGCTGTGTAAGGAACGCTGGAAGCCTGAATATTTGTTTCTTCAAATGTTGGAACCCTTGGTCCACAAGGCAATAGCATGCAGAGCTGGGGCTCTCGGAAAAGCACAATGAGCAAGGCCCTATCAGTGAGTTAAAGCACTTATAAAGGAAGTGCACAGACACCTCTTGATCTGTTCACAACATGAACACACAGGGAAAAACAGTCATCTGTGAAGTAGAAAGACAAGACAGCACCAGATGCCTTGATATTGAACTTCCCAGCCTCCACAGGCAAAGGAAATGTTTGTTGTTCATAACCCATCCAGGATAAGGTATTTTGTCACCATCCTTTGAGAGGACTAAGGCTGTTATGAACTTTATTTAGTATTCTGTAGCTAATTATTCTGCTTTAGCAAGCTTGTTATTTTCATTCATTCATTCATTCATTCATTCATTCATTCATTCATTTAATTTGGCAGTGCTGAGGGTTGAGCCAGGGCTTTGTGCATACTAGGGAAATGTTCTGCAGTGTGCTTCACTCCCAGCCCTGGGCGAGTCATCTGAAAACAGAAAACATGCGCAGCAGTTCTTCCCTGCTATGAATGAAGAGTTCTATGGGATCTGTTTCGGCAGCCATGGCCTCACACATCTTCTCATCAGTGACAGATACCCGAGTAGGGAGAGGAAGGCTGAACCATCGGCTGTCTACTGAACATGTCTTTTTTTGGGTGAGGTGGGGGGAAGGAAAAGTTTTATTTGATGGCTTACACTTCCAGATCATAGTTCATCATTGGAGGAAGCCAGGGATGGGACCTGGAGGCTGGAGCTGGTGCAGAGGCCATGGAGGGTACTGCTTACTGGCTTGCTTCCCTGACTTGCTCAGCCTGCTTTCCTATAGATCCCAGAACCACCGGCCTAGAGATGGCACCACCTACAATGGTCTGGGCCCTCCCTCACTGATCACCAATTAAGAAAATGCCCCACAGCTGGATCTCATAGAGGTTATTTCCTCAACTGAGGCTCCTTCCTCTCTGATGACTCTAGCTTGTGTCAAGTTGACACACAAACCAGCCAGTACATCTTCTTACTAACTGCAATTCTTCATCCTAGACTTTTAAGATGTGAGCTGGTGGGCTGGAGAGATGACTCAGCAGTTACAAGAACTGACTGCTCTTCTAGAGGTCCTGAGTTCAAATCACAGCAACCACATGGTGGCTCACAACCATCTGTAATGGGATCTAATGCCCTCTTCTGATGTGTTTGACAGCTACATTGTACTCATATACATTAAATGAATGAATAAATATTTTTTTAAATGTGAGCTGTAATACTGACATAAAACAGACTCTATCATACCATTGGGCTTGTATCTGACAAACACTCTACACTAACCTATAGGGACTTAGCATCTTCCCCAGGCCTGGCCTTGGCCTGGCCCTTTTCAGAGCATCCTGTGTCCATTTTTTCTATTGCTCGCTATGCCTACTCAGAAGTTAAGTTGTTTTCCATATAGGAAACAGGCAAGGAAGGAACTCAGTAGTACTGAGTACTGAAAAAGACAACAGCAGTATACAAAAAAATTAAAAATAAAACAGATCAGAAAACCTCCTGATAAGATCTGTTACCTCTCTAAACAGATGTTTTTGTAAAGTGACAGACTTAACTCTGATTCTGTTTTCTTCATTAGCATCCTGTATACCCTTATCTGCTAAGTCAGCATTTGTCAGCCTCAGGGGTCATGACCACCCTTTCACAGGGGTCACCTTAAGACTATTGGAAAACACAAGCTATTTACATTATGATTCATAACAGTAGCAAAATTACAGATGTGAAGTAGCAATGAAAATAGCTTTATGGCTGGAGTGGCCACAACATGAGGAACTGTATTAGAGGGTCACAGCATTGGGAAGGTTGAGCACCACTGTGCTAAGTCAGATCAGTTAAGGATATAAAAAGGAGTGGGGGAGGGGGTCCTGTTTAACCCTGTAACATCAAAAGTAAAGGGTTTGCCACAGTCTTATCAACTACAGAAACACCACTCCAGCCAAGTAGTAGTGGCACTTGCCTTTAATCCCAGAACTTGAGAGGCAGAGGCAGTCAGATCTCTATGAGTTCGAGGCTAGCCTGGTCTACAGAGTGAGTTTCAGGCAGACAACACTATACAGAGAAACCCTATCTCAAAAGAATAAAAACAAACAAACAAAAAGACAATCACTCTAAGCCCCACAAAGATTCTGGAAGTTTTGTCACTGATGAAAGATTTCTTTGTAATGTTTGGTAAAAGACTTCTGTGGGACACAGTTAACTAAGTCAGAGAGCTGAAGCCAAAGAGTAAGTTTCCTTTATTACCCTAAAGCCCACAAGGCATTGACTCAAAGATTAAAATAGTCCCTCCGCTACTGTGTAATAACCGTGTATCCTATCCCTTGATGTGTTGTGAATCTTTAGGGCAAGGGAGATGACTCAGGAGGTAGAGGTGCCTACTATGCAAGCCTGCCAACCTCAGTTGGATCTCTGGGACCCACATATTGTGTGCCCAGGCATCAACACCCACAAACATGCCATACATGCATTCACACACATAAGTGAGGTAACCCAGACTCAAAAGGTGAATCATGGTATGCACTCACTAATAAGTGGATATTAACCTAGAAAACTGGAATACCCAAAACATAATCCACACATCAAATGAGGTACAAGAAGAAAGGAGGAGTGGCCCCTTGTTCTGGAAAGACTCAGTGAAGCAGTATTCGGCAAAACCAGAACGGAGAAGTGGGAAGGGGTGGGTGGGAGGACAGGGGGAGAGAAGGGGGCTTATGGGGCTTTTGGGGAGTGGGGGGCTAGAAAAGGGGAAATCATTTGAAATGTAAATAAAAAAATATATCAAATTAAAAAAATCTAAAAAAAAAATTATCTAGTCATTTATTTGCTGTTAGTTTTGCCTAAGTAGAGGCCCCCAGCTTTAGAGAGAAGAGATGAAGCAGGTCCCTGCACAGTTAAACCTGGGTGCTGATCTTAGTAAGATTTTATTTGTGTAAGTGGCTGGATATCTATTCCTTAGCAACAAGACTCATCCCGACCACTTCTAGTAACAGATGGGTAAACAGCTCTGCGACAACCAATTTGGGAACAATTCCAAATGGAGAGTGGGAAAAATGAAAACTGTAATTCACTACTAACACCTTAAACACTTTCCAAAATGGCATGTCTGGTACATCCTAGGCCTTAGTGAATCACAAGCAGTTCAAACTCCATACTTTTTTGTTCTGTCTGAACTATACAGTTATCCAGTCTGTCTTGCCCAATCGGGCTCTTGCCTAGGGGCTGTTTATCTTTTTCTGTATTACCAGTATTCAACAGCAAGTGCTCAAATGGTTACCCACCACGAGGTAGGCCTCATCCTGACCCAGCAGATCAGAAATTAAATCGATTTGAGGATGGCATGACCACAGTCCAGCCTGTGAAGGAAAGTGAGTTGGTCCTAGAACCTCAAGACATCTAGACAGAACAGAGTTCTACCTCTAGACAGGGCTACCTGGTCCACCCAGGCTGCTGAGGGCTCCAGACACAGAGAAAAATTCTTTACAATGTCCAAAGTAGAGAGGACAGGGGTACTGTCCTGTTCTCCAAACCCAACCCTGACAACAACCCTTTCCTACCCAAGTAAGCTTCACAAACACTCCACTCAGAAGCCCCAGTATGGGCCAAGCATGTCTTACAAAAGACTTAAAAGCAGACTTCCTGTTACATCACCTCTAACATGTAATTTATCGTTTGCACATTCAACACTACAGTGGCCGGTGACAGGGGCATCCTCAAGGACTTACAGGCTTGATGGAAATACAGACCTGATTTAAAACGTGTTTTGAAAGCTCTTCAAAGAGACCCAGAGCATGCCAATTCAATTCAAGTGGCCTTCCACCTCAACTCCAATTATTAGGGAACAAGGACCTTTTGGATTCCTGAGAACTCTGTCTACTCTTAGAAAGTGTTCTGCTGTGCCGGCGCAAGCACATTACAAAAAATAAATAAATAAAAAATAAAAATAAAACAAACTGTTCACAGGTTGTTGGAACCAGCAAGGGCTCTTGACTCAAGGGAGCTCATAATCTTTTCCCTCCATAGATAGTGTAAGCTGCATGTATGTCTGTTGGGTGTACATGTGTGATTGAATGGATCCACTTGCTTACATGTACATGTGGAGGCCAACAGTCAACTTTGGGTACCACTCCTTAGCTGCCATCTACACTGGGTTCTTTTGTTTGGCTTTTATTTATTTTAAGATTATAATAGAATTAAAGCACTTCTTCCTTCCCTTTCAAGTTTTCCCAAAACCCTCTCATACACACCCCTCCTTGTTCTCTTTCAAATTCATGTCTTTTTTACAATTTTTTGCACCAATTGTTACTTCATGTATATATGTTATCCTAGTCTACTTGATGAGTCCAAGGCCAGCAAAAGACTCTTGTCTCAAAACCCAATGTAGCTTCTGACACGAATACGAAACATTCGTAAACTCTCCCCAACATGATGGCCTGAACTTGAGTTGACCAAGGATGATGCTAAGAGACATGCCAAAGAGGAGGGGGGAAAGCCCAAGAGGCCTCAACAGAGAACTGCAGGCCACTAAGGATTAGTGAGAAGAGGGGACATTGTCTTCACAGAGAAGAACATATCAGCTGTTACCCAAAAACAAATGGTCAGTCCCCAAGACATGTATGACTAACATAATATGGACTGAGGGAGTTGTATTCAGGAATATATATGTACGTGCACACACACACACACACACACACACATACACACACACACGTAAAAACATTCTCCTTCCTCAGTGATATTGCTTGCCTCAGGGTGTGAGAGTGCCACGGAGAAGCCTGCTTCTACCGGGATGAGGGGAACATAGCTCAAATGACTTGCCCCTCCACTTCTCTTCACCTCATACCTGTTCTACAGTCATGCAATCCTTCCTGGCAATGCAAAACCCTATATCCTTTCCAAGTTCCTAAGCCTGGAACTCATCCGACTACCACCAAAACATCCCCTCTTCTGTGATCTATAAGAAGGGAGACCCCTACTCCGCCTCATAGATCTGATCTTGCATCAGAGCCTCTACCATGCTGTCTGTCTGTCTGCCCATGACATTACTAACTCTTCTAATACATACCTTACCCCAAAGGACATTCCACCTAATGATCCCTTGAATCCTAGAACCCTGAAACCTTTCAGCCAGCTGAAAGACCCCAGGCTCCAGGACTCTGGGTCTCTGAAAGGAGGCCTTAGCTATGCTGGACTGGGCAAAGAGGAAAAGCAACAAGGAACAGCCAATGCCAGTGAGCACAGACATGTGCCAGACACTGAGACAGTTGGCTCTGTTGCACACTGACATAAGACAGTCCTATCTCTAGATATGAGAAAAACGAGGTTTTAAGACATTAAAAACTCTGATCCGGGAACAGTGAGATGACTCCGCTCATAAAGCACTTTTGGTGAGGTCCTGATGCCAACATTTAATCCTTGGAAGCCTCATAAAGGTTGAAGGAGAGAGCAGCCTCCACAAAGTTGTCCTCAGATCTTCACACTTGCACCATAGTATGCATATCCCCGCCCCTCACAAACACATTAAACAACAACACATTAGTTTAAAAGGGAAAAAAAAGCCTTCCAGAAGCAGGCCTGGTGCTACATGCCTGTGATCCCAGCTGGTTGGGGTGTTGAGGCTGATGGATAGCAAGTTCAAGGTGTGCTCATGGATCTAGTTCAAGGCCAGTTTGGGTAATTTGGGGAAACCCTGTCTCTACATAAAATATAAAAGGAGGAGTGGGGATGAGGCTCATGTTAGAGCTACATCTTGGCAAGAGGCCCTGGGCAGTCCCCAGGAGCAGACGCAGAGAGCACTCTGCTTCCCTCTTTCACAGATAGGTAGTACTTGCAGTCAGAGTAAAGGGGATTTTAACTATCTTTTAAATGACCTTGAGGAGCTGAAGAGATGGCTCAGTGGTTAAAATGGCTTGCAATGTTCTTGCAAGGGACCCAGGTTCAGTTCCCAGCACTCATGTGGTGGCTTATGACCACCTAGGACTCCAGGTCTAGTGTATTCAATGCTCTCTTCCCACCGATGTGGGCACTGAGCACAAGTGGTACAGTTACATTCATTCATTCATTCATTCATACACACACACACACACACACACACACAGAAATAAATCTTTAAAAATTAAAAGTAAATAATAAAAATGACCTTTATGATCATCAGGCATAACTGTTGTTATCAAATCAGTACCACTGGCCAGAGGCTTTAGTCTTATATTGGCTTTATTGTTTTTCTGATAATCAACACACACACACACACACACACACACACACACACACACACGGGGAGGGGGAGGGGGAGGGGGTTATAAGCACTTCATCTGTGCTTAGGAGCAGAGCTGAGAACAGATCCCATGCCCCTGGTTGCAGCTGAGTGTTTCTCTCCTTTGAGAAACTGGATTTTGATCACAGCATGGACTTGTATCACGTGCCTGTCCTACAGTGAAGAGGACTGCCATGGTTCTATTGAAATCAGGGTATTTGGGGGCTGGAGAGATAGCTCGGCAGTGAAGAGCACTGGCGGCCTGGGTTCGATTCCCAGCACCAACGTAGCAGTTCACACCTGCCTATAACTCCAGTCCCAGGGCTTCTGACACCCTCACACGAACATCCATGCAGGCAGAAACACCAATGCACATGAAATAAGAGTAAATTATGTTAAAAAGTGTGAATCAGGGTATTTATTGACACCTTTATTTATATACATATGCTATCAGTGAGATTATTTTTTTTTAATTATTCTGCTTGAAAGGCCGTGCAATTTTGTGTCCTTTTTATTTCTATCTTGGGATAACCTTGAAATGGCCATTTCTTCAACTGTCTCTGGGAAATATTTCTAACAGTAAGGAAGGGCAACTACGTGAGAGACAGGAACACAGAGCCTGCTATGGCTGTCAATTGAGAAGGTGCACAACTTCAACCCTGCACTCAACATGGGCCACTGACAGTCGGTTCTAGTTTACCTGAGGTGGATTAGTCTAACGGAGTCATTACTGATGGGGTAATGTTCCACCCCCATTCTGCCAGGATTCCCGGCACTGTCTGGAGACATGATATCATCACACAGAAGTGCCTGTGTGTGCCGTTGACATGGTAGAGGTCAAGACAACTCTACATATCCAACAGTGCACAAGAAGACTCCTCAATGAAGAGTGCTTTGGCCCCAAAGGCTGTTTAAGCACCAACATCAAGAAACCCTGGTCTAAAAGTGCTTTCCATTTCTTAAAAGATAGTTTTCTTTTTATCTTCTTTTTTTCTAAAACCTCTTTTCAAGATGCTATGTTGGGTTGAAGAGGTGGCTCAGTGCATTAAAATGTTTGATTCTATACATTTGTATCTCCATTTTATGAGGTTGACATGGCTGTGCATATCTGAACATCCATTTTTTGGGTGGGGTGGAGAGAGATTGTGGCAGCACACAAGCCGTACCTATACTAAAACCACAAGCTACAAGTTCAGGGAGAGGCTCTGTTTCAAGGTAACAAGGCAGATAGTTACAGAAGCAGTCACTCATTGTTTTTCCCCTGGTCTCTATAATCACACACACACACACACACACACACACACACACACACACACACTAAAGAAATGAACACCAAAACTTAGTCTGCACTTGGGAGGCAGAGAAAGGCAGACTGTCATAAGTTCAAGACCAGCTTGAGCTACAGAGCAAACAAGCCCGTGTCTTAAAATCACCATATAAACCAAGTCCATTTCGTCCTGTGCGTCCATCATCATGACTGAAAGTTCATTTGATAATGGCAGCCTTGAATTGAAGACGCAGTGACAGAGGATGTTTTTAAAAGCCCTGAGATGTCACAAGAGCTTCTTGTCACCTACCTTGTCTGAGCGGACTGTGAACAGCAAGTACAGCTTCCCTCCTCTGGCCAGCAGTGGCAGAAGGACAGAGTATTTATTAGAGGACAAGTGGGCATATCTGTTCCCGACATCAAACTTTCTCAAGCGGGCTTTGGCATCATCTATCAGATTGTTTCTGAGAGGAAAACAAATCAAAATAGCAAGTAAGCGGAGCTGTGGCAGCAAGCACCCAGCCCTGTCAATCTATTTGTGTGTGGGGAGGGGGGCCATGTGTGTATGTATCTTGGATTTCACTTCTGAGTCTCATTATAGTTTTCCAATAACCTGGCAGAAATCACAGCACTTAAAAGGCATGTGTTGGGAAAACCAACTGAGGTAAAAAAACTCCAAATCCACATTGCATATGTGTGTTGGCTTTGAAAAGCAGACTGAATTTAAAATTCCATTGGGAGTTCAGGGCACCTTACCTCAAAAAACCAAACCAAACCAAACCAAACCAAACCAAACCAAACCAAACAGCAAGTATGTATGGTAAAACATTCCCCCAATAACCTGACACTTAAACTTTGACATCTGGAAGTAAACTGGACCGCACTGTAGTCCCAGCTATTTGGGAGGTTGAAGCATCCTTGGTTACAGAGTGAGTTCAAGAACTTGAACTCTAGACTATGTCCCAAAATAAAAAATAAATGAGGGGCTTTGGATGTAGCTCAGTAGTAGAGCGTTTGCTTAGCAAGGGAGGCCCCGGTTCTGTTCCTAGTGCTTTGGAGGAGGAATTACTCTTGTTAGATGCAGACAGGACAGGTGTGCCAACAACTCTTTATGAGGCCTGCCTGGTCCTTCTGCCATGACAGATACCCTGTCAAACTAATTCTCAAACTCAAACAGCCACAGGATCTGCTACATGTCTGCATCCAACAGACTCCGGGAGACTTACCCCAAAACCTGACTCAGTAACTTTGAGGTGAGGCCTGAGGATGAGTGCCTGATCCAACTTCCAAAGTGACAAGATCGCCACCGTGGCAGCTCTAGGGACTGTCACATTTGAGAGAACCATTACTGATAGCTACACAAAAGTTTAGATTCATCGCCACAAAGGGCGCCATTTTCCTGTGGCCCTTTCTGAGCCCCTCGGTCGGACAAGCTTTATGCTTCATATCATAGCATGCTCCTTGTTTGCACAGCGTGTTGACAGTGACCTCATTCGTGTCAACTTAGAGCCTGGGAATGTGGCTTTATTCAGAAATGGGTTCTTTGCAGATGTAAGTAGTTCATGCTCTTGAGAGTGCATCATCCTGGATTTAGAGAGAACTCCCAATCCAATGACAGGTGTCATTGAAGGCAAAGGCTACACACACACACACACACACACACACAGATGGGACTAGTGTCCCCAAAGCTGCTGCTATAAGCCAAGGATGATCAGAAGCCACCAGCAGCTAGAAGGGGCAAAGGAGCACTGCCAGAGACTTCTGACTTTGTTCCTGCTGACACCTGGATTATGGACTTCAGACCTGATTATGGGGCCTTCAGACCCAAGAAAGGCCAATTGCTATGCCTTAAGTCTTACAGTTCAGTAAGACTTTGTCATGGTGGCTGTAGAAAGCGTACATTAGTTCTCATTATTCTGAAGTATGACTGTGCAAAAGCAGATGTTTAGGTCAGCCAGAGCTAGCTCACACCTGTAATCTCCTAGTGCTCCGGAGGCTGAGGCTGGAGGACTACCAAAAGTTTAAGATCAGCCTGGGCTACCCATGGGAAAAAAATATTGACATCATCTTCTGGAGCCTTAAAGTCCTCATCTGTAACTTGCTTGAGGGTAGCGGTTAAGAGTAAGTGGCCAGTTCATGCACAAGGTGGCCCTCAGCTGTGTTAATCACCACCGCCCCGCCCCCTCCATGTGACAGAGCTGGCTGCAAACCAGTCAAATGTCCTGGAAAGGGTCAATGAAAGCTAGTACACAGTACAGCCAATGCTCATAGGCTCCTGTCCAGAAGAGACAATTAGCCAGCCAAGCAGGAAGAAGGCTTTTAAACAGACCCTAGAACTGCCCAGCGGCAGCAGGAAAACAAAAATCTGTCTCGAGACTATATCGTCAAAACAGGAGTAACAGCTCTGAACCGGGCTGGCCCATTCTGTAGTGTATGTGAACCCGGGCTGGGAGCAGTACGTTGACCAAGAACCTCGATCATGGGTGGAAGAAGCCACCCAGGAACTTGAACCTGATATGGCTGATGCAGAACTCTCTGGGTTCTGAGGTTCCACTGTGGGGGTTCCTGAAGACAAAAGGGAACCGCTGTGACCTTGGGGGGATGAGGACACGCCTGCGTGAGTGTGAATCTCCTTAGGTGAAACCCAACTCTGTCCGCAGGAGCAGAGGGAGAAAGTTCGGCTGGAGGGGGGCCCTGGGGAGCCTGAACTGCAGTGTGGATAAACAGCGTGTCAGAGTCAGGCCTGTGCAGTGATCGGAGCCTGGCTAGGTCGGGCTCCAGGGCCTGAAACCCGAGAGCTTTACCTGACAGGCTCCAGGAGTTCACGAGGTCGCGGCATCCGCCCTGCAGAACCTTTCTTACCGGCGTTTGGAGACTTCAGGAAGCAAATAGTTCTGACGCGCGCGCGTGCGCATAGTAGCCCCAGCCAGGAGTGAGGGCGGGGACTCTGCAGGGAGGAGAGGCTGAGGGCGGGGCGCTTCAAAGAGACTGGAAGGTCTTAGACCCCGACAGGGGCGGGGCCTGTAGGTGGGGCAGTTTTGGGACGGAGTTAGGTCCAAAGGTGGTGCTGAGTTGCTGACCCGGTTTAAAAGGTTGAATACACTGAAAAACACTGCTGTCTGGTAGAGTGGGCTTCTTCAAAATCATAAAGCATGTGAGAAAATTTGCAATAAGCAATTGTAAAAAGAACTTAATTAAAAAAAATAATTACACTTGCCGGGCGTGGTGGCATATGACTTTAATCGCAGCACTTGGGAGGTAGGGGCAGCAGACAGATCACTGTGAGTTCTAGGGCAGCCTGCTCTACAAAGTGAGTTCCAGAACAGCCAGGACTGTTATGCAGAGAAACATCTGTGCCTTGAAAAACCAAAAACCAAACCAAAACCAAAACATTACACTTTACTTACGAGTGTGTGTGCGTGTGTGTGTGTGTGTGTGTGTGTGTGTGTGCCACCGCACATGTGTGAAGGTCAGAGGGCAACCTGCAGGAGTCGGTTCTCTCCTTCCACCCTCTGAGTTCCAGGAATGGAACTCAGGTAAGTAGGCTCAGAAGATGGGAAGGGAAAAGGAGGCTGGGCAGAGAGTTGGGGGCTTGGAAAACCAGGAGGAGCTCCTCACTCCTGGTCAAAAGAGTGTCTAACACATAGCTCTCTCTGCTCCCCACCCCCCACCCCAGTATTAATGTCTCCAGTGTCCTGCTACAATGTAGGCTGCCCAGAAGCACACACCTACTAAGTCCCAGGAGGGTGGCAGGTCCCAAGTGTACATAGATGCTGCTGTCTGAGGATTGTGCCTGTCTTCAGGGATGAACTGCCGAGCAATGGGAGAGCCAGGAGAGTAAACTCATGGCACAGGAGAAATATGCCATCACCTCACACAGAGCTGATAGAGAAATGTGCGTGGGGAGGCTGGGAGGAACTCAGGGGGGTAACTGGGGGGAGTGGCAGGGGCGGAAGCAAGGCAGTCTCCCCCAAATACTGGCACACTGTCTGACACACAATGACAGTGCTTTACAATTCATATATTCTTCCATAATGTCACACATGAGTACAATGTATCTACTCACGTATACACATGAGTACAATGTAAATGATTACAATAATATTCACCTCTCAGGCCCCTCCTCTTTTTCCTCCCAGAAGCCCCAACCACGTCTGCCTCCCAAATTCATGTCTTCAACTTCTTTTATATTTCTCTTTTCTTCTTTTAAAATTTAAAGAAATTGAATGTAAAATTAAATAATATATGAGTCAAAAACTGAATTATATTCATCCTTACATCAGTATAGTAAAAAATATAATTCATTGTATATTGTTTTTAATGGAAGAATAATTCCAAACTACTTAGGACTCATGAGAATCCCATTATGGCTAAGGGAACAGTTTTACCTCAATTCCCGAGATTTTAAGTTGATTTTTATTTATGTATATAGGTATAAGCCTGTTTGTATACACACGCTAGAATTACAGGCATATAAGCGACCTGGTGTGCCTTCTGGGAACTGAACTCTGGTCTTCTGAAAGAATAATATGTGCTTTTAACTGTTGAGCCAACTCTCCAATCCCCATTCCTAAGACTTAAAAAAAACAAAAAAACAAAAAATACAAAAAAAAAAAAAACAAACACTAAAACCTGGCTGGGCATGATGACCCATGCCTTTAATCTTGCACTTGGAAGGCAGAGGCAGCTATATCTCTGTGAGTTCTAGGCCAGCTGGAGATGTTATACAGAGAAACCCTGTTTCGGTTTTTAAAATCACTGACCCAGCACCCTGTGGTTTATCTGGTTATCTGAGCAGTGCAATACCAGGAGAAGCTGGGGAGGGTTGAAACTAAGACATCCTAATAATACTGATAGTTGCACTCCATATACCTCAGTGTCAATCCTCAGAGCAGGATTCTGGGGAGATGGCTCACTGATTGAAACTATTTTTTTCTATTTTTAATTAAAATATATTCTTTATTTACATTTCAAATGTCCCCTTTGCTGGTTCCTCCCCCTCAGAAAAACTCTTTTTTTTTTTTTTTTTTTTTTGAGACAGAGTTTCTCTGTGTAGCCCTGGCTGTCCTGGAACTCACTCTGTAGACCAGGCTGGCCTCGAACTCAGAAATCCGCCTGCCTCTGCCTCCCAAGTGCTGGGATTACAAGCGTGAGCCACCACGCCCGGCTTCAGAAAAACTCTTAACTCATCCCTACACCCCCTGCTCACCTATCCACCCACTCCCACTTGTCCTGGCATTCCCCTATACTGGGGCATCGAGCCTTCTCAGGACCAAGGGCCTCTCCTCCCTTTGATGTCCAACAAGGCCATCCTCTGCTACATATGCAGTTGGAGCCATGAGTCCCTCCATGTATACTCTTTGGTTGGTGGTTTAGTCCCTGGGAGCTCTGAGGGTACTGGGTGGCTCATATTGTTGTTCCTCTTATGGCATTGCAAACCCTTTCAGATCCTTGGGTCCTTTCTCTAGCTCCTCCATTGGGGACCTTCTGCTCAGTTCAATGGTTGTCTGAGAGTGATCCCCGCCCCCATATTTGTCATGCACTGGCAGAGCCTCCCAGGTTGGTTGAAACTCTTGCTTGTAAAGATCCTCAGAATCCACATGAATGCCAGGTAGGCATATTAGTCTAGCTATAATTGCAGCCTGGGAGAGTAAAGACAGGGTATTCCCAGACCGCTAGCAAGGTGGGCCATATCAGTTAGCTCTGGGTTTGATTGAGTTACCTTTGCTCGACGAGTAGAGTAGAAGATGGTTGAAGATCATTCTCAGCATCAAGTTCAGGGCACATACACAACCACACACACACAACCACACACACACACACACACGCATGATTGTGCATGTGCAGACATGTGAAAGTGAGAAAAAAATTCCTCAGAGTGACAATGAATAGGGTTATTTCTACAATGATGGTATTGTCATCTTCTCTTTCTTGATTAGAAAATACAAATATCATGCTTGAGGCCACAGGGCTATGGTTTGAGGCTACATCATTCTGACTTCTGAACCCGCATATTTCAACACACTGGAGAAAAGCAAATGGCTTGTGAATTAGGTGTGTCTGACTACGAGGGAGAATAAATGATTCCTCAGTCAATTTCCATGGCATAGCTGCTTGTGAGAAGTATGGGGCCATGGCTGAGGCAGAGAGCCTTGACCTTCAGGCCTCTCAGTCTCGAGGAATGACTGCTAATACAACCTTCCTCTTTAGTCATTCACAGTGTGAATAGGAAGGGACAATGACCACGGTTCAGAGAGTTTAATGAAAGGCTGAGAATTCCATCTGAGAAGTCTCCTTTCTTCAGATTTCTATTGAGAAGTCTCTTTTCTTCAAATTTCTACTGATTGACTCTTTGCCCTTAAAGATACTCCAGCTGAGACTTAAAGGTTTCAGGTATCTTCACACTGCCACATGATAAATTATTTCTCTGCCATCAAACTGAGTGAGTTCAAGCTAGATTAGAATATATAAAGGCAGGTTTATTAGGAAGCAGATCTTGGGACAGGTTCACTGGTCCCAAGGGTCGAGGCCCAAGTCACCGAGGAGATTTGGGGGAGGCAGAGCAGAGTGGGGACAGAAAGAAAGAGCAGCAGCACACACACAGAGGGATAGAAAATACAAAGAATGGGGAGAGAAGAGAGAAGTGGGGAGAGCCCAAAATGTCTGGATTATTTAGGCAAGAGCCTTGTGAGGAGGGAAGCCCAGCCCCTGGACTGGAAAGTTCAGGGCAGAGGATGAGGTATGGCCTGTTACACGTAGGGACTGAGGGATGCTGGGAAAACCTGAAGGTCAGTCAGGTCTGCCTTGGTGTGTAAAATATGCACCTGAGCTCTTTGTCCTGGGTTAGAATCCTAACATCACACAACAAGTAAATGGTAGAGCCAGGTATTAGTCCCATCCATCTGGACTAAGGCACCCAAGGCGATAAAGACAATACTGTAGGCAGAAGCCAGCTTGGCTACAGAGTCTTGTTTATAGGGCCTCACTGTAAAAAAATAAAAAAGGGATGTTGCAGTTGTAGATACAGCTGGAAGTACAGGGAAAGGCCTGGCCTCTCACAGCAAGATGGCAGTTAACCTTCTTCACCAACGAAGAGAAACTAGGAATCTGGGTTTTACGGAGACCCTGGATGCATGGTGGGGAATCAATTGGGATCAGTGAGATGCTTAAAAGCAATCAGGAATAATGGTTGTCCTCTTGATGGGCATGCCCAAATGCACATGAATCACACACACACACACTGTGCATGGCCTTCATACACAAAGGTACAAGCACCCACACATACATGTGCGCTTGAATACAAGTTCATGCATACTACACATAGGAAAATTTCAATTTTTGTGGCTTTCGTAAGGCTGGAAGCTGTAGCATAGAGTGGCTGTAGCATCACACTGTGAAATGTGTCGTGATAGATGTGTGTGTGTGTGTTCAGCAAACA
Source organism: Apodemus sylvaticus (assembly GCF_947179515.1). NCBI lineage: Eukaryota > Metazoa > Chordata > Mammalia > Rodentia > Muridae > Apodemus > Apodemus sylvaticus. The sequence goes on from NC_067492.1 coordinate 15,369,068, forward strand.
CTCATGTAGGTAACAGAGTACGTACCAAGTAGGTAATCAACTGGTAGCCTTTTAAAAAAGCAGTGACTTCTCTGAGCAGCTCTACACATATTTACCAGTAGGAACACAATTCCTTAAAAAAAAAAGTGTGGAAGAAAAACTTTGGTGAGAAAGGTCAAAATTGGCCCCCCAAAGCCACATCACTCACGTACAGGCCTCTCAAAGAAGCACATCCCAGAGTCAGCTTCACCTTCAGGCCACCCAAGCCCTCTGGAGCAAAGGCTACCTGAAGAAGAGCTCACAGCTCACAATTAGAGGGACACCATTAAGAGCTTTATCAATGCAAAGGGATTTAAGAGCTCAGGGGAATAGGGCACAGTAGGGAAGTAATTAATTTCCCTGGTTGCTGCAGGCAGTGGGGTGGGACCCAGGTAGGCTGCAGAGAAACAGTAAGATAAGACACTGGAAAAATAATGCTCAGAGAATGTGAGTCTCCTCCTTTCTTTCCTTGATTTAAAGGTTTGTCAATCACTAATAGCTAAGCTCCTGGACGAAAGCTCAGAACAAGCCTCACACATGAATACCACACAGCTTGCTGGTGGAAGCCAGGCTTGTTCTCCCTCCGGTTCCCACCCACTCAGACCCTTTTCTCAGCCTCATCATCTCATGACACGCCCCCTAGCTCCTAAGCCAAGTAGTGTTCACTCTATGGGAGTGGTGATGATCATTCAAACTCAGTTCTTATTCTCTTATGACTAGTACTTTGCCAGGTGAGCTATGTCTCTCTAGTCTCACTTTAAAGTAGGTATCTTTTATTTATTCTTTCACCATTTCATACATGTGCAACATGTAGTTTTTTGCTATTTTGCTCTGGAACCTGCCATAATATCAGCTCCTACCCAGCATCCCTTGAATCTGTGGACAAAAGGACACATACACAGTTTGTTCCTTTACAACTTGCCTTCTTGGCACAATTGCTGGGCGTTTCTGTCTCCCACCTGGAAAAAGGTGCCCTTATTAATACTTTTATCCCCATCTCTCCACCTGCCCTAAAGACCTAGCCCTAAACACCTAGCCACTGTCAAACATCCCTGGCCACCCACCTGTAGCAGTGGCCACAATCCCCAGGTCCTCGCAAGACCTCACATGGGTGTTGTGGTCTTTTCATCTCAAAGCATGTCAAAAATTCTCCTCTCCTTCCTTACGACTGCTTTTTTCCATCTGGCACACGGGAATCCCACCTGTACCCTCTGCCCAACAATTAGCCCTGGCTTTCTTTACTGACAAATCAAGAACCAATTGGGGAACAGGACCTCAGCATCAGGACCACCCCCTTCATACATGTAAACAATGCATCTTGATCATACACACACAATGCCTCTCTTCCACCCCTCCCTCCAAGGCCCCAGGACACATCCCCCACATTCTTTATTACACCTTCATGTCTTCTCCTATTGTTTTGTAACCTGCTGAGTCCAACAGGCACTGATAGAGCCACCTGACACCTTAGTGCTATGGTTAGCCCCAGAGAGAAGAAGAATGGTTAGCTACCAAGGAGTAAAATGTACCATTCCCTAACAACACAGGGAGGCCCAACTTAGGAGAAGCTCCAGGGTTGGAGAATGGATTGTTGTGGGCTTCAAGTGGAGAGCTTCTTACATAATATAGCTTGCTGAATGTTGGCTCACCATGCATGTGTACAGGTCTTTTATAGGCAATCGTGGTGAGTTCACAGGTGCGATGGCCATGTTGTGTCCAAAAGACACCATTGAACAGTGCCCCTCCCTGTCCACTTGCTCTTTCTTTTTTTAAATTTTATATATATATATATATATATATATATATATTCTATATTCTTTGTTTACAATCCAAAAGCTTTCCCCTTTCCCAGTTCCCCCCTCCCCATATGTCCCATAAGTCCTCTTCTCTCCATCCATTCTCCTATCTTTCCCCCTCCCTTTTCTCTGTCCTGGTACTCCCCTACAATGCTAGATCAAGCTTTTCCAGGATTAGGGCCCTCTTCTTCCTTCTTCATGGGAATCATTTTATATGCTAATTGTATCTTCAGTATTCAGAGCTTCAGGGCTAATTAATATCCACTTATCACTGATTGCATTCCATGTGTATTCTTTTGTAATTGTGTTACCTCGCTTAGGATGATATTTTCCAGTTCCATCCATTTGCCTAAAAAATTCATGAATTCGTTGTTTTTAATTGCTGAATAGTATTCCATTGTGTATATATACCACATTTTCTGCATCCATTCCTCCATTGAGGGATATCTGGGTTCTTTCCAGCTTCTGGCTATTATAAATAAGGCTGCTATGAACATAGTGGAATATGTGTCCTAATTTTCACCTGAAGAAATTCAGATGGCCGAGAAGCACCTTAAGAAATGCTCAACATCATTAGCCATTAGGGAAATGCAAATCAAAACAACCCTGAGATTTCACCTCACACCAGTCAGAATGGCTAAGGTTAAAAACTCAGGAGACAGCAGGTGTTGGCGAGGATATGGACAAAGAGGAACACTCCTCCACTGCTGGTGGGATTGTAAGATGGTACAACCACTAAGGAAATCAGTCTGGCAGTTCCTAAGAAAACTGGACATGACACTTCCGGAGGACCCTGCTATACCTCTCCTGGGCATATACCCAGAGGATTTCCCAGCATGCAATAAGGACACATGCTCCACTTGCTCTTTCTTACATTCTTTTTGCTCCTTCTTCCTCAATTTTCGCTGAGCCTCAGGGAAGGGTGATAAAGATGTCTCATATAGACCTGAGCATTCAGTGGTCACCTATGCTTATGTTTGGCTATGAGTCTCTGAGTTAACTGCTGCCTACAGCAGGCAGAAGTCTCTCTTTCTCTTACTTTTAGAGACCCACTAAAAAGGAAAGATGTGAATTTGGTCCAGCACATGTTTTGATTCAAGGCTGGTTCTTGGTGAGACATCTCATTGGATGTTGGTGGTGCAAAAATCTTGGAGTCAAACACTTCTCAAGAGAATCTCTGCACTGAGGCAGAAGGGCTTTAGCCTCAGGGTTACTGACCCTGAGCCATTGGAGCATCTGTGTTTGCCCTGAGACCCTGAGGTGATTCTGAATCAAAGAGTACTCTTTGAAGAGTGGAGAGTAGAATGAGTTGGGAATACATAGTTGGTAGAGTGTTTGACTACCATGCATGAAGCTCTGGGTTTGACCTCTACCATACCAGAGCAGTAATCCCAGCAATTTAGCACTTGGGAGGTGACAGCACCAGAATCGGATGTTCAAGAGTATTCTTGACTGCAAAACAAACTTGACTAGTCTTGAATGCATGAGACTCTATCTCAAAGAAGAGGAAGAGAAGGAGGAGAAGAACAGAGAAAAGAATGAGTAGACTAGATATCAGAATCCAACATTCAGTGAAAAGAGACTTCTGGAGAAAGAACTTGAATGACCTTTCAAAGATTATGTCTCAGTTAGGGTCTTTCTTGCTGTGATAAACACTGTGACCAAATGCAACTTGGTGAGGAAAGGGTGTGTTTTATCTTACAACTTCAAGTCTATCATCCAGGAAAGTCAGGGAAAGGACCTGGAGGCAGGAACCTGGAGGTAGGAACTGATGCAGAGGCCATGAAGGAGTGATGCTTGTTCAGCCTGCTTTCCTACATATCTAGGACCACCAGCCCAGAGGTGACACCCCCCCCTATACACAGTGAGCTGGACTCTCTCACATCAATCATCGATGAAGCATATACAGCACAGGGTCTGCTCACAGATCAATTCGGTGAGGATATTTTCTCAATTGAGGTTTCCTTTCCAAAACGACTCTAGCATGTGTCAAGTTGACATAAAATGGGGCAGTATGGGTCATAAAGGAATTATAAAGGAAATGCCCACAGAACAGATGTGGGCTACAAAAGGCTGGAGATTTATTTCCAGGTGCTTCAAATGAGATTTGAAGCATAGACTTTTCCAAGAGTGCTGAATTTTCACATGTTATAATAAAGCAGACATATGCTTGCTTTAAATCTTTGAGCCAGGTCTGCCACAGACCAACACACCTCTGCGTGCTGCCTTCACACAATTCACACCATTAATGGTCTGTACATGCTTGGAAACAAGATAGAGATTGGTGATGTCCGACTGCTTCTCTGTCTTGTAATCTTTGTGTAATAGAACAATTAAGAAGACTTCATTACCAATGATGAGTGTACTGGGATGTTTGTCATCTGAGGGAGGTCTCCATCTAGCAACCATATCGTGGTACGACTGTGTCTCCCAATGAGGCACCTTCTGCTCCCAATTAGCCTGGAAATTAGTTGTGAAATTGGCTTAAGATTTTCCAGGACTCACGGACAGCTCAGCTTCACAGCAGAAACAAAGGCTGTTTCACTGGAAGCTTGTGCTCTGTGATCTCACCTTGGTCTTGGAGTCAGCTTCCCACAAACTCCTAACTCAACCTCAGTTGAACCCTTTGACCTTCATAGGTAATTGAAATAGGGAATGTGATGGTTTGAATGAGAAATGGCCCCTGTAAGCTAGTGTATTTGGATACACACTACATACATACATACATCTGGGTGATGGAACTGTTTGGGAAGGTTATGAAACCTTTAGGAAGTGGAGTCTTGGCTAGAGGAAGTACTTCACTGTGGGAAGGCTTCAGGGTTTTATAATCTGGTTCCATTTCCTGTTCTATTTCAGCTTCTTGCTCCTGCCTCCATGCTTATACCCCTGTAGTGATTGATGCCTTTCCTACTCTGACAGGACTGCATCCCCTCTGGAACTACAAGCCATAAAAACCTCTTTCTCACTTAAGTTGCTTCTTGTGAGTGTACTGGATCACAGCATCAGAGAGCAAATCAGCACAGGCAACAGCCCACATTCCTACCTGCAGTTAGACTTTACCTCTTGTCCAGTTTGTTGTCACATGGAACCTCAGTAAAAGACCACACCATCTTTGGTCTATTTCCAGGAATGCCATTTGATGTGCGCCAACTCATTTTATAACTTCAATAATCACATCACATTGTAGGCAGACAGTTGGACCAGCCTTTGGGGAAGGATGCTGTCAGTTAGCTGCTGGCTTCCGGCTTCCTGTGTAGCCTATGTTTTGTGAATGGCCACGAAACAGTCTTGCTGGGTAAGGAAGGTGGTGTCTATCACTAAGAAGACAGGTGAGACTGCGAGTTTCCCTGGTGTCATTTCCAGTTGTCATGGAAGAGTATTGTTGCCGGTATCACAGTCTGTGGGACTTTGTGTAATGACGACCATGTCTCCATCTGTGCTTAGGTGATCAGCCATGGACTAAATGCAGCCTCCAAGCACTTACCCTGAAGCCAGAATGGCTGAGAAACTCAGTTTTTAATTTGGTCCCGTTTAATTAATTTATGTTTAAACAGTCACAAGTGATAAAGTTGCTATTATAGTAACACAATATAAATATTATAGCTTCAAAGTTTCCTGTCATCCTGAAGTTCTCTGCAGAGTGGCTGCTCCTGTCTTCCACAGAGGACGGCAAGACCTCAGGAAAAACTCCCTCTTGGGGGGCAAATTCTTAAAGGCATTTCCACAGTGTTTGGTGAGGGAATGCAGATCAGAAAAAAACAAACAAACAAACAAAAACCCTGCTTCATCAAAAAGAAGACGCTTTAGATTGTGTGTGTGTGTGTGTGTGTGTGTGTGTGTGTAGAGGGGTACATGTGGGTACAGGTGCCTGCAGAGGCCAGAGAAGAGTACTGGGTCCTCTAGATCTGGAGTTACAGGTGGTTGGGAGCCCTCTGATATGGGTACAGGGCAGAACTCAGCTCTTCTGTAAGAGCAGTATGATGCTCTTAGCCATGAATTCATCTCTCCATCCTTAAAAAAAATTCCCTTGGACAAGAATTAATACACATCCTGCCATGTGAGTCCCCTGTGTGATTCCACACTATACCAGATTACGTGAGGGTTTTCTTATATAAAACAGATCTTTCTATTTAACCTAGACCATGAGTTGCTATCAACACATATTCTTCTTTTTGTGTGCTTACCCCATGGTCTGAGCTGAATTTAATTTACGGATGTGGTGGCAGGGAAAATACATTTTTGTTTCTCAAAATGTCTTCTGGCTACCTGTGCAATGGAGAGGTATATTGTGTCAGAGTTGCATGTGATAACCTTTGTTGCACATTCGGAATCTGTATGTCTGTTCTAAAACGTTCAGCTTTAGAACTGACTTTGTGTGACTGTAGAGCAGTGGTTCTCAACCTGTGGGTTGCGACCCCTTTGTGGGGGTGGCAAGTGACCCTTTCACAGGGGTCACATACCAGTATCCTGTATATCAGATATTTATGTTGTGATTTATAACATTCGAAACATTTCAATTCTGAACAATAATTTTATAGTTGGGAGTCACCACAGCATGAAGGACTGTTTTAAAGGATCACAGCATCAGGAAGGTTAAGAACCACTTAGAGGTGGCTCTGCCATCTCTCTTAACTCTGTTAAGAGTACTGGTTGCTCTTTCAGAAGTGATTTCCAGCACCCACATGGCAACTCCCAACCATCTATGACTCCAGTTGTAGGCAAATCTAACACACTCCTCTGACCTCCACAATTACCAGGCACACATGTGGTACACATGCACAGATGCAGGCAAAATACTCATAAAATTAACAACAACAAGAATAGAGGGAACTTTGTTTCAGGGTGAATATCCTGTCATGTACCTGGCAGAATTCTTTTGGTCCCTAGGAACCCAGAGACAATCTGTACTGGTGCACAGTATAGGTGAAGGGGTTACTTTGGATAGTACTGTGTGAGAGACATACAAGATTACAGCAGACTTTGTTTCAGCGTGAATTTCCTGTCAGGTACCTAGCAGAATTCTTTTGGTCCCTAGGAACCCAGAGGCAACCTGTACTGGTGCACAGTACAGGTGAAGGGGTTTGGATAGTACTGTGTGAGAGCCATGGATAGGGACAGGAAGTTAGCATGAATTATTGCCTCTGAGAACCAAGGAACATCTCACAGAGAGCCTGATGCTGCTATTTAAGACAGAATTTGAAATATACACTGTCTCCAAATTAAAATTGTTCTGCTCAACTTTATAATGATGCAAAAACTGTGCACATTCAGGAAAAACTGGACTTTGACATTTGAGTTTTATGAATTTTTTTCTTCTGGCCTTTTGATAACTGGTAATATATTCTCTATGCTAGGGCCGGCGGGGAGACAAAGATCCCGGTGACCTGCCTGATCACAAGAACAGACAGCCAAAGCTTTATGGTGCCCTGTATTGCCAAACAATGGTGTTTGCCAAATTTTAAAAATATTTTTTCAGATAGGGTTTTACTAAGTAGCCTAGGCTGGCCTCAACTTCAAGACTCTCTTGTATCATCGTCTCAAGTTATAGGATTATACATGTCTGCCATCATACCTGGCCTGTGTATGAATATTTGACTTAATAGTATTCCCAGTTTGTGATGAGCTTACGGGAGGTACTCCTACAGTAAGCCAAAAATAATCTGTATTTTCATTTCTTACGTCCTTACTTGCCTCATTTTATTTTAACTAATGCTCATAAACAAATAAAACAATACATACCTAATTTTCCTTAATCTCCCTCCCCAACACATACCCAAAATTTAGCTTCAAGAGAGAAGGAACTATGTTCCATTCCCATTCTCCTGTAGCCTCAGCACCCAGGTAGTGACTATGTATTTGTTGATTGAATATGGAAGTGAAGAACCAGTCAGACTGAGCTAGAAGGAAGGGGGTCATTTCAGGAGGAGGGAGGTAACTATGACTCAAGAGAGAGTGGGCACCCAGCACTGGGAGATGAGTCTGCAAGACGTTGAAGTCAGCATGTGGAAGCAGAGCGGAGAGGTGCCTCAAGTTAGGAGAGCTACTTATGGAATGGATGTGATATAGATATTTTGTGTTTCCAGAGAGGGAAGCATTCTTTACTGATGAAAGGTAGCATGGGACGTGGGCTAATATCTTTACTGGAATTATGGTCAAGTTACCAACCCACACTCTTCAATGCATATCACAGAGAGAGAGAGAGAGAGAGAGAGAGAGAGGGAGGGAGGGAGAGGGAGAGGGAGAGGGGAGGGGGAGGGAAAGGAGAAAGGGAGGGGGAAGGGAGAGGGGAGGGGAGGGGGAGGGAGGCAGGCACACATGCACAAGCTCAAGCACACACATACATCTATGACATCTACTGCTACAAATTTTAAAGGGCTTTGCCTGCAAGATGAGCTTGCTTCAGTGTTATCTACATAGGAACAAAAGGCTTTACAACACACTGCAACTAGAAGCTCTGTGAGGATGCTGGCCTTTCAAATGATGTCAGCAGGGTATTCTCAGAGGAGGTGAGTCATCTTTCCAGCAAGACCCCTGGCTGGCTGTCCAATTGCATCTTCTTCCTGCTTTGTTTCACAGACAATGCTTCTAAGGCAGGGATAAAAACCGGAGCATGTTTCTTTGAATGTAATCCTTCACATTTGAAAGTAACATTTTGTTCCCCAAATAGGTGCAGGGCAGCCACCAGACTAATTAGTTTAGCCCCATGGAAAACAAGGTATTTATAGCTTCCTTCATAAGCCTTGTCCTCCTCTGAACTTGTGTAGCAATTTAAAGTAAGGTGGGTGAAATGGTGTTTCCCCATAGCAAACTCCCCTTCTCCAGATGAGCCCTAGGACTATGACTTATCACAGTTTGAATGAGGATATCCCTCATAGACTCGCATCTTTGAATAATTGGCCCCTAGCTGGTAGAACTGTTTGGGAAGGATTAGGAGGCATGGCCTTGTTGGAGAAGGCTTTGAGGTTTTATAAGACCCTGCTATTCCCATGTGTTTTCTGTTCCTCCTGCCATGTCTTCATGTTACCATAATGCTTAACCCCCTGGAATTGTGTGAGTGCAAAGAAATGCTTTCTTTTGTAAGTTGTCTTCACCATGGTGTTTTGTCACATAGAAAAGTAACTAAGACACTACTTTTCCTTCCTCTAATGCCCTGAAAGAGTCCACCAAGCATTCCATTCCATATACCATGTGAATATCGCAGGCAACAACAGCAAATTACTAGCAACAGTAACATATATTACAGAAACATGGGATAGGCAGGGTAGGACATCCACATTCATTGCTTTTGTATTGATGGGATTCTTTCTTTTTTTTTTTTTACAGCCAATTTCAAAGCCCACTTTGGAGGTGAGCTTTTCTCCGTGCTTTTGAAGATGACCATGGGATATATAAGAAGAATTTGGATTGCAAAGCAGGTTCCTAATGGATTGAATAGAAACAATTTCCCTCTATATGGGCTACTTTTCTCCTCATAGTGACAAAATACATCAAGGTACAACAGACAGAATGGCTCCATCCACAGCCATAGAAGCATCTCTCATGGCTCATTCACAGCCTGGCACACCAGAATGCAGAGTGCAATAGTGTCAGCAAACTTAGAGGAAGCCAGATTTGATTACCCATCCTCAATAACATAATTTAAACAGCCAGATTAATAGAAAAAGGCAGGAAAGGGAGATTTATTCAATGTGGCCACATTGGGAAGATGGAAATTCAACAGTGCCTCCAAGTCCATCTTTAGGATCCTGAAGTGAGATTTAGGTTCAAATAGAGGGCCAGCAGCTGCATAGCTAATCACCCCAGTCAAGATATGGCCCCACCCATCATGAACTTCACTGTCTCTTATATGGTAGTGTTAACAAATGGTAAATCTTTTCCCAGTTTCCCCTGTGACTGGCCCAGGCATCTTGTGTTTTCTGTTCCCAGCTTGAGATTCCTGAGGGAATTCCAGTTCCTTAGGGTCCAACGTCTTAGTAGTTTGAGAGCAAAGATAAGGAATTCAAGAGTCTCATCAAAATACCCCCATCTCTGTTAGTCAGGTTATAACAGGAAGAGGCAGGATGATACACTCCTAAGGAGGTCCTGTCCCTAGTGACCTACTTATTCCAGCCATGCCTCCTACTCCAGGGTCCTACAACCTTCCACAAGAGCACCATTAGCTGGGGGATTAATGTTTAATATACACAAGCCTGTTGGAGGAGTTTAGAGACTCAAACCATAGCAGTCTTTACATCTGTAACCATTTTAAGATAGCTTTCTTCTTACTCAATATGATGCCCAGAAGTATGTGGGCATCCAATGTCCTCTCTTCACCCGAGTCAAGAAGTAAGTAGTCTTGGGACCAGACAAAGGGATGCAAGACAGAGAACAAACTGTGATGAAGCAGATAATGATCTCCTCACCTCCCCATCCTTGAGAGCCAATTCTCTCTCAGAGAGAAGCAAGTTCAAGGTGATGTCTGAATGGCAGTGGCAGAACAGGCTTAGAAGATGCTCTCATGACAAGACATCAAAGAAAGAGCCAGATACCCCCAGATATAGTGTGCCAAGACCCACACTCTATGCTGGCTGCACTAGCCCTCTCCAAGTGGGGAATTGATTGTGTTTAGTAGGTTCCTGGGGTCACTTGCTTACACAGGTTGTTGTGTATTCTCTCATTCCTTCCTGCTTCATTTCTGCAAATCCATCTCCTATTATTCTGGCCAAATATTGCTGAAAGAAAACCCGAGGGAGATCTGTGACCCACCATGACTTGGTAACTTCACTTTTTAATTCTGTGCTCAGGGAACTGCCTCCCTGGTTCATTCCAGATCCCAATAAAAACTCCACTCCACCCAGTTAGTCAGCCTCCTTCTCTCTGCTGGGCCTAGATGTTACTAGGCACTCTCATCTTTGCTTAAAGTACCTCAGTTTCCCCATATCTCACAAGAAATTTGTAAACAGAAATGGTTAGAGGAAAATGAATTCAGTCGCAGCAGGGCTGGAAACGAGGAAAGCAAAGTTCTCATTTTTTTTTCTCCATCTTGCCTGTGGCAGTGTTACAACTTCATAGACATGATGAGCTCAAAGCCAGGCAAAGCACACAAGGTGTTGATTCAGCTATGAGGTGAGTTGACAGAATCTCTTCCCAAGAGCCTGGGGCTTCAACCTGTTCTTCTCCTTCCCCCTATAGGTCTCTTGAGGCAATGTTCATTCTTCAGGGTCCATTGATGAATCCTTAGGAATCTGTGTTACAGTGCTCCATCAGCCAGGTATCTGGTTCTGCCTTTCTTCCCAGCCCCCATTTTAGCGACAATCCCTCATCCTTGTGGTGGTTTCCCAGGCCAGGCCTCCTCAAGCCCAGGATGGCTGTGATGGCTCAGTTCTCCCAACAGCCCGGCCATCATCTTGAATCACACCTTCCTTTGAATATTCACACATCAGAGCATCTGTTTGCAGAGGGAAAGGACAGCTTATTATTTCACATGCAGTCAGTGGGAAAGCATTTACTGATATAAATTGGTGATTATTTGTGTTGGGTTTTCATATGTCCTAAGGGTCAGCCTGGAATGAAGGGTCAGCCTGTGCCCAATTCCAGAATATGAGACTCCACTCTGGCAGCCGAGCTCAACCTCATTGGATTAGACATGGGTTTCTTGTCCTACCCCTGCTGTTCTTCCGTTTCCATCCAGGGCAGTCCTTACATCTGGAGATTCAAGGTTCAAGAAACCCCCACAGATAACAAACAGTCTTTCCAAATAGGGTCAGGAAACTGCTCCATAGTTGGATGCCAGGAACCGATCCAAATTGTGATCATCCCTGTATCTGTTATCCCATCTAAGTATTATGATCTCTATACTTGCTTTCTCTTTGACCAGACAAAGGATTATTGTAAAAATGGCCAGACGAATATGGGGGCTGCCCATATTGGTCTTGTCAGATACATATGCTAGGATCATGGGTCAATCATTTCTTCTATCAACACCGCAAGACACTTTTCTTCTACATACAAGACCTGTAGGATTCCAGGAGGGAGACAGGAGTTGTTGGTAAGCTCTATCGTAAAAACCAGCCCAGTTCCCCAGTAAGTACCATCCATATTCAGAGAAAATATATCTCAATCGCCCAACCCCTAGATATTGGAAAAGTAGGGGAGATAATTAAACACTTCTCTGAGGTCCTTGATTCTTTGACAGCACCCCTTATAAATGGCACTGACTTGTCATTTCGCCTGTTGCTTCAAACCCTGACCTCAGCATACCAGCTCCTTAATGTCACCAGGCCTGGTCACTTTAAAGATTGTTGGTTATGTGTACCCCCAGGAATTGGTTCAAAACTGTCACTTACAGCTTCTCCAGTGATACTTCCAAATAACCTTACCTCACCTTTTGTTAGCTGTCCTGACTCCGATGTCACCATGGCTCCGTCCCTTACCTCTGTCCCTCTCTTTGGCATGCCAAACTGCTTTAAGACCTCTGGGACATATTCTGTAAGAAAACTATGCTCCCTAGACTGTAATAAAACCGTAAGCCTTGATATATCATCTCTGCCGCAATGCCCTGCAATCCAGAACATGCCAATTCTTTGCGGCACCCAGGTATATCATCGCCTACCTGCTACCTGGTCAGGAGTTTGCACGTTGGTACTCCTTTTCCCTGAGCTGGGTGTAATCCAGGGAAATGAGCCCCTGGCAATTCCAGTTGTAGATATGATAACTGCTTGACACGAAAGGGCAGTTCAGATTGTGCCACTCTTGGTCACTACAGGAATAGCCATAGGTGTTGGTACTGGTGTGGCAGGAATAACGACTTCTCTGACCCAATACAATACATTCACTTCCCAGTTTAAAATCAATCTCCAGGGAATGACTGAAACTGTGCTTACTATCCAGAAGTAGATCAAGTCTTTGGCAGCTGTGGTGCTTCAGAACCGACGGGACCTAGATGTCCTGACAGCTGAAGAAGGTGGTCTTTGCCTGTTCCTTCAAGAAGAATGCTGTTTCTATGTCAACCAATCTGGGATAGTGAGAAACAAAATCCAGGAGCTTCAGTCAGACATAAAGAATTTCAGAGATTGTGAGACCTCCAGTTTTGGCATTTTCGAAAACCCTATAATGGATACTCCCTTTTGTAACGGCTTTTCTAGTTATCTTCCTGGTGTTATTGTTTGCTCCCTGCCTAATTAATCTTGTTTCTACATTCCTCCAATGGGAAATACAAAAAATTTCTAACCAAACTATCAATCAGCTTTTGTTACAGAATTACCAGCCGCTGTTCGCGGAAGAGCCGCTGTCCATAGAAGAGCTGCTGTCCACAGAGGTACCTGATGCCAACATGTACCAAGAGGACCCGGATGGTGAAAGTCAGCTACACCCTGAAATTGATAACACCTCCAGACAGCAGGAAGCAGTTTAAGAGACACGGTGCCCTCACTCCTTTTCACCATTGGTTCCCCCCTCTTCTTTTCCTTTTCTTTTTAATGAAAGAAATGTAGGAATGTTGGTAGTAAGACCTGCGAGACCTGTGATGTCATATATGCGACAATTAGTACAGTGTGACTATAGGCCTGTCGCCAAGGCAACAGCCGCCATATAACCAGAATTCAATGGCCCACCTTTACCTGTAATTTAGGTCATCAGTCGTATATAATTGGGTAGCGTTTCTCCTTCCTTCTTCCTGCCCACTACACCTTTCCCCATCTTAAATAAAGCCCCACATGGAACTATTTGGCCTGGTGTGATCTCATTGCGGCTCGAATCTCCACTGCATCCCCGTGTCCCGCGTGGCGGGCAGACAGGTGACCTGTGCTGCAGTGTAGGCAGACAAACTGCGTGGAAAAACCAACAGATAGTAAGGCTCCCTTCTCTGATGTTCTCTCTCCATCCCTACAATCATTTAGATCATTGTGGTCTCCACACTACCTAGAAGCATCCTATGGCTGACTCAGCCCTTCTGGGATTTGTAATACATTTTGGTTGTTTGTTTGTTTCCCTCATTTTAATTATTTTAATGTTGATTTCCTCATTGTGCCTCACCTGACAGAAACACTGGAAACCTACATGCCTCTGTCAGGGCTCTCCTAGAAAATGGCTTGAGCTGTGGTATGTAGCTTAGTGGTAGACTGTTAAGCAGGCGTGGGGTCCTGGTTCTATCCCCAGCACTAGGCTAAAGGGACAGAACATTAATAGCCATCCTGAGTGAGGATGTGACTCATGCAGCAAAATAGAGGTGAGTCAGTAAGTGGCCATGATGTAGTGACATACAGGATGAAGGCGCACAATAAGGAACAGTGCTGCGTTCAGATCTGGGGACTCTCCCCTTTCTTGCTTGGCAGCCCTGGACAGATTCTGCCAGTCCTACCTGTCTGAGCTTCATTTCCCTTGTCTGGAAAATAGAGATGATGGTTAGACTTTACTAGTTGGGCTTTTTTGGGGGGCACGGGGAGGGGGAGTGAATAGACAAATCACATATGGAATGCATTTAATGTTGGGTCTGGTGCCAAGTTTTATATATATAAAGAAAATCATCTAGTATGCACCAGACCCTCCCATAGATCCTCAGCCAAATAAATAAATAAATAAATAAATAATAAATAAATAAATAAATTCACAATTGTCAATTCGACTTGGGTTTTAATCTCACACAACTATTTGTTAGGTAGCTTCACAATCCTGGCTAAATTGTGTCACCTGTGAACCTGTTCCCCCCCCCCCCCCCACACACACACACACACACAAAATGGAAAAGAGGCTGTTAAGCCCAAGATATACAGCAAATAATTGAATGGACAACTGTATATTTATTCATATAGCACAGTAAAAAAGGGGGCGGGGTGGTGGAGGCACAAACCGTGGAGAAGACATTAGACCCAGAGATCAAACCCAAGAATGGTTCTCCTTCATCAATTCTTCCAGGGAAATAAGTATATAAGACTACACAACAGTGGGTAGATGCACTAAAACAGGACACAAGATGGAGGCTACATAGAACAGGTAGACCTTAGGAAAGCAGAACTCAAATGGGTCCTATTGGTTGAGGGAAGAACCAGTGCTATTAAGCTCCTTTGGAGCCCTAGCAAGCTGGTGGCTGAAGGTAGGGAGGGAGAGGTGGAGGGAGGGAGGGGCTGGGAGAGGAAGGCGGGACCATATCGCGAAGGCCGCCTTGGGTAGTTACAGAATTTAGGGCTTTGGTTTCTATTGCAATAAGAGCATCCCCGGTGATCTCTCCATTAGCAGCCTGCATCTTAGTTGCCATATTTGTGAAGACTGTGTTTACGAGGCAGCTGCTACAATGAAGCTTTGGCTTTGTGATTACTCTTGCTAACAGCTGTCTGTTCCTGGGAACCCTGTTTACCTAATTTGGTGAGGCTGGTATGCAGACAAATGGGCTTTGATATGATAAATGGGCCATGAAAGGGAAAAGAAAAGACGCACAAAGCTCATTTCCATTCCATCGCAGAGTAAAGCATGAAAGGTCCCCAGCTGTGAAAACCCCTGGCAGATTAGAAGCAGGTTTCCAGTGATTGTCAGCCCTGCTGGGGGATAATCCTGCCAGCCCAAGTGCTAGTGATTTGAAGATTTTATACTGGGTCTTTCTCTTAGGACTCACAGACACTTTCTAAACATTTCCCTGAAACTCAGGGAGGCGGAGAGGCTAGGATGTTATTGTGCAATTCAAAAGTCATTTTAGATGAACTGTTTTAATAATCTGTCACGGGCTGCAAGGCTGAAACTTCTGCAGGTCGAGAACTGGTCAGCTTGGTGCTTGCCAGTACAGCACAGTCGTAGTTATCATTGTTGGTTCTCCATGTAGCAGCTGTCCAAGGTGTGGTCACCCTGTCCCTTCCTCCATTCTGTGCCCCTCCCATTCCCTCCCCCTCTTGCTCCTGTTCCGAAGCTGGCCTGAGTGGGCCCTTAGGGAAGCAGCTCTAACTCCCAAAAGTCTTGATTGGTTTTCAACCAGGAGAACTGAGGCAGTTTGTCTTTTAGGGCAAGAGATTTATTAGCGAAGTCGTGGGGGATGCCCTGTAGAATTGTAGGAACGGATTTCTTTTCTCTTGATTTAGAGAATAAGAAGGCAAGAAAAGCAAGGTCTCAGCACTCAGCTGGACTTTATTGAATGTGGAAGCACACGTGTGCATGCACACACACACACACACACACACACACTCACATACAGGCATACCCACAAACACGGTCATACCCACAAACACACGCAAACACACACACAGACTTACACATATTCACACACTCTCACACAGAGACACACCTGTAAACACTCAAACATATAAACACACACACACTCACTCACACACATACAGATACACCCACAAACACGCACAAACACAAATAGAAAGGAGAATCCAGACCTAGAATCTAAGTTTGTCTGGAAACACAGAGTTTCAGAGTTTTTCTACGGCCCAGGCCCCCTTGCCTAGGGAATAATAAGGTGTAATGCCACCCACAATGGGCTGAGCCCTCCCATGTCAATCATCAGTCAAGATAATCTCTCACAGACATGGCCACAGCTGCTGGCACTGTGGAGGGTATGTTGTAGAAACTTTGAGATAAGAGGCGTGGCTGGTGGAGGTGACAGTGGGGAAGGATTGCTTTCTGGGTTTACTTCTGCCCAAACTCCCAGCTTCCTGATCATGTGAGGTGTGACGAACCTTGCAGCAAGCTTCTGCCACTGACCATGTCTTCCCTACTGTGATGAACTGTATCCCTTTAATTGTGAGACAAAGTAAAACTCCCATAATTTGGCTTCTGTCAGGTACTTCATCCCAGCAAAGAGGATATTAATAGAGTAACAGTGTCTTCCAGGATTGATTTCTAGCTTGGTGTCCTCTTCATTTTGAAGGTGTTGGAAGAACTCAGTTCCCTGTGGTGGAAAGTTGTCATTTTCCCTATGGCTACTGCCAAGGGTCCCTATCAGTTACTTTAGGCATTTCATTCACAACATGATTTATTGTTCTGTTATTGTTTAAAGATTTAGTTAGTTTGATGTATATGAGTGCTCTGTCTGTATATATACATGCCAGAAGAGAGCATCTGATCCCTGTATAGAGGGTTGTAAGCCATCATGTGTTTGCTGGGAATTGAACTCAGGACCCCTGGAAGTGCTCTCAACTGCTGAAGCATCAGTTCAGCAGTATCTCCAGACTCCTTGTTTTCTTTAAGCCAGCAGGGCCATAACTCTGACATTTGGCCTACTCAAAGAGGCCCGTGTATGTAGGTCAGACACACCTTGAACAATATCCCCTTTGAGTAAAGTCCCTTGACCAATAAGTTAACATCGCATGTTCAAACAGAGATGATTAGGAAGGCACAGGCAGACACTACTGGGTTACAGGGACCTTTGGCATCTATGTGTCGTAGTCTGTACTCTGGTCCCCAAGAAGTAACCCCCCTTATAGTTTCCAAGTGTTACTCTATTATAACATCAGCCCAAGTCCAAGATCCTGAGCCTGAGATTTCTTATGAGATTGTACTAATCATTCCACATATTTCTTCTTGCGTTTGACCCATGCTCAAAAGCAAGGCACCACACCGGTGTGTGCATAACAGTGTCGGAATCTCAACACTCTCGGCATGAATGCCACCAGAGCATGGAGCTATGGCTTCATAAGTGAATGAGAAGTTGGTTGTGCCTGTGGCACTCCCATCTTGGAACATCTGACCATGCATGAAGCACTGTGGCAGCCAAAAATTCTATGTCTTTATCTTTCATGGGATTGGATTGCTGGCATCCCATTGCCAAGTCATTCCTGAGACGATTAGTGTTTTAACAGGAGGGGTTCTCTCTGTGGATGCTTTTGGAAAGTGAGCTAATAGCACTGCACCTGTCCAAAGTGTGCCTAGTGAGGCTGCTGGATCCCGGCAGGAGCTCCTGTCCTCTTCTGAGCACACGAGAGAAGGCACTGATTCTGCAGGTGTTTGGGAATGGGGACAATAGCTATAGCCATCTCTTCTCTCTCATCCACGCACCCCTGTCTCGCACAGAGCATACACCAAGGTTTCATTTCTCTTCCTTTTCAAGGATTTCTCCTTTCCCTTCTAGCCTGGATTTCAAGTGAAAGGCGAAGAAGCCTTTAGGAGTGTTTGCGATTTTTTCTATTATGTTTGAATCTCTGATTCCATTTAAAGGTCATTCGCCTAAGGGAGAGAAATCTATTTCACACTCTCTTGAAACTAGGAAAATAGTCTTTTATCATATTAATGGAGTTATAGATTAAGTTTAAAGGAGAAACAACCTCACTGCTTCCTAATTCTTTAATACAATGTATGAGCTTCTAACATTTTTTTTTAGTCTGTGACATTATTATAATTTTATTTGATTTTTCAATATAAGGTCTGTAGTCATATATTAATTCACATATTAAGATTAAGGTTTTCCAGATAAAGCAATATTACAGATCTTTCTAGAAAACTTGGAAGGCCAGGGATTATTAAAGTAGAAAACAGAACTAATTCTAAGTATTATCACATAGAAATAATTATTCTTTGTCTTCCTATAATTTGTGAATAGCTCATCTTAACTCAAACATAGGTTAAGAAATATTTTCCTACATACAAAGTGAAATGTGCTAAAATTTATACAATGTTGTATCTAGTGTTAATACTAAGAGTTTATATATCATAAATTTTTCTCCAGGCCAACTCTTTTCTAAATGTATTTGATATACTCAACTGTCAGATGAAAATTACATTTTTTATGGGTGGAAGTTTTGAGATACTCTTTTCCTAATTATTTACTTTTGATCATCACATACATGTACAGAATATTTTGTGAGCAAAACCACCATGACTTTCTCTTATCCCCGTTCCACTCCTGTCTCTCTTCTTCTCAGGCCGCTCCCCCTCCCCCGTGGCAGGTAGCCACAGTTGTGGGTGTGTGTGTGTGTGTGTGTGTGTGATTGTGATGACCATACCTAAAAGGCAGCGGTATAGTTTCATTGATTTTGATAAAACCTGAGCTTTAAAGGAAAGATGATATGTAGATGAATTCCAACTTCATTCATCAGAAAATGTGTTGTCCGGTCTTGTTGGCTAAAGCCAATTTGTTAGTCTAATTTTTACTTGTCTCTTCTCTGCTCACATGGAAATAGGTGCTGCAAAGAGTCCTGCAGCAGATCATGCTAAGGTTGGTGTGTGCTGAGGACCATATTGTAGTCCTACCCTTCCCACCTTCTCACTATTAGGGGGATGTAAACCAAATCTACACCAAGATTCCATCTTACTGCAGTTAGAATTGCCATCATCTAGAAATCACAGAATGGCGAATGCTGGTGAGGACAAGGGGGTGGGGCGCAAACTTTATTTCCTACTGGTAGGAAGATAAACTGATGCGGCCACTGTAGAAACTGATATGGATGTTCATCAAAAACTTAAAAATAGAACTGCCATAGGAACTAACTATACCTTTTCAGCATATATAGCTTGAAATATTCAAGCCAACAGAGACAAACACACGCATGTGCCCCCGTGAGTTCTGTTCTTGGAATTCATCCTGAACCGCTGAGCTCTAAAGCTGCCACGGTCTTCCCACACGCAGAACAACACAGCCCTTTTACTGATGTCTTAAGCTTCTGTACACCTCAATGTGTTTCCTCTGTTAGTGGCAGAAGGGAGCCTCTTACATTTGAATCACCACACTCTTCTACCTCAGGTCCTTTGTATGTGCTGCTGTCTCAGGCTGGAATTCCCTCCCCCAATTCCTTCATCTCCCTGGGATTTCGCCAGTGCAGAGACACCTCACCTCTATTGTCTCCAGGTCAGTGGTGATATCTCTCCTGACCACATTTCTTCACTGTTGGATGGATAGTTTTATGTTAACTTGACACAAGCTTGAGTTGTTTGAAAGGAAGGAACCTCAACTGAGAAAATGCCTCTATAAGATCCAGCTATTAGTGTCAATGAGCTTTTTGGTTTATAAATATGGGTTCATAAACACAGGGTGTTAAGATATTTAAATGACTATATTATAATGAATTACATATGTAAAGTACTGAAATTAATAGTGGTATTTTGCATTATATTATAGGTACATAACTAGAGCTAAATGGTTGCACAACACAGAAACTATATTGAGTATAATCTAATAGTTAATATTAAATTCTAGCCATCATAACTACTAGTGTACATTATTGTTCAGAAAATCTGCTGTAAACAAAGTATCTTCAAAGAAACAGAATATTAATGATATAGTAAATTCTCTTAGTTTACAGATTAGGAACCAAGGCTCTCCCTTTCCCTCCAAGTCTTGAGGGTAGACCACCAAGGCCTTGTTTTAAAAACCAGGCAAGTGATTTATCACAGAGCTATATCCCCAGCCTTCTAAGGGTTGAGATACTAGCTTGTTCAAGTAATATGCAAGTAGCATTTATAGGACTGATGTAGTCTGGGCAGTTTTTACTATTTTTAACATTATTTTATAAATAAATGTTACCATTTTAACTATAATAGGAAAATTATCAAGTAATAAAACTGTTTATTCAGCCAAACAACTGTTCTAGTTTCTCCCCCCCCCCCCTTTTTTTTTGGTTTGAGACAGGCTTTCTCTGTATAGCCCTGACTGTCCTGGAACTCACTCTGTAGACCAGGCTGGCCTCGAATTCAGAAATCCACCAGCCTCTGCCTCCTAGAGTGCTGGGATTACAGGAATGTGCTTAGTTTCTCCCTTTTAAACAAGCATTTTAAGAACAGTATGCTGGGGCTGTTGAGATGGCTCAGTGGTTAACAGCACTTCCAGAAGACCTGAGTTCAACTCCTAGCAACCACTTGGTAGCTCACAACCATCTGTAATGGGATCCAGCACCCTCTTCTGGAAGGTCTGAACAATATGCTGTTTGTAATAATAGAGCACTTTAATATCTTCAAAGAACTTTATCTACAGGACAAAGTTCATTTCACATCACTTGATTTAGCTGAAAAATGCTTACGCAAAAATCAGCAGCTTTAAACACTTCTTTATATCATAGTGACTTCATACATTGTGAAATAGTTCTTTATTATCTTGCTATTTTCTTCAGATAGCCAGTTCTCCTATTGTAGTTGGTTTATAAGTGCTTCTACAGACTTTCATCTTCCTATAGTTTGCTGCTCTTATAGCTCAAGAACATTGATCTTTGAGTGTAGGGTAGACATTTTTTGCCAAAGATATCCTTTATTTGTGTCAATTATGAATGTCCAGTTTGTAAAATTTCTTTTTTTTTTAATTTTTTTATTCGATATAATTTATTTACATTTCAAATGATTTCCCCTTTTCTAGCCCCCCCAGTCCCCGAAAGTCCCGTAAGCCGCCTTCTCTTCCCCTGTCCTCCCTCCCACCCCTTCCCACTTCCCCGTTCTGGTTTTGCCGAATACTGTTTCACCGAGTCTTTCCAGAACCAGGGGCCACTCCTCCTTTCTTCTTGTATCTCATTTGATGTGTGGATTATGTTTTGGGTATTCCAGTTTTATAGGTTAATAACCACTTATTAGTGAGTGCATACCATGATTCACCTTTTGAGTCTGGGTTACCTCACTTAGTATGATGTTCTCTAGCTCCATCCATTTGCCTAAGAATTTCATGAATTCATTGTTTCTAATGGCTGAATAGTACTCCATTGTGTAGATATACCACATTTTTTGCATCCACTCTTCTGTTGAGGGATACCTGGGTTCTTTCCAGCATCTGGCAATTATAAATAGAGCTGCTATGAACATAGTAGAGCATGTATCCTTATTACATGGTGGGGAATCCTCTGGATATATGCCCAGGAGTGGTATAGCAGGATCTTCTGGAAGTGAGGTGCCCAGTTTTCGGAGGAACCGCCAGACTGCTTTCCAGAGTGGTTGTACCAATTTGCAACCCCACCAGCAGTGGAGGAGTGTTCCTCTTTCTCCACACCCTCTCCAACACCTGCTGTCTCCTGAATTTTTAATCTTAGCCATTCTGACTGGTGTAAGATGAAATCTTAGGGTTGTTTTGATTTGCATTTCCCTAATCACTAATGAAGTACTTTGGTGTCCATCCTCATACAAGGACTCTTCAATGTCTGTGTCTTTCATTTCTATGACTTCCTTGGGAGCTGGTATAAAAGAATTAATGACAGGCTTAGAATTTTCTGTAGGCATAAAATGGTTATAAAAGATCTGTAATTTATGTTTAATTCTTTAACTGTGTTTAAGAGTGATGAATTTTCCTGACCTCACACAGCTTCCATGGAATTATTTGTAAAGTTTGGATAAACAAGAATGATTGGTAATGATGTCTTCTGAATTTGAAGTTGTCAAAGCCATACTTGTAGAATTTAGATTCTTAGAAGATGCACAAAATCCAACTACATCTAAATCTTGATTAATTGATGTTTTTAAGGTATCTTGTTTAAGGGTTAATATGTTAGTTTGTAGACTTTCTGCTCTTGGAGCTGGTGGCTTTACCAGGCTAATGAATCAAGAAAGTCTGCATGTTCAGGGAGTACATCTATGTCACCTATGTTTTCCTTTGCTTCATTTGATATAAATGATTCTTATGACATAGTTTTTAGGCATACTTCTTTGTCATCTCTCAATTTGTCTTCTAAGACTTTTTTAGTGGTATTATCTTCTTCTTTGTCCTTTTCCTCTTCCTCTTCCTCCTCCTCCTCCTCCTCCTCCTCCTCCTCCTCCTCCTCTTCTTCTTCTTCTTCTTCTTCTTCTTCTTCTTCTTCTTCTTCTTCTTCTTCTTCTTCTTCTCTTCTTCCTCTTCTTCTTCTTCCTCTTCTTCCTCCTCCTCCTCCTCCTCCTCCTCCTTTTCTTCTTCTTCTTCTTCTTCTTCTTCTTCTTCTTCTTCTTCTTCTTCTTCTTCTTCTTCTTCTTCTTCTTCTTCTTCTTCTTCTTCTTCTTCTTCTTCTTCTTCTTTTTGAGACAGGGTTTCTCTGTATAGCCTTGGCTGTCCTGGAACTCACTTTGTAGCTGGTCTCAAACGCAGAAATCCACCTGCCTCTGCCTCTGCCTCTGCCTCTGCCTCTGCCTCTGCCTCTGCCTCTGCCTCTGCCTCTGCCTCCCAAGTGCTGGGATTAAAGGTGTGCGCCACCACCGCCTGGCTAGTGGTATCTTCTTTAGCAGGTTCAGAGTTTCAGTCCATTATCATCAAGGTGAGATGGCAGTGTCCAGGCAGGCATGGTGCAAGAGGAGCTGAGAGTGCTACCTCTTCCAGACATTTTCTTAATCAGTGATTCAAGTCCAGCCCATTGTGGGTGGCACCATCCCTCGACCAGGCTAAGCAAGCCAGGAAGAGTGAGCTCATAAGCAGGACCGCTCTATGGTTTTTGTATCAGGCCCTGCTCTTGGTTCCTGCCCCACTTGAGTTCCTGTATTGATTTGCTTCAATGGCAAACAGTGACATGGAAGTATAAGTCATATAAACCATTTCCTTCCCAAGGTGCTTTTTTGGTCATGGTATTTCATTGCAGGAATAGAAAGAACGCTATCTAAAACAACTGTCTGTGTCAAAGCTGGAGATCTAATATTCCCCTAGTCTGTACTTGGTCTGAGCAGATTACAGAGACGGAAGGTGTCATCATCACTGAATTTGGGACAGGACATGAAACTATTAACTATGTATTTCTGGTATTAGAAAAAATGCCACAAATGTGACTTTAAGCAACACACCTTTATTCTCATATAGTTGTGGAAGGTAAATATTTAAAAGGGATCCCACTGGCCTAGAAGCACTGTGCATTGGTAGGTGCTAGGGGCTCTGGATCCAGAGGAAAGAGTTTCTCTCCTTGCTCCTCTTGTGAACATATGGCATTTGAGCTGAATCTAGGCAAAGGTAGCTATGAATGTGGCTTAACACAAAATAGTAAAGTCACCTAAAGCATTATGATTTTGTGGTTGTTGTGTGTTTGGCACCTGTGCATGTGGAGGTCAGATGACATCTAGTAGGAGCTGATTTTCCTCTTCCACCATGTGGGTCCCAGGATGGAACTCAATCATCAGGCTGTGTGCCAAAAGTCTTTCCATGCTGAGCCAACTCTCCTGCCAGAATTGTGTGGTTTAATTACAAATGTTTTATATATATATATATATATATATATATATATATATATATTGCCAGTTCTCAAGCTGGACATTGGTTTTTTGTTTTTGTTTTTTTTTTGTTTTTTGTTTTTTTTTTGGATTTGGTTTTTTTTCAAGACAGGGTTTCTCTGTATAGTCCTGGCTGTCCTGGAACTCATGCTGTAGACCTCAGGCTGGCCTCGAACTCAGAAATCCACCTGCCTCTGCCTCCCAGAGTGCTGGGATTACAGGCGTGCACCACCACCACCTGGCTGAACATTGTTGATGATGACACGGGTGATATCAAAACATTGGACACTCCTGCAGTGGCTTCCCTGGTACCTTGGCCTGGGTCACCTTTGTCTATCTTTAAAGTCAGACATGTATCTCTGTGGACCTTTGTTTCCTCTCCACTGCTGCCTCCCCTTCATCCTTCTTTCATTTTTAAGAACCTCTGTGATTACGTTGCACTCACCTGGATAATCCAGGCTAATCTTTCCAGTCGAAAGCCAATGGATTAATGTTCTGAATTCCACATGCCATCCTTATTCTCTCTGTGGGCATGTAATTAAATAGACAAATTCAGGGGATTAGGAAGTGGACATCGTGGGATCCCATTACTCTGTGTTAATACATATGTATGGAATGTTTGAATACAGAAATGGCCAAGTAGCTGGGAAGTTGCTTGTGGGCAAATGCCTCTAGTTACTTCTCTCGTCCCAGCATTTGCTGCCTTCTGCAGCCAGGCTAGTCTTCGGGTTCAGTAATTACTCTGATGGGCACGTGCAGTTTCCCAGAGGAGGAGAGGGGCCGTGTGGGCAAGTTCTTCCTTTAATTATTAGTCTCCAAAGAGGAGCCGGAGACTCTTCAGGTACTAGGTGAAGAGGGTCTTCGGGATCTAATTAAATATCTAATATTCTTCACAAGGCTTGAGATTTATAGTTGGGGCTACCGTAATTGGCACAGTCTCTCTCAGAGTGATGAATGTAAGCATTCTAAATGTGTACACCTCAGGTGATTCCTGCCAAGGTGATTAATTTCTAGGAGATTAATATGGTGCAGCTGAAGGCCATGTTTTGCAATCAAGTAGAGTGTTTGCCTGGAATTCAGCAGCAGAATCAGAAAGTAAAATGTGAAGATAGAGATTTCCTAAGACCTGTATGAATGGTGGGTCTCAGCAGAGAGCGAAATGTGGCAGGGTGCTTTTGGGGATAGCGGCGGGCATCCAGTGTCCTATAATTGTGTGTTCCCCAGGGACAACACAACCATGGCATTCAGTCCTGCAAGATGCGGTTTTTCTTCTCTTATCAGACCCCGAGTTTATCTGTCATATCTCGGGCTATTTTTAGTGATTTCGCTTTAAAAAAACTTGAGGAGCCTATCTCCTGTCACCACGCTCAAGCACAGGGTTGCTATGCAACAGGACAATCTCCCTGGTGGTCCTCACACTCTTTTCTCACAGAGATTCAGTGAACTGGACCTCGACTGTAAACAGACAATCGAACCAGAGCTGCTCATGCAAGAAAGGGCAACGGCTTTGGAATCTCACCCTCCAGGGTCCTTGTTTCTCCTGCTGCTGGGATTGAAGCCTTGGGCACATTTATATTCCTGAACTTTTGATTTACCATGCATAAAAACAAATGCCATTGATACATATCTCATGCGGTAACTGTATGAGCAGATATGTATGCTGATATATGTAAATACTCATGTTCATTCCTTAAGCACAGTGGCCCCAGAAAATGGTGTTTTACTTTTAATTTGCACAGAATGGGTATTGCCCAGTCAATTAGGACATGGGGGAAATTCTGTTAACAGATCCATCATCTTTCTTTACCTCTGGTATTTATTAGAATTGGTCACTGCGGTACAACAGCAGGATTAACGATGAGTATGTTGTAAGCACATAGTGGGCTTCAAGGCTCACAGTGAATTCAAGGCTTCATAAAGGCTTCTTGGCTTTGCTCTCTGAGCACACTGGAGATGCGATGTCCCAACAGACACCAACTAGGACCTGGGGAGCTCCTTACTAGGCCATCAGAGAGATCTGTAATTAGTCTAGGACTGATGGGCTCATGAGGCTGCCTGGAAATGAAGACCATCTTCCCATCTGCAGTGCCATCCTGGAACAGTGATGGCATTTTGTTGACAGTTTACGCTGGGTCCCCGTGCCGACATTTGCCCTTTATATATCGAAATACTTAATCCTCAAATGTGAGAGGTGCTCCCATCAGACAGAAGGCCACTCGCAGACACTGTACCACAGACAACAACTGAGCCTGTGTAATCTGAGTCCACCTTCCTGACCTCACTTCCTTGCTATTCCAGAATATATACATCAAATCATCCCAGCGAGCCATACGATATGTACAGCTTTAATCAATTACAATGAGAGTTTTAGCTGGGCATGGTTTTAGCTGCACAACTATATTCCTAGCACCTGGAAAAGAGAAGCAGAAGCATTGTTGTAAATTGCTGGCGAGCCTGGGTTACAGAATGAGACACAATCTCAATTAAATGAAATAAAAAAAGTTTGAAGGGCGATTTGTACAGTAACAGTTGAATCCCAAGGTTATTTGCAACTATAGTTTTGTTTATTTTGGTTTTGAAATATGGTCTAACTATGTCACCCTGGCTGTCCTGGAACACACTATGTAGACCAGGCTGGCCTTAAAAGCATAAAGGTCTGCCCTGCCTCCTCCTCTTGAGTGCTGGATTAAAGGTGTGTGCCACCATGCCTGGTTCTGCAATTATGATTTTATGGCTTTCGGACCCAATGCTGTACTTTGTTTTAAAATCAGCATCCTCCCTAGTATGTGGGGCTGTGGCTTGCCAACAGGTGGAGAATCTAAGACCCAGAGAGGCGATAGGGTTTGTTTGTCACGGAGTCAGAAAAATGCAACAACATGACTTAGGCCTTACATACCTCATCATGTCTTGACTCCTGTCCCTCTCTCTCCACCCCTACCCCTCCAAAGGCAGCCCAGGTCCTTATTCAGGCTGGGGCAAACCTGTGCACTCTCCTGGTGATTCAGAGAAGTCTCTGGGCTGGCATAGGAGCTGCAGTCAGGCTGGCTGATTGTTATGAATATGTGAACTGACAGACTACAATGCTCTGGCAGGCTGCTAATGAAAGTTCAGTCCTTTGGAGTTCATAGTAAGTACTGACTCACCCAAAGTAATAATCCTCTTTGTACACATGTCCTTAGAGGATGAACAGCACACATTAGAATACACCATGGAACGAAAATCAAGTCTTTCAGCCCATCCCATGAGGAGGTGTAAACCCCAAAGCCTACATCCTAGCTGGGTAGCAGCCATGGGAACAGCCAGTATATGCCACATTGTTTTAAGGACGTAATCTGTGAGCCGGTGATGGACTCAGATTCGTTGGCGGCACAAGCTTGTGTTCTGTGTGTCACTTTTATGGAAGCAGATAGCTTGCACACTGTCTGTTTCTTACATCTTCTTTCTCCACCACTGGTTGGAAAAGTCAGTAGTTCTTCACTGTAAGCAGACTGAAAAAAATCAATGTCAATATGAACATTATTTCTGAGGATTGGGACTAGAGGGGTGGTCCAGGAGCACAGGGTTTGTAAGATCGGTCAGATAAGGATCAGGCTTTCCAGCAAGGTTCCTGGGGACTGTTGATACAGAAGATAACATTTTCTGAAATTCTTTTCCCCAAAAGCTGGACATTTCTAACTTGATTGGCAGTCTCTTGACTTTAAAAACCACGACTCTTGTTAATTTTTCTGCATTTCTTTGTTTAGTTTTTTTTTGTTTATTTCTTTTTTTTTATTATTTTGTTTTGTTTTTTGGTGCCTGTGTTTCTGGGCAGCTACAGAAAGCATGCCTGCAGGCCAATCCTTCCAGTGGCCATATTGACCTGTGGTTCTGATCTAGCCTAGCTACCTGACTTTATAGGCAGGGGATACCCAGGGAAAACTAACATCTCTGTGCAGGTGGGCAGTGAGGGAGTGGGAGGGAGGGAGAGTTGAGAAGGAAACCAGGTTCCTGCTTTGAGTTTCTATTCTCACCCCAAGTTGCTATTCCATTACTTTTATATTCACTGTGCATGCATGCATGTGTGTGAGTGTGCATGCACACACACGCGCATGCTGAGGTCAAAGGACTTGAGGTATCATTTCTCAAGTGCCACTTTATTAGCATTATTTCTATTCTTTTAGATTCTATTATTTCACAGGTATTTTGCCTATACAGACTGCCTGTGCACCAGATGTATGCCTGGTGCCCACACAGGCCCTAAGAGAGCATTAGATTCCTTGGTATTGACTCTATAGTGAGATGCCATTGTGGATGTTGGGAAACAAACCCAGATCATATGGAATGACAGACACTGCTCTTAACCACTGAGCTGTCTCTCTCCAGCATCTATTACCACCACCACCACTATCATCTCCATCTTCTTCTTCTTCTTCCTCTTCCTCCTCTTCTTCTTCCTCCTCCTCCTCTTCTTCATCATCATTATCATCATCATCATCAATTATTATTACTTTGAGATAAGAACTCTCACCGTCTTGGAGCTTGCTATGTAGGCTAGAATGGCTAGTCTAGAAGCCCCAGGGCTTCACCTACTTCTACCTTTCTGTTGCTGGGATCACAAGCACATGCTATGGTCATATCTGCTTTTTTATGTTATTTAATTTTTCAAAAATCATTGGTTAGGAGCTTTGAACTCGGGTCCTTACTCTTGCAAAGCAAGCATTTCACTGACCGACCTATCTCTCTAGCCTTAGACTTTGCGTTAAGGACACGCCACATACAGAGTCAAGCAGAGATAGTCTTCCATCAAGTGCCAAAGGCTCAAGAATCCTTTAGGTAACATTGAAGTGTTTAGCACTCACACTGTCTCCGGCAGCAAGAACAGACGTTCAGATTTCCCAGTTCGGCCTCCCTCTGTTACTCCAGCCCAATGTATGATTCTCATGAGATAGTGTGTCTTAGAGTGTACTGTGCTTCCCAAAGCAGTAGGACACGAGTTAATAATTCTCTGCAGCGTTCTGTACCAGATTCATCCAAATAAAATGGTTTGAGCTGTCCAAAACCAGAAGTTCTTGCTGCAAGATTTCATTATAGTTTAATGCCTGCAAGACAGCTCTGTAGCTGGATAAAACCCACAGTAGTTGGAAGGATTTGCTAGTATTTCAGTTTGGGGCTTTAATGTGGTCCATTGAATTAATGGAGCAAGCATCTCTCTCTTGGGGGATACTCAGAGCACAATGTATTGATTTTCCATATTCTCGCACAATGCTTCTGGCCAGGCTATCAGTCCTAGAGGGATAAACAACAAAAAAGTGAGGATTATAGAATATTCCTCTCAAATGTCAGAATGAGCAAGAAGAATTTGTGCAAAAACTAAAGAAACAGAGAGGGGACCCAGTGATATTGTTTGAAGAGGTGAAGAATAAACTCTGTGCGTTGATTCAAATAATGAGAAAACATGTAAAACTCCTCTGTGATAATCGTTAATGAGGGTCTTTGTGGATCACTGTGATAGGAGCAGGTTTAAGCATGAGGTTGCTGGAAGCAGGACAGTATATACCTTTCCCACCAATCCCATTCCAGTCCTTATCCTAGGACCTGGTACTCGGTAAATGTTCCTGATGCATCCTAAGTCTTCCTTTATTGTAAAATTTTTTTAATGGATTGCTGTGTTTTAGGCACAGTGTAACTAACCTAGGCTGAAAAAGAGGATTTGTATGTACAATATCCTTGATAGGTATATTTTACAGTGGACAAAAATCTGTGGCTGGGAAAGTTACTAAGGTCACCCTGGTCACAAAGCTGCTACCAGCCTGGCAGAAATGAAGAGTCTCTAAGGAGTACTTGTGTCTCTCAATTTGTCTTTCAGACCCTGCCTAGAAAGCATCTGTTTTGCAGCTGGTCTGAAGTTTGCTCAAAGATTGGAGAATAAAAGGATGGGCATACCCTGGGCTGGCTAATTCTATACTGTGAGGCTGATTGATCTATGTGGTATGGGCTATTCAGCATCAGAGCCGACCTATATAAACTACAAGATTCCAGGGGCACATTATACTGTGACAACCAAGATATTCCCAACCATGTCTACCTTTGCAAAGCTTCCCTGAGTGGAGAGTCACTAGAACAGAACATTTGTGAGCTAGGTTTATGGTATTTGGTCTGATTTTGGCTCTGGCCCAGCTGTGACCTAGGTGGGTGAGGTATTGAATTCCTCTTTGCGGTTCTCCATCTGTCTACTGAGAACCGAAGATAGCATGAGCTGGGCCGTCACTTTGTTTAGCAAGATGAATGTGAAAACTTGAGAAAACTGCTTGGAAGTGTGTCTGGCTCCCAGGACGTGTTTGTTGTTACATTGCTGGTGGTACTCTCATTGAGAAAATGATGGCGTGTAGGAGTAAGCCTCGGGAAATGTCAGCATGAAAGACTGAATGGAACAGGAGGAGACAGAGTAGGAATAAGCAACTGGAGCTGAGGAGGGGATCTGTAGTGGGGTGACATCACAGGCTGGGGGAGAGTGAGCCCGTGCCTATAAAGGCAGTTTGAGCCCGGGGTGCTCCTAATTGACATTGCCCTTATGCTACACACAGGAAGGCCTGGGCGAACACAGTGCAGTATATTTCATCAAGACGAAGCACTCTGAAACACTCGGTTAATTAATTAGAGTCTAGGACTGCCTAGGAGTGATTGTTGTATCCTCAAATGGTGCTCAGATGTACTCATGGCATTTTGGTAAAGAATTCTCTCTCGGACCCAGGTAGACAGTCACTGGAAACAGTAGACCTAGTGATGACTGATTGGTGAAACTCAAGACAGTGGCAAACCTTGTAGGTGGATGTGGTGGTTGTAGCCATATAATCTTTGTGTACAAGGTAAAGGAGACGTGGTTAATGCATGATGGTCATGCATGTTTGGAGCAAATCAATTTCATTTATGTAATCTAAAACTTTTGTTACCAAAGGAAACAAGTAAGCCCTTCTGTGATGGTGAATCTCAGTTGTTAGTTTGATGGTCTCTGGAATCAACTGAAAGGCAGACCAATAGACACCCCTGAAAGGAATTTTCCTGATCTAATTATTTAGAGTGGGAGCACCCACTCTAAATGTGTGCCTGTGGTAGCCTGGATAATTGAAATGGAAGAAGGAAACTTTTTGCCTAGCTTCCTTCACTCTTGCTGGCAAATCCTTCTACGCTGTTTCTGCTTCCACCTCTGCATTCTGTTACTGATAGTAGATGTCAGCTTCAGGCCTCCCACATGAGTTGAAGATCAGCAGCTTGCCAGGAATCCTCCAGGTCTAAAGAGCAAGATTGGGACTGCTGAGACCTTCAGTCTCATAGCCTGAGGAACAACTGGGTTCTTGGTATCTCTGCTGTGAGACAACCATTGTTTGACTACTCAGACTATTATTTAAATCATTTTAAAAATTCCTCATTTAGTGTATATTTATTCTATCTGTTCTGTTTCTTGAGAAAACCCTAATGTACCTCTCTACCTCACTTTCTCCTCTACCTCAAATGATCTGACATATTTTCTGGTAATTCTCAACTTCTAGAGAACAAGTTTTAACAAAATTAACAGATGTGGGTGGAAGAAACAGAGTCCTGGTGAGCGCGGTTTTGTTCTTTTTTTCCCTCCTCCCTCCTTCCCTTGTTCCTCTCACCCATTCTTTCCCTCCCGTTAGATACACACCATGTCTCTGTGGTGGTTCAGATGCTGACCTGTATGTTAGGAGCAGAACAGAGAGCTAGTTTTGGACAGATTATCCATCTTCTTGTTTGTTTGTTGATTTATTTATTGAGGCCCAGGGACCATTTTATGAGGGGTTGGGAGAAAAGCAACAGTAGAGGTAGCTATAAATCTTGACAGTTGTTGAGAGGAAAGAGATAAGAGGAAGGGAGAAAGATATGCCTTTCTGAGTTTAGGAAGTCTAAGAAAAAGATTGTGTTTAGCAGTGAGAGGTCTATGAGCTTCTGTGTGTAGTGTGTGTGTGTGTGTGTGTATGTGTGTGGTGTGGTAGGTAGTAGTGTGTTTTTGTGGCTTGTGCGTGTGGTGGTGTTTGGGTATCGTGGTGGTGGTGATGGTTGTGATGGTGGTGATGGTGGTGATGGTGGTGGTGGCAGTGGTGGTGGTGGTAGTGGGGTGTGATTGGGATGGAGAGGATTCATAGAAAGGACGGGGAGGCCTAGAAGGTCAGGAAAAGCATGTTTAGGATTTTTGCCAGAACCCAAAACAGGGATAGGAAGGAGAAAGAGTTACTCTTTTGAAATAGGACTCAGAAAGGTAGGCAGGGTTGGTAGTAAGGATCTGATGACAGCTGCTGTTCTTTGGCTTAAACATGTAAAACAAAGGACTTAAAAAGATGTTATGGGTGTTGAAGATATGACTTGGTGATTAAGAGCTCATACTGCTCTTCTAGAATTCCAGGGTGCAGCTCCCAGCACCCCATGCTGGGTGGCTCACAACTGCTTATAACTCCAGCTCCAAGAGATCCAGTGGCTTCTTTTGGTCTCTGCAGGTGCGCGCACACACACACATACACACACACACACACACACACACACACTTGTGTATACGCATAATTAAAATCTTAAAAAAAAAAGATAGCACAGAGGTACTTTTCAAAGTGATAAAGAAACACTAGAATGTGTTGATGTAGAAATGAGAAGAGACATTCTTTTCTATAGGGCAACAGGAGACACATAAGCAAGCTCACTGCAGTAAGCTTAGAAAATGACCCGGGGCGGGGGCTAATCCTCAGGCACAGAAAGCACACAGGAAGGAAGAGTCTAGAACATATTCAGTGATACAGCTTAGGGAAGCAGCATGCCATGAGTTGGAGAGGAGTCCCGGGCCTTGGTGGCTTAGCCATGAAGACTATTATCAGTGAGGAATTTGGAAGTTGTCCAAGAGAGCAATGCAGTTGGCAGAGCCATTGCAAACAAACCCCATGTGTTCAGGATGTGACAGGGGAGAAGAGACAGGTGCCCAGTCTTAAGGGACATTTTGTGATCCCCCATCTCCACGTGACCACACTTGCCATTGGCATTTGGGCGCTTTCAGTAACTCATGATGGCGCCCCCTTCAGGCTTATAGAATAATAACACTGTTTACTTCCTCCTTATAGTGCTTTGGGACACTAAGGATATCACTCTTGTGCCTGCCTTTCTTGTCATTTCTCTGAAAGGCATGGAAGTTTGTTAAAATATCTACCTCCACTCAGTCTCATGTCCCATAGTGAACATCACGTTGCTTCCCACAGACTCCTTTGAGGATCGCGTCAACATCAGAACAGCGGTGGGAGTGGAGGGAGGGAACAGAAAGAAAGGCTGATTTTGCTGTGTGATTCATTGGAAAAATTGTCCTTTCACCCAGTAAACACTTATTAAATGTCTGTTAGAAAGGATGAGTAAGACGGGTTTGGGAGTGTTGGGTCTCATCCTCATTGTGAAGTCTGCAAATGCCAACTGATTGCTGTTGGAGTAGAGTGTGTACTAAGATTATCAGATGGGGCACAGAGCAGGAAGTTAATTCTGCCTGTTGAGAATTAAGGAGAAGCTGGAGGTGGTGGCGTAGGCCTGTGTGATGCTGACTTCACAGTCAGCCTGGACTACTTAGTGAATCCCTATGTCCATGGCAAAAACAAGACAAAGCAAAACAAAAGATGGAAATGTCCTGGGGGTGATGAGAGCTGACCTGGGTTGATAAGTCTACACAGTGTTTCCCTGGGTAGGATGGGCAAAGAAGGTTCTTCAGCCATAAAGAGACAAGGCTAAGGACATAGCTCAAGATAAAGGACCTAAGTACAGATGTAAAAAGCAGAGCCTGGTGGCCCACGTCTATAATCATAGCACTTAGGACATCAGAGATGAGAGGATCCCTAAGTTTTGATGGACAGTCAATGCTAGTAGGTCAGTGATTTAAGAGACAAGAGGGATCCCTAAGTTTTGATGGAGAGTCATGCTAGTAAGAGAAGTGAGCTGCAGGCTCAGTGAGAGTCCTGTCAAGAAAAATAAGCAGAGAAGGATTGGAAAGATGTGTGGTGGGTGTCCTTTTGCTTCCGCATCTGCTTGTAAGCATGTACACACATGTGAACACACACACACAAGTACGGTGGTGCTCATCTAGCCGAGTCATCTTAAACATGACATGTAGCAGCATGGAACTGAGGACCACAGGGTAGGCTGAACCACACAGACATTCCCAGTAGCTTGTGAGCTCATGTACAGGTCTGTTTTCACACCTCAGCGTTTGCCATGCATCTGCCATTTTTCATTGCCCAATACAGTACACACCTGTACACATAATCCTGTAATACGATTTACCCAAGGTTGCCAATTTTCTTTAACCCGACTCATCCCTAAATGCACTTAAGAGGATTTTTAACGGTAGTTTAAAGAAACCCTAGAGTTCACTTGAAATCTAGTCTGATATGCTACATTGTGTTTTTCATTTGTTTGATTTTTGAGTCAGGGTTTCCCTCTGTTACCTCAAACTCGGGATACTCCCGTCTCCTGCCTCGAGTGCTGGGATTGGAGTTGTATGCTGCCATGCATGATTTTTCTATGTGTCTTGAGCTTGTCCCGGGCTTAAGCTACATTTTTCACACAGTGCAGTCTTCCAGTGAGGGATATGTCCCAGAATCCCTTGCAGGTGTATCAGTGGGGATATGTCCCAAATGATGATACAAGGGCTCTTCTATGCCCTCCTATTTTTGTTTAACTTAGGCTCATCTTCTTGATACTTTACTTCCTCTTTGGGGAACTTACAATAATTGATCCAATGTAAATTCTACAAGCATACTCGACATAGTGTATTCCTTAAAGAATAATGACCAAAACAAACAATGAAAAGAAATAGTCTATATGTGTTTGGTAAGTTTTTTTTTTCTCCCTGAGTATTTTCAACCTGTTTTCAGTTGAATTTATGTATGCAGAAGCAGTGGCCCTGTGCTAAATTAAATAACTGGCTATTGAAACACGAAACATATATACACTGCCACATTGCCTCACCATTAGCAACGCAACAGGGGAAGGGAGGAGGTGAGGATCTCGGCAGGCCAGTGCACGGTGTTATCATGTCTGTGTGGGAGACATAGTCCTCGAGTGGTGGTGTGAAGAGGCTTGCAAAAGGGGAATTAGATTACTCTCCATTCCTTATCAGAAAAGTTCAAATAATTGCATAAAGGAGCTCCTTTTATCTGCGGATGTGTAGCATCTGGGGCGGGGGTAATGGCAGCATCCGAGGTCTCTGCAGGGGTCTCCTCCAACCCTCTCTCCCTTCCTCTCCCTGGTACTGAGAGATTCTTTAACTCTGTCTGGGAGGAAGACAAGCGGTGAGAGCTTTATTATGGGAAGTGACATCTTTTCACTGTAAGAGAATACCATCGTGAATATGCTGTACTTCCTAAGGAATCCTACGACTGCTCAACTGGACACATCTCCTTACAAAGTTCAGGAAACACAAACACCAACATGGTGTATTTTGGCCTGCTCCCTTCTCAGCAAGACTGTGGAAGACCAGCATGCCGTGGTTACCTGCTATGCTACCCTAGTTTTATTTCTGTCGCTGTGATAAAATTTCCTGAGCAAACAAAACAAAATAAAACCCAAACAAAGCCAAACAAACAAACAAACAAAATCTCTTAAAGGAGAAGAGTTCACATCAGCTCACTTCTTCAGTTTACAAGTCCATCATAGCAGGCGTCATGGTAAGCAGGAACTCAGACAGCTAAGCCCATCATGTCCGAAATCAAGAGCAGAGAAAAATTAAACTCATACACACTTAATATTCAACTCACTTACTCAATATTTATGCAGTTTAGGACCCAAGTCCAGCTGCCATGGGAAGACTTTCCCATTTAAATGAATGCAATCAAGACAGCCTTCTAGAGTCACGCCTACAGGCTGACCAGATGTAGACAATCCCTCACTGACTCTCTTCTTAGGGGATTCTGTACTATGTCAAGTTGAAAAACCTAACCATTACACCTGTCTTTGAACAACATCTTTGCCTGGCATCTTACTCCAACGTGAATTATGTAGATGCTTTGAGGACCCAGTAGGTTCTTGGAATGGTGAATTAGAAAACTGCATCCATTTGAAAGGATGCACAGCCACTCAGAAATGGCAAGGGAGTTAAGTTACCTGGTGTTGGTGAAGGAGCCTGTCTGGTCTTTAGATCTCTGTATTTTTTTTTTTGAAGTAAATTTAGGAATTTTTGTTGTCATTTCACTAATTTTGTTAAGTGACGTGTTTCTGTCCTCTGAGCTGATACCCAATGAGGCAAACTCTGTGGCCAAGCCAAAACCCAGGTCCAAGGAAATCCACAAGCCATGTAATAAATGTGTGCAGTAGTTTAAATTCTCATCCAGCTTTGCACCATTGCTGTCTCTGTTTGATCACCTCCAAGGACCAGGAGGCTTGCTACCTCTCAAACCATTCCACTGTATAGGCACGATATGTCTTTACTGAGCAGGATATCTGTTTGAAAATATCCAAATGTTAAAGCCTGGATTCAAGACCCACCTACATCCCATTGTGGAACTCATCCTAAGAGTGACTCTGTGCTTCTTGGATTGGCCTGTCTGATCCTTTCTGAGTTTAGCATCTGATTTTTCTTTTCTTTTTTTAAAAGAATTATTTATTTGTTTGTTTGTTTAATGTATATGAACACCCTGTAGCTGTCTTCAGACACACCAGAAGAGGGCATCAGATCCCATTACAGATGGTTGTGAGGTACCATGTAGTTGCTGGGAATTGAACTCAGGACCTCTGGAAGAGCAGCCAGTGCTCTTAACCCCTGAGCCATCTCTCCAGCCCAGCATCTAGTTTTTTAACATCCAGATTTTGCTCATACACTACCCATGTCTAGAATATCTTGGGGTCTTCTCTCATATGTTCCCAGTTCAAAGGCTATTTTTAAAACCTAACAAAGGTAATACAAACTATGTATTTGGAAGTATGGTCTGAACAGGTTCTTAAGCCAATACTACTATTTGAACATTGCAAGTTACACACCTGGAGGAAATCTAAAGAATACAAAATAAGATGAAACTTGCATATGGTTTCAATCCTAACACATACATACATACATACACATTTATGGTTCTGAATAAACTGGCTGAAGGTTAGATTTATTGGAAGGCATAAGAAGGTGGGAAATGTTATAGTTGGTTTAGGGACTGGAAAATATTTCTGTGAATTATTATTGATATTTCTAAAGTTTTTCTTGATGATAGTTAAAGAGAAAAATGTTAGGAGCTTGCCAAAATGTGATGTACATCCTCCATATTGCCATCCCCATCGCTGTCACTGCATATTCGCTGGAATAACTGAAGGCATGAAGGACTTCCATTGACCCACAGTCTCAGAGGTGGTGAAGGCATGGAAGAATTCACTGCAGCAGGAACACATGGTTGGGACTCTTTACATCTCAGATCACTAGAGAACAGGGAGCTCAAACAAGAAGTGGAGCTGAGTTATAGCATTCAGAGCTCACCCACAGTGAGTTAGTTCCTCTAAGGTAGGTCCTACCTCTCAATGGTTCACAACCTCTCTTAAACAGTTGGCTGAAGACCAACACATGGGCCTATGGGACACATTTGACATTCCAGCTATGTTGTACTGTTATTATCAGTCTCTCTGGAGTACATCACTAATGGGGCACACAACTGTCTACTGGAATATGGGCTCCATGGGGTTAATGTCTCTCATTCACTCTTAGATTCCTTATATCTACCACACTCATCAGCATATGATATTTATTCATAAGGTATTTAAATGTTTGGCCATCAAGGTCATATTTACTCTCAGAATCTTCCTGTGATGGTTTGTACATGATTGGCCCAGGAAGTGACCCTATTAGGAGGTGTGGCCTTGTTGGAGTAGGTGTGTCACTGTGGGTGTGGGCTTAAGACCCTCACCCTAGTTACCTGGAAGTTAGTCTTCCACCAACAGCCTTCAGATGAAGATGTAGAACTCTCACCTCCTCCTGCACCATATCTGCCTGGATGCTGCCATGTTTCTGCCTTGATGACAATGGACTGAACCTCTGAGCCTGTAAGCCAGACCCAATGAAATGTATAAAATTTGCTTTGGTCATGGTGTCTATTCATAGCAGTAAAACACTAACTAAGACACTTCCCTATTATATTTTGCTCAATACCACCAATGAATTAGGTTGGTAAGCAGTTGACAATCCTGGCTTCAAGATTTCATTAAGGCCAAGTCAGCCAAGAAAACAGTGTCTTGCTCAGCCGTCATCAGGGAAGCTCCTTCCTGCAGTAGATGGGAACAAATACAGAGACCCACAGACAGACGTTATGCAGAGAGTGAGAGACTTGGCACACTCAGCCCTAAATGGCATGTCTCCATCAGATCCCTCCTCTTAGGACTCAGGAAACTCTGCAGAAGAGGAGGTAGAAAGAGTATCAGAGCCAGAAAGGATGGAGGACACCCAGGAAAGAAATCAACAGGGTCAATCAACAGATGTGCCCAGAGAGACCGGGGAAGCAGGCATGGGGCCTACACTGATCTGCAGCAGAT
Organism: Apodemus sylvaticus; assembly: GCF_947179515.1. NCBI lineage: Eukaryota > Metazoa > Chordata > Mammalia > Rodentia > Muridae > Apodemus > Apodemus sylvaticus. Next base: position 15,407,431 of record NC_067492.1, read on the forward strand.
GGGGGGTCCTAAAATGGAAAGGAGACTTGGACATGTGTCCCATCCCTAACCCAGAAACAACCTCCAAGTGGGAACCACTTGCAAATGAAATTTAGTTTTCTCCAAGGGGGTCTCTGGGGAAACAAACTACTCTTAAGTGTAGACTGCGTGTCCAACAGTAAATGGCTAACAGAAATGAACTTAGTGGCATCCTTGGAAGATCCTTGCCTCAGCATGTCAGGGTCTTTTTCTTTTTTTCTTTTTAAGTTCTATCACATGCACATGCACACAGACACACACACACACACACACTTTATATGTCCTATTCCTATAGATTCTTTGCATATGTAGTATGGCTTCCAGTTAAGTGTTTTTTAGATTTCCTAAGTGTGGGAACAAGAGGGTCTCTGCATCTGTATCTGTTTCCTGTGCCTTTTCTTGAGCTCTCTTCCTTTGGTTTGTCTGTTTTGTCCTCTTCTGATGTGTTAGGCTTTTTGTTTTTGTGTTTTGTTTTTCATTTTCTAATGAGAGACAGAAAGAGGGTAGATCCAGATGGGAGGAGAAACTGTAATCTGAATATGTTAGGTAAGTGGAAAATAATCTATTTTCAATACAATGTAAAGAAAGAAAGAGAAAGATTTCCTTAACCTAGTCAAGGGAGTTGTGGGTAAATATTCTACTCCTGAGGGACTGTGTTAAAAGCCCATGGGAGGTAGGTAGCACCTATGGGAGGTAGGTGGAATAGAGGGGGGTTGGATTTTCAAATGTGTTTCTCTTTCCCAGTGAGAGCTAAACCCTTTAGCCAAGGAAGCAAGGGCCGATAGTGTCCCTGACACACAACTTCAATGTTGTCAATGTTATCTGGATGCTTGGCCCCTTTGGTCTTTCTGTTTCCATGATGCCAACCCTATTGGCTCTGGAGGACACAATTCAACCTGAATATAATAGAAACTGAGGAGATTTGAACACTGGCCTCCTGCTCACCACACTCCCCTCACCCTGCACAATCTCCAGTTCACAAACCACGTGATTGATGTTTCTCTGAAGAACAAGGCAACATTTTGGGTTGCAACACTAGAGTGGCTTCAGCAGTATGCCAGCCAGAGCCAACTTTGAACATTTCCCTGGGGCCTCCCAGGCAAATGGAAATGAGCAAGCTCAGTATCTAGCAGAGATTGATGGCTGTGCCAAGAGTGGATTCAGCTACACAGGTTGAGAATCTAATCTGCTCTCCCATCTGGAGACACACACACAGTGTTTTTCTCCCCAGTTGCCTTGGTGAGGATACCAAAGAAGAGAGAGGACAAATGTCTTGCTTGATCCCATGTCCCTCCATCCCCATTGGTATGGAGACAAAAGGAACCTAAGGTATTTGTCTTCACAGACTGCTATTTTGAGTTCTTTACTAGATCGAAGCCTGCACGTCCCTTTAGTCCTATGGTTTCCTTCTCTCCCAGGTGCTAACCTTTCCATCCATGCCCTTCAGTTATAAGGATGTCAAAGACCTCCCCTCCATGTAAAGGCATCTTTTCTGAAGATGATTTGTGATTTTTACTACCAGCTGCAGGAAAGGGATAAAGTTGGACTGGTGAGGACTCAGGAGGCAATGATTGGGAAAACCTGAGAAATGACAAGGCTTCACTCACCATGGAATCGGCAAGAAGGAGTCCCAGCTTGGGGAGTCAGGGTAGGGCTTCAGAGGTGGTGAAGTTAGGGGTGAGGCTGTGATGTTTCAGAGTTCCAGCTTTGAGGATCAACAAACTTCAAACCTTTTTCATCAAGTGGTAGATAGATTTTTTTTTTTTTTAGTCTAACCCTTTGGTTTTATCAATATCAAGTTCCCCTTGCAGGTGTTTCTTGGTTGATTATGAAGTTGTCTATTATGAGCACTTGATTAATCCATGAGGCTAACACAAGGGCAAGTTAAAATGCTGCTTTAACGTCAGAGAACAGGGGCATGATTAAGCAGAGGTGATGACATCCATAAGAAGGGACAAGGCACAGTTTAGGTGGCCAGGACCATGAAGAGATAGCTATGGATAGAGCTGGGTATCTGAGCCAGAGAGACAGCCACCCTGTCGTTTTTTTTTTTTTTTTTTTTTTTTTTTTTTTGACTTCTTTCACAGACACACCAGAGACTATTTAAAAGACTAATAGGCACAGATGACTAATGTACTGGATGCTGGCACAACAGTTGGCTATTTGGGAAATACGCAGACATCAATATTTTCTGTTTAATTTGTTCCTCTTAAGTTCACCACCTGACAGCTAATCTCCCAGTAGCTAGCAAGGCCTTTTATCTCTGCACCTGGACTTTATTACTAAGTGTGATTCCAGGAAAGACTGTTTTGCTCTTTTCTCCTCTCCTATCACTCTGGGCTTTGCCAGTTCCTTCAATAGCACCAGCATGGAGAGTCAAATAAGCTGGTTTACCTCAGCTTATATCTGAGAGGAAACGAAGTGACAGCGTGGATGCCATAGGCACTCCACATTTTTCAAAGCATATTTAGGGCAATTCCAACTCCCACTACTTTGCACTTGGCAGGCTCTGCCCCTCCATGCAATAGACAAGCTGTATTCTGTTTGCATAACGCCAGGGACATTTCTTTGCATCCCATGATTGACAGTTTGCCATCAGTAAATTCCAGGCTGTTGGACACAGAACCAGTGGGTGTTCTCCCGATCCTCAGTGTCTATTGACCTCCTGCAGCGGAGGGGCTGGGGAGTGACAAGTCCTTTCTAAGAGAGAAAAGTGAACTTCAGGGAACAGAGGAAAAGGTGTCATTGGCAGGACTATGTGTGTGTGTGTGTGGGGGGGGGGGCAGACTCAATTTACCCATTAGAAGCATTTCCTGTAATTAGCTCAAAATGGGTTTTGGCTCTATTAGTGTAGAACTAGATGAAAAAAATTGACAGACATCTCAAAGCAAATGAAAGAAATGTGCTTCACGTACTCTCATTAGAGAGAAAATTATCTATTAGACAAGGTTCAGTTTCAGACAAGACCCAGAGGAATGGAATGTCTCTAGTGATCTCCCAGCCCTCCCTGCTTTCTCGAAGTGGCTCACGCACAGCACAAAGACTGCATTGGAGCAGGAGTCTGGGGCTGTCTGTGCCAAGCCTCTTTGCCATCCTAGGGGAGATGTTGGCCATCTCTTCCTGTCTGCATCTCATCTGAGGTCCCCCAGGGCTCTTCTGCTAGATGATGCTGGAGTTTTGTTGCAAGCACACTATGCCAGAAATGTAGACAAACACATTTGCGTTATTTCCACACTGTCACAATGAATTGGATAGCAGTAAATTCAGAATGGTTAGTGGTTTCAATGAGAACAATTTGTCACGTCATCTATTTACCATGGTAGCCTGACCAGAACAAATGCAGGTTATTTTATTCCATTTTATTACTAATGTTGACTAATATCACACAGCACATAGTAAGTCATCTATCTGTTTGTCTGTCCATCCATCCATCTAATTATCCTATCTATCTATCTATCTACCTATCTATCTATATCTATCTATCAATCATTTGTCTAGACATAGGTTACAGAACGAATGCAATTAAAGAGGCTGCAGCAGAGTCCAAAGGTTTCAGAAGCTGGCTGAGACAGCTGCATGGAGAGGTTTAGGGAGCAGAGCAGTGCTGGGGGCGGGGGGGGGACTGCTGTTGGAGCTGCTGCACTTAGGCTTGAGAGTGAAGCTGCGGAGTTCAGCTGCAGTGTGAAAGGCTGAAGCAAACGAAATGGGTCAGGAGCTGGAGACAGATGGGGAGCAAGGAAAGGCAGGTTGGGTCCAGGTCCTACATACTTCCAAAGTAAAACTGACAGAATTAGCCATCACAGATGCCGCAAAAGAAAATGATGTGTAAGAGAATATTGTGTGTGTTTCTTTTGAGGATCGTGTTTTATTGATAGCCAATTTCTTGCTAATTTCATTTTTATGAGTGGATTTGTTTTGCCAACGTCTAGTTTGCAAGGGCTTTACCTCCATCACTGTTAGTACTCATACTTACACGTGACATCTTTCTTTATAGTCCCAAGGCCTGAAAGGAGAGTTCCCCCTTTCCTTTAAGGTCCCCATCACATTTCCCTCTCACATAGAGTTTGCCACCTCAGTTCAGAAAGTAATAAAGGTTTAGTTTAATCCAAACCAGACCTCTTCTCCTAGTTATCTGACTGTTTAAAAATTAACCTTCTTCTGTCTTCCTCACCGCTTCCTCTCCAGTGCTTTCTCTCCTGCTTGGAGGCTCAGTTATGGTCTCCAGGCCCCTTATCCTAATGAATTCACTCTCTGGGGGGAAAACTATATGTCAGTTTTCCTGTCCAGGATAAGCCATTGTTGTTCTTTTTATTATTATTTAACATTGAAGTGCTATGAAATAATTTCCTCTGAGTTGAAACATACTATCTTAGAGGAAACTTCACTCAGACTCTGGAAGTTCTACTAGGAGGCTCATTAAGAATCAGGAAATAAACAACTTGCAAGTCTTAGGAAGTCCCTGAAACTGACCAGATATGCAAAGTACTACTTTTCCCAAGGTTACATAACCAGTAAGGCCTGCTAAGGAGACTTAGACCAGCCAGGCTGCGGAAAAGAGATTCTGACCCATCAAGATACCTGTGAGTTGTGCAAAAAGCTCCAGGGTTCCAGCTTCCATGAGTCGTCATGCATGTTAGGGAGGGATTTCAGTGATGCAGCTGCGTTTGAGCGGTTCCTGCTTCTGTCAAGTAACCCTTCACCCACATTCTTGTAACTAAGGTCAGTAAACTTGTTGGTTCAACAAGCTAGACTTTGGTGATATCATTACTTTGATCTGTCATTGTTTTCCTGGGGTGAGTAAACATTTCTATCAAATCTTCCTAGGAGAAACGTGTCACACAACCTTGGGAGAACACACGAGCAAGCATGTGCACGGGTCCCAAGGCTGCATGAAGAAGCTGTCATGAGATCACCACCATGCAGCTCAAGCATGATCCAGATGTCATGAAGAAGTAGGCTGTCCTCTCTAGATCCCACAGAACCACAGGTAATGATAAGAAACATATGTTATTTAATCTCATGAGTCCAAGGGTTGTGATTACATGTATTAGGAGATGCTTGATTATTCATCATTGAACTGGTAACAATGAAGATGAGGCGGAAAAACATTCTTGCTAAAAGTTTCCTAAATCCCGCTTTTGTTCATAAAGTTGCTTCTGCTGTGGACTCCACTTAGATCAAGCCCTTGCCTCCATGCATTGTAGTAACGACACTGGGATATCCTAAAGCTGAGAGGAAGGAAGGGCATACTTGGCATACAGTATGTACCCATCAAAGCACAAATCAGGCAGTGATCTGCCTCACGGGGTTCTGCCACACAAGTGCTTCTCTGAATTGAACCAGTTTGTTAAAACTACGTTGTTCACAGGATGTAGCTTTTGAGATTTAGAGTACTGGCTGTGGGTCATCCCATCCGTATCTGGAAGTTTGAACTTAGAACTTGTTTCTTCAAATGAGAAAAAATAATTTAAGTATGAGCCAAATTTCAGAGTGGTAAAGAAGTCCAGACTAGGGGTAGGTTGCTTCCTATAAACAACCTTTTCTTGACAGATCATGAGGAACAGTTAGCATGCTTTCTCAGAGCCCCACAGACTGTTGGAAAGAACAGTCTGTCACAGTGAAGAAGGCATGGCCGTGGGAACGTGAAGCAGCTGGTCACATTGCATCTGCAGTCAAGAAGAAGGGAGAAGTGAATCTTCCTACCTCAGTTAAAGTGGCCTAGAAAAATCCTTATAGGCACTCCTGGAATTGTGTTATATGGTGATTCTTACTTGAGCCAGGGAAATTGATGATCATAATTAACCTGCGTGGTTACAGACTCTCTATACAGAAGTGTATCTATATGCACAGAAACAATAGTCTTTGTATACCTATGGCACTAAGTCACACACCCAAGATGCCCATTCTTGAGTTGACTATCTTCACCATAACAAAGAGTTATTTTGTGTCTAAGGCCTTGCTCCTAGATAGTTAAGTTTCCAAATCTGTTCTGTTATTGTTTGATTTTCCTGCTTTGGTCATGATGTAGAAACTATCTTTCTTTCTTCTCAAACTATCAGGGTTTCTAGCATGGAGTAAAATTTGTTTGTGTGATGCTGCCAAGCTTTTTTATACAGCTAAGGTTTCAGAAGCAATTAGCCCCATCCCTTGCTTTCTTATTTGTTTGATTTTCTCACGAACACTTAGAGATTTCACTCCACTTTTTAAAATTACACTCCACAGATTTCTGAAAGCATCCCCTTGCAAAGGATAACTCATCTTTAATCTGGAATCAGCTAAGCAAACTCTCTTCCAACCACACTGATTGTAGAGTACAACACATAATTAAGTGTTTACCAAAAAAGCTAGCAAACAGGGCTGAGGTGTGTGTGTGTGTGAGAGAGAGAGAGAGAGAGAGAAAGAGAGAGAGAAGTTCCCATCTCCATAGCAACATCCAATGAGTCTTCTGGAACAAAGAAAGCATTCCCAAGAACCCTGATAAAGCAGTAATGAGCAAGAGTCCAGAATCAATGGCATCACCACATTCAGAGCGTCAGATATGGAGTATCTCAGCTTTGCACTCCGTCCTTCCTTCTATAATCCCAATTAATTTTTCTGAAGCTGCTCTAGCAGAGGGCAGCTGACATCTGTTGAATTCACTGAGGGCTACGGGTCTCAAGGCTGCTTATACAACACTGGTGAATGCATCCCAGAACCATTTAGGAAAACTCAGTATCCTGTGTCACAGCAGGATGTCATTGGCCATGACACCAGGGTACCTCTTCTTCTAATGGGAAACTATGAAATGAAAAATTGAGAGAGAACTCCAAACTGTATGAACAACCATTTATCCTTTGCAAAGTGCACTCTATAATATTCAGGGCCCTGAGGGGAGGGAGCAGGGTGGAGCCTCACATCAGCTCCTGACATCTCACACCTGACGTTGGAGAGCCTCACACTTTTCTTAGAAACTGAAGGCTGAGCAGGACTCAGTTGACACTGCCTGCGAGAGACACCCCTCTTTTCTTCCTTCCCTTTTATCTGTTCCCCTTTCTCTTCTTGTTTTCTCCCCCACTTCTTCCCTTCCCCGTTCCCAGAACCCCCTCTATATGAGGCAAGTATTCTTTCATCAGCCTGTATCCTAGCCTGTGTTTTGCTAAGACAGGCTCTGACCCAGGCTGATGTTAACCTCATAGCCCTCCTAGGACCCTTTCCCTCCCAAGTGCTGGGATTAATAGGTATTCATTGTTACCCCGACTTTCCTCCATTTCTTGATCTTCCTGTGGGGTAATAGGTAAGCTTTGGGAAGACAGAGCACTGATCCAGGCAAACACATTCATTTTCTCCAGAAGTAGGTGACCTGGCCCTCTTGTGATGTTTCAGACAAAGCAAACAATAGAATGTGGCGGCAAGCGTGTGCAAACAGAAGAGCAGTGTAAGAAACTGCGTAGACTAAATGGAGACAAGAACCCCATAAAGCAACTGCCTTTGCTTTTCCACCTTTAGGATGAGTGCTACTTAAGTAATATTGAGTAATTGGCTCAGCCTCAGACAGGTGTGTGTGTGTGTGTGTGTGTGTGTGTAGAATCATATGTCAATTACTTTCTAAGTGACTGCAATTAACCATTCATTCTGGGAGGCAGTACCATATCTATTGTATGTAATACCAAAAAATGTAATACAATTATCTCCACAACGGGTTTTCTCTCTGCTTCCATTGGAAGTAACTGAGGCTCAGAAAAGCCATATGATCTGCTGCGCCCTACTGCGTCCTATGGAGACTATGTGGAGTATTTTTCTTTCTTTCTTTCTTTCTTTCTTTCTTTCTTTCTTTCTTTCTTTCTTTCTTTCTTTCTTTCTTTCTTTCTTTCTTTCTTTCTTTCTTTCTTTTTTGTTTTTTGAGACAGGGTTTCTCTGTGTAGCCTTGGCTGTCCTGGAACTCATTTTGTTTCTCAAACTGGCCTCGAATTTAGAAATCCACCTGCCTCTGCCTCCCGAGTGCTGGGATTAAAGGCGTGCGTCACCACCGCCCGGCCATGAGTGTGTTTCTACATACCTGTAAGCATGCCTCTCCATCCGTTTTCACATTTCTTATAGCTAGGTGATAGGTGGTGGCACTCACCATGGCACCAGGGATGTTGCAACCTAGCAACAGACTCATCCTCACACTAGACCATATGGTTGTGGTGAATGCATTTCTGAAATTTTCTACTTGGGCGGAGGTTCATAAAAACTTTCCAGATGGTTTGTTTCCCCCTCCTATCCTTTAACTTTCCAGAGGTCTGTGTTTGTCTTCCTAAGGAATGATAAAGAGATGGGTGGTCTTCAGTGAAAATATGGCATACCGGCTAACCTCTTAATGATAGACATGCATGAGGCTGGCTCTAGGGTCAGGAGCTTCGGTTGGTGAGTTTAGGACTGAAGCATCACCAGTACTGCCTTTACAGAGACATTGCTGCATGAAGATTCCGAGATTAAAGGAATCTGCCAGGATATAAAGGAAAATGGAGCGCATATGCGCACATATTTATTATAACCTAAGATTGTAGCTTTTAGAAGCTCCTGTTGTCCACAGTCTCTCAGGTCCGAGTTGGAGGCACGTTCAAAGCTCTGATATCATGATTCAGACTTAAACCAAAAGTCTCTAGGGCTGTGACATGCATCATCACTTTTTAGGGCATCCTATGACAAGGAGTATTGCATTTTCAAGTAAGGTTGATGAGCCTCAGTATCTATATTTGTAAAAAATTTAGCACATAATAAATGTTAGGTACTTGCACTATAGACACACATCTAGAGTCTGGGTGATAGTTCAGTTGTTCACAGTGCTTGCCACAGGCATGACCTAAGCTTTCTGCTACAGCTCATATTAAAAACCATGTGTGGCAGCATGCACGAGTAACCCCAGCACTGGGGGGGGGGGAGGGGCAGGCATGTCTTGGGGTCCTTTGCCTGACCAGTCTAGCCTAAAAGTGAACCTCAGGTTCCAATGTGAAATCTTGTCAAAAACAAAACAGAACAGACACAGGTGGATGGCTCCTTAGGAACAACATCTGAGTTGAGTTCTGGACTCCATGTGTATATATGTACACACATACCTGTGTACCCCCAACACGGACTCTCACCCTCATCCACACATATATCCTAACATATACACATACTGTCTTGGTTTCTTTCCTATTGCTGGGATAGAATACTCCGACAGAAACAACTCAAGGGTGCGAGGATTTACTCTAGCTCACAGCTCCAGGTTAAGGCCAATCCTGGCAGGGAAGTCACATTGTCACAGTTAGGAACAGAGAGCCATGCATGCATGCTAGCACTCACCGCCCTCTATAGATTTATACAGTCTAGGATCCTAACTGGGGAATTGTGCCACCCACAGAGGATGGGTCTTCCCACCCCAATTCCCAGCAGCATCTTCTCCTGGGTGAGTCAAGATTTTGTCCCATTGATAATTAACGCTGACTGTCATGAATGAACAGCAAGGTGACATAATAAGGGAACAGTCAAGTGCTTTGCTGTGCAGGTAGCTTGATAATTCACAATAAAGTGTTAGATGAAGAAACACTTGGAGCTGTTAAGTCCCAAGGCCCAGGGTCCAAAGCTGATGGAAGATGGAGACGGCAGGTGGGTCGGTTCCTAGTAAGTGCTGAAGAAAATGAGAATTTCTGAGGGGGAGGCCTTCTCCTCTGTGCTTGTGACATGCCCCAGTTGTGTGAAATCAAGACCCCAATGGTACGCTTGACAGCCAGGGTCTGTTCCCATCCACTGATGGGAAGCAGTCTGTGGAGTGCTGTTGAGGTCAACCTGTGTGATGAAGTCTTTCTGAATATGAAGGAGAGGACAGTGAACAGTATGGAGTCCCCAGAGGAGCTTGGGTGTTCTCTAGACATGAGAGGCACATACATGGTATTATGAGAATGAAGAAGATGCGTACTTAATTGCAGGGTTTGGAGAAGGAGGTCACATCATATAAGCATAGGGGATCTTTTTTTTAATTGGATGCAGAATGTTCTAAAACTTAATCAGAGAGATGATCCTGAAATTCTGGGCTCAGAGACAGAAACTATGTCTTGGAGCAGAATACCACACCTCCCCTATGCACATAGATTCCAGTGTTTGAGAATATGCTTAGAGCACAGGACACACTTGGTGGCTTTTTTTAAAGAGAGGGTGTGAATGACTGAAGGAAGAGGCTGGTCCCAGTCTGAATAAGGACTAACCATTGTCTACAGTCACTTACTTGTATCCTACAAGCAAATAAATTTGATGACATATCAATTATACCTTTATAAAAATTTAAGAAATCAACCAGGAGCCTACCAAGACTTTTGTTTAAGACAGATGGAGTATATGCCATTAAATATTTTGATTTATGTGTACCAGTGTTTTGTCTGTATGAATGTCTGTGTGCAACATACACGCAGTGCACAGAGGTGCCAGAAGAGGGAGTCAGATCCCCTGGAAGTAGAGTTACAGACAATTGCAAGCTGGTTTGTAGGTGCTGGGAATGGAATCCTGGTCTTCTGAAAGAGTAGCTGGTGTTCTTAACTACTGAGCCATCTCTCCAGCTCCGTATCCATCAGGTTAAGCATCTGTAAGAGTCATCTCAGACTGTACTCTCCTAAAGTTAACTTGCATAGCTGCTTTATTCTTTGGCTTAGGGACTTAGAAAAGAAAAGAACAGAGACTTATAAAGTCACTAATGTGAAAACTTTCCACCCTGCTAGCTGATATTAAGAGAAGCATGACTTATGGGTACTTTTCAATGCATCTAGACATCTTGTCAGCAATTCTGAATCTTTAGAACTTTCAGGGCATGTGGTGGAGTGATTAGTGCCTGCAGTTCTAACACTATGCACTGTGTCCTAACACTGTGTACTGTATCCAAGGTTAGCCCTAGAAAGAAATGGTATTGCTTATCTATTTGTTATAAATTATCTGGGAGAAATAGATTTTGGAGGTTTTGGAGGGTTATATATTAAAATAACATTTCATATCTTATTGAAGAGCTTGAGAGGCACTGAAAGAAATACATTTTGCTTGAATTCCAGTTCAGAATATTAAGGCAGCTTTGCTTGGACAAATACTAAAGTGCCGGGAGAAAGGCTTAGCCCCCAAAGAGAGATTTATCAGGTCATCACAAATTATTCACAAGAATCCAGGCTGGGCATTGGGGAGAGGACTTAGTGGATAAAGTGCTTGATATACAAGAATGAAGACCCAAGTTCCATCCCCAGCATCCATGTGCAAAAGAGAGGTGTGGGAACATATTCCTGTAGTCCAAGAACTGGGGGAGTGGGGACAGGAGGATCCTTGTGACTGGCTGGATCGCCAGCCTAACTGAATCTGTGCCCTCCAAGTTCAATGAGAAAACCCTAATCTTAAAAAAAATAATAATAAAAAAACAGCAGTTGCTGAGCAATTGAGAGACATTTAGCCTCTGGCTTATACACACACACACACACACACACACACACACACACACACACACACACACACACACAAGAGAGAGACGGGGAGAGACACAGAGAAAGAGACAGAGAGACAGATAGAGACAGACAGAGACATGTAAACAGAGACAGAAAGACACAGATACACAGATACACAGAGATACACCCACATACTGAGAGAGACAGAGAGACAGAGACAGAAAAACACAGATACACAGATACACACAGAGAGATATACATATAGACACACACATACACGCATACACATGCACACACACAGAGAAAGAGAGAGAGAGAGAGAGAGAGAGAGAGAGAGAAGCAGACAGAGACAGACACAGACACACAGATATATACACACAGAGATACACACAAGCACACTCACACATACATAGAAAAAGACTCACAGAAACACAAATACATATCCATAGAGATCACAGAAGAGGGGTAGAATACAGATAGAAATTACCTGAAATTTTTGGCTTAAAACTCTCAGCTGGTCTCCTTGGTCTGAGCTTCCACAGAAAATAGAAACATAATAAGCCTGTTCTGATCCTACAACCTTCAGCTTTTGGTAACTGAATCTTACTTATTTATTTACTACTTCATTTATATAAATGCACACCTGCATGAGTTTTTATGTGCCAAGTATGTACAGGTGTCCATGGTGGCCAGAAGAGGGTGTCAGATCCGCTGGAACTGACACTCCAAGCAGTGTGAGCTGCTGTGTGAATGATAGGTGCCCAACCTGGATCCTCTGCAGGAACAGTGATTCTTCCTAACCCCTGAGTCATCCATCCAGTCCCTTACTGAATCCTCTTCACTCTCAGTTTTCCATTAGTAAAATGGGTACATTCTGGAAATATGTCAGAGGATTATATTGATGATTTTCTTTTCTTTTTCTTACTTTTAGAAAGACTACTTATAGATAGAGCCTAGCCCAAACTCAGTGTCCCAGATCATTGGCTGTGAATGAAAATAGTTATGCTTCCCATGACATAATCTGTTGGATTTATGGGGTACACTTTGTTAGAATGCTCTCATAGATGAGCTCTTTGGGGGAGGACATTTGTGATCTGTGTTTGTATCACGAAGCACAGTACCTGGTGTATGGTCATTGCTTTACAGAGATACCTCCATCCAGCCAGCCAAATGGTGCTTGATTGTACAGGTGAGAGGAGCAACATACAGAGAGAGTGAGTGCTATGGAAGCAGCAGAGCTCTGGTGGAAACCAGTAATGTGGCTTCCCCATTGAAGAAATTCAGCCCACTAGGAACACTGAATGAGGTCAGTATTGAAGAAAATATAAAGGAAGGAAGAATTCTAAAATACCATAAGCTCTAGCTCAGGAAGGAGCTTTTGGCTCTCATTGTGTAATCAAAACTAGTTTGGAACTTGCAGTGTAGCCCAGGCTGATTTTAAATTCCCATCAAAACTTTACCTCAGAGCTCTGAGGACTTCAGCCTTCACATGCTTCTGCCTTACCTTCTGAGCTTTATGGCCAAATCCATCCAATGACACCATCGCTGCACATTTGTGGATTCCAGTGTTTAATGATATGAGGATGTTGGTGGTCCTCTATTAAGAAGGCATGGGTGTCTGAGGGTAGAAAGTGGTCCTCGTGTGACTAAGGGCCAATAGTTGTTGTTGGTTAGCATGTTTACCTGCATGGTAGCCCCTGAAAACAATGTTGGACAGCCGCTGGAGCCTATCTTCCGGAGTCCTGTGGTTTTCTAACACCATACCCTAGTGAAATGTTTTGTAATACAGTGGCACGATGTGTCAGGAGGGGACACCTTAGCGGGCATCCTCCCCTGAGGGACCAACCATAAAATGAAATTTATTTTTGGGTATGAGTAGGGGGGTTGAGCAGGAAGTAGAGAAGAAGAGGGGACACAGAGAGACAGATACAGAGAGAGGGGAGAGAAAGAAGAGACCAGGAACATATGGAGAGAGAGAGATGGGGTGGAGGGCAGAGAGGGAGGAAGAGAGAGAGACCAAACAGTCCTCCTATAGCAAGCCAGGCTTGTACCTGGCTGTTGCTAGGTAACTGTAGGGCAGAGCCAAGAAGAAATGCTAACACCTAGGTAATTTATTTCATCACCCGGTGGCTTGTGTCCTTGTCTGGAAAATGAGCATTAATATTATTTGCTTTATTGAGGTGGTGGGAGGGCTGCATTCGTGCCTTGCACATGCCTACTGCATCACTGAAAAATATGCCTCTCCCGTCATCTCTACTCCCACAGCCCACACACAACCTCTGACTCTCACACTGGGGAAGAGACTATTACCTTTGATTTGAAGGAGATAATCGGACCCACCAAGGTGTGAATAAATCTCCCACGTTAATCAAATCGCCCTCCGATTTTAACCCAAGAGACACATGGTCTGACTTACATTTTAGCAAGTTCAAAGCTTCAGGACAGTGGGCTAAGGGTAAACCATGAATACTGCAGACCTTTAGAAGGCAAATTGAATTTGGGGGTCATTTGCATAATCTTTTATAGCTATGGGAAGTTGACATCGCTAGGTTAATAGTGGAGTGATGCTCTTTATCAGGCACAGTGGTGACTGTCATCTCCAAATATTTCACATGCTGTCATCTCTGGGTGCATTGGCAATAATTTGTTCTGTGCTTCTCTTGCTAACCCTCATCCATTTCCTTGTGTAGACCTCGAACAGAGGAGCTTGGCTGTGTTGTGTAATCCTGCCCTCTGCTGGTTATAACACATACTACAGCAAGGAAAATCACACCCCCAAGACAAACAACCAGAAAAACAGGGCCAACCTCAAGCTGTGGGCAAGTTGCTGCAAGGCACACTGTGAAGAGACCATAATGTCGGGTGCCTTGGTAGTATGCAGGAGGGAGTTTTCTGAAAATGAGTACCGGTATTAGAAGAGAGTTTTATTTTTAAAAGCTGGGATCAATTAGAAAGGGTGTTTGAGTTCCTAACAATCTCCTAGATTTCAGAAATTTTGGAAAAGCTACCAGTTCATCCTCCTGATTATCTGCCTCTCTTCTGTATGGCAATTCCTGAGTATATTAAAAAAAGGTGTTTTATGAGAATCCTAGTTTTCTTGATTTGGAAGCCTATGAGCATTTGTTTTATTGAATTGGTGTGTGTGTGTGTGTGCCTGCTGCACCAATCACATGGAGCTCAGTGGACAATGTTTAGAAGTCAGTCTTCTCCTTTTTTTTTTTTTTTTTTTTACCTTTGAGGGTTCCAGGGCCAGAACCTACACCCTCTGAACCATCTCGCCACACTAGTTAGTGGGTAAAACAGATCAAAAAAGCCTGAGTGCATATAAAAAGTAAATAAAAGATTTGCAAGTGCATCCACTTTGGGAGACAGCTGGTGCAGGTGGGCCAGGCCTCCAATAGCCACGGGGTGTCATAATCATGTCAAGGAGAGGGCAGTTCAGAGTGGAGCCCATGTTGTGACATTGGTCTTGCTTATTGACTCTTAGTGACTCTTGTCAGACTCCAGCTATCCACAAGAACAGGGCAATGTCTGACGTGTTTGCTTTATCATCTGTTTCATCCCAGTATTAAGTCATATTGCCTTGTATACACGACATGATCAATAATGTAATGAATATATAATTTATTAAAGCTCTGTTGACCATCTCTGAGTCATATCCACAGTTTACATTTGAGAGGTCCTTTATGCTTGTGACTATGCTCTTGCAGTGTGTGTGTGTGTGTGTGTGTGTGTGTGTTGAGATAGTCTCATGTAGCCCATGTTGGCCTCTTGACTTGCTATGTAGTCAAGATGAACTTTCTGCCTCTACCTCCTAGGTGTTAGGATTATTGTTGCACACCATACCTGGCATAGGGGAATGCTTGTAGGTTGGACATTATCCACATGAAGGGACTGAGTTAAATAACTCCCTATGGCAGGACATTACATGGGTCCACATTGTGCCTTGTGGTGATGAATATCTTATGA
Organism: Apodemus sylvaticus; assembly: GCF_947179515.1. Classification (NCBI taxonomy): domain Eukaryota; kingdom Metazoa; phylum Chordata; class Mammalia; order Rodentia; family Muridae; genus Apodemus; species Apodemus sylvaticus. Next base: position 15,422,832 of record NC_067492.1, read on the forward strand.
AAGTGAAATATTTGCATACATTCCCAATGGAGTTTTGGAGACAGGGTCTCCCTGCATAACCTAGGTTGGGTCTTGAATTATTGACTATAACTCGAATTTTTCAAATGCCCAATTTTTAATGATGGTTCTTAAACACTTTAACCTGCCTTGTAGCACCCCTTCCTCCAACACTGAAGTAATAGAAAAGAAAGGATGCGTTTGGGGAGAAGTGAACCTGTTTAGAAAGGTTCTTTGATGCAACTTCCATCAGTGTTGTCTGGAAATCAAAAAATCATTTCACAGGTGAGCAGCAACAGCTGGGTCCACTCGCAAACACTTCACAGATACACCAGCAGTTCAGTTTGGTAGTCAGGTTAGCAACAGCAGTGACCCAACCTAGCAAAGACAGCCAGGTCTCAGCCTTGGCTTGAGTCAGCAGGAGGGACAGAGGCACACCAGGAGTTCTCAGCTGTGCCTCTCTCAGGGAAGCGAAGATCCCTGTGCCAGCAAGCCAAGTTCTGTCTCAGTCACTCCGTGGAGTCCTACTTAGACCCTTCACACATCACGTGTTCTCCACCTGCCTTGTCTCAGCACATTCATCCAATCAGCTTGACTCTGTGGAAGTGGCAAGAGACTGCAGCACACCTCCGTAAGTTTTTTGGTGTGTTTTCTTTATGGAGTCTCGACAAATGCAGCTCAACTATGCAGTGTAAGGCAGACCAATACATTTCTGTCTTTAGAAAAGAACCCTTCATCATGTGTCCTTTTGCGTGCTGGCTTTAGGAGAACATATTTTCTCCTGGGTCTGCTTCAGAGACATGCCTTCACAGGTCTGCCTTAGTCTTTTACACTTATGCCCACTTTAACAAAATGGTCCTTCATGTGTTTTCCCCAGTAAAACAACATCCAAGTGGCTTTCCAAAGAACCCTTAAGTTTCCACATCAATTGATCCTCCTGTCTTTAGAGTGCTGTGATGACCAGCATGAGCCACCTCATTTTCCTCATTGTTGAAACTTCTGGGAATCAGTTCTCTGGTAGTTGTGTTGCTAGATCAAAATATTTAACTGGCAGCCACAAGAATGATCTTTTCCACATTACACATAGCTTGGTGATCATGATGAGCAGGAGAAAAATTAACAGAAGGTTGTATTTGAGCACGAGATTCTGGGTTTCTTTATCCTGTCTGAACCTTTCTATTGTACAAAGAAGCTTCTCTGAGACCCAAGGGCTGTATTCATCTATGGGTAGAGATACACATTTAGAAGGCAATTTGGTACCATATGCACTTACAGCAGAAGAATGGGAGTAGGTAGTTAGGGCCTGTGAATTCCCTCGCCACTGGTTCTTGTCCAAATTTCCAGCATAGGCATGCATTTCCTCCTTTGGAGGGGGCCTTAAATCCAAGTGAAGAGTAGTTGGTTATTCCTATAACATGCAAGACATTGTTGTATACACTATTGTGTCTCCACATGCATATTTTTAAATTTAGATTTTATGAATTCATTTCATGTGTATCAGCAGCTGTATCTGCACTTATACCTGAATGCCAGAAGAGGTCATGAGATCCCAGTATAGAATGAGATACCATGTAATTGCTGGGAATGGTTAGGACCTCTGGAAGAACAGACCAGTTAACAGACATCTTAGCCACTGAGCCATCTCTCCAGCCCCTCAGTAGTGCATCTTGTTAGGCCAAAAGTTATCATAGTTCCCAACTGGGTATGATTGGTGATGGCTCTTTTCCCTAAAGCCTTCATAACACCTTCCAGTACTATAAGAGTTAGTGAGTAGGGGAAACTTACTGATCAGTCCAAGATTGATTTCTCCATGTCCTGTAGCCAGGGCGTGATGTCGTCGGCAATAGGGTTTTACCATTTGAGCTCTTATGAGTAACGAGGAACAATGGCAATAGATTGTGTCATCTTGTGGGACACTCCTGACAAACAACTCTAGGGGAAGTAGCTCACACCAGTTCCTAGGCTTTGAACTTACCAATCTATGATTTCTTGGTACTCATCATCCTCCATGTAGAATAATTTAACTCATTCATATATATATATATATATATATATATATATATATATATATATATATATATCTTTTGAGCCTTTCATTCCAATGCCTGCTATAGACTCTTTACTCTTAGGGATTCCTGGATTCCTGAGACAGTTCTGGTTGCCTTCAACTCTTTCCCTGAGGAATGGTAGTAGCAACTCTGGACCATGGCCCAATGGTATGCCCAAAAGAGTTTAATATTTAGCTCTCCAGAGGAGTGAGAGAAGCAGTCATATGCCTGTTTTTTATTTTTATGGCCAAAAGCATTCCAGCTTGGCCAGTTTCCAGCTGCCAGATTGTGTCATTGAAAGCACCGTTGGGAATAGCTAGACCTGGCCACCTTCAGCCTACCTCTGTGTGTAGCTATCCAGCCACTTCGTTTCCCAAGGATTTGGTAAAGTCCAGGAAGCAGTCACTCTTTCCATTTATCTTTGCTTTAGCCCCTTTGGCATAGCCTTGAAAAGATTCCATCTTCTTGTTGCTTCTTATTATATTATTTGGGACAAGATTTTGATATAGTTCAGGCTAGCCTGGAACTCACGGTCTTCTGCCTTAGCCTCCTAAGTACTGATGTTACAGGCAATCTCCATCATATCTTATGAAAAGAAAACAGTTGTAAATTCAGGTGAACTAAACAAGAAAACCCCACTGTCACTGCTCCATCCTGGGAATCGTTTGCATCTAGCTGTGGAGACTCTAACCCCGCTCTCCCAAACCCCTACCTCCAGGGGGTTAACCTAGGACCTCCTGCATGCTGGCCAAGTACTCTGGCACTGAGTTCCACCCCCCAGCAAAACTCCTTGTGTTCCTAACTGAAGAGACTCCATATGTTCCACCCAGACACACACGACACTTTCTCTTGATTACTTGAGAACAGTGTTAACACGCAAACATCTTATTGTGGGAACAGCTGAGATCTGCATCTATGGAAACAGAGATGATTTCTCCAACCTCTTTTCTGTTTAAACTGTGGGAAGCTCAGCCAGTGTTGGATGTCAGAGTCATGCTGCTGTATGCAGAACTGCATTTTAAATGCTAACACCACTAAGGCGGATTCCTTAGCTTAATCAGCTACTCTTCGATTATTACATTTCAAAAACAAGTGTCTTCTGAATATTTCCATGTTTATTAAGTGCTATTATGCTTTGAGTCTCTTGTTTCTGAGATCAGAAACTACCAAAGGCAAAGTGGCTTTTTTGGCTTATGGGTTACAGTCCATCATTGCAAGAATCTAAGGCAGGGACTGAAGCAAAGAGCATGGAGGAACTCTGCTTACTGGCTTGCTGGCTCAGCCTGCTTTCTTAGACACCTCATGAACAGCTGGTGGTACCCCGCAGGTGGTACCCACAGTGGTCTGGACCATCTCCCATGAACTATTAATCAAGAAATTTCCCCACAGGCCAATCTGATGGAGGCAATCCCTCTGTTAAGATTCCCTTTGCCCAGGTGTTTGAATTAAGTTGATAAAAACCAACCCACACTAGTTGGTTGTGTGCAGGACTGGCTACGAGACTGGCCACTATGAAATGTCAGATATAGCATTTCCTGGCATCAACCACTGGGTTAAGCCATGTTCATATTTACTGTGTGGTTTAGTCTTCATAATAAGCTGATATATGGAGCTAGTTTCATCGCCATCAGTGTGTGTGTGTGTGTGTGTGTGTGTGTGTGTGTGTGTGGTCTTTTGATCTTTTCAGGCTGGAATTTAGAGTCAGAGGATAGAAGAATCATAGTGATGTTGGGGAGAACTTGGTAGGTGATAAGTGTGACAGGTCTTAAGTGCTACAGCAATACATATCTCTATGCTTATGTCCAAACTTGAAATATACTAATAGAAAGCCTTTTTTAAAAGTATGGGGTTTTTACCCAAGCCCTGAGTTCCTTGATATGCCTGTGATATCATAGAAAGTCTGTGATCCACAAGTGACATCTACCTTCCGCCCAGTGGCTGTCCTGTATGCACTTTACAGACCTTTCATTGAACCATGTATATTTTCCAGTAGCCAGTTGGGTGAACATAGTTTTTGCTTTCCAAATCTTCATTCATTTTGTATCCAGGCAACAGGAGTACTACTGAGCAGTTTCTTTTACAACAAAAGACTTATTGCATGCTGCTGATGCAGGATCAGTGTGAGCTTGGGCTTCCTGAGTAAATATTGTTCTGTGTTAAATGTCAGGTCTTCCTTCAGTGACAGTGTGGATTAGATTTTGATGCTTTTTGATTAATAGTGGCATCTTGTTTAGATAAGCACATCATTGTGTGAAAATATCCCAAGCCAAATGTACACACCATGGACTGGAGAGACGGCTCAGTGGCTAAGAGTATTGGTTGCTCTTCTAGAAGACGCAAGTTCAAGTCTCAGCACCCACGTGGTAGCTCACAACTATCTGGAACTCCAGACATAGGGGAGGAAATCTGATGCTCTCTGCTGGCCTCCATGAGCATTGCACCTACATGGCTCAGACATAGATGCTATACATGTAAAACAAAACAAAATAACAAAACAAAAACAAAAAACAAAAAAAATCTAACAAAATCCCAATAATAACAAACCAACCAACTCATACACATACAATAAAAATGAAGGGAAAATATATCAGTTTTTTTCATCTTGATTGCCAATGGGAATCACCTAGAAGGCACATCTCCAGGCTTGTCCATGAAGGCATTTCTAGAAAGGCTTGACTGAATTGGAGCAGCCCCATTGTATGGTCTGGGGTTATGGATTTAATTTAAAAAAAATCAGAAAGCAAGCAGAGCAATGATACCATCTCTCTGTGCTTCCCGAGTGCTGGTGTAATGTGATTACATCACATCCTACCTCCTTGCTTTCTCTGATACACTGTACCTTCAAATTGTGAGTCAAAACAAACCCTTCCTTCCTTAAGTTACATTCATCAGGTGATTTGCCACAGCCAGAACACATGTAACTAAGGCAGCGTGGAATACAACTACATCTGAAGAGTACACTCCCCTACAGAGGGTCGGGTGTTTATTCTCATGGTGGTATGGCCACTTGGGAACTGGTCACGCCCAATGCTCACCATCATGAGAAAGTATCATCCTGCATATCACTAGCCTGGGAAAAGATCAGAATTCAAAATCTGAAGCATGGTTTCTATGGAGGCATGTATTACTTTCATATTATAAAACTGAAGATTGCCAGGAGGTGGTGTATGCTGTTAATCCCAGCACATGGGAAGGCAGATATCTGTGGTCTATATAGTGAGTTCCAGGATAGTCAAATCTATACAGAGAAACCCTGTGTCTTAGTTAAGGTTTTATTGCTGTGAAGAGATACCGTGACTGAAGCAACTCTTATAATCCAAACATTTAATTGGGGCTGGATTAGTTTCAAAGATTCAGTCCATTATCATCATGGCAGGAAGAATGGCAGCATGCATCCAGGCATGGTGCTGGAGGAGTCGAGAGTTCTACATCTTGAGGTAGACTCTGATTCCACACTGGGTGGAGCTTGAGTATATTTATGAGACCTCAAAGCTTGCCTCTGACAGTGACACACTTCCTCTATCAAGGCCACACCTCCTCCAATAAGGCCACACCTCCTCCAATAAGGCCACACCTCCTCCAATAAGGCCACACCTCTTAGCAGTGCCACTTCCCATGGGTCAAGCCCATTCAAACCACCACCACAACCTGTCTCAAAACAAAAACAAAACAAAAAACAAAAAAACAAAAGGCCAAAAACAAACTAAGAACCAAAAAAAAAAAAAAAAAAAAAAACAAAAAACTAAAAAGCCAAAATAAAACAACACCCATAAATTAAACTTAATAAAACTGAAGATTAATAATTTGGTCCATACTAAGTTATGAACCTTTTGTAGGACTTAACAGAAGTGCCATTTGCAACTGCATTAGCTCCTGTGACCCTGGAGCATGCTCAACCTCTAATGAAGTGTGCATTTGTCTGGGTTCCTCACACTTTCACACTCACTCAGCCACATCTATACTTCTGAAATAACTCTTGGGGCATGGGGCATGATAACATTGTCTTAAGTCAGTCCTACATAGAATTGCAGGGCCAGGGAGTGCAGTCCTGTTTGGAAGGAGAAAGGAGAGTTGGAAACTTGGGAAGTTTCCAACAAATATCTGCTCTAGTCCTCTAGAGCTGACCCAGAAGTAAGTCACCAGCCAAAAACATGTTTCCTATTATCTGTGTGCACACTGTCAACGGCTTCTATTTGTAAGGCTCAGCTGGGATGGGAAGGTGTCTTTCGCACTGTCTGTGCTTCTGCGGTCAGGCTCTGGGAGAGCAGTCTCAGTCTTCGTCTGTGCGTCAGCACTTTCTCAATGACAGGAGAGAGCCAGAGCTAGCATGTGGCTGCATGAGGGTGTTGGAGGGCCTGCCCCTTCAGCTGAAGCAGCATCCAAAGTTACAAGATCACCCTTTTCTTGCTAAACCCACAAGCACACGAAGCAGCCCATGGGTATAATCCTGAGAGAGTGGAAAGAAGCGATTTGTGGCCACATGGGTACAACAATGAGAATAAACATTTATCTAGTGTGTTTTTTACATCATGTATTTGTGGGATTTCAAAGCAAACTATGTGGAGACTGTTGAGCCCTGAATTGCAGAGACACCACTCATGCCACGCACACCAAGTCCAAACATACCAATGTGGTGTCCATCGCAACTCTGGGTTCTCCTTAGCACTAGGAATGGATCTTCAACTCCACACATGTCATGGAGACTGGTCATTGTTCCCCAATTGATGATGATGATGATGACGATGATGACAATGATGGTGGTGATGGAGGTGGTATGATTCTTCCTCTATCGTCCCCCCACGCTACCTCCCTTCTAATTTTTACAGCTTGAGTTAATATATAACTCTTCTCTTAAGTTCTGTACTCTCTCATTCTCTGGCCCAGAATAATGAATGCACACATGTGTGTGTTGTGCTGATCACTTGAAAACAAAGCCAACAGGTGAAAAGCAACCTTACAAAACAAATAACCACCATAAATACTGCAAAAAAGGCGTCTAAAGCTTTAAAATGCCTGTTTGCAGTGGTGTTAGTTGTTCTGGAGCCGTTGAGGTCAGTGAAGTTACTTCCTACCTTGTAAGAGTCTACAAAGACTTCTGTAAAGTATCCCTGATTCCTTTCCCACACCATATTTTCTGTGCTGCTTAACAGACACAGAGCAAAACCCTTTGTTAGAAACAGGTACAACTAACAAGTCACAGATTCAGACTCACACAACAGGCAGGTCCCAGATAAACAGTGACCACAAACTCTGTACAGATGGCAGATGGAGGGAAAGGAGGAGTGAGCTCACACATGGACTCTTTTTTGGCCAAACCTCTCTAGAAGGGAGGGGCTTCATTTTCATTCCTAATAAGGCACTGATACATTCTCTGAGGTTTATCTTTACTGTGTTATTGAAACACACTACTCCATTACATACATGTAACACATTCCCTTTATCTATTCATCTGTTGCCAGATACTCAGGCTCATTATGCAACTTGGTGAGTGCTAGATGCTCCTAAAGGAGTGGGTGTGGCTTCCCCTTTTTCTCCTTTCGTATTAGGGTATAAGATGACTGGAGCTGGATTTGGAACAGAAGCAAAAGCACAAAGCACTCAGGATTTTTGATGAGTGTAAGGCCATCATATCTATCAGCCTTGGACCAGTTGAATGTACACACAAGGAAATATGTGTATGTGTGTGTGTGTGTGTATACACACACACATATATGTGTGCTTTTTACACATATGAGTGCTCTATCTGCGTGTACACCTGCATGCCAGAAGAGAGCACCAGATCCCATTATAAATGGTTATGAACCCATTATTCATGGTATATGAATGAATGGGTATATTATCCCATTATAATGGCCATGTAGTTGCTGGGAATTGACCTGTAGAAGTGCTCTTAACTACTGAGACATCTTTCCAGCCCTGGAAAGAATTATCTTTTTTTTTTCCCATAGGAATCATAACTTTATTAACAGCCCTAAGATCTTGCAGAAGTCTCCATCTACCGGATTTTTTCTTTTTTTTTGTTTAATTTTTTTTAATTTATTGATATATTTATTTACATTTCAAATGATTTCCCCTTTTCTGGACCCCTACTCCCTGAAAGTCCCATCAGTCCCCTTCCCTCCCCCTGTTTTCCCACCTAACCCTTTCCACTTCCCTGTTCTGATTTTGCTCTATACTACTTCACTGAGTCTTTTCAGAACAAGGGGCCACTCCTCCGTTCTTCTTGTACCTCATTTGATGTGTGGATTATGTTTTGGGTATTCCAGTTTTCTAGGTTAATATTCCACTTATTAGTGAGTGCATACCATGATTCATCTTTTGAGTCTGGGTTACCTCACTTAGTATGATATTCTCCAGCTCCATCCATTTGCCTAAGAATTTCATGAATTCATTGTTTCTAATGGCTGAATAGTACTCCATTGTGTATATATACCACATTTTTTTGCATCCACTCTTCTGTTGAGGGATACCTGGGTTCAGAAAGAATTATCTTAACACTAGTATTTTTCAGTCCTTTCCAGCCAATCATCACAACAATGATGACTAGTGCTTAGAACACTGTCTGCCCCTCAGCTGCTTCATCGAGGGAAAGTTTGACACTGACTAAACTGATAACCTGCTGTGTGATTGATTATGATTGTCAGCTCTGGGGGATCACATGGAAGACAAGTCTCTGAACATGCCTGTGAGGAAGTTTCTAGATTGGGTTCCATGAAGTAGGAAGACCAAACTTAGATGTGGGCTGGAGTCCTGAACTGGGTAAAAAGCGGAAAGTTACCTGAGCACCTCGATCTCACTCGGCTTCCTGACTGGGAACACACTGCGACCCGCCACCTCATGCTCCTGCTGCGATGACCTCACCAGAAGGGATGGCACCTTCAGACTATGAGCCAAAGTAAACTCCTCCTTCCTCAAGTTGCTCTTGTGGGGCCGATTTGTCACAGCAGTGAGAGAAATAGTTTACTCACAAACGTTACTGTTATTTCACAACTATGGAAAGTAAGTCCAAAGTTATATATTTTCCAAGTAATGAGCTATGGATTTGATCTTGGCCTATCTGCAATCACAGTCCATGCTCCTGTTTTAATAGAATATCTTTTACTTACTTTTTGACAAGGGCATACATGTATTTAATGCATTTTGACCATATGCGCCCCCGACTCCCCTCTCCCCAGCACCCTAGACACAGTCCCTTCCCCCATGTATGTCTTCTCCTTTAAAAAATTATTTATTGATTGATTGATTTTATATGAGTACACTGTCACACTGTCACTTTCTTCAGACATACCAGAAGAGGGAATTAGATCCCATCACAGATTGTTTTGAGCCACCATGTGGTTGTTGGGAATTGAACTCAGGACCTTTGGAAGAACAGTCAGTGCTCTTAACCACTGAGCCATCTTTTCAGTCCCGTCTCCAGTCCCCCCTCCATCTTTTGCTTAATAATTCACCGAGTTCAGTTATTGCTGCCTGTTGACTGGTCTTGTTAAATTTATCTTGTGAGTCTAACCACAGCGCCATGGATGGTCCCTGTTCTTAACCTCCGTGGTGCTCAGATAATATAAATATTCCTGGCAAAGCTTGTGCCCAGCAAAGCCCACTGAGAAGGTTAGCTGAGATCAAACCAAGATTCCATGCTGAGGGTAACTTCTTTTAGAAATTGCTTTTCAATAATCCAAGTGTGAACATCTGAAGAATATGGATTACATTTTCAATAAAATATTTATAGGCTCTTAATAGTGGAGGCCTGCCCCACACTCTTTGAGTTTTTTAGGAGGACCTAATCATTGGACTTGGGTGTTGATCAGCTTAAATACTTCCTTCGGTTTCCATCTGCACTGGAAGCTGATTCTATGTCACAGCACTCCATACCCATTGTCATCCTGGGAGAGATGTCCTGGTCTCCCAGGAATGAGGGTAAGATCAATACTTCTGCTCAAATTCCTGGTCCAAGAGGGACCCGCCCAGAGCCATTAGGACACAGGAACCAAGGAACAGCCAGGGCCAGGATCCTTCCAGTTTCCATCTGCACCCTGGACTTGACCCTATGCCACAGCTCTCCATACCCAAATTCCTCCCAGAGAGATCAGGTCTCCCAGGAGTACTGACACACAGGCTTGCAGAAGGGACAAGCCACAGTCAGAGACAGCAAGACCAGCTAACCAGAGATAACCAGATAGTGAAAGGCAAGGGCAAGAACATAAGCAGCAGAAACCAAGGCTACTTGGCATCATCAGCTTAAATACCTACAGGGGCATCTACTTGTGGGAAATCAGATAGTGCAGTGTGTCTAGAATACCTCTGGCAAACTTTCAGAGGAACAGGAGACTGAGGCTCAATCCTTCTCTCAAGCTCCTGAGGACAGATGTGTTGGTTCTTCCCAATCTAACTTCTTATTGTAGTTAGCAATTCAATATCTGATTAACAGAATATTATTTCTGTCTCTATTCCAGAGTTGGACATTTAAAAATCTCCTGTGAGCCTTTATAAGCTGGGGCCAACAATCTTGAGTCAGATGAAATAGGAAGATTCATTTGTATCCAAGGCAACAGAAGTCTCCAAAGATTTCATCCCAAGTCTTGTTAGGCTTTGATGGGTTATTTATTTATTCACACAGTTGCTCACAAGCAAACATTTGCTAAATGCCATTTACCAAGAACGGAACTTGAGGCAAGTTGTTTCATGTTTATCTGTCCTTGATTTTGACAACACATCTTGGAAAGGTGAGATGGGCCCTACACATTGCAAATGACTGAAAAAGATAGTAGCAGTTCTTGTCATTTGAACACAGCATAATCACAGTATTCAAAGTTCTATGAAAAAAAATAACATGGAGTTAGAAAACACAGGCAAAGTAGACTGTGTGCCCTTTGCTTGGCTGGAAAAATGTGACTGTAGAACATATGTATTTAGGCCCTGGTGTTTTCTAGATATTTTATTATGTATTGAGCATTAAGTAGTTAAATCAACTGGTGCCACACTTCAAGACTTTTTATAGAGTTCTGTAGTCCAATAAAATAAAATAAGGGGCTGTAGAGGTGGTTCAGTGGTTGAGAGGGTTTGCTTTTCTTTCAGAGGCTATGAGTTTAGTTTCCAGAACCCACATAAGATGGCTCAGGGCTGCCTGCAACTCCAGCTTTAAGAGATCAGATGCCCTCTTTTGGCCTCTATGGGCATATGCACTCATGTACACACATACACAGTCACACACACACACACACACACACACACACACACACACACCCGCACACACACACATAGATTCATATACACAGAGATACACACACATACATACATACATGCATACATACATACACACACAAATGCAAGTTAAAAGTCAATCTTACTGCCTTTAAGGAAGCCAACTCTTAGCTTTTTAATTAAAATTAATGAATGGTTTCACTTTTTTAAGTTGTACTAGCAGTACAACAAGTGCTCAATACCATGTGTGACAAGGGGTTACCATATTGAAAATGTAGGCCTGGAGAAGGTAATTGTCATTAACCACAGAAATAAAAGCTCAATTGCAAAATCAGAGTTTTGAAGGAGTGCTGCTCCTGGTTATGAGACATGGCTGAAGAGATACAGGCTCTTTTTGGTGAGGAGGAATGGATATTTTGACTGAGGTCTAAATATGAACAGAAATTTATTAAATGAAAGAGGCCAAGCTGAAAGATCATGTGCAAAGGCCCTGTGGCAGTAGGGGAGTACAGTTTGAGAAAGAACAGTAGAAAGTCAATATGGTTGGACTTGAAAGAAACCAGAATCAGGGAGTTTCCTGCTATTGAGAGACTGATATAGTACAAGACATACAGAGACCAATCCATCAAGACCCAAATCCTTACCTTGACCCAGGACCTGGGAGAAGTTATTAAAAGCTTTTAAGCAAAGTAGTCATATGATTGAACTTGCATATTAAAACAAAATTACCCCTTCAATTTCTTTCTTGTTCTCTGAGTCTTCAATACTCTGAGTGACCAAGAGGCAAAAAACACTTAAAGAACCAGTAAACGAAGCTGACCTTGGTGCTCAATCCTGTAATCCTAGCATGCTTGAGCCTGAGGCAGGAGGATCATGGTGAGTTTGAAGTCAGTTAGGGCTACAGGGTAAGACTATCTTGAAACAAAATACAGAGGAGGAGGGGGCGAGGGGAGGGAGAACAGGAGGAGGGAGAGTGGGTGTAAAAGGGAAGGAAGGGAAGAGGAAAGGAAGGAAGGGAAAGAGGGAAGAATGGAGGGAAGAAGGAAAGTTAGTCTATTCCTATCTCAGGATTCAGGATTAGAGGGCTTAATTTACAAGATAGCCCAGCTGAGATGTGGTGGTTCTGGATCCCTAGGAACTAGATGACATGAGCCCCACCCTTCCCATTCACAGGAAATGGGGTTCCATATCATATCTGTGGTTCACATTCCTGAGAAATGTATGACACAGGATTATAAAATAGTTTCAGCAGACAGGAAGTGACCAGATGTAGGAGCTGTGGCAAATCACAACTTTCAACTATGCAGCTTTAGGTAAATTTTCAAACATTACCAAATAATTCAGTTTTTTACAATATATTATATATATATATATACATATACATATAATTATATATATTATATTTATGTGTGCCCTGTATTCATGCACACCAGAAGAGGGCATCATAGCCTGTCACAGATGGTCTTGAGCCACTGTGTGGTTGCTGGGAATTGAACTCAGGACCTCTGGAAGAGCAGCCAGTGCTCTTAATCACTGAGTGATAGATCCAGTCCAGGAAAACAATTCTCATTGTTATGAAAGCCACTGGCAGAGTCTGGTGCCTGGCTACCTTCCAGCTCTGTTCTTGTACTTGATCCCATTATGGTACTTAATGGAAATGGAGTGGATTATCATTTTTGCATGCCTTTTTTATTGTTGTGGTGGCTTTTTGAGACAAGGTCTCAAGTATCCTAGAATGACCCTGTGCCCCTGACCCTCTTGTTTTCATTAGTTCAGTGCTGAATCACAAGTGTGCTGCACCACGCCTAGTTTATCATAGCAGTCCTTCCCACTCCCCCCACCCCCACCCCCGGCTGCCTCCCACATATATCCTCTAAGAGTTTGAAAGCCTGAGATCGGGGACACCTATGTACATGCTACTCAACCCAGCACGAATTTTAACGCAAGCCACTTAAGGAGCTCGTTAAAACACAGTCTAATGAGCAGGTCTATTGGTAGTAATCGAGACTTTGTGTTTCTAGAATGTTCCCAGTGTAGTGAAGCTGTTGGTCCCAGAGAACTCCAGTGTAGGTCCACAAAGACCCTATCACAGACACGCATGAGAGCTTTGTTTGTAGATGCCTTGCACTGGAAGTAAAGAGGATATGCTTCGATATAGACAGTATTGTTCTAGCATAGTTCCGTTATACAGTTATGTCAGAGTTTACCCATAACTCAAGTCTATTCTACAGGATGCTTGGCTACTTCCAAGTCTTAACAGTCATAAACAAAACTGCTTGCTCCGTAGGGTCATCCCGGAGTGTAAGAACCACGGAGTAGGAGAAGTATACAAGCCATCATTAGCATTATAGAGGCTGGGGCTACTAACAAGACCCTCAAGATCTTGTTTGTTGACTGTTGGGTTTCCCTTTAGAATAAGGAGTTGGGGAGCTCATCGGACTGATCTGTGCCACTCCATGTTCTCCCTGAGTTGCACTTATCCTCACAGCCCTGTGAGGTGGAAAGTTAACTGAGCTATTCTCCTTGAAGACAAGTGTTTTCTATAATTGGTCCCAAGGGATCTCTGAGGTGGGGGGTGGGGGGAGTGGTCCCATGGTCTCAGTGGTCTGATGGCCCAGGATAGGGTTGCAAGGAGGAGATCTTCACCCCTGCCAGGACAATTTTAGGTGCTCTCTGTAGTTCGGGTAACAATTGTTGATCAGATATATCTTTTTATTTTTAAGTTCTAAACTCCCATTTTTTTAAAAAAAAGATTTATTTATTATATGTATATGAGTACACTGTAGCTGTCTTCAGATACACCAGAAGAGGGCATCAGATCCTATACAGATGGTTGTGAGCCACCAAGGGGTTGCTGGGAGTTTAACTCAGGACAAAGAGCAGTCAGAGCTCTTCACCTCTGAGCCATCTCTCTAGGCCCAGATCTATCTTTCATAAGCACCTTTTCCCCAGCTTAGGTCTATGTTGGGCACACTAGTTCTCTTGATTGTGTTTTTCACAGAGCAGGAGATTTTATTTTTATTTTTATTTTTTATTTTACAGCAATTTTTTTTCAAAAAGATTTTATTTATTTTAGGTATATAAGTACACTGTAGCTGTCTTCAGACACACCAGAAGAGGACATTGGATCCTGTAATAGATGGTTGTGAGCTACTGTGTTTTTATTTCCCATGAGTTTAAAACTCACCTTGTTTTTAGGTTTCCCAGGTCAAACCTTTAGTATTCTAGCTAAGGAGTTACTACCAAGCAAAGTCATTCGGGCTGTTCTCTTAAACTCCTAGGCCTGTAATCCAGAGTTACCGTGTGTGTGTGTGTGTGTGTGTGTGTGTGTGTGTGTGTGTGTGTGTGTGTAAGAGAAAGAGAATGTTAATCAGTTTCTATGCTAGACTGGGAGTCAGTTCTCTCCTACCTGAAGATCTAACTCAGGTGGTCAAGCTTGGTGGCAGGTCCCTTTACCTTATGAACTGTTTCCGCCGGCCCACATGAGTCTACTTCTTTTTTTTTTTTTTTTTTTTTTTTTTTTTTTTTTTTGCTATTACTTCCAGCCAGTCTGTATTTTGTTCTTAGCTTTAAATGATTCTCATTTAATACTTCTGAAAAATGAAAGTATCATGCTTGTGCTAAGAGATGAGTCTACTTCTAACATGCCATTTTAAGTAGCTGGAGGAGAAAGAACAGAGACCAAGACTTCCCCCAGCCCCATCCTCATAGCTCATGAAGCATCTACTGTTAGATAGCCTTTCTGGATTCCGACCCTCTTACTTTCTGATGTCAAAACTAAATATCATGCTTTTTATGAGTTTTGCACGATTTCAGGTAATAATTTTTGTTTGTTTTTAAATGATTTTATCAAAACTACACATGTCAAAGGCATTTCCTATGCTCCTACTGTTTTTTTATTTTATACAGTTTTAATGGTAGCTCTAACTGTGATATTTAAAGGCTCAGGCTGGATATCTTTTTTTTTTTTAACCTGAGCATTTACAACCAACTCCACTAGGGGGAGACATTTAGTAGTGTTAAGACTTGTTGGGCATGGTAAGGATGTTTTAATTTTGCAGAAATTGTTCAAAAATAAGAGATTGCTAGCAAAGATCAAATGCTTGTATGCTGGGTGACTTTCTGTGCACTTGGGGTGTTTTTCCTACATAGGTGTTAAGGAGCATTCTATGAGACTGAGGTTGACTCGGGTTCTGGTGGGTATAACTTAGCCTGTGAGCTTGGGTAGCTCCTAAAAGCAAGGCATTAGGTTTATTCAAAACCACTCAACCAACTCCCAGCTTGCCCAAAAGAAAGAGATGTTTAGAAAGTTAGACGGCACCTCGGACTCTCAGATGCCTCTGCGATGCCACAGGCCTAGCAGGGCTGAGGAACAAGATACTCTGAGATGCTGAGAGAGGTGCTTGAGCAGGGCTGATGTGAACGTCGCACAAAAGAGTGAATCACAGTAATAGAATATTAAAGTATCCAAATTAAACCCAGTATTTTTATATACTAACAAAATGTAATTAAGGATAAGTTAAAATAGACATATATGATAATATCCAATACAATGGCTTATTGAAACAAAAGACAGTACTATTAAAATCTAACTAGATACAGGGGCCTCCCACAGGCTTTGAACCAGAGACCTGTTCCCTAGCGAACACAGGGATTTTCAAGTGCTATGGAGGGGTATTCAATGAGATGCTCATAGCTGCAAATGTTTTTTTTTTCTTTCTCCTTGATCAAATAATAAAGAGGCCTGAAAGGGAAGGGCTTTCTTCTATTGGCTCAGTTATTGTTTATTTAGTGTGTGTGTGTGTGTGTGTGTGTGTGTGTGGTTTGTCCACACCATGGAGGAGATCAGAGGATGACTTTTCAGGAGACAGTTTTCTCCTTCTACCATATGGATCCTGAGGTATCAAACTCGGGTCATCAGTCTTCAGGGCAAGCACCTTTATTGGATGAGCCAACTCATTGTCCAGTGACTCCCGTATTTAATGTCCTATCATTGGGCAGCCATTTCTCTTGCTATTCACCCTTTGCAGAGCACTATCCTTGGAGCAGAGCATCTGTGGTCTTCTAAGACTGGGTGTGTCTGCTTGGCAAAGATTGTCACAGCTGAGCTCGTGCCCTGTTGACATTCATTCTATCAGAGGAGGAAGAGGCAGGATGGATCATTAGACCCCCATCTGTTCATCTAGCTCCTCCCCCAGCCTGTTGTATAAAATTCTGCCCTAGCTGCACATGGCCTCGGGGGCTTTGAGAGGAGCCAGAGCACAGTTTTGGGGAAGATGAGGAGAAGGGGTTCCATCTATATGGCTTCATCCATGCACTGTAAAGTGTAGCTGCTTTGGGGTCCCCCACAGTCCTGTAAGCAACCTCTCACCAATGCTCTGCGATCAAACATAATAAACGCCTTGTTCCTCCCTCCGAAAGAACTTCGGTCTGTCAGTGGAACCTTAGAGAGCTGGGTAAACGTTGCCTCATCCTCCTTCTCCCTCAGGGAAGAAAATTCTCAAAACATCATCCAAACACGCCCTATGTACCACGAGTGGGATTCTTCTAACACTTGTGTTAACATGTGGACACCATCTTCCAGAAAGCTGTCCCTCTTGTGCCAAGGGTAAGGAAAACATGCGTCTGTCCCAAAGGATGCCTTGCCTCCTGAATAGCAGGCTAAATCTCTCTATTTATTTATTTTGAGGCAGGACTGCTAATAGTCCAGGCTAGCCTTGGATAACCCTGAACTCCTGAGTGCTGGGATTATAGGCATGGGTTGTCACATTAAATTTATACAAAGTTGGGGATTGAGTCCAGGGCTTTTGGGTGCATTACTAACTGAGCTGCATCCTTAACAGTGTTTTCTCTGCCTTAATGTCAACCAGTCATTCGCACATCTCCAGGAGCTCTGAGCCTTCCGTTCCCTGTATGCCTCATACTATTTTGCTGCGTCTTAACATTTTTGTGGTCTATCTCTTGCTCCACAGCTTAAATGCCACTGCGGTAGCAGTGTAAATTCTTACCTGCTGTTGTGTCTTGCCTGAGGGTGGATGCTGTTATCTGGCCTCTGCCTCCGCAGTCTCAGTTCACAGTTGACATAAACATGTTCATCCCCCAGCTTCTGTGCTACACTGTGATCTTTCATCCCAAGATCCCACACTCACCCAAGGGGTTGCACAAGGTGTAAGTGTCTGATCTGGGACAGCTATAGATTCAGACGTCTGGTTTCTAAAGTTGGGGTTATGATCAAATAGGTCATCTCTACCAGAGACAAAAGTTGGACCCTTGATCTTTGGCGAAAAGGGTGTTACGGAGGTATTAACAACACAAACAGGTCCAACCCTTCCCAGGAGCAAAGCTGAGTATGCATTCAGCTGGTCAGCAGTTGCCACGCATTCAGCAAACCTGGATGGTGTCTTGTGTGGTGAGGTAAAGAACATACTTTAACTGGATTCAAATACTGAGTAAGAAGCTTGAGGAGTAGGCTGACTGGTGGTAAAGCTGGATTCACTGTCCTGTGGAACCCTGTATCTCATCTCTGCTCCCTGTGTACAGTTCTATTCTAGGGCAGATCTTCCCTCTTTATTAAGTAGAGACACCATATGGTAGAAATGTTTACTCCCAGACATTAATACACAGACCATTCTTTTGATTGTTGTACATAGCCAAGGTCTGGAACTGAATCTCAGTGACCCAGTCAGAGCCATGGGAACCAGTCCTTGTGGCCAGGCAGATGGCTTGTACTGATTGGCTCAACCTATATCACGTGTCCACTGCTAAAATGAGGATGGGGTTAGCCTGCTCTAGAACAAAAGGGCACAGATTGAAGAGGCTCCATTGACAAATGATTGGTTACCAGCAAAGAATAAAGAGGACAATAGATTCAGGGTGGGTGAGAGCCACAGGTCCAGTTACATCTACTCTGTCATTATGATAGGCTCTGTATTGTGGGGGATAAAGAGATGTTGAAGGTGTTCTGGGCTGGGAAGATGGCTCACTGGGCAAACTGCTTGCTATGCAAATATGAGCATCTGAGTTTATATCTCTAGGACCCATGTAAAAGTTGAGTACAGTAGCACCCTAGTACCAGGAAGGCAGAGACAGGCAGAACCCAAGGGCTTGCTGGCTAGCCATCCTAGCAGAAACAGTGAGGTCCAGATTCAGTGAGAAGCTATGACTCAAAAAGTGAGGTGGAGACCAATACAAGAAGATACCCAACACAAACTTCTGGCCTCCACACGCTCATATGAACACAGACATACAACACACATGTATACCTACTCTCACGTTCCCTGCTCTTGAAAGTTTTGCTTCCACAAATGTAGAAATCAGGTAGGAGGGAACGGAAGCATGAGACAGCTAGAGAGTTGTGAAGGTAACTGTCTCTGCTTTTAGTTCAGAACTGATGGGAAAATGTGGTGTAATGGGGGATTTTCCCAGACTAGAGTGGAATCATTAGGAGTGATTGTGGGAAGGGATGGTCTTGAGGGGTGTCTGGATAGGGCAGGTGACTGCTATAGGGAACATTCTGGCTTCTGAGGTCTTCACCCTCTTGTGCCACAGCTGTGAAAAGGTTTTCAGCCTTATGAAAGAGACTTTGGTGGTGGAGCCAAGCCTACCAATCAAATGATAAGCGGTACTCAAACAAGCACAACTGCATATGACCACTTATCATGATTATTCATATTCCAATGGGAATAGGAATAGGAATTAGTATGTCAAGGCTCTTTCTGATCAGAAATCATGGCCTTGGAGATTCATGTCTGAGGCACCTTGAGGGTCTGCTCACTAAGATTACTCAGGAGGACCACAAATTTAAAAAAACAAAATCTACTTTGTCTTTCATCTTTTAGTGACTTGGGACTCTTAGCATCCAGAGTTGCCAGCCCAGCACCTTTCTGGTGTTTTGGGATTAGAGAACTATGAAAGGAATTTGTTTTGCTGAGTAATTTTGGGTAATTTGAGCTGTGTAGTTATGGGAGAGAAGAAAAATAGATCTAGCATCCTGTGCCCCATGCCCTAGACAACATCTCTCTAACTCAAGATGCCCTTTAAATTGGAATCACGGTTATCCTGATGGCCATGTGTGGTCTAGGAAGTGTGATGCCTGACTGTAGAAAGCCAGACACATCACAGAGGTGATCTTTAATAGAACTCTTTGTTGAACAATGATTTTTACTCCGGAATGTGATCACAGCTGGTTTATTTTAGCAAATGTAGCAACCCCGGCGATTAAAGCCATATTCCTTTGTGGCTATTTATTTTCACAAAGTAGTCTCAGTGCATTGTCATGAAAGAATTCTTTGAGACTTGCAAAGTTAAAACAAAATGTAGCTTCCTCCCAGCCCCCCTCTAAAATAGTCACATCTGCTCTTTCAGGCTATCTTTACTATCACAAAAAAGATGTCAACATGTAGTCCTGAGGAGGTGAATTCCATGGGGTAGGGGGGAGGTTGGTTATCCAGTCTATTAGAAAAGAATTACGGTAGATCAGAGAATCCTCTAGAAGGAAGAGGTCCCATTTCATTTAGCAGCCTCATAACATCATAAAACTGTAGCTGGGGGCCAGCAAGATGGTTCAGTGGGTCAAGGTACTTGCTGACAAGCCTAAAAATTCGAGTTGTTTTTTTTTTTTAATTTTAATTTTTTGGTTTTTTGAGACAGATTTTCTCTGTATAGCCCTGGCGGTCCTGGAACTCACTCTGTGGACCAGGCTGGCTTCGAACTTAGAAATCCATCTGCCTCTACCTCCCAAGTACTGGGATTAAGGGCATGCCTCACCACTGTCCAGCTTAAAACTTGAGTTCTAGTCCCAGCTCCTGGGACCAGCAAGTCCAAGGGAGAAAATGGTTATCTCTCAAGTTATCCTCTTTCTTCCACATGTGCTCTGTGGGACTTTTATAGCTCCCACCCCAAACAATAAATAAATGTAATTTTAAAATTTAAAAATAGCTTCTTTTTTAAAAGGAAAGCTAATATGGAGATCTTATATTGTCATAAAATTAAATCAATATTTCTTGGTTGTAGAAATTTATAAGAAGAAAGGATTTGATGTCTCTGGTGTGCAATGATTTTTATTTACTTGCTCAACCAATATTTACAGTGCTGCCAGTTTATGTCAGAAATGGCGACTAAAAGGGACTCAGCTTTTGAATTTGCTCAGTTTGTATTGTTTTTGGAAATAAAGACAAAGGACAACACAAAGAAAGGAAGAATGGAAGGCTCTAGAAGGTGGTAGAAAGGAGTAAGTAAGGGACTGAGGTTTGAGAAGATGAATGCCTCAGTTAAAATATGTAGCCATATTTTTTTGAAAGCTGAAAGGAAAAGATGATTGTTTAAAAAAATTAAAGGTTATGAACATAGTGGAACATGTATCCTTATTACATGCTGGGGAATCTTCTGGGTATATGCCCAGGAGTGGTATAGCAGGATCTTCTGGAAGTGAGGTGCCCAGTTTTCAGAGGAACCGCCAGACTGATTCCCAGAGTGGTTGTACCAATTTGCAACCCCACCAGCAGTGGAGGAGTGTTCCTCTTTCTCCACATCCTTGCCAACATCTGCTGTCTCCTGAATTTTTAATCTTAGCCATTCTGACTGGTGTAAGGTGAAATCTCAGGGTTGTTTTGATTTGCATTTCCCTAATGACTAATGAAGTTGAGCATTTTTTAAGATGCTTCTCCGCCATCCGAAGTTCTTCAGGTGAAAATTCTTTGTTTAACTCTGTACTCCATTTTTTCATAGGGTTATTTGGTTTTCTGGAGTCTAACTTCTTTAGTTCTTTATATATATTGGATATTAGCCCTCTATGAAAGAACCCAGATATCCCTCAACAGAAGAGTGGATGCAAAAAATGTGGTATATATACACAGTGGAGTACTATTCAGCCATTAGAAACAATGAATTCATGAAATTCTTAGGCAAATGGATGGAGCTGGAGAACATCATACTAAGTGAGGTAACCCAGACTCAAAAGATGAATCATGGTATGCACTCACTAATAAGTGGATGTTAACCTAGAAAACTGGAATACCCAAAACATAATCCACACATCAAATGAGGTACAAGAAGAATGGAGGAATGGCCCCTTGTTCTGGAAAGACTCAGTGAAGCAGTATAGGGCAAAATCAGAACAGGGAAGTGGGAAGGGTTGGGTGGGAAAACAGGGCGAGGGAAGGGGGCTTATGGGACTTTCAGGAGTGGGGGTTCAGAAAAGGGGAAATCATTTGAAATGTAAATAAAAAATATATCAATAAATTAAAAAAATAAATAAAAAATAAAAGTAAAAATAAAAAATTAAAGTTTTACTTTATTTTTAATTTTGTGTATGTGTGTGTGTGTGTGCGCGCGCGCGTGCGCGCGCGCGCGTGTTTGCATATTAGTGTAGGTGCCTACAGAAGCCAGGGATATTCGAAATCCTGGAGCTGGAGTTAGAAGGGAATGTGTGCCTCCCTCCATGAATACTTGGAACCCAAAGAGGAGAGGTACATGCTCTTAATCCCTGAGTCAACGCCGCAGAGCCTAAAAAAATGATTTTTAAAGGAATTATTCCTTTGAAATGGAATATTTTTTATAAACGGGGGGGGGGGGGCGGGGGGGAGAGTATCTCATGCAAGAAGAAATTGCTCATATAGAGACTCAGCATAGGGAAGATCTTGACATGTTTGTAGATCTACAGGGTGAGTGACTTTCAACCTGGTGAGACAACATGCATATTACTGTTGAAGCATGATTATCCTCTTGTATCTGAGATTACACTAGCATAGTCGCAGCTACTTCTCGAGGACAGGATGTGTTCCTTTTAGCAACACCGAGGAAGGGTACAGAGCGTGTGAGTGAAGGGAAGAAGTAGCAGT